>NC_092157.1:33006531-33652781 GCF_045791955.1 Oncorhynchus clarkii lewisi
ATGGCACCGTATTCCCTACATAGTGCACTACTTTAAACCATGGGGTACATTTTGGGGACCCCACCCCCATCGCTCCCACCGAGAAGTTATTTTTCTCCCCTGCATGTTTGCGTAAATTTCGTCTGCAGTGTCCCCAAAAAACACAGTAAGATACTGCAGCAGAGAGGACTTGGGTCACTACTGTCAGCCTGGCTGCTGTTCCTGGGATAATACACGGTGGCTGGGCTCTGCTCAAATGTAGTGCTCTATATAGGGTATAGGGTGCCATTTGGGATACACCCTATCAGAGTATAAACCATCTCAGAAAATGATCATTTATTACATAGATGCAATTCTAGATAGTCATTTATCGTTCCTTATCTGAAGTTGAATTAATACATAGGCCACCATTCTCGCAAATTAGTGGATGAATGATCAGAATGAATCAGCAAATGTAATCACCCACAACGGCTTCCATCTTACTTGGAATGGATTGTGAGACATGTTGGATATCACTTGGCCCACATACACACAGTGATACATAATGATACATTCTGCAAATGGTGATGAGAAAAACTGGCTGAAGTGAATCGGGTGATCGGAGGAAGACAGGTTCTTCTATGAGAGGTTACGTCATCTCTAGACACACAACATATAGGCAGCATCCCAAATGGCACCGTATTCCCTACAAAGTGCACTTCCTTTGACCAGAGCCCTATGGGCCCTTGGGACGTAAGCATAGTTTCCCCTTCTGCTAACGGAGCCATTCCAAAGGCCCCCAAAAACTTTACTTCCCAACAGCTCCAAAAACCAAACCAAGATCAAAATGTTTTGCATTAGAAATGAATTAGGCTTGACCGGTGTGGCAAGGTGTATTGACTGCCATCTCTCCAACCTCTCTGCCTCTCTTTTACAAGCAACTTGTTTCAAGGCCCTTGATGCTTGCCAACTGCTTAGAGGCTGTAAATACATCTTTCCAGACACCAAATTGATTGCCACGCAGCAGTTTCGCAGGCATTACCGAAGGGGGGGGGGGGGGGATCCAAGAACATTACCTCACACTGTGAGCTATGCCAGTTTATGAATTGCGAAATTTGATCAAGACCGCTGAAGTGACTGGTTGGTTCATGTATTGATATTGGGTAGGCTTGTCGTGGTTTTACTTCTAAAGGTGGGCTGCATGCACTGTTATTTAGTTCACACGGGTAGAGAACATTGAAAGCACAGGAATGAATGAGTTCCACTGCTTCGGACTATAAGAGTGAAGACTATTTACAACTGACGTGTTTTAATCCACCTCAGGGTAGGTTATCCTGTCACTTTTTTGAGTACATTTCTTTTGACGGCAGCAAAACCCTCGACTACTGAGATGAGTCTGGGTTTGCATCCCAAATGGCACCCTATTCCCTTGCGTAGTGCACTTCTTCTGGCCAGGGCTCTAGTCAAAAGTAGTGCACTATGTAGGGAATAAGGTGCCATTCGGGACCGAGATGTTATTGTACTGGCCGGGGCTGGTGGAACATTCTGGAAGGTTCTAGAAGAAGCAGCAGCCCATGGTAAATAAATAGGAAAACAATAGGGTGTTGACGCCTCTGCATGCAGCGTGTGATCTGCCATGACAGATGGTTTGAAATTGGAAAACCCGCTCAGGTCTGGCGGAGTCCCAGCGTGGCTGTGAAAGGCTCTGGCCCCACTAGAGAAACGAGGGATTAGCAACTCTGTTCCGTCTCTGTCAATGCTAGAGAGATGGATAGGTGGAGCAGTGGAGACAACCTCCCAATGCATTGAAACTGTTTGCAGCACGTCTCCACATTAGTTCCTCCTCAGTAACTGCAGAAGTGTGCGTAGCTAAATAGAGGACAGGATGAGGTGGCTACTGGGCCATATTGAAGTAGCTTTTGTGAAGTTCTGATGAATTTCCGACATTGTTTTGTTTACGATGTGTGTGATTCATACGAAGCATACTGAGCATACTGAGACAAGACATGGAGTGAATGGCTCTGACTGGCCTGAAACTGAGGATTCCCTCTCGCAGGGGGGAGGTCAGGCCCGCCAGCCATGAGTTGTACAAGCGGTCTCGGCAACATCGGAAACCTACAAGATTCTGCTTGTTTACTGTACTTCAGAACAGTTGACTCAGGTGTATGTGCAGGTGACTATGGTCCCATTGATACCCATGTTGCCTGGGGGTGTGGCTCATTTCTGTATTTTTTTTTGTTCCACTCGATTTTTGCACGCTAACAAATTGTCTATACAGTCCCACTAACAAAACACTTTCCTATGAAAGGAATATTAGTAATCTGCCAAATGTCAGACAATGAAGATGACTTTATCTCAGGAAGAGCGGCATTGGCCGCTAAATCATTTATATAAAGGGTTCGGCTATTTTGGTTTTATTTTCGTCCGTCCTGGATCCGGCAATGCCTGAGCATCTTAGTATACAGTGTACATCAAATGGTTTTTGGGTATAAGCGCTTCTTTCAATTTGGCCTTTCTTGCCTGTTGAAAGAGTCAGGCTATTGAAGAGACGCTTTTCAAAGTGCCTCAACTGCCGACAGAACAGACATTCTTAAATAGTTAATTCACTGAAGCAGTAGTGGAAAGGGAAGGGTTTGTGATTATTAACACAACTCTTGTCTTGCCAAAGGTGTTTGGAAAAAGGAACATGTAGACTTAGTGCCTGTCATTGGGAAATAATCCAAGCTCACTTTTTCTCTCCAGGTTTTTTGTAACATTTTTTTGTGCCCCATGTTTGTATCGATTGCTCTTGGTTTTCAGTCCACAGTGTCAGATCATGTAATGCTGCTGGTCACTGCCTCAATGGCAATCAGAGAATATTGATAGGCCTACATTACTTAGACCACAGGGGCTGCTGAGGGGCTCATAATAATGGCTGGAATGGAGTAAATGGAATGGTATCAAACCCAAGGAAACCATGTGTTTGAGTTCGTTATCGTTGCATCGATTCCGTTCCAGCCATTCCTATGAGGCCGTCCTGCCCAATTAAATTGCCACCAAACTCCCATGACTTAGATAATTCAACCAGGGGTTAGAGCTGGTGTCAGTGTTGTGAAATGATCCGTGCTTGAAGTAAAATAAAAACATAATAAACTATGGTCCGGTATTTCTAAATGATCATGATATAGTTATATTAATTGTTTTGTGTTATAATCCACTCAAATAGCAAAATATTGAATCTGCTGTTCTTTTATTTAACATCTTCACACTCTTCACAGGTATCACCAGGTTTGACCTTCTCGGAGACTTCGGCAGATTCAATTGGCTGGGAAACTTCTATATCGTCCTATCGTACAACTTGCTGTTTGCCGTGGTAACTACTCTCTGCCTAGTCCGGAAGTTTACCTCAGCGGTCCGAGAGGAACTCTTGAAAGCATTAGGTAACATTTTTATATTCATATACTTATGTTCATGTCAAACAAAGCTGAAATGACGTTATTACTGGTTCATTGAGTTACCGACATTCTTAAAGAATGCATTGCTATATACAATAATAAAGCCTTATCATAGATTACTACAGACAACGAGGACAATCTGAGAATATTGTTTTCAACAATTGATGAAAGCGCACTCTGTGCGTTTGAAATCCTCCACCAGTACAGTCTTTTAGATTTGAGTACTGCTTTTAATACCTTTGACTATAAGATATTGGTCAAACTGGCATTTAATATGGAGTTGGTCCCCCCTTTGCTGCTATAACAGCCACCTCTATTCTGGGAAGGCTTTCCACTATATGTTGGAACATTGCTGCGGGGACTTGCTTCCATTCAGCCACGAGCATTAGTAAGGTTGTGCATTAATGTTGGGCGTTTAGGCCTGGCTCGCAATCGGCGGTTTAATTCATCCCAAAGGTGTTCGATGGGGTTGAGGTTAGGGGTCTGTGCAGGCCAGTCAAGTTCTTCCACACCGACTTCCACACCGATCTCGACAAACCATTTCTGTATGGTATAATAATGCTAATATCGGTGTCATGACGTGAATGGGATTTGTTCCACAAATGCTAAAACTTTAGTGCCAGAGAAATTAAACCAAAGCATCTATTGCAGTCATACCTCATATATTGTAAGCAAACCCAATATGTAATTTTGTAATTTGGGTGAACTATCCCTTTAAAGCCAGGTAATCAAATTAAATTGTATTGGTCACATACACAAGTTTAGTAGATGTTATTGCAGGTGTAGTGAAATGCTTGTGTTTCTAGCTCCAACAGTGCAGTAATATCTAACAAGTTCACAACAATAGACACAATACACACAAATCTAAAGTAAAGGAATGGAATTAAGAATCTATAAATATTTGGATGAGCAATGTCGGAGCGGCATAGACTAATACACTTTAGAATAGAATACAGTATATACAGTGGGGCAAAAAAGTATTTAGTCAGCCACCAATTGTGCAAGTTCTCCCACTTAAAAAGTTGAGAGAGGCCTGTAATTTACATCATAGGTACACTTCAACTATGACAGACAAAATGAGAAAAAAATACCATAAAATCACATTGTAGGATTTTTAATGAATTTATTTGCAAATTATGGTGGAAAATAAGTATTTGGTCAATAACAAAAGTTTATCTCAATAGTTTGTTATATACCCTTTGTTGGCAATGACAGAGGTCATGGGCGGAGCACTCACCCTTGTGGGGCCCCTGTGTTGAGGATCAGCAAAGTGGTGGTGTTTCCTACCTTCACCACCTGGGGGTGGCCCGTCAGGAAGTCCAGGACCCAGCTTAATAATTAGCTTGGAGGGTACTATGGTGTTGAATGCTGATCTGTAGTCAATGAACAGCATTCTTACATAGGTATTCCTCTTGTCCAGATGGGATAGGGCAGTGTGCGGTGCGATGGCGATTGCATCGTCTGTGGATCTATTGGGGCGGTAAGCAAATTTGAAGTGGGTCTAGAGTGTCAGGTAAGGTAGAGGTGATATGTTCCTTGACTCTCAAAGCACTTCATGATGACAAGTGAGTGCTACAGGGCAATAGTCATTTAGTTCAGTTACCTTTGCCTTCTTGGGTACAGGAAACATGGTGGCCATCTTGAAGCATGTGGGGACAGCAGAGATATTGAATATGTCCGTAAACACTCCAGCCAGCTGGTCTGCACATGCTCTGAGGACGCGGATAGGAATGTCGTCTGGGCCGGCAGCCTTGCTGTTACGTGTGCTCCCTCTCCGTCCTCTAGGTCACCAGGCTGCTCGTTAGGCCGCACACCTGTCACCAGCGTTACGCGCAAAATTACACTCACCTGGACTCCATCACCTCCTTGATTACCTGCCCTTTGTATGTCACTCCCTTTGGTTTCTTCCCCAGTCGTCAATGTTCCTGTTTCTTGTCTGTGCGCTGTTCATGTTTCTTGTTTTGTTCATTTATTAATTAAATGTATTCACTCCCTGAACTTGCTTCCCGACTCTCAGCGTACATCGTTACACTTGCGAGGGTTAACACGCTTCAATGTCTTACTCAAGTCGGCCACGGAGAAGGAGAGCCCACAATCCTTGGGAGTGGCCGCGTCGGTGGCACTGTGTTTTCTGGAAAGCAGCTGAAAAAGGTGTTTTAGCTTATCTGGAAGCAAGACGTCGGGTGTCCGCGACGTGGCTGGTTTTCCCTTTGTAGTCCGTAATTGTCTGTAGATCCTGCCACATACATCTCGTGTCTGAGTTGTTGAATTGCGAGTCTACTTTGTCTCTGTACTGTTGTTTTGCCTGTTTGATTGCCTTACTGAGGGAATAACTACACCTTGCCATGGTTAAATGTGGTGGTTCGCGCTTTCAGTTTTGCGTGAATGCTGCCATGGTTTCTGGTTTGGGCAGGTTTTAATAGTCACAGTGGGTACAACATCTCCTATACATTTCCTGAAAAACTCAGTCACCTTTTCCATGTATTCGTTGATATTATTCTGCGGCCACCTGGAACATTTCCCAGTCCACACGATCAAAACAATCTTGAAGCATGGGATTCCGATTGGTCAGACCAGCGTTGAATAGTCCGTAGCACGAGTACTTCTTGTTTGAGATTCTGCCTATAGGAAGGGAGGAGCAAAATGGAGTTGTGATCAGATTTGCCGAAGGGAGGGCATTGGAGGGCTTTGTAGGCATTGCGAAAAGTTGAGTAGCAGTTGTCCGACGTTTTCTCTGAGTTAGTGCAACATATAGTGTGTTGGTAAACTTCAGTAGCGTTATTCTCAGATTAGTTTTGTTAAAATCCCCGGGCTACAATAAATGCGGCCTCAGGATAAGCGGTTTCCAGTTGGCATAGAGTCCAGTGTAGTTCTTTGAGAGCCGTCGTGGTATCGGCTTGAGGGGGAATATACACGGCTGTGACTATAACCGAAGACCATTATCTTGGGGGGTAATATTGTTGGTATTTGATTGAGGTGTTCTAGGTCGGGTGAACAAAAGGAATTGAGTTTCTGTATGTTATCACAATCACACCATGAGTAGTTAATTTTGAAACAAACACACCCGCCCTTCCTTTTCTGTCTGCGCGATGAACTGAGAACCCAACTGGCTGAACGGACTCAGACAGTATGTCCCGAGAGAGCTATGTTTCCATGAAACAGAGTATGTTACAATCCTTGATATATCTCTGGAAGGAGATCCTCGCCCTGAGCTCGTCTACTTTATTATACAGAGACTGAACATTAGCGAGTAATATATTCGGAAGCGCTGGGTGGTGTGCGCACCTCCTCAGTCGGACTAGGAGTTCGTTCCGAATACTACTTCTTTGCCTGCGGTGTTTTCGATCAGCCTCTGGAATCAGATAAATTGCCCTGGGGGGTATGAACAAAGGACCAATTCGGGAATGTCGTATTCCTGGTGGTAATGCTGGTGACTTACATACGGGTACGGGTATGTAATAACACAAAACTAATTCTGGGCTATTAATGTAAGAAATAACACATAAATAAACTAAATACACCAAAGTTGCTTTGGCGCTAGAAGCACGGCTGCCCTATCTATCGGCACCATCTCATCTCAAGGCTTTTCACCCAGTGCTGCCAACTCTCACGCATTGAGACACACACATTTGACCCTCTTCACACAACACACCTTTTATTTCTCACACATTGAAAAAAAACTACTGCTTTTCTTTTCTAATTAATCCACTCCATTCATTGTGTTTTCTTTTCAACTGTGCCTCCAAATCATTTTGAAATCAGAGCATATGCGCCTGCAATTCTATATCATGAGCATTGGGACCACGTCAGCTTCACTCGGGAGATCCATAATTTTCCTGCCGCATTGTGAACCGTAGCAGATTGAAGCTTGTGATTGGTTTAGTAAGGTTCCGGACCCAAGGAGATTGGATGTGTGTTTGTAAAGAAACTCCCCTCAAGATTAGAGTGGAGCAGGCAGCCCTGGCAGACTGGACAGGCACGTTCGTTCTCCGTTTAACAAAGTTCATGAACTCAATTGTCAAAACTGGAACTTGTAGCGTTATTCTGTATACAATTGTCAACAAATAAATTTGCTGTCACTCCTCTCCCACTCACAGAATGCTTCCTTTTGACAGCATGTGATAATGTCATCTACTACTAGTGATTGAATCCACCAATTGCAGCCCCAGGTCTATAGGCTACGTTATTCACCTCGTTTGGTCATTGGTATTTTATTTTTTATTTTACCTTTATTTAACCAGGCAAGTCAGTTAAGAACAAATTCTTATTTTCAATGACGGCCTGGGAACAGTGGGTTAACTGCCTGTTCAGGGGCAGAACGACAGATTTGTACCTTGTCAGCTCGGGGGTTTGAACTCGCAACCTTCCGGTTACTAGTCCAACGCTCTAACCACTAGGCCGCCCCACGGTAATTCAGCACTAGGTTCATTAGGCTGTAACAATGAAAAGGCAGCATTCAGCAGGAAGTTTGGTGGAGTGACCTGATACAACTGTATTATGAACCATATTTTGCCCAAACCGATTGTGAACCCAAATGTGTAACTGGTTCTAGTGGGAGGACAATAGATTAAAAGATCATTTGAGTTGGGTGTAGGGGAAGATTTAAGCGACGTCATCTTGTCTTCAGGAGATTTTATCTGTTTTAATTTATTTGGTCTTTCACAGTAGCTGATGTAAATCATTTTAACAATTCATATCTCCTATAATGGGCTAATATATAGACTAATTAGTGAGCTATGTGAAAATATGTAGAATTTCCGGAAATTAGCTTTAAAATGTTTTGTAGAACAGCAGACTAAAGACTGGGCATTCAGGTCAAAAAGCCAAGCTGCTTGGTTGCAGGTCTCTAAAGTGCAACAAAATATTTTGCTGTGTGACCAGGAATTTCATTTTTGGACCACTGTGCGACTATGAAAAATATATCCCAGATAATAATTGTTGTAATGAAAAGGTTTCGCTGTGTGGTTGTTTCCGAGTGCACTAGAGCACTATACGCTTTTTGTATGTATGGCACTTTTCTGGGATCTTTTTATTTCAGCTCATGAAACACTTTACATGTTGCGTTTTTCTATTTTTGTTCAGTATAGTTTCTAGCGCACAACATGTGCTTCAAAAGTAGCTCGAATTCATATAGGCCCAATATAGGCTGCATCTCAATCAATTAAAAAAAATATATATATATATATATTTTCCAAAATGTCTCCTTCCTTTAAAAAATAAAACAATTGTGTTAGTTGGGAGCACCAGTGCTACCAATGAAAAATGTTACTTTGGAGCCCTGCTCGGTCGAGACCGTTTCCCGCGGTAGAGGTGCCTCTTTACAATGACGTGATAAAACGTTGAAACAAAGTTACCACTGGTTGTAGCAAGGGTTTGTAGTAAATGGCTATCATGAAATACATGCACCAGAAACAGGGAAGTACTGTATCAGCAAGCTAAGTTGGCTATTAACTGCAGCAGTATAGCTAGCTAGCCCCTTGGCAGAAGACCGAACGTCTGCATACTTATGATTGGCAAAGATTTCACCATGTTGAATCTTGGACTCTTCAGCAGCCGACATGAGACCTTCTAATAAAACCAGACCATTCAGATCACCAAGCTGCTTCGAATGTTTGATCTCGATATTGAGCTAATTTTACCGGCCAAATGCATTGTATGCAGCCGGCAATACACTCGTGGACCGGTTCGTGCCGAAAACATTCTCCATTCAGGCTGCAAAGGCTTCGATTTCCTCAATTTTATTTAACGACGAGAAGGGGGAAAATATGCATACTTTCTTTATGAAACACTTATTTTCCTCCACCATGCTAGAGTGGCTAATGCCTAGGAATGCTACTTCCTGATGTTGCACCTCGCATTCAGCCAATGGTAAACAACAGACTGCTGCAACCTGATTGGCTGAACGCGATACACAATATCTGGGATTAGCATTTAGCTGCTCTAGCATATTACATCGATCTACCAGCCTTTGGGATGCATATTGCTTTGTCTTTTTATCTATTTTGTGTTATTTTATTATGTACAGCACATTGAGTCACTGTATTTGTATGAATTGTCCCAAATGAATAGTTGTCTTATAATAATTACATTATTATTACGCTTTATGCTCCGATTGAACCAAATGAATGCTGTATGATTGAATATCGTCAAATTTTTACCATAGTTATTTGCACTGACGAGAAGTAAACTTTGAGGTTTTTGTTCATTTCAGTAATAATCAACACTAATTACAAAGAAGTCAGTCTCCCTATGACTTATTATCATAACTCTTAGCCCCTGCAGACTTGGAACCGGTTATCTGGGTCTTCTCTGCAACTCAGGCAGTAGTAAGACTACTGTGGCTGCAGCCAGAGAGATGTATAGCCTAGTGTTGATTCCTGTCACACACACACCTCGAGTGACAAAGTGGGGAAATGACGGCAAAATCCAATGTGCCTTAGGACTGATATGTGACAGTGAATATTATGAGGCGAAGGGGGGACGTCTCTCAAGCTTGTTGTGACAGACCCAGGATGTCTGATGTAGAAAATGTCAGACGAAGGCAGTGGGAGGCAGTTTATTTTTTTCCATTCCTCGTCTTGAAGGTTAACTGTGTTTATTTTAATTACATTTCTGCCCCTTATCTCTTCCTGGCCAGGTCTGGATAAATTACAACTGTCAAACAGCCCCACAGACCCGGAGTCTGGGAAGCTCTCGGCCAACGGGCATCAGAAGACTCTGTAAAAGAGACAACCGACACACACACACCTAACGGCAGCCAAAGGGAGATTTTGATAGTACCGAACTCCACAGCAGAAGGTGAAAGGGATTGAGTCTGTGGAAGCGACTTAGTATACTCCCACAGTGTCTGACGGGCTTTGCGAACTGAGAAGAAACTGCAATTTAGCTTCGTGACATTCCTTCCTCGTGGATGGATGGATGCAGGACAGGGACTGATTTGAGCCCTCTGACAGACTGCCGTCTTCACAAGAGTGACCTTGATGTTGACCTCAACAGTGACTGTGACCATGGGCCATAGCCGATGTCTGGGGGACTTTCTTTTCCCTCAGCACCAACTTTCTTCTCTCTCTTTGTCTATTCTTACAGTGCCTTGCGAAAGTATTCGGCCCCCTTGAACTTTGCGACCTTGTGCCACATTTCAGGCTTCAAACATAAAGATATAAAACTGTATTTTTTTGTGAAGAATCAACAACAAGTGGGACACAATCATGAAGTGGAACGACATTTATTGGATATTTCAAACTTTTTTAACAAATCAAAAACTGAAAAATTGGGCGTGCAAAATTATTCAGCCCCTTTACTTTCAGTGCAGCAAACTCTCTCCAGAAGTTCAGTGAGGATCTC
Organism: Oncorhynchus clarkii lewisi; assembly: GCF_045791955.1. Lineage (NCBI taxonomy): Eukaryota > Metazoa > Chordata > Actinopteri > Salmoniformes > Salmonidae > Oncorhynchus > Oncorhynchus clarkii. The sequence continues at coordinate 33,017,268 of NC_092157.1, forward strand.
TGAATGATCCAATGTTGACCTAAATGACTAATGAGGATAAATACAATCCACCTGTGTGTACTCAAGTCTCCGTATAAATGCACCTGCACTGTGATAGTCTCAGAGGTCCGTTAAAAGCGCAGAGAGCATCATTAAGAACAAGGAACACACCAGGCAGGTCCGAGATACTGTTGTGAAGAAGTTTAAAGCCGGATTTGGATACAAAAAGATTTCCCAAGCTTTAAACATCCCAAGGAGCACTGTGCAAGCGATAATATTGAAATGGAAGGAGTATCAGACCACTGCAAATCTACCAAGACCTGGCCGTCCCTCTAAACTTTCAGCTCATACAAGGAGAAGACTGATCAGAGATGCAGCCAAGAGGCCCATGATCACTCTGGATGAGCTGCAGAGATCTACAGCTGAGGTGGGAGACTCTGTCCATAGGACAACAATCAGTTGTATATTGCACAAATCTGGCCTTTATGGAAAAGTGGCAAGAAGAAAGCCATTTCTTAAAGATATCCATAAAAAGTGTTGTTTAAAGTTTGCCACAAGCCACCTGGGAGACACACCAAACATGTGGAAGAAGGTGCTCTGGTCAGATGAAACCAAAATTGAACTTTTTGGCAACAATGCAAAACGTTATGTTTGGCGTAAAAGCAACACAGCTGAACACACCATCCCCACTGTCAAACATGGTGGTGGCAGCATCATGGTTTGGGCCTGCTTTTCTTCAGCAGGGACAGGGAAGATGGTTAAAATTGATGGGAAGATGGATGGAGCCAAATACAGGACCATTCTGGAAGAAAACCTGATGGAGTCTGCAAAAGACCTGAGACTGGGACGGAGATTTGTCTTCCAACAAGACAATGATCCAAAACATAAAGCAAAATCTACAATGGAATGGTTCAAAAATAAACATATCCAGGTGTTAGAATGGCCAAGTCAAAGTCCAGACCTGAATCCAATCGAGAATCTGTGGAAAGAACTGAAAACTGCTGTTCACAAATGCTCTCCATCCAACCTCACTGAGCTCGAGCTGTTTTGCAAGGAGGAATGGGAAAAAATTTCAGTCTCTCGATGTGCAAAACTGATAGAGACATACCCCAAGCGACTTACAGCTGTAATCGCAGCAAAAGGTGGCGCTACAAAGTATTAACTTAAGGGGGCTGAATAATTTTGCACGCCCAATTTTTCAGTTTATGACTTGTTAAAAAAGTTTGAAATATCCAATAAATGTCGTTCCACTTCATGATTGTGTCCCACTTGTTGTTGATTCTTCACAAAAAAATACAGTTTTCTATCTTTATGTTTGAAGCCTGAAATGTGGCAAAAGGTTGCAAAGTTCAAGGGGGCCGAATACTTTCACAAGGCACTGTATCTCATTCTACCCTCTAACCGTTTTTGTGGAGCGCTCCCGTCCTGTAGGTTTTCACTCCAACTCTAATCTATCACACTTGATTCTAATAATTAGCTGGTTGATAAGCTGAATAAGGTTAGTTACAACTGGGGTTGGAGCGAAAGGGTAGCTCTCCAGGAACAGGGTTGGAGAGCTCTGCTCTAACCAATCTCATTCTAACCTCTTGTGTTTCGCACTTGCCTAATCACTTCTTATCTGTTATTTTCTCCCCCATAACCTAACCATTGCACTATGCCGTATTGTCTTGGAAGATGCAATGTAACCTTTCGACTTGTGGCCATTTTTACACTTACGTCTACACCCTGTTCTATTTCCAACACAGTTTAAAATACATGTTAGTTATAAAATGCAGCTCAGGGTTATTTGGAGAGAGAGAGAGAAAAAAAATGCCGTCTCACCAAAGTATAATGAGAAGACAATTCCATTTCAGAATTAGAAAGTACATGTGATGTGGCCGTGGGGGCATTCACAATGGATTACCTGTATTGTGGTGGTCTCCAACAGTCATCTATTTCAGTTTGTCATGTATGTTATATGTGTGAAGTATAGATGGCTACTGGTTTAATAAGTGGACATTTTTATTTGTTAATGTCAGAAGATATGTGAAAGATGACGCCGTTCTATGATAGACTTGCTTTGAAAGCACCTTGCATGGAAAATAAATCGTACTTTTAAAAAAATTTTTTTTAACCTTTATTTAACTAGGCAAGTCAGTTAAGAACAAATTCTTATTTTCAATGACGGCCTAGGAACAGTGGGTTAACTGCCTGTTCAGGGGCAGAACGACAGATTTGTACCTTGTCAGCTCGGGGGTTTGAACTTGCAACCTTCCGGTTAGTAGTCCAACGCTCTAACCACTAGGTTACCCTGCCGCCCCGCCTCTTAGCCATTTGACATATCACTCTTAGCCATTTGACACGTCATACCCAGTTGCTTTGCTTGTCCTCACAGGTGCCTGTGTATTACCACTTCTTTGCCGGTACATTTAGTACCCGTTCACCACAGTGGCCACACCGGAGCTCCATTGACACAGAAAGAATGGGGTGGCACTGTGGAGGCGTGACTAGCCAAGCCTTCCATCTTTTTGGTTGTCGCAGGCCAGTTGTGAATGTGTAACAATGTGCTCTTTTTTATTTCCCTTTACTCGTAGTCTGTAGGCCTACTGTGCTTTTTAATTTCATAAAAGATGTAGTTAATTATTTTGTATTGATTTAATGAATGTTGTTTTCGGTGCTGTCGATTTCGATCACTCTAGAGATGGGAAAAATTATGTATTTTTTTGGGGTCCCAAAGAGCAAAGATCGCAGCTTTCAGAGTTTGATCCTGTGGGTGAATGTCCTAAAAAGGTTGTGCGTTGGTAAACTTGATCTCGATCTCCCCAAATAACTATTAAGCTATTTTAAAATGTATCTTATTTCACCTGGCATGAAGCTTTGTTGAACTTCTTCCTATGGTAAATGTTGTATTTGTACATACCATTTATGTTTCATACCTCTCTTGCATTATTTGGATGTAAATAGTGGGCTGCCGTTAAGCCTCAAGTATTTGTTGTAAATAAGTCTACAGGAGCTCTTTTTGGACTGTGACGCTACTTGTCACTAGAAGCACCTTTTATGCCTTAGCTAGCAGGAGGAATTCACCACAGTCTTTATAGGAGGCTCCTATTTGTGTGTGTGCTCACGTGTAGGTATGTTTGTTTTAAAAAAAAAAGACAACTTTACTGTGAACACCTTGTCTCTGGATTTCAATTGCAAACCAGTTTGAACTTCTTCATTGTCCTTTGCGGTGAATGTAGTATATAATCTCCCCTTAACACAAATAGCCATAGTGGGCTTCCAAAAATTACCAGATAACCTGAGCACTTGTGAAAAGGGAAGGTGATGGGCCCCAATAATTAATGTGTCATAGACTGTTTTTATGATGTGTTTGATGTGTTTTCATTGTGACTTGTCATGATGCAAATGGCAGGAGATACGATTAACGTATTTTATTAAAATATGCATTTGAGACTTGTTTTTTTACAGGGACTGTTTTATTTTTAAAAAGGAATGTATATTATACAGTAATATTTTGGATGAAATTTAAAAGTAAGGAAAGCAGTAGCTATTGTCTATCACAAGGCTCACCTTAGGTTCTGGAGTTCGCAGTGCCAAGCCTTGTACTGTGTTCTGTCCCCTCATTAAAATGCAAGATTATGAGTGATCCAATTTCACATCTCAGGTTGATTTGGTAATGCTGATGATAAATGATACTGTGAAAATCCAGAATTGAAAAAAAAATCACTAACCAAAACCCGTTACTACTGTGGCTAATAACATCTGTTTTGTGTTTCCTTGATGACTGTGACCCCCTTTGTGTTCCTCTCACCCTCAACTATCAGTTTTATTAATTTAATAAATATATATTTTTATTGCTATTTCAGACAATGTTTATGCTGCATGTATTATTGGTTGAAGAAGTACACCAGTGATCACAATCTATTACAATCTGACTTTTCCATTTAGTTTCTGTGGAGGACACAGTCGAGGCCCGTTCCAACCTAAGGGAACACTTTTGATTGCCTTGCAGTTTTTTTTCCACTCGCAGAGGGTTTGAAATGTTGAGGGGTGGCCTGTACTGTCGGTGGAGTAGCTGGTAGTTATATCTGTCTGTTTGATTTTCTGTGTCTGCATGTAATTTCCTGCCCATTTATGTGAATGTATATATTTTTTACCTTGTTCTTTTCTGAGTTGCTATATATGTATGTGTGTTGTTGTTTTACGATGTTGGTTTGTTTGCAAATAAAACAATGAAAATCATGTTTATGGTGACATTTACATTTGTGGCGTACTTCACAGGCTTCTTTTTGAGATGTAAGGGCACACTTTGGCAAAAGTAAGCTTGCTGTTACCATGGCACTATCTGGCTGTATGAACTCCTGGCAAGTCACAGTGGTAACACAGTATTCCGGGTTTGAGCCGCCAGAGGAATGGGGACTTGAGTAATAAATGCACTTTATTGGTGTGGATGCCTGAAAGTGATACTTGCATTTGTCTTTTGATGATGCATTTAAAGTATTTTAATAAAACAACAGGAATAACTTCCTGTTTTACTGCACATTTGATTCCTTGTGTCCTTTACAGTCGACAAACCGCAACATGTAAGGCCTGCTGGAAGCGCTCAATCTAAACCATTTTGAGAAATTATACGATTTCTGTGAAAATGCTTTTAATTTAGATTCTGGAGGTGCTGTAGAAACATCTTCACTACATATACACTGAGTATTCAAAACATTAAGACCACCTGCTCTTTCAATGACTGACCAGGTGAATACAGGTGAAAGCTATGATCCCTTATTGATGTCACCTGTTAAATAAATCAGTGTAGATGAAGGGGAGAAGACCGGTTAAAAAATAGTTTTTAAGTCTTGAGACAATTGTGACATCGATTGTGTATTTGTGCTATTCAGAGGGTGAATGGGAAAGACAAAATATTTAAGTGCCTTTTGAATGGGGTATGGTAGTAGGTGCCAGGCACACCAGTTTGTGTCAAGAACTGCAACACAGCTAGTTTTTCCAGCTGACTGTTTCCCATGTGTATCAAGAATGATCCACCACCCAAAGGACATCCAGAAAACTTGACTCAACTGTGGGCAGCACTGAAGTCAACATGGGCCACCATCCCTGTGGAACGTTTTCGACACCTGGTAGAGTCCATGCCCTGACAAACTGAGCCTGTTCTGAGGGAGGGTGCAGCTCAATATAAGGAAGGTGTTCTTAATTTTTTGTGCGTTCAGTATGTACAGTCGTGGCCAAAGGATATATAAATAAATAATATAAATGTACATTTTCACAAAGTCTGCTACCTCAGTTCGTATGATGGCAATTTGCATATACTCCAGAATGTTATGAAGATTGATCAGATGAACTGCAATTAATTGCAAAGTCCCTCTTTGCCATGCAAATTAACTGAATCGCCAAAAAACATTTACACTGCATTTCAGCCCTGCCACAAAAGGACCAGCTGACATGTCAGTGATTCTCTCGTTAACACAGGTGTGAGTGTTGACGAGGACAAGGCTAGAGATCACTCTGTCATGCTGACTGAGTTTGAATAACAGACTGGAAGCTTCCAAAGGAGGGTGGTGCTTGGAATCATTATTCTTCCTCTGTCAATCATGGTTACCTGCAAGGAAACACGTGCTGTCATCATTGCTTTGCACAAAAAGGGCTTCACAGGCAAGGATATTGCTGCCAGTAAGATTGCACCTAAATCAACCATTTATCGGATCATCAAGAACTTCAAGGAGAGCGGTTAAATTGTTGTGAAGAAGGCTGTTTCCAAGCTGTTTACAGGCACAGTCAATTTAGTGTATGTAAACTTCTGACCCACTGTAATTGTGATACAGTGAATTATAAGTAAAATAATCTGTCTTTAAACAATTGCTGGAAAAATTACTCGTGTCATGCACAAAGTAGATGTCCTAACCGACTTGCCAAAACTATAGTTTGTTAACAAGAAATTTGTGGAGTGGTTGAAAAACGAGTTTGAATGACTCAAACCTAAGTATATGTAAACTTATGACTTCAACTGTAGGTGTTCCTTTTGTTCAGGTGTGAAAGGGCAGTGTGGAGTGCAATAGAGATTGCATCATCTGTGGATCTGTTGGGGCGGTATGCAAATTGGAGTGGGTCTAGGGTTTCTGGGATAATAGTGATGTGAGCCATGACCATCCTTTCAAAGCGCTTTATGGCTACAGGTGTGAATGCTACGGGTCAGTAGTCGTTTAGGTAGGTTATCTTAATGTTCATGGGCACAGGGACTATGGTGGTCTGCTTTAAACATGTTGGTATTACAGACTCAGCCAGGGAGAGATTGAAAATGTCAGTGAAGACACTTGCCAGTTGGTCAGCAAATGTAGTACACATTCTGGTAATCCGTCTGGCCTTGTGAATGTTGACCAGTTTAAAGGTCTTACTCACATCGGCTGTGGACAGCGTGATCACACAGTCATTCGGAACAGCTGGTACTCTCATGCATGTTTCAGTGTTATTTGCCTCGAAGCGAGCATAGAAGTTTTTAGCTCATCTGGTAGGCTCGTGTCACTGGGCACCTCTCGGCTGTGCTTCCCTTTGTAGTCTGTAATAGTTTGCAAGCCCTGCCACATCCGATGAGGGTCAGAGCCAGTGTAGTATGATTCAATCTTAGTCCTGTATTGACGCTTTGCCTGTTTGATGGTTCGTCGGAGGGCATAGCGGGATTTCTTATAAGCTTCTGGGTTAGAGTCCCGCTCCATGAAAGCGGCAGCTCTACCCTTTAGCTCAGTGCGGTTGTTGGCTGTAATCCATGGCATCTGGTTCGGGTATGTACGTACAGTCACCGTGGGGACGATGTCATCGATGCACTTATTGATGAAGCCAGTGACTGATGTGGTGTACTCATCAATGCCATCAGACAAATCCTGGAACATGTTCCAGTCTGTGCTAGAAAAACAGTCTTTTGTCTTAGCATCTGCTTCATCTGACCCCTTTTTTATTAAACGGGTCACTGGTGCTTCCTGCTTTCATTTTTGCTTGTAAGCAGGAATCAGGAGGATAGAATTATGGTCAGATTTGCCCAATGGGAATGGCATATCGTTCCAGAATGCTGTGTTAGCTATGCTGGTTAAGTGTGCCTTGAATTCTAAATAAATCACAGACAGTGTCACCAGCAAAGCACCATAACACCTCCTCATTCGTGCTTCATGGTGGGAACCACAAATGCAGAGATACTCCGTTCACCTTCTCTGCGTCTCACAAAGACGCAGCGGTTGGAACCGAAGATCTCAAATTTGGACTCATCAGACCATAGTACATATTTTCACTGGTCTAATGTTGATTGCTCGTGTTTCTTGGCCCAAGCAAATCTCTTCTTATCATTGGTGAAGGCCTGATTCATGCAGTCTCATCTGAACAGTTGATGTTTAGATGTGCCACAATACAGGTGGTTCAGACGGGGCGATGAAAGCCCTAGCGTGCATTATAAGACTCACTCAGTTTTTTGTAAACACAGAGAATTATTAGCCCAAGCAAGTCTCTTCTTATTATTGGTGTCCTTTAGAAGTGATTTCTTTGCAGCAATTCGACCATGAAGGCCTGATTCATACAGTCTCCTCTGAACAGTTGATGTTGAGATGTGTCTGTTACTCAAACTCTGTGAAACATTTATTTGGGCTGCAATTTCTGAGGCTGGTAACTGATCCTCTGCAGCAGAGGTAACTCTGGGTCTTCCTTTCCTGTGGCGGTCCTCGTGAGAGCCAGTTTCATTATAGCGTTTGATGGTTTTTAAGACTGCACTTGAAGAAGTTCTTGAAATTTTCTGAATTGACTGACCTTCATGCCTTAAAGTAATGATGGACTGTCGTTTCTCTTTGCTTATTTGAGCTGTTTAGGGCTATCTTCTGTATACCACCCCTACCTTGTCACAACACAACTGATTGGCTCAAATGCATTAAGGAAAGAAATTCCACAAATTAACTTTTAACAAGGCACACCTGTTAATTGAAATGCATTCCAGGTCATGAAGTCGTTTGCGAGAATGCCAAGAGAATGCAAAGCTGTCATCAAGGCAAAGGGTGACTACTTTGAAGAATCCCAAATATAAAATATATTTTGATTTGGTTGCTACATGATTCCATATGTGTTATTTCATCGTTTTTTTATTCTACAATGTAGAAAATACTCCAAATAAAGACAAACCCTTGAATGAGTAGGTGTGTCCAAACTTTTGGTTGGTACTGTGTGTATGTGCGTGTGCGTGTTGAAGTTACATCCAACCAGTATTTTGTTCTATCCTCCCTGCGTCTGTCCCTAGTCTGGGGATGCGGTGAGGCAAATGGGACACTCCCGTGTCACTCTCTGGATGACCTGTGCCAGACAGGGCTGTTACCTGAAGGGACACACCAGCATTCCAAAATAAGACTTCAAGTCTTCAATAAATTCCCACAACACGTTACCACACCACCACATACTGTTGGGGTCAATTCCATGTCGATTAAGGAAGGGAACTCACATTTTCCTCAAAGCCTAGGAACATTTTGGGGAATTGGAATGTCAGTCTACTTCCTGAATTGACCATGGCGAATGTGAATAAAAATGTCTGAATTCAGATATCACAAACTACGTTGTGTTACATGGTTCAATGTGCCTATAAATCAGCACAGGCTACTTTTCCCATTATTCAATTAAGAGTAACGGAGAGCAATATGTCAAACTTAACAAAATGAGGAATTTGTGTTAAGTGCAAGGCGCCATATTAATGCACCTCCGCTATTGAAATGGAATTGACCCCAACCTTGCTACCACACATTTATAAGGGTTATCTTCTCTCACAAAAGCCTCTTTACACAGCCCTGTTCAGTTGACATTATCTGGTTTAGCGCGTCACACAAGCTTGATTATTTGGCCGTGTGTCTCTGAGATACCGTTGGGGGACAGGTGTCTGCTGCAACTCCACCAATGATTAACTCTGAGACGGCTTCCTTTATTCAGAAACGGTCAACACCCCCGAGGCTTAAGCGCTTGATAATGAGCTTTGCAACATTTATAGTGTTTACCTTCATGAGGATAGGTGCACTGTGTGCGATTAACACCCCCGAGTTCACCGTTTGATTCTCTCTGTGCAGAGTCAAGGTTGAGCAACACCTGTTGCCCTGCGCACAACCTTTTAACACAAGATAAAGAAACATACCCTTTTTCACCTCCTGTGGGATTGTGGGAAACTACATTGGCTGGCATTAAAAATACCTATATACAACAGAGCCTATGGAAGAGCAAGTCTGGATCTCTTTCCATTTCGAACCACAGTGCAGATGGTACAGACGGGGCGATGAATGCATTATAAGACTCGCTCAGTTTTTTGTAAACACAGAGAATTATTTCCATCATTCACTTGGAAAAGTGAATGATCATCTCTGGGAGATTTGACTTTGTAGCAGCTGCCTCTCCTGGACAAGCGTTAGCATGTTGAATGAATGGCATGGCTACAGGGAGAATTAGACCAGGTTTAGAACTTTATGAGATTCTCTTTGATGGCGCACTATGGTATTTGTATGGTGAGTTTTCCCACAGTAGGGTTTGCACAATTCCTGTAACTTTCCCAAGATTCCCAGGTTTTCCAGAAATCCCGCTTGGAGATTTTCCCGGAAAACCTGGGAATTTTGGGAATGTTCCAGGAATTTTGCAACACTTTTCCACATTCAGGGCCCAAATCTTATCCTGTATTTTCCTCTAGTCATCCATCTGCGGCTCTGAGATGTGCTCTCTCTTAAACTGATGGAACACTCTTCAGCTCGATGACACAACTCGTCGATATCCTTCAGGAAAGCCTCCACATCTGTGTGGCGGTATTGGACAAAGCTGTCATTCAACTCCTGCAACTAATTGTAAACCATTTAGTTGTACCAAGGGGCGTCCTTCAATTGGACACCAAATAGAGTTCTGATTTTATCTCAGATTTAATTGCTGCTATATTGTAATGCTTGAAGCCTGCTGACAAAGTTAAGTTGCTAAACAGGCCAGATTAACACCGGCACGTCTCAGACTTACATGGAACATTTATGGAAACCAGTAATAGGATAGCTGGTGTTGGGAAACGGACACACATACGGGTGCGCACACACACAAGCCATCCCTCAGGCTGCCCCACCGAGCTTGCTCATGTCACAGTGACATCACAAGTGCTTTATTGCTGGGCTTTTAGCACGAGTTAAACAACTGTTAACCATTCAGATGAGGTTTTATGAGCTAACTTTTCTACAGCGAATCCAAAAAACATGGACCCTGGTGAACTTTGCCTTGTCTCACCACAGAGGACAGGAAAAGGGATGGAGCGAGGGGGGGGGGGGGAGAAAGGGGCTAGAGGGTGCCGCGTTATCACACTGCAATGCATTTTTGATGTCACCAGTTATCCTCCTTAATGTGTTGACTTAGGGTCGTACGTCAAAAAGGTACAAATGGAAAGCTGGTCATCGCAGTCGGCTGATAAGAATGTGAAAACTGGTAGAACGTCTTAAAGGCTTTGCTGCCTTGGAGCAACTGGGCCTATAGGGCTCTGGTCAAAAGTAGTGCACTAAATAGGGAATAGGGTGCCATTTGGGACTCAACCTGTCTCTGTGTGATGGAGGATGCCCTACTCTATCTCAGAATCTTCCAGGAGCCGCCAATCCCCATCCTTGACGTGGCCATCACTGGCACCAGGATGGGACCCTGGACGGGGCAAATGAGTTCCAACAGAGTTAATGAGACCAATATAAGGTCTGCTCGGTGTTTAAGTGACATTCTAAGGCAGGGTTTATAGGTGATGGACCTCTCCGAGTGCATTACAAGTTGGGCGTAATCAACGGGTCTCTCCGAATCCATAGAGGCACGCTGATTGATTACATAGAGCCCTAGAGAGAGAAGTGATTGGCGGCTCCTAGAGGATTCTAGGATAGAGTAGGACATCCTACATCCCACAGAGACACCCTATTCCTTATTTAGTGTACTACTTTTGACCAGAGCCCTATTTTATTTTATTTGTATTATATATTTTTTTTTTACCTTTCTTTAACTTGGCAAGTCAGTTAAGAACAAATTCTTTTTTACAATGACGGCCTACCTCAGTATATTTGCTACTCAAGTTTTAACTTGTATGTTTGATGGAAAAATGGCATAACTAGTGAACAACTGTGCCGACCGGTAAAGGTAGAACCAAATGTAGTGAAAAGCTCAAAATTAGCCGTGGTCAGTGTTTTCTATTCAGCCATGTCTCTGCAAACCTCTGCAAACCTGCACTCCAGTCAGAGGTAAGTAAGTAAAATGGAGGGGGAGATTTCAGTCTCACTAGGTGGCAATCTTCCCTTTTCCAGGGAGCCACAGACTAGAGAAGGCAGAGTGGCCTTATTGTCGGTAGGCCCCCTTCCAGTTGCTAGATCCCGCAACCAGCCAGCCAAAGCTGAAAGGACTAACCCTTTAGAATGTGTATTCTTTCCTCAGATCAAAGTGAAATCCAATGGAATATTTTCCTTCTTAAAGTGGGACAGTGAAAAAAGCCAATGCAAATGACAACCAGGGAACCTGCCCCCGATGTGCATTGGGGGCAAAACACACAGACAAACACTTGCTTTTGTATTGACCTTGGAATGTCCAGACTGTTTGACCAAAACACACACTCTCCATAATTAGTTTACAAACAGTGTATGATTCACACGGCATCAAAGGCCCTCTGGAGCTGCTTAGAGAGTTCAGTTCCCCCTTACTCGGCCCTCCACCTCCACTGAGGCCCATGTCCACTCCACACTGACCTGTGATCAGATCGGCTGTCTGTCCATCAATCACAGCAACCTAAAGTCCACCACTGCTAAATAGGTGAGGAATGTCTGGCGGGTGAGTTTCAGGGAGAATGCTGACTTAGGTCGCATCCCAAATGGCACCCTATTACCTTTATAGGGCACTACTTTTGACCAGGACCCATAGAGCTCTGATCAAAAGCAGTGCACTACATAGGGAATAGGGTGCCATTTGAGACACATACTTATAGGAGTAGGGAAAAGCCTCAGCAATGTGACCTGGCGGTCACCAGTTGACAGACTCACCAGATAAGTGTTTTGAGCCGTCATTGGCATTGTTCAGTATATAGTAGGGTCGTTCAACGAAATGAGTGCCTATTGTGTAACTTTGATATTTTAAGTTGAAATTGTGCACCAGTATTGCATTTTAAAAGCCTGTTATATTAAATGAAGTGCCCTTTAATAAAGACCTCATGGAGAACTCAATACATCTGCTTTTTAATACACAGTACCAGTCAAAAGTCTACTCATCTACTCATTCAAGCGTTTTTCTTTATTTTTTACTATTTTCTACATTTTAGAAGACATCCAATCATTTAGAAGACATCAAAACTATGAAATAACACATATGGAATCATGTAGTAACCAAAAAAGTGTTAAACAAATCAAAATACATATCATCTTTTAGATTCTTCAAAGTAGCCACCCTTTGCCTTGATGACAGCTTTGCACACTCTTGTATTCAACCATATTCCCAGTCACCTTTCCATGGTTAAATGCGGTGGTTCGTGCTTTCAGTTTTGCGCGAATGCAGCCATCTATCCACTGTCTCTGGTTAGGGTAGGTTCTAATAGTCACAGTAGGTACAACATCTCTTATACACTTCCTTATAAACTCACTCACCGAATCAGAGTATACGTCAATATTATTATCTGAGATCCCGGGTGGCGCAGTGGTTAAGGGTGCTGTACTGCAGCGCCAGCTGTGCCATCAGAGACTCTGGGTTCGCGCCCAGGCTCTGTCGTAACCGGCCGCGACCAGGAGGTCCATGGGGCGACGCACAATTGGCCTAGCGTCGTCCGGGTTAGGGATGTCCTTGTCTCATTGCGCACCAGCGAGTCGCTGGCGGGCCAGGCGCAGTGCGCGCTAGCCAAGGTTGCCAGGTACACAGTGTTTCCTCCGGCACATTGGTGCGGCTGGCTTCCGGGTTGGATGCGCGCTGTGTTAAGAAGCAGTGCGGCTAGGTTGGGTTGTGTATCGGAGGACGCATGACTTTCAACCTTCGTCTCTCCCGAGCCCGTACGGGAGTTGTAGCGATGAGACAAGATAGTAGCTACTACAACAATTGGACACCACGAAATTGGGGAGAAAAAGGGGTAAAACATTATTTTCTGAGGCAGTCAGAACATGTCCAAGTCCGCGTCAAAAACAATCTTGAAGCGTGGATTCCGATTGGTCAGACCAGCGTTGAATAGTCCTGTTTGAGTTTCTACCTATAGGAAGGAGGAGCAAAATGGAGTCGTGGTCAGATTTGCCAAAAGGAGGGCAGGGCCTTGTATGCATTGTGGAAGTTAGAGTTAGAGAAGCAGGGATCCAGTGTTTTACCAGCGCCAGTGGTCAATATGCTGATAGAATTTAGGTAGCATTGTTCTCAAATTTGCTTTGTTAAAATCCTCAGGTAATATTTGACAAAAACCTTCAACCCTGTTAAGGTCAACCCAACAATTATTTTATTTGGCACTTAATCTATTATAGTTTTTATTTTTTATTTAACCTCTTGAGATGGGAAAATGTGTTTTTAATTAATTTGAACATGTGATCTTTATGGCACAATGGTAAAATCTGGTGAAATGAAACTTTAAAAAAAATGTTTTATTAAGTTACACTTAAGAAAAGGCACCAAATTGGTGTAACAACCCAGTAAATAGAGGGAAACATGCAGTCCAATCTCTGGAGAAGTTAACCTGATGGCACACCTCTCTTTGAAGAGGCGAGCTCCATCGTGAATTTCTGGTCTCATACTGCTCCTTCCTGTAAAGAGGACAGAATGTCCTACCTGAAAACCTCTCAAAGGCCGGCATACTGGCTCTGTGAAACACTTGGGAACTGGACGTCCAAACCTAGACACAATATGAATATCATTAGTGCTGATTGTTGAATATTATACACACAATTATAAATTATGAACACACGTGTATATATATATATATATAGTTTCTATTTAAATTAATCATCTTCAGCCTTATAATTAGATTAGATTTTTGGTTTGTTTGTTTGTTTGGTCTTATTCAACTGATATACCCTCTGCATTTTACCGATTGAATGACTTTTGAAATAATTGTGGCATGCAGAGTCTCCTGGGGATGCTGGAGCATATGTATAGTTTTTCACATCTCTCTAAGTGTTTCTGGTGAGCCCTGTGAGAGATGTGTGTGTGTACGTGTGTGTGTACGTGTGTGTTTATTTCTCAGGGGGCAGTGGGAGTCAGCGAGCCCCTGCTGGGAGGGCTGGGACCTGGGACTGCAGTCTCCTCTCCTCTGCTCCACCTGCCACAGACTCTTTTGTCGTCTGCTCTCACAAGGAGATTGAGGAGTCAGTAGCTCCAGCTAAGGGGCTTGGGACACACAAACCAGTGTACTCCGAGCTCTAGAGGGCAGGGGAGCCATATTGATTTCCCATTGTTTTTGGCCTGGCCAACATACTATATCACCAGTGAAAGGGCTCACTGCAGTGCTCAGTCTATATCTATATATACATGGTATGGTCTGTATTTGGTGTTAGTACAGTGTTAAATAGCTGAAAGCATAATCTGCAATAATTTGTATTGTATAAAATAAGGAAGCATTTTAGAATACAGGAAATAAGACAATTTCAAATAATTGCACTGTTTCACTAATAACAAACACATTTAACATGTTTTTGTCAAACACATCAACAAGTCAACAAAGATTCACTTTTGTCACTTTCCAAGCTCTAATTAAAAATGTTCCCTCCAGTCAAACTAATATTTACACAGGCATGTATGGCAACTGTGCTTTGTGAGGCAGTCTACTCTAGCCCGCATTCTTGAGATTGGCATCTTAAAAGGGGATCAGAAAGATGTAAGACTGAATGCCCCTCACAGTAACACACTGATTGCTACATCATCGTGTCACAGTTGAGTTCCAAGGCAGTATGGGACATTTGTACAGTTGTCTACACAGATTAGAAAATACAAGAACCAGAGGGAGGGGTAGAGAGGGTGTTGGGGAGTCGGGGGGGGCTGCCCTAGGGGAGGGTGAGGAACGTTGAAAACGTTCAAAAAGGGTCCTCTAACTGACTCTGACTGAGAATTAACACCAGGTATTGTGTATGGAGGAATACCCGAGTCTATAGGCGAAACTCCTCCCTGCAGATCACACAGGGCTGCTTGGAGTCTCCCTTGTGAATAGACCTCGACTTGACCCAACTCCATTCATCCACCATCAGTCTCCTGGCCGGGGATTCCACCAAACTACAAATATCTGGTCTGGAGAGGCAGACAACGGCACAATATCAAACAGCAAGTGAAACATTCAAATACCTCTGTAGTAGCCTAAGCACCGAAATGCAGATTTGATTTCACAATGAGACTTCCTAGTTCAGAAGTGTTGTTGAACTAGTTCCCCAGTTCCCAACTGACTACTGTAAAGTAAATGTAATTGATTGCTAGATGTTTTTGGGGCTACCTAGCACATACTGTTTCTCCTCTGGTCCATTGTGTGACTGGGGACGACGAGAACCTTTCTGATTCACAGTTCCTTTCACATGGTTTCTTTTGCAGTGGGTGTCTGTGGAGGCTATTCTGCACCATCTTGCCTTCACAGAAGGCTATTTTATAGATGACATCACCGAAGTCGAGGATCGGTAGGATGGTCAGTTTTCCGAGGGTATGTTTGGCAGCATGAATGAAGGATGCTTTGTTGCGATATAGGAAGCCGATTCTAGATTTAATTTTGGATTGGAGATGCTTAATGTGAGTCTGGAAGGAGAGTTTACAGTCTAATCAGACACCCAGGTATTTGTAGTTGTCCACGTATTCTAAGTCAGAGCCATCCAGAGTAGTGATGCTGGACGAGCGAGCAGGTGCGGGCAGCGATCGATTGAAAAGCATGCATTTAGTTTTACTTGCATTTAAGAGCAGTTGGAGGCCACGGAAAGAGAGTTGTATGGCATTGAAGCTCGTCTGGAGGTTAGTTAACACAGTGTCCAAGGAGGGGCCAGAAGTATACAGAATGGTGTCGTCTGCGTAGAGGTGGATCAGAGAATCACCAGCAGCAAGAGCAACATCATTGATGTATACAGAAAAGAGAGTCGGCCCGAGAATTGAACCCTGTGGCACACCCATAGAGACTGCCAGAGGTCCAGACAACAGGCCCTCCGATTTGACACACTGAACTCTATCAGAGAAGTAGTTGGTAAACCAGGCGAGGCAATCATTTGAGAAACCAAGGCTGTTGAGTCTGCCAATATTGTCAAGAGATGTCACTGAATACATTACCAAAAAAGATCAGTCTATGTCATAGAGATAAATAGTGGACTCTAATGCCAAAAAGCCTGTTTTAGCATGTGCAGCGCCATTGATGATTTTCACAATTTTTAAGTAGTCAGCTGGGTGGGATCTCCTATGGGTTAAGGAAGGATCACATCATTCCATCCAGGTCACCAGGAGGGTTTATACCTGTTCAAACAACACACTCTAGGTGGCAGTATGCACCTTTTCAGTTTGTTTGTATGCCCCCTTTCAGTTAGTAGAATAAGAAAATGGACTACTTCAAAATGGAAATGGCCTCAAAGACAGCATAATGGACAGATATATTGATGCGATGTCTATCTAAGTCTATGGTATATGTTGGGACGGATTTACTCACTGAGCTGTCGTCAGAGCTGGAGATGAACAAAGCTTAGCTGCTCATACCTATGCTGTGAGCTAAGGAATCCCTCTCAGGTCCCCCAACATGGACAATTGTACACACAAACATAAATGAGTTCCTAACAATCTTTTTCTGTAGGGTTGATGAAAGTTAGCCTTATTTCTCACACACTGTGGGGTTGGTATGTGTCTTTTAAAATGCTTTGTGGCTCTGATTGACTTTGATGTGCTGGGACATAATCAGTGAAAACAGATGGCTGAGGAGAGGGCCCAACGATGAGGCTTGTCAATCTGGGGAGCCCTCTAAGAAAACAAAACCAGGAGCCCGCTCAGGGAGAGGAGGGAAGCCCTGCGCTTCTCAAGAGGCTGGCACATTCTTGAGATTAGAGAAAGAAAAACGCAGACCACTGCCGTTAATGCCTCAGACAAAGGCGTGGAACAAATTATTAGTTAAGAATTCAAGCCTTGAGCCCCTATCAAAAGACTGCCGTCCAAAATGCCAGACTAGGGCCCTCGCTTGTGTTTTTAAGTAAATAATCATGGTTAAAAGATATGGCAAAGATGGGGCTCAAGTCCTTCATAAAGCTCTGCATTCTTCCAACTGTCATCAGAATGGATTTCCGAACATTTCCGAACTTTTATTTTCAACAGGGACACTGTTTATCTTTTTCTTTATAAATACCATGTTAAAGAGCCTTTTATTTAACTTTGTTCCCTCCCAACCTCTTTACCTGATCTGTGGTATTTTGAAAAGAAAAACTCACCTTGCAAAAACGTGCAAAAAGCTGACGACTGAAGAAAAGGTGGTCTGTAGTGGTAAAGGGTTGAAAGAGAGCCCTTTGCTGTACCCCTTTGCAAATTGTGTGAGCCAACGACAACTTGAATATGATAGAAAAAAGAATCCCACAATTTATCTATGCTGAAAAAGACATGCAGGTTATCAACATGATTTGATTAGCAACATGCCCAGATGCCAGGAACACAAACAAAACATGTTATAATGCTTGATATGATATCACATGTTTATTCAATCACTGATATACAATTATAAGGGTAAATAAAATAATATTTAAGAATATTCACTGAAAGGATGACAAAAATCTGCTTTATACAGCTATTCTCTCATATACCACTGTGAAATAATCAGTTTGATACAATTTGTTTTACATCGTTGTTGATTAAAGGCAGGTGACCCATGATTTTGATATCAACTTTTCATTTTAGTCTTGTCAATCCGAATTGCCTCTCTAAAGGAAGCAGTCTTCTCCTTTTCACATATTTTGACCTTGGACTTGACCCCTTTCACTGGTATGTATCCACATGGTCACACAGCCTTTTACCAACCTCCATTTTCCTCTCTATAAACGGGGTCTCTCTTTAATAAAACATAAGCCTTGTGCTTACTTGGATGGACAACGCATTGAACAGTGATATAGTACTATATCTGATGAGTATAGCTGGACCGAACTATTTGATATGCAGGGAAATTGAAAGTTGACAGTTGAAATATATTTCTTTATAAAATACTTTATTTAACCAGGTAGGCCAGTTGAGAACAAGTTCTCATTTACAACTGCGACCTGGCCAAGATAAAGCAAAGCAGTGCGACAAAACAAAAACACGGAGTTACACATAAACAAATGTACAGTCAATGACACAATAGAAAAATCTATGTACAGTGTGTGCAAATGTAGAAAAGTAGGAAGGAAAGCAATAAATATGCCATAGAGGCGAAATAATTACAATTTAGCATCAATACTGGAGTGATAGATGTGCAGATGATGTGCAGGTAGAGATACTGGGGTGCAAAAGAGCAAAAGGGTAAGTAATAATATGTGGACGAGGTAGTTGTGTGGGCTATTTACAGATTGGCTGTGTATAGGTACAGTGATCGGTAAACTGCTCTGACAGCTGATGCTTAAAGTTAGAGAGGGAGTTACAAGACTCCAGCTTCAAAGATTTTGCAATTTGTTCTAGTCATTGGCAGCAGGGGACTGGAAGGAAAGGCGGCCAAAGGAGGAATTGGCTTTGGTGGTGACCAGTGGAATATACCTGCTGGAGCGCGTGCTACGGGTGGGTGAAGCTATGGTATCCAGTGAGCTGAGATAAGGTGGGGCTTTACCTAGCAAAGACTTATATATGACCTGGAGCCAGTGGGTTTTGCGACGGATATGTAGTGAGGGCCAGCCAACGAGAGCGTACAGGTCGCAGTGGTGGGTAGTATATGGGGCTTTGGTGACAAAACAGATGGCACTGTGATAGACGACATCCAGTTTGCTGAGTAGAGTGTTGGGGGCTATTTTGTAAATGACATCGCCAAAGTCAAGGATGGATAGGATGGTCAGTTTTACGATGGTATGTTTGGCAGCATGAGTGAAGGAATACAGGGAATGACTTGCAGTTTTTGCCATATGTTGATTTAATTTTCATATTGCAATCAATATGTAATGCAATGTCTAGACTGGAGTGTAATATATCACCATTTCAGGCCACTGTGTCAGTCTGTGGTAATAAAACTGTTCTGGATCCATACATCACACTGTGATATAAGGCATTGTTTTCAAATGAATAATTGGTCAGAGATTACATTTCTGGGGGAGAGAGGCCAGGCCATAATGGCTAATTAACAATTATGTCAAACACTGCAGATGACCTAGTAGACCAATCACTTTGATAGGGGACAGTGGAGAGGACAGAAATCAAATCATTTTACGACTCCCCTATAACGGTTTCCTAATATGACTTTAATCACCTTATGGTGAATAGGAATCCATCCCCTGGTTATCTGAGAAGGAACCAATCAAAGATGGAAGACAGAAAGGCTATACTATTTGCTGTAATCTCCTGCGTCGTTGGCTCGTTGCTGACTAAATTGGCTATAAAAAAAAACATGGCCATCATTATAGCATTTCCTATGTGTTTCGAAGAGATGGAGCTCCTAATGATTAGACTTGTCCTTTGTAAATGAAATACAAATCACAGAGGGCTTTTGGTTTTCCTTCATTTACTAAGTGCTACATTACGTCATACTTTGGACCTAACAATGGATTTCCCATAACTCTTTGCGCAGTTGAAATGACGAACAGGCTCACATATCACCAAATGTGCCAGCGCTTATTAGCACTTGAGAAGTTATCGATCGACCATTTTGATTCATCTCTGGCGGGGGCCTTGGTGGCTCTCGGGGTTGTTCTCAGGCCCTCTGGTAGAACTTGTTCCCACTTTTCCTTCTCAATTAGCTTCAGTTTGTGCTGACTGCTGTGACTGAACCCTGGCAAGACGACATCCACTGCAGTGCCCTAGTGCCAGGAGAAGAGTTATAGGAACTAACTCGACCTCTGTGGCCTGTTTCTGTTCTATTAGTCTGGATGAGACAACTACCACTGCAGGTTATGCAAATAGCATTATATATGCCCCAAAACTGTACCAAGTTTCATGCTTTTATGATATTTTCACATAACCCTGGGCTATATGGAGAGTTGGTAGGCTATACGTGATGGGTACCTATTCATCATAGGTACAATTATGTTGAGTATGTGGAGCATTTACCAATGAATTGATAAACTACAGGTGTTGTATCTGTTGTCGCAGAAAAACAATGACATACATTTACATAAATGAATTGAAAACCTGCAGCTCTCTTTCTCTCACTAGATCTCACGCCAAAAACTATAGTCTACTTTAACCTATCAAAACACATTTCCCGTTAGAAATGAGCACCTTTTTTTATAGTCCAATCCTCCTGCCGCAGGATTATTTTAATCCTGAGACGAAACTGGTCAAATTAAGATCCCATTAAAGATACCTAATATGACAATGGAAGACAACATGAAAGCAACCGCCAGCCATTGCACAAATAAGTGAATTAGAAATACAAACTTGTTGATGAGCTGAGCTAAATGTGCAAAGTGGATTTCACAGTGGATGTCACAGCCGTCACCAGTAATTCCTGTCACGCATGTTAGGCCATCTCTCTCCATAATGGACAATAATTGAGCAGAATCCATCACTGTGGCCAAAAATAGACTCACATAATGGCCTTAAATGGTGCTTTAGGACGGAATTATTCGAGAAAATCTGACCAACCCTGCTGTGTCTGAAAGGCATTGAAACTTCCATACGGGGGTTTTGTACTTATCCTTGACTGCATGCTGATTACATACATGGCACATAGAAATGATTCAAATTATACCTTTAGCACTGAGGTCCATTGGTCCAATCCTAAAAAAACATTGTGAGCACAGTGAACAGGACTTCCCCTGTTCTTAGTTATGGAGTGACTTTGGAAATAAGCGTTATAACATTTGGAATATACATGACATATGTATATAATATGTCTTACGCAAAAGTAAATGACCATTTAGAGATCATGTAATTTACAGCAATGTTTTCACCATAGAGATCCTATTATCTATGTGTACTTCTATGGTTTTCACACCCTACCTAAGGGGGGGCATATTGAATGGTGGAGGTGTGAGGTGAAAATACTGCAGGTTGTTTGTTGTAGTTTCTTTGCATACTCGTTAATATTGCCAACCACTCCTCAAAGAAAAGGTAATTAACTGATTTAATATTAAAAAGCGCCAGAATTAAAAACTAAGCCTGGAGACTTCCTTCAAAATACACCATAAATCAGTAGCTATTTCATCTGAGTGAGTGAGGGAGGGAGGGAGGGAGCCTCAAGTTTGCCTGTGCTGTGCTTGGTGGAATGTGTTTTGTGGTGAGTCTCGTAAATGCCAAGTTCTTTGGGCAATAAGAATAAATATCCCAACCACTCTCTAGAATTACCACATAACTGAGGACTTTCCGCGTCTGCAGTACAGGACCCCACTGTCTCCTCTACAGTGCTTGTATGAATACATGTTCAGGTGATGAGAGCTTACAACATGGTAGAGATGTTCTTGTGCCAGTCAAAAATAATTCAACAACAAAACACAGGGTTACTGAACTGCTCAAAACAACAACAACAACAACGGTGCACTTTTTAAGAAGGTACTTGAGGTTTGTGGTTAGATGTACATTTTCAAATAGACTGACAGATCAAGGCACGTGACTTGAATGTTTTGTGTTTTCTGGTCTTCTGTGTTACTGTGCTTACTCCGGAAAACGCAAATGTCTTTAGGTAAAAGGTGTTTTTGTGGCAGGTGTACCTTTGCTGCCAGTGCCACCACAAGTGAACTCAATGCTACCACATTTCCCATTATACATGACAATATATTTTGGCATTGGTTACACTTTCGTGCCAATACAGCACACAGGATTAACCTCTCCCAAACATTTCCCTCACTCAAAAAATCAAAATGGTTTGATTGTCAAAAGCCAAGCCCATCATAAAAAACAACAACATAAAACCCCCAAAGTCTAAATGACACATGTTGCTTAACCATTCAGGAGGCAAGTCCTTCACCACAGCTTTCATACTTCAAAGCATGTTGAGGTTGTGCCAAATGCAAGCAGTCTTTTGGCCTCGTGTTGTAATTTCAAACAGCGATGAAAGGTAAAGTAGCAACACCTATTTACTTATTTTTCAATGCGCCAAAGGTACAGCGCGTTGTTTTCTCGTTTCCGTTATCTGTCCGATCACACGTCCCCCCCCCCCCCACCCCTCCCTTCTATCATGTGATTAATGATTATCTATGAACCTCAACCTAGGTTTGTGGTGTAGTGAGGCCGAGATATAATGACTTGTCTAGAGATCAGTTACGTTTTCAAAAAAGGATGTGTAGAGCAGGGCTCTCCAAAACCTGTTCTTGCAGAGCTACCATCCTTTTCGCTCCAACCCTAATCTAGCGCACCTGATTCTAATAATTAGCTGGTTGATAAGCGGAATCAGGTTCGTTACAGCTGGGGTTGGAGCGGAAACCCACAGGAGGGTAGCTCTCCAGGAACTGTGTTTAGAGAACCCTGGTCTAGATCATTCCCCGTCATTACACAATCAAGAATGGCCCACCAGCCAACTTGACACACCTGTGGGAAGCATTGGAGTTAACATGGGTCAGCATCCCTGTGGAACGCTTTGGGCACCTTGTAGAGTCCAGGCCCCCGACGAATTTAGGCTTTTTCTGAAGGAAAAAAAGGGGAAGGGACTCAATATTTGGAAGGTGTCCTTAATGTTTTGTACACTCATTCTAATATGTAGTGAACCACTTTGAATTCAGTTTGTGAACAGGACATGAGTTCTGCAATATAATGATAATATAGTCTTGTTTTATTCTCGCAAACCTGGTTTATACCTCTTTGGTCACATTTATGTTTAGGAGGTCAAAGAAGGTTGAAGTTCATTGGTCAGTTATGGTCACATGAATGAGTAACGACACCCGAGAATGCCTAGGCTTTAGCTCAGTAGGCTAACATGACCATTAGTCAAATCCAAAACTTGAGTTCAATCTCCAGTCAGTTGCACATACAGTATGTCATTATATGTCTTTGATCTACAATGTATACGCTCTGCAATTTGTTCCTCCTTAACAGTGTTCAAAATAGGGCAGACTTCTTTCAATCTCTAGCAGGACTTGTTGCAATCTGTACTTGTGTTCCAACTTAGTGAGTATTTCAGTCATGTAACTGTCCATCTACAGTATGAATAAGTATTACTAAGTAGTCAATAGACTTCTTAATGTCATTCTGATTACTGGTCAGGTGTTAGGATGTGCCCCTAGCATCAACAAAGCATCCTCACTAAAAATTCAAGAAGATGTCACGCTAATATGCCACTATGGCGCTAAAGGCTAAATGTATGAATTAATAAAGCAACTGGATGTTTGAGAACATGGCTGGGGTCCATTCTAGGCTTACGAAATGTTCCATTGGATTAGCCTTTCGCCTCATTGACATAGATAGATACATTGACATCCTCGAACTCGACTGTTCCTGAAACGTTCAGACTACGTTCAGACTCTGAATGCCCACTATACTGTTATTATGTGCCGTGTCAGATAGCATTTTCTGTAAGGTTTGTGTTCGCTCACTCACTCACATGTGAAGGGACATTACCGTGTGATCGAATTGGAGAGGTGACAGCTCATTGGCTGTTTGCCTGCTCTATCTTCCTTTGCCAAAGTAAACAGGTGAGCTTCTCATCTCTTCACACCTCCCCAGCTCCAGCTCTATGACAGCTTGATCAAGCACATGGAACACAACCAAAATTAAGCAAATTTACCTTTTTTACTATTTCAAGTTACCTGGTTTCACACATGAAACATCACCAATTATATATAACGTACCCCAGTAACTTGTAGAATTAATTTTAGCTGGCGTAGCCAGCCACCATTCGCTCCCCCATTGGTTCTGCGTCCTGAAACACTAGCTAGCCAGGCTATATGTAGCTCTAGCACTTGACAAAGATAATAACTTCTGTTTGAAGTTTATTCCAAAAAAGAAAAAGAGAATCGTGCTGGGGGCTGGTCTACTGGTAGTGCTGCCACCTTCGAGCCCCTGTAGACATTGGTTTGATCCCCTGCTTCGCCACTCACGTTCTCTCTCTCTCTCCTCTCTCTATGAAGCTATCCTAAATCTGAAAAATGTATATTAGAGAAAAATATATGTCATCCTTCAGTCCGGCAGAGGACCGGTCGTTAAAGGTGGAAAGGTGAAATGGAAGATCAAGGCCGTGACGTGCAGTGTGTTTACATTCTTCTCTGATGTCCCACTCAACATCTCCCGCTTGACGCCGTAAATCAATATCAGATGAGATGAAGTGACGAGGAACTTGTGAAATTCAAACATGTCCTGTGATGTATCTCCCAATTCACTTGACCTTTCGATTGGGTCAATTGGGCTACGACAGTCAAGCTGCACAGGTTCTGATGATGAGGTGTTGTTCCCCCCCCCCCCCCAACGTTTGTCAGAAGCTTTGCCTGGGAAACAGTCTGTCACAGCTGTCTGATGGAAATCAAGGATGTCATGGGAACAATTATTCCCCATTCTGGCCATTGATGAACTGACGGTTTTGAACGATCAATCTTTTCAAGTCAATGAATGAACTGAGGCTAAGTAAGTTACGTAAGGCTTCACAAGCTGTTGTTTTAAAAAGCTTGCTGCATACATTTTGAAGAACATGTAACATGGCAACCCCGGCTGAGTAGTCTCCCCTCCACACACACACACACACACACACACACACACACACACACACACACACACACACACACACACACACACACACACACACTACACACTACACACTACACACAACGCACTCACGCTGCACCACTGACTTCAAAAGAGACGTGGAGATAAAACAAAATGTATCTCAGACACATCAAGCCTCCCATGCCCTTTAAAGCTTAATTATACCTGTTGGAGTGATGAGAGACACATCACAGAACCCAGTGATTAATAAACAAACGCTGCATCCCATAAAGCTTCCGACAAGTCCCTGCTCATCGCCCTGCACCACTCACAGTCTGGGCTGCTCATGTGGAGTGTACATATCAAAGTGCATCCAACCCCTAAAAATACGTTTAGACCAACACCGGTCTGGGTTTACCCCCCCCCCCCCCCCCCACCCCCCCAGACCTCTCTACAGCTGACTCTTCCACCTGTCTAATTGAAGGCCGATGAGGCCGGTGAGAGCATCATCCCGACATGTGCGCAGAGCCCTAGCCTCAGTCCAGCTTTCATCTTTCACTCCCTGTGCCGCGATCACTCGACTCACACGACTGGGGCTTTGTACCCGCCGACTGGGTAGGTGTCACGTTTGCAGGGTTTTGTAAACAAACACACCTTTTGTGGAAGAATATGTCCAGAGATGAAGTTACTAACTACTTTAGATCGGCCTGTGTTGCTGAAATAACATGAGGAAGAAGTGGGTGACCCGAGGCTGAGGTCATATTAGATTGCCCTTTGAAAGGCTAACGTGTGGAGTGAATTTAGAAGGTTCAGCTGGCATAGCTCTACATGCACATGTGCACATGTACATACAAGTAAAGGTGCACACCAGACCTGGGTTCAAATACTATTTTAAATATCTCATGTACGTTCCCATACATTCAAAGTAAGTATTCAGATACATTTTATTTGAAAAGACAAGTAGTTGAATATGTTAATGTTTTTGCAAATGCACTTGGAAAGTATTTGAAAGATTCAAATACACTGACTCAAATACACTCCCAAGCATTTAACCCAGGTTTTTGAAAATAGTATTTGAAATAAGTATTTGAACATACTGTCAAATACAAATTTGTTTTTTACAAATAACCATTAAAATGCTCAAATAAAAGTACTTGTTTTGGGCTGTGTATTTGAAAATGCTCAATTACACAGAAAAAGTATTTTAAAGGTACTCAAATACACATGTATTTGAACCCAGGTCTGCGCGCGCACGCACGCACGCACGCACGCACGCACGCACGCACGCACGCACACACACACACACACACACACACACACACACACACACACACACACACACACACACACACACACACACACACACACACACACACACACACACACACACACACACACGCTTTGTTATTGATCACTGAAAACACTCTCACCTGACCTGAAGTAAATGATCAACATCAACAACAATGAGGAAATAGTCAGCTATCACCACGGTACTACAAATACCTGGACAAACCTGGACACCTTAACATCACAAAACACTCACCATGAAAGATTGCTTTCTTTACATAAAGATTATTGGCATTAATTTAAAACAAATGTTCAAGTAAACTATTTCAACATCTTAATGCTTAAGAGATGTCTAAACCTGATAGAACTAAAAGTTTGTGCTGTCATGCCATGGCACACAAAGAATGATGACAATTGACCATTGTTTGAGTTGTTGCAGTGTTTCGACATGGTTTAAGCCCCTCTCCAGTCAGCGTGTTATTACACTGTTGGTGGTGAATGTTTCTTGCTTAAAGCTGATTTAGCCAACCGAGTGTGATGCAGGCAACAATTTTCTATTGTTTTCCCACTTTTTATCCACCAGTTTGCCTAATTGAAAATAAACACGCTTGATTTGCTTTCCTAGAAGGATAGGATACATGATACTTTGATGACATACATTTTCTAAGGAGATAGGTGGACTGTATGCATATACTGTAGATCCTATTAAATTATTGTTATTCCAAGTTCCTAATTCTATGACTGTATGTCTGTCAACCTTGGAGAGTTGCTGTGTAAGGTTTGAATGAGGGAGGGAGGGAGGGAGGGAGGGAGGGAGGGAGGGAGGGAGGGAGGGAGGGAGGGAAGATGGGAGTGAGGGAGGTAATCACTACCAGCTCATAGAACATCTACCTTGCAAGCCTGGATACAGACTCTGCAATGGTCAAAGCCCCTCTCTG
Organism: Oncorhynchus clarkii lewisi; assembly: GCF_045791955.1. Lineage (NCBI taxonomy): Eukaryota > Metazoa > Chordata > Actinopteri > Salmoniformes > Salmonidae > Oncorhynchus > Oncorhynchus clarkii. The sequence goes on from NC_092157.1 coordinate 33,044,141, forward strand.
CAGCCGCATGTCCAGAGAGGATTATCTGAGCAAGCTGGGGTATTCTGCCACCCCTTTCTCAACAGAAGTGGAGGGTTGAGACCCAACTATGGGATCAGGCTTTAGTGTCCGGCCAAAGACCCACAAAGAGAGGACATAAAGTGGCCTCTTGAGTAGGCTGATCAATATAGGAAGCCAAACAAAAGACATTCCTTGCATTTCTTAGATATTTCACTAGATGAAATAAACAAGAAGAAAATAAATGAATCTCTACATGGCGTCATTGTCATTAGACACCACAAATGAATGAAGACTGTTCTCACATTGAAGGTTGCTTTGCTACGTATTTTAGTGTGTAGGCTACTGTGTAGGCTAGAGGTAGCCTATGGGCATATTCATCTTTTGCGACCTAAAAGACTGTTTTATGTCGGCTGTTTCCTACAGGTAGGCTAATTATTTAATCGCGCCACAGAGTTAATTACAACAATTTATAAAGAGAGGGTGTTCCAAATATCTAATATCCTTGGTCAAAACACAATTGGAATATGCCTATTCTGTTAATGATAGCTGAAAAAAACGGTTTCTTACCAGTTTAAGATGCTGTAGTTCCAACCGAGCTGCAGTAGGCGTACTGTATGCTGCCTGGGATAAGATCACGGCCAACACAGGTGAGTTGGATCATACGTAAATGAAACGTAAATGATTTAAAATCATTTTGCCAAAATACATTGTTTTCAATGCTCCTAGGCTTCCTTGTGATTGTGTAATTTCCCCCCTTTGTGTTTGGGACCTTCAGATTTCCCATACTGTGCATTGCTGAGATATGATATAGGCTAAGCCTACTTATTAAGTGTCATGTGACTGTTTTTGTCATAGGATATTTGGGGCGATTATGAGTTTCTGCTTGTTGCACTGCAGTGGCATGGTGATGGAGTGGGTGCAAATCAAAAGGAAGCAACAGACACAAGAAGTGTGGTAAAAGTATAAATGATTGTACCTTATCATTGATTTAACTAATGATGAGTGCTCAAAGTGCAACAATAGTCATTTTGCCATAAAACTGTCAGCGGTTAATCAGTCCGTTAAGTGTTTTCCTCCTTCAAAATGTAAGATTTATTAAACAGTTCACGAGCACAAGCTTGAACTTGCTCAGTTCGTCTGCCATGTACACAAAGCTAGTCTTCATTTTTAAGAAGATGTTTCACGTCCTTGCTTTTATTACTTTTACATTGTTTACGTTCACACAGTCTGTGACTGTTTCAAAAGTACATGGTAGATGATACGGGTAGAGGTGACAGCGTTTAACAATTTACACTAGTATGCCCTTTTGGAGCCAGATGGAATGACAGTTTATATTTTCAAGTTTTTTCACTTCTTTTTTTTGGTATTTGGGGTCTGTATATTCTGTCTGAGCTCCCCAGGCAGTGTCTTGTGTAGCCAAGACTTGCACATTAAATGCCTAAGGACGTCTGAGGCCTGCTGGTACATCTGCCAACAATAGGAATTTCCCTGGTTTACACAACTCAGCCAGAGAGGTTATCTCTGAAGACTCAGCCTCATTAACCACATTTCCATCCACAGTTTTTATGCGTGTTAAGTCATAGTATAAAAAAAATCAAGACAGCTGTGATGGAAACAGGAAGTTTCTGTAGAATTGCATAAATGCAGAGAAGTCATTTGTTTGTTCAACGTAGTGGGATCTTTTTGTGTCAGTAAAATTAATAATGCAAGAACTGGTGGTAGAAAAATGCCTTTATGCACAAATATTGATATAATAACCAACATATCGAAGTAAACTTAGAGTCACATGATGATATGGTGTGTGGACCTCCCACTACGATTTAGAAAACCATGCGATGATGGTGCTTTCAAGACAACTGGGATGTCAGTGATCTTCAGGTCAGAAAGTCAGAGTTCTAGAAAGAGTCTCCGACTTGGAATTCCGAGTTGGATGACTGTTAAAAAAGAACATCTCAGTCGGAGAGTTCCTAGTTTTCTTGAACATGGCATTTGGCTACAGATTAAATAAATGATGATGTACTTCATAGGATGGTGAAAGTGCACGGGGATGAGCTTGATACTCCTTTTCAAAAAATATCGAGGGGCTTAGTCTGGTGACATGATGATCATTGCTTGACTGCCGTTTGACAAATAATCATATTCTGAGTAACACCCCCCCCCCCCCCCCCCCCCCCCCCCCCCCCCACTAAGCCTCCAATATAATTTCCCAGTGTGCCTTGCCTTTTCAAGTAGAAATGTAGAGTAACCACCCATGACTGTATTTGTTAGTGACAGAGACATGGTTGTTGAGTTCATTCCTTTTCAGTCCTGTGGCCTTCACCAAGTGAGTTCCTAGGCAAATGTTATTATAAATTAACGCTATATGACAATAAATTAAATATCTTATGAGGCCTTATTTTGAGGCCTAGCTTTACCCTAATACAGCAGCCTGAAACTCTGGGTTTACAGGTGACATCAGGCCTACAAATAGGGCTGCAAAAGTCCGGTAACTTTTACAAAATGTCCATATTTTCCAAAAATCCTTGTTTAAGGATATCCAGGAATCTTCCAACTAGGATTTCTGGACATCCTGGGCAATTTACCATAATTTTGCCATCCTATGCTGGCTTGCAAAGTAATGTGTAATTCCAATTGGAATCCAGCCAGAGTTTGGATATTCAACAGTTGAAATTATTATTCACCTGCATTCATAATGACTGTCGGGTTTAGGAACAAACTGGAAGAACCATTTCAGTAATGGGTGCAAAAAACTAAATGATTGGATTAGTTTAGAAAAATGTATGTTATGTATCTTTGTGTAGCATGAGATTCATCAATCATTTAATGTGCAGTTGAAGTCGGAGGTTTACGTACACCTACGTACAAGTTTACATAGCCTTCTACAAGCTTCCCACAATAAGTTGGGTGAATTTTGGCCCATTCCTTCTGACAGAGCTGGTGTAACTGAGTCAGGTTTGTAGGCCTCCTTGCTCGCACACGCTTTTTCAGTTCTGCCCACAGCATTTCTATGGGATTGAGGTCAGGGCTTTGTAATGGCCACTCCAATACCTTGACTTTGTTGTCCTTAAGCAATTTTGCTTCAACTTTGGAAGTATTCTTGGGGTCTTTGTCCATTTGGAAGACCCATTTGCGACCAAACTTCCTGACTGATGTCTTGAGATGTTGCTTCAATATATCCACATAATTTTCCTACCTCATGATGCCATCTATTTTGTGAAGTGAACCAGTCCCTCCTGCAGCAAAGCACCCCCACAACATGATGCTGCCACCCCCGTGCTTCATGTTTTTTTATTATTTTTTTACCCCTTTTTCTCCCCAATTTCGTGGTATCCAATTGTTGTAGTAGCTACTATCTTGTCTCATCGCTACAACTCCCGTACGGGATCGGGAGAGACGAAGGTTGAAAGTCATGCGTCCTCCGATACACAACCCAACCTAGCCGCACTGCTTCTTAACACAGCGCGCATCCAACCCGGAAGCCTGGAAACCTGGCAACCTTGGCTAGCGCGCACTGCGCCCGGCCCGCCACAGGAGTCGCTGGTGCGCGATGAGACAAGGACATCCCTACCGACCAAGCCCTCCCTAACCCGGATGACACTAGGCCAATTGTGCGTCGCCCCATGGACCTCCCGGTCGCGGCCGGTTACGACAGAGCCTGGGCGCGAACCCAGAGTCTCTGATGGCACAGCTGGCGCTGCAGTACAGCACCCTTAACCACTGCGCCACCCGGGAGGCTTGTGCTTCATGGTTGGGATGGTGTTCTTCGGCTTGCAGGCCTCCCCCTTTTTCCTCCAAACATAACGATGGTCGTTATGGACAAACAGTTCTATTTTTGTTTCATCAGACCAGAGGACATTTCTCCAAAAAGTACAATCTTTGGCCCCATGTGCAGTTGCAAACCGTAGTCTGGCTATTTTATGTCGGTTTTGGAGCAGTGGCTTCTTCCTTGCTGAGCGGCCTTTTGGGTTATGTCGATATAGGACTCGTGGATATAGATATTTTTGTACTTGTTTCATCCAGCATCTTCTGAAGGTAATTTGCTGTTGTTCTGGGATTGATTTGCACTTTTCGCACCAAAGTACGTTCATCTCTAGGAGACAGAACGCGTCTCCTTCCTGTGCGGTATGACGGCTGCGTGGTCCCATGGTGTTTATACGTGCGTACTATTGTTTGTTCAGATGAACATGGTACCTTCAGGCATTGAGAAAGTGCTCCCAAGGATGAACCAGACTCGTGGAGGTCTACAATTCTTTTCCTGAGGTCTTGGCTGATTTCTTTTGATTTTCCCATGATGTCAAGCAAAGAGGCACTGAGTTTGAAGGTAGGCCTTGAAATACATCCACAGGTACACCTCCAATTGACTCAAATGATGTCAATTAGCCTAACAGAAGCTTCTAAAGCCATTAATTTTCCAATCTGTTTACAGGCACAGTCAACTTAGTGTATGTAAACTTCTGACCCACTGGAATTGTGATACATTGAAATAATCTGTCTGTAAAGAATTGTTGGAAAAATAACTTGTGTCATGCACAAAGTAGATGTCATAACCGACTTTCCAAAACTATAGATTGTTAACAAGAAATTTGTGGAGTGGTTGAAATACGAGTTTTAATGACTCCAACCTAAGTGTATGTAAACTTCCAACTTCAACTGTACATACAAAAATACAGATATCAAAAACAAATAAACCCGCATTAGAGCATGCTGGGGAGAAAGTTGATTTGTTATCATAATTTACAAAAATAGAGGTGATGTGACTCCTCATTTAGTTTTGAGTCAGTACCACGTAAACATTTGAAGAAATAATTACTTTTCATTGACTTTCAGTTCAACTTACTAGAAGTATTTTAGTTCATCTCGCCCTGGGGTTTACAGTGTGTGATATAAACCTCAACAATCACTCAAAACTGTTTAAACAAACATTTGGTGTATTCAATCACATCAAAACACCGTAGTGTTACAAAGTTCGATCAACCCCAACATTAATCGGGAAAAGTGTAAGCTAGCCACTTTATGTAACCACAGAGAGTTCAAAATCTGTTAAGTGTACAGGTGAAAAGTGAGTCATTTCATCAAATATAGCCCACAAGATGGGTCTCTCTCAACTGACACCTTAATTATGCTATAACCTCTTATTACACAGAGTAAACATAATAAAATCCCACTTTAAAGATTATGAGATCAATTAGAATTTCACCTAATATTTATAATGATGTATTAAATTATTGTTTTTGCTCTCGGTGCTCGCTCCTAGTGCCCTGGCTTTGCCCCTTTGAAGTCAGTCAATATTCTGCTGTTTAATGTGGTCATGGGGGATTCTCATATTGCTCTCTTACTGTATTCAGCTTGACTTAAATACATAGTGAGCACTGTAATTTTTTCACAAGTGCAGGCACCATTTGCTTTAAATACAGTATCAACGTTTCAAATCGTTAGGAAAACTATCTCATTTAAAATATTACCTTTTAATATTCAGTAAAAAAAAAATAAAAAAAAATAAGTACACCAGCTATGGTTTCTGTCATGGCCTGGAATCATATCATTAAAATGTGTAATCATAGATTTTGTGAATGAAACTACACACTGTTGAGTCAAAATACCATTTAGGAAATACTTATTTTAGGCCTGGTAGCCTCCAGGTTAGAACGTGTATAGTAGAATCGTGATGTCTCGCCTTCAGCTCGCCTTCAAAATATTGTTTTAACAGTAAGATACGCACCATTCTGTATTCAAAGCAAGACATAGCATGAATAAGGAAATGGCGTCTGAGACTTCTATCTTTTATCCATACCTTGTTATAGCCCTGCTAGGTGTTGAATGAGTGCAGCCCTGGTCGGTAGGCTGCTGGGTTCAGAGCATGAGGACTCTCTCTCCTCCTCCATTATGATGTGGTGTAGTGTTATGAGAACAGGACAGCTCTTGAGGCGCTTGCTTTCACTTCAGGGATGGTGCGTATACAGAGCAGGCCGACAGCTGGTCCTCAGCAAACTGGTCCCGTTGACCTCAACCCCACTGTCCGACGCTCCTTGCCTCGAAAACAAGAAAAGGTCCCTTGGAATTCCAGGGAGATGATCTATTTTGTCTCTGTCGGTCGGTCTGTTCATTTTAATTACGTATGTGCATGTATTTCACTGAAGCTTTCAAGGTCAATAGGTGAGCGAATTCAATGAAATCTGGAGGAATGGGAATTTTTCACGAGTTAAATAGTCTTTCACAGGTCTTTGACAACTAGAAAATATACTTTATAACAATAATATAACAATACAACAAAAATACAGACATGCCTAGATTCATTTGTGTGATAACTCGTGAAAGATTCCCATCACTCCATATTTCATTGAATTCGCTCACCTAGAATGACAGTGTCACTGAGCATCTCGCAGTTGCACAGTCAGTGAACCGCTAGTGTGGCTTGATTAAGTCGCTTCTACTTGAAAATAGCATTCTAGCACTCAAGTTAGATTCAGTAAATTGTAATAAGAGCCCTGTCTGGGTGAGGGATTTGAACTTCTACGGTGAGACAGGGAAAGAAAAGACTAGCAATTTTGAAAATTATTGCTTTAGACAGCCCAAAGCTATAGTTTTGTACTTTCTTGTTCATATCTTCAACCTGTTTCCTGTAACTTTATGACTATGAGGTGAGAGTGCATTTTGATTAGTTCTGCACTCCTTCGTGTGTGTTGTTTTGCCTTCCACAACAAATGAAATGAGAAATGATAGTAAGAATCATAGTGCAGCAATTATAATTTCCAGTTAAAGACTTGTAATAGTAGATTGCAGGTACAAATTGCTGAAGTTCTGTTATTGTGTTGAATTCATGTGGAGTACTCAGTTATATTCTGGGTTTGGGGATGGATGCAAGACGACTCGTTGATGAGGTGATAATGTCCTGCATTGATGACATGTTTTACGACCCTGGAGAGTTAGATCTGTGCTGTCATCGAAAACAATGTCTGAGTCTGCACTTACTTATCCAGTGATTAATAGTTATAAATAGTTATGTTGATCCCTTCTTATTATTTTTGATGTAATGAGTGGCTTTGTATAGGCAGACCTGTCTTCTCTATTGAATCTTCTCCGTTGAATAATGGCCATTTAGCAAGGTGCCATGAGTTACAGTAATGCCAGCCAATTGGCTTTGACTAATTCTATCCTTAGGTTTTCTTTTCTTACCTTTCTTCCATGCCTCTGAAACTGTGGTAAGGATAATGTCACTGTGGAATTCACTCTGACCTCAAAACTCAAAAACATAAACGCGTAATGCAGAATGTAGCAATAATAATGTCATTTTTTACTTTTTAATTTTTTTTAACTTGAGAAGATGATTAATTAGTGGATCTTAGAGTTATGTTTGGGTACAGTATAATATTTAATACACAATAGAGCTATGTGTAATAGTTTTGAATTGTCATTTCAGAAAATGTCCTTAATATATCTACATTAATAGTGGAATGATAGTTTTTCATAATTGCTTCTGTGTATCACAGGTGTCCATGAATGGTTTTTACCATTTTCTGTTCTCCAAGGAACGACTTCCTATCTCCAGATGCTTTCCTTAATAAGTCATCTTAACAAACATTTCCTGTCTCCTGATACACATCTGACGAGACTCAACATAGAGTGGTGGTGAGACATGCTTCAGATAGCTGAGTAAAAAAATGCCACGTGGTTGGTGAGTTACGCAGCTTTAAGAATCATGTTTGCTTTGCCAGTTGCAGTATTTCTCTCTGTTTTAGGGGGCATTTTACGACTACGGAGCTCTAGAAGGAAATTCACATTTGTCTCTCCTTTTCTGGTTTTCATGAATATCACAGCCGTATACTCTGAGGGTCAAGGAACAAACACGACATTTAACTGAACAGAAGCTTCCCATGGTTCATTCTTAACAGAAATAGCTTTCCTTTAAATGGCTACATTTTAAATCGTGCATTTCAGAGCAGAAAATAGTTTCTCTAAGGCACAAACAAAAAGCAACTTTGAGGTAAAAATACATTTTCTGGAAGAATCTTAAGTACAAATATACATACTGTATATTTTTGTAAGCATTATAATTCAAAACATGAAAAGTATTTCGAGATTCAGGTCAAAATCGTGTTTCAGGAATAAATTCTGAATATTTCAGAATTAAGGCTAAATATTTCGAGAATAAAGAATATTTTTGGATTTAAGTTTTACATTTTTTTTTTTATAAAGTCTACATTTTTTTGTTGGAATAAAGACAAAATATTTATTTTTACAATAAAATCAAAATATACAGAACGCTAAAAATCCATACGACACATAGCGTTGGGACCTACATTTAGAGTTACCCTTCTGTATGTACCATGGTCATTCTGATGCCTTCTCACAATCCAGACAAGCTCCATTTGCTGCCTTTTCTTTTGCCGTACAGTAACATCTGACTCCAAAATAATGGTTCTTGGAGTTAGTCATTCTCTTCCTCCAGCCAGTGTTGAGCTGACACTATATTTACAACTAGAGCTGCGTATCCAGGGCCTTTAGTGCTCACAGTCTCGATTCCACCACACCCCTATTTTTGAAGATATGCGTTCTCATTCGAAAATACAGTTAAATGCACTCGTGTCTGTGGTGCTTGATTTCTCCCATCTGTGTGCGTCCTGAAAGTTCCCATTGGTGACGGGGTAGCTGACCTTTCTGAATGTTACATTATATATGAAACATTTATAGCGAAATACATATAGGCTTTTGCACACTGTTTGAGAAAATTCGTTTTCTAGATGTTCAAAGATATTTTTGAATCATTGGCTTTTTCATGCCCAGCTTTGCACAAAAATGTATAATGTTTTACCTGATTGTAGTATTAGCCTTGCAGTATTGTTCTTATTGTGAATCAGTCTCTTATCTTTCTTCCCAGTACATTAAATGATTTGAACTTGGAATTGCTTGTTTCACTTGTGTGTGACTATTCTTTTCCAAACAATCATTCTGAGGATCTACTTTACATCACGCTTCTACAGTTATTCTTGGAGTCCTCTCTCTCTCTCTCTCTCTCTCTCTCTCTCTCTCTCTCTCTCTCTCTCTCTCTCTCTCTCTCTCTCTCTCTCTCTCTCTCTCTCTCTCTCTCTCTCTCTCTCTCTCTCTCTCTCTCTCTCTCTCTCTCTCTCAATTCAATTTAAGGGGCTTTATTGGCATATGTTTATATTGTCAAAGCAAGTGAAGTAGATAATAAACAAAAGTGAAATAAACAATAAAAAATTAACAGTAAACATTACACTCCAAAAAGTTCCAAAATAATAAAGACATTTAAAATGTTATATTATGTCTATATACAGTGTTTTAATGATGTGCAAATAGTTAAAGTACAAAAAGGAAAATAAATAAACATAAATATAGGTTTTTATTTACAATGGTGTTTGTTCTTTACTGGTTGCCCTTTTCTTGTGGCAACAGCTTGCTGCTGTGATTGGACACTGAGGTATTTCACCCAATAGATAGGGGAGTTTATCAAAAATGGATTTGTTTTCGAATTCTTTGTGGGTCTGTGTAATCTGAGGGAAATGTGTGTCTCTATGGTCAAATATTTGGCAGGAGGTTAGGAAGTGCAGCTCAGTTTCCACCTCATTTTGTGGGCAGCGTGCACATAGCCTGTCTTCTATTGAGAGCCATGTCTGCCTACGGTGGCCTTTCTCAATAGCAAGGCTATGCTCACTGAGTAGTCAACAATTTCCTTAAGTTTGGGTCAGTCACAGTGGTCAGGTATTCTGCCACTGTGTACTCTCTGTTTAGGGCCAAATAGCATTCTAGTTTGCTCTGTTTTTTTTGTTGTGAATTCTTTCCAATGTGTCAAGTAATTATATTTTCGTTTTTTCATGATTTGGTTGGGTCTAATTGTGTTGTTGTCCTTTCTCTCTCTGGAATTGCAGATAACATTCACCTCTGCAATATTGTTTTATTTTTTAACCTTTATTTAACCAGGCTAGTCAGTTAAGAACAAATTCTTATTTTCAATGACGGCCTAGGAACAGTGGGTTAACTGCCTGTTCAGGGGCAGAACGACAGATTTGTACCTTGTCAGCTCGGGGATTTGAACTTGCAACCTTCCGGTTACTAGTCCAACGCTCTAACCACTAGGCTACCCTGCCGCCCCAATATGGCCAATGTTGTGAGATAAACAAGCGTCTAGCAATTGCATACTTTGGACCACTGTTTATCCTTGCAGTGTGGCATATTTTACATTCCTTACAACATTTGAATCTGCTTTGCTTTTTTTCATGGACATAAGGGAAACAATGCAGGATAAGCTGTTCAGGTCAGCTCTGTGGTTTGTTTTCCATGCCAGTTCTTGGGATTTAAAGCCGAACTGACCAACATGTTGTACACACTGTGCAGAAAGAGACTCTTCTCAAACTCTCTCCCCTTCTCTGTGCTCTCTGTCTCACACACATAGATTAGTGTGTGCTCACACACATGCACGCACACACACACACACACACGCACACACACACACACACACACACACACACTCTTGCGTGTCTGTTCACCTCCAATGAGAGATGCATACAAGGCTTGACAACGGTTTTCCCTTGACCGTTGATTATGCTCTACCGAGATCCCTCATGACTCCATCCCACTCACCAATCTTATTTGTTATCGTTCTCCATCAGTAAATATTTCCGTTAATTAATATCTGGGAAAGCAAGAGGCCAGCTCATAGAACAAATGCTGATTAAAAGAACACATTTCCCCATCTATTGTAGCCATCTACAAAGAGAAGCCCTCTGCATCTCTATGGCTGAGTCACTACAGAGGATTGGGCCCCATTCATGTTTTTCCCATGTTGCAATTTACTCACTGAATTAGGCCTAAACCAAAAAAAGTGTTTCAATACCAATTATCATCTGGCAACGAGGAAAGGGGGTCTGACCGGGGTGGGGGGGTGAGCTACTTAAGCCTTTTCACTAGTGTTGCCTTGTTTCCCCCGTTCCTCTCCTTGAGAGAGTAATGTGTTTCCACACACAAAGGGAGGATCTTCAGAGATATGCCAAGAGTCTGGAGAGTGTGTTTGCTGGACCTGTGAAGAGTGCTCTTTAGGAGGCTTTGGGGACAATGGTGTATGGGCACCGGCAGAGGTTTACTTTGTCCACACCAAGCATTTCACACGCACCCTGGGCAACAGCCGGTCTGGGCTAAGGCGACAACATTAGTCTGAGTTATTGAAAAGTTGTATTTTTTTTTCTCAAAGCCCCCTTTTTATCTTTGTCATCCAATCAGGGCTGTGGTGTTGGAGCGAACTCTGTTCGGCCGGGCCTTTTAAAAAAAATTGAATTTAGACCACTATACTATGCTGTCTGTCCATAATTAACTATGTTGTCACCTACAGGGTGTTTCCTCTCCTTTCATTCTCCCGCCCCCAAAAAACTATGTTCTGATGCACAGTTATCATGATCCTTGCGCTAATATAGTTTTACTATAACTTTTCGGAGTTGTTATTACTACTGCCATATTACTTCTAAGGGTGTGTTGCTGACCTCTGCATCATGCAATCTCTTGGCTTCTCATACAGACAGTACATATTGTATCAGACTGACTGTGCTATTTATCTGTGGCAGAGTAGACATACACTGCCTCAGGGTATTCTGTGTCAGATTAAAAGTACAAGTGAATCCTCTCTCTCTCACCTGCACCTCTGGGAAACGGAAGTTTTCTCTGAGATTTCATTTGACCCCCTTTGGTTTTTATAACTCAGATGTTTGCAGGTGAGGCATTAGGATCTGAAAGCTTTTGATTGTTCAGCTTTAGGTGTGCAGACATTTCGGTATAATTCTTACTCCTATAGCATATCTGAATCCTCGGCATCGTCATCCACAAGATTTGTGATGCACAAAATCATCTATGTTGCATTACGAGAACGGTGAGTTCTGCCTAACCTGGTAGATGAACCCCTCTCTGTTACAGGGCATGTATATCACATAACCAATCAGAAGGTACATATTTTTGATTCTAATTCACAGTATTTGTTTTTTTTTTGTGTTCACTGTGATATTCACAGCGCTCCATCCGGATCCTCAGGAATTTTCCTGACTCATTCCACCAAGAGGGAAAAGGGGTTTCCTTAAGGAGAATGATGCCACATCTGGATGACATATTCAGCATTGGCTGGGTTTGGCACTCATGTGTCCCTCGCACCGGTACAGTGTGCAGTATGGCAAGCATTCTCCTCGTCGTGTCAGCCTTTCTATCGACCCGTTGCCCATGCATTTATATATCTCGTTTGGTGCTCCTTATAACAGATTGCGTAATTCCAAGTGCCCTCGGAACTAAAGCGTGCCACACAGGGCAAATTACTCCATGCACAGATCTTATGCAATTCATTTATCCTTATTTTTTCCAACTCCAATGCATATTTAGTATGAATGAACACCACATGCCAATGGAAATCATCCACCGCGGTACCTTTTGCTTCCAGACTACATGCATGCCCTCTAGGTTATCAACAGACGACGACACAAAAGGATGAGCGTCGCTAAACGGCCAATCTGCAGTTGCTACATCCATTTTTGGACGCATACATTAATGACATATACTATGCGACCCGTAAATGTCTCATTAGCTTAGTTCAACTGTCACACCCCACTGGGCACGCACGGGTTAAATCGATCAATGAAATCCAATTGAACCAACATGGAATAGACTTTGAATTTATGTCCGTGCCCAGTGAGACCCCATCAGAAACCCCCAAATATACGTTTGTTTTAGTCCAATGTTTGTAAACCTAATTTAAACATTGTCAATGTAAAATAACACGGTGTAGTCTCAAAACTCTATTGTTTTTGTTGCAAAACAGAGGCGGGATGTCGGCTTTGTTATTGTTCCAACTGCGGATTTGCCCTTTAAGCCAGGCCCAATGCATCTTCATTATAGCTGAAGTTTTCTATCTCTCCCCGTACTCCTCTGCCAGCCCTTTTCCATTTGCCCGGCCGCATTGTTCATATCTCAATGCAGAGGTTCAGACAGCGGTTGCTATAGCAATAGCCGTCTTTGACAAGGGCCCAGGCGAATCTCCTGATTGAAGAAAATGGTACCTTGTGGAGAATTTCTGCCCTTAAGAGGTTGCAGTGGCTCAGAAATATCTCCCCCCTGTTAACTGACATCCCTATTACTATAAGTGAGCAGTTTGGTAGAATGGAGAGTTGAAATGGAAAGTCAGCAGAAATTATATTGGCTTGACCTTCAGAATTGTATTTTGTTCACCTACAATACTTTGCTATTGTTCCTGCAATTATGCAATTACAGCATGGGAAAAAAGTTTGTCCGTAGGTATTTTAAGCAACTGGTTAAAAGAGAAGGAAAAGTCTAGGACAAATTGTTGAGGGGTCATTGTCTTTAACAATGTATTTTGCCTCTCTGGAGAGACAGATTTGAAGTATATTTGGCTACAGATGTTCTATTAAAAGAAGTTGTGTTGCATTCCCTGCTTTCAGTTCAGTCCAGCTTCACGACTCGCTTGTTCTTTTATAGAAACACTCTCCCTGTTGGGAGTGCTACCTTGGTTAAATAAAGGAATTCAATTATTCAGTAGAGTTGGTCTTTTAATGGCATTAACCTCAAAAGCTTGACTATAAGTAAAGTGACAAAAAAAAAAATAATATCCAATTAGATGCACAAGTAGATTACGTACAACCGATAAGGGATGCACAAGGGCAAATCATCTTTTGATTCATATTTGATTCAGGCAAATCATCTTTGATTTTCCACTTGAAAACCACTGAATCACAGACGCATGTATTGGACTGTGCATACCCACTGTATAAGGAGACATACTTTTGAAACACAGCCTGTATTTGTCAGTATTTTTATGGGTTAATAAGATTTGATAAATAAAAGATGAATTCCTCTTCGGGGCGCTTTGCTAACACGTTGTATTGCTGAAAACACCAGTTTGCTGTCAGATCTAATCGAAGTCCGTTTTGACACATTTCCATGCTGGATAGGGATAAAAATGTACACTACATTAGAAATCATATTTGCTTGGGTGGTTACATTTTTGTGATCCGCTTCTATTTCAGTTATAGACCCTTCAAATCTTTGCTGACTCAGTTATATCACAGCTCAGTTTGATTTATGCATAATTATGAGGTGGCCTGAGAGCAGGCCAAATGGGATCATCATGATTATCATCATTATTTTCCCAGATATGTTGTATTATTTTGACTTCTGAGGTCAGAGGGTGATGCATCAGTTCTCTCTTGGGGAACATGCTTTCCTTTGAAATAGTTTGATTGTGCTACTGACATCTAGTTAGCGCGCTTAAATCGTAGTGCTAAGTGCTCTTCGCTGGTCTCAGAAAGTGCTCACTCATCAAACATAATAGTTGTTTAGGAATAGGGTCTGAACCATGCAATCCTTTTATGAATGGTTTCTCATCTCTAGATGTGGGAGTTCCTTCACACACAAACTGTGAATAAATCAATTCCTCTTATCCCTTGGGAAAAGTGTCACATTTAGCCTCGACTTTATCAAGAAGAGCACGTGGACTTCCCTGTCATGGTTAGAGCTCATTTGCTCTCCTATAACGGATAGTGTTCTGTCATTGGAGTTCTTCAAAGGATGAAAATCTATGTTAGAGAATACATCCGTTTGGTACCTCTAATTACTAGCTTTCAACTGCATTGTTTTGAACAAGCAACCTGTTGACTGTTGTTGTGTGAAATGTCTTATCTGAAGGAGGAACTAGTGAAAAAAAAAGTCAATAGTGGTATAGGAATCAAAATGATAAAGAGTCTATTGGCAGTCATTTCTTTGTATGTTTACCTTGACAAACACAGCTTAATCATTTACACTGTGCCATAGAAAAACCTTTCCACTGACATGCTGTTCTAAGGAACCAAGCCCACACCTATGCATCAATCATTTAAAAACCCCATAAAATCCTTTGTTATGTAGGCAAGTCTAAAAGGGTTTGGTGATAGGGACAGCCCAAGAACAATACTGTCTTAGGCCAGGACAGATATCTGGCATTTTTTTCGAGCTAATATTCTGATTAAATATACTTTTTTTTTTCACTGTGGGAATGGCATTCCACTGAGCTCATAATAACCCATTGGTGTTACCGTGTTATTGAGACTGGATGGATCTGCTGAGCACTCAGGAGAATGGTGTTAACCGAGGAACGTGACTGGGAACGTGACTGGGGCGGCAGTGAAAGGTTGCTAGATTGAATCCCCTGAGCTGACAAGGTGAAAATCTGTTGTTCTGCCCCTGAACAAGGCAGTTAACCCACTGTTCCTAGGTTGTCATTGAAAATAAGTATTTGTCCTTAACTGCCTTGCCTAGTTTAATAAAGGTAAAATTCAATTAAAATAAAAAGGTAGGACTACATAGTCTACATACAATGGTTGTCGTAGTTTTCAGCTGACAAACCAATAGTCTCCTCCAAAGCTATGGAGATAGATTTCTGTCAAAATGTTGTAAAACCCTCACAAACATTTATAGATGCACAATTGAGAGCATCCTGTCGGGCTGTATCACCGCCTGGTACGGCAACTGCACCGCCCACAACCGCAAGGCTCTCCAGAGGGTGGTGCGGTCTGCGCAACGCATCACCGGGGGGGGGGGGCAAACTACCTGCCCTCCAGGACACCTACACCACCAGATGTCACAGGAAGTCCAGAAAGATCATCAAGGACAACAACCACCCGAGCCACTGCCTGTTCATCCTGCTACCATCCAGAAGGCGAGGTCAGTGCAGGTGCATAAAAGCTGGGACCGAGAGACTGAAAAACAGCTTCTATCTCAAGGCCATCAGACTGTTAAACAGCCATCACTAACACAGAGAGGCCTGCTGCCTACATACAGGCTTGAAATCATTGGCCACTTTAATAAATGGATCAATAGTCACTTTAATAATGTTTACCTATCTTGCATCCCTCATCTCATTTGTATATACTGTATTTTATACCATCCGTTGCATCTTGTCTAGGCTGCTCTGTTATTGCTCCTCATATATTTATATGTATATATTCTTATTCCATTCCTTTACTTAGATTTGTGTGTATCAGATATTTGTTGTTGAATTGTTAGATTAGATGTTAGATATCGCTGCACTGTCAGAACTAGAAGCACAATCATTTCGCTACACTTGCAATAACATCTGCTAACCGTGCGCATGTGACCATTAACATTTGATTTGATTTTGATTTGACGAATGAGTAACAATGTGAATTTTGACAGAACTCTATCGCCATACTATGCTGTGATTAGGAGATCCAACACTCTTATGCATAGCTTCGGCAGAAACAATTGTCTGGTAAAACATAACAGTGACATAAACATTCTGAGAAGGCCAGCTTTTACACTGACCACATTCTAGGGATGTGCGCACGGTTAATTGATTACTGGAAAATCCAAAAGGATGTCAGTATTGGATGACTTGCAAGAGTATTCTTGCTTCTTTTTAGAAGACAGTTACAGGCCTATTTTAACCATGAAAAGGCATTTGTCTGAATGAAATAAAATGATCCATGTGACATTGCTACATACAAGTATATACCATGACATTTGACATTCTTAATTGAATAAAACAACACACTTTTGAATATAGTTTTTATGAAGCACGCCCCATAAAAGAGACATAGCGGTAGCCTGCACAGTTTCACACTTGTAGCTTGTTGTTGTCGGGTAATCAAAGTGGCACTACAGCCATATGTAGCCTAGAATGCGGAGTAGGATATTTCTAGTCAATGCAAAATGGAATAAAAAATTACACAATTAAGTTATCTTAATGAGAAGGAGTAGACTATGAGCAACCAACAGGTAGGTTGTTGTTTAACCTGAATGGAGTTGTTGTAGACAATTAGCCTGGAAAGCTAGCTAGTTGACTAACCTAGTGCAGCTAGAGTCTTTACCTCAATTTGAAGCAGTCAATACAGGCACTACCAGATGGTACAACAGATAACATATGGCAGCAAAAAGTTTGTCTAATGAGCACGAGAATGACTACTTTCTCTCTACCTCCCGTCACCAGGCCCTGCCCTTCCCCGACCTGCTGTGGCTCTCCTGAGTCGCTCAGCAAACAGGTGCTGTTGAGAATTATTTTTTTTTGACTATCCAGATTTCCCCCCCAAAAAAATCATGATATTATTCAAATAGTGAAAATATTTCAAATGCCCCATCCCTACTACATTATAAATCTAAAAGCATTGGATTGGTGGAGACATGGGCTAGTGGGACTTTCCATCGGTAATTTCCTTTCAATTCAATGTACACTTTCTGAGGAAGGAGAGATAATTGGGATGTAGCGTGAGTCTGAAGAGGCATTATGGGTAGTGGTCTTCCGGTCAACTCTTCCTGAACCCTAAGATACTGGTCTCACGATGGGGCGGCAGGTAGCCTAGTGGTTAGCGCGTTGGGCCAGTAACTGAAAAGTTGCTGGTTCGAATCCCCGAGCTGACCAGGTAAATCTGTCATTTTGCCCCTGAACAAGGCAGTTAACCCACTGTTACCTGGGTGCCGAAGACATGGATGTTGATTATGGCAACGCCTCCACAACTCTCTGATTCAGAGGGGTTGGGTTAAATGTGGAAGACACATTTCAGTTGAATGCATTAAGTTGTACAACTGACTAGGTATCCCCCTTTCCCTTAATGTATGGAATGACAGATTGTTTACCTTGTCAGCTCAGGAATTTGATCCAGCAACTTTTCGGTTACTGGCCCAACGCGCTAACCACTAGGCTACCTGTCGCCCCATTGTGAGACCAGTATTTTAGGGTTCAGGAAGAGTTGACCGGAAGACCACTACCCATAATGCCTCTTCAGACCCACGCTATGTCCCAATTATCTCACTGTCCAATCAACATATATGATGCTGTTGCTGTCTTTAAATCAAGAGACTTGAAGGCTTTTTTCTTTAGTAGCACACTTAGTTCACAGGGTTCAGGTGTGACATTTCATACCCAAACAAGAGGTATAAACACCACCAATCGCATGACCGATGTTTTGAGTGAGAGTGTGCACGTGGAGCTCTTAGTAGTCCTTGTGAAATATCCTGATATATAAGCCCCACTGCCAGACCACATAATTAGCTTTTGACCTACATTTCTCCCAGGCTTTTCGTGTGTAGGGCGCAGGTCAGTTTCCCTGGGATTAAGTCATGCCATTTCAAGGCAATTATTTTATTCTCACCACCACAACTGTGACTTTCAAGAAGACCAAGTACGTAAGCTTCCTTTTCACAGCTAACTGTTTATGGCTGTGTGCGTTGTCTCGCATCAGATGGCGTCATTCTAAAGAGACACGCAGTTGCCAGGACCCATCTCAGAGTGGGAGAGGCAAAGTGAGAGGGTTTACTCCGCCCAAAATCTGTCCATGTTAAGCAGATCATGAATTATTAAGAAAGTGCAGAGTTTGTACAGGGGTCAATAAGAGAGTGTTGAATTTAGTCAAGATAAAAATGAATTGCTATTTTGATATGTGAGGCTTATTTGATCGAATAGAAGTTTTGTCATGCTTAGGTTTTTACGAGTGTACTGGTATAAGTGTGATGTACATGAATCCTGGAAACTTTGAGCATTTTTTTTTATATTGGAGGTGTCCCTGTTGAAATTGGAGACGGTCTATGCATATTCATGAGGCTAGAATTTCATCTCACTCTCCATTGAGTACAGACGGTTGATGTCAACACCCCTCATCGAATATTTAAAAAAGTATTCAAATTACAAGATGTTTCCACCATAAGCACCTTAATATGGGAGGACGCTGGTGGTAAAGGTTGAAGTGGGGTAAGTGGAATGGTTTCAAATACATGGTTTCAAATGCCATTCCATTCGCTCTCTTCCAGCCATTTTTATGAGCCATCCTCCCCTCTGCAGCCTCCACTGGTATCCACCAATCCAAAGAGGAATAGGCGGGAGCAAATTGACAGCCCGCTGTTCCGCTCTGTTCCACCCATTGTTAGGGCGGAGACACAAGCATCTCTTCATTATATACAGTATCTCTGGCCATCTGTGTAACCAAACGTGGAACTCAATCTAAAAAAATCTGGACATAGCTCATCAGCCTAATTTTAGCCAACAAGGTGAAAAATCTGTCAATGTGCCCTTGAGCAAGGCACTTAACCCTATTTTGCTCCACTGCACCTTCACTACATGACCAAATGTACAGTGCATTTGGAAAGTATTCAGACCGCTTGACTTTTTCCACATTTTGTTACATTAAAGCCTTATTCGAAAATGTATTAAATTAATTTGATTCCTCATCAATCTAGACACAATACCCCATAATGACAAAGTGAAAACAGGTTTCAAATTTGTTTTACAAATTAAAAACAGAAATACCTTTTTTTACGTAAGTATTCAGACCCTTTGCTATGAGCCTTCGAAATTGAGCTCAGGTGCATCCTGTTTCCATTGATCATTCTTGAGATGTTTCTACAACTTGATTGGAGTCCACCTGTGGTAAATTCAATTGATTGGATAGGATTTGGAAAGGCGCACACCTGTCCATATAAGGTCCCACAGTTGACAGTGCATGTCAGAACAAAAACCAAGCCATGAGGTTGAAGGAATTGTCAGTAGAGCTCCGAGACAAGATTGTGTCAAGGCACAGATCTGGGGAAGGGTACCAAAACATTTCTGGGGCATTGAAGGTCCCCAAGAACACAGTGCCCTCCATCATTCTTAAATGGAACCACCAAGACTTGTTAGATCTGGCCAAACTGAGCAATTGGGAGAGAAGAACCCGATAGTCCCTCTGACAGAGCTCCAGAGTTCCTCTGTGGAGATGGGAGAACCTCCCAGAAAGACAACCATCTCTGCAGCACTCCACCAATCAGGCCTTTATGGTAGAGTGGCCAGACGGAAGCCACTCCTCAGTGGCCGACCACTTGGAGTTTGCCAAAAGGCAGCATAAAGGACTCTCTCACCATGAGAAACAAGATTCTCTGGTCTGATGAAACCAAGATTGAACTCATTGGCCTGAATACCAAGCGTCACGTGTTGAGGAAACCTGGCATCATTGAAGCATGGTGGTGCTATCGTGCTATGGGATGTTTTTCACCTTTAGGGACTGGGAGACTAGTCAGGGTCGACGGAAAGATGAACGAAGCAAAGTACAGAGAGATCTTTGACGAAAGCCTGCTCCAGAGTGCTCAGGACTTCAGACTGGGCTGAAGGTCCACCTTCCAACAGGACAACGACCATGTCATTGTCAGAGCCAAGACAACGCAGACAAGTCTCTGAATGTCTTTGAGTGGCCCAGCCAAAGCCCGGACTTGAACCCGATCAAACATCTCTGGAGAGACCTGAAAATGGCTGACAACAACGCTCCCCATCCAACCTGACAGAGCTTGAGAGGATCTGCAGAGAAGAATGGGAGAAACTCACCAAATCAAGGTTGCCAAGCCTGTAGCATCATACCCAAGAAGACTCGAGGCTGTAATTGCTGCCAAAGCTGCTTCAACAAAGTACTGAGTAAACAGTCTGAATACCTATGTAAATGTGATATCTCAGTTGGTTTTTTTTATACATTTGTGAACATTTCTAAAAACCGGTTTTTGCTTTGTAATTATGGGGTATTCTGTGTAGATTGATGAGGAAGAAAAACAATTTAATCAATTTTAGAAAAAGGCTGTAATGTAAAAATGTGGAAAAAGTCAAGGGGTCTGAATACTTTCCAAATGCAAATATGTTAATTAACAAATATGTTAATTGCATGCAAATAAAGGTTGCTTCACTACCACGCCCAAAACGGAGGCACAATCATGGACTCAGATTCACAGGTGGTCACATTAAAACACAACCTCTCAACACAGAGGTTGAAACATTCTTAACCGATGGGCACTACATCAACCTACAAATTGTTTTGTTATCTCTGGAGAAAATAGAACATCTATGTTGCACAGTAGGCTTAATATCACTATCGCTTACCAATCTCATGGTTTATTTTAGGGATGAGGAGACCTTTTGTGATTCCTTAGTAAAAGGGAGTTATGAAACCTGAAGAGACACATTCAACTGATCATATTCACTGTTTCAAACATCGACTGCTGCACAAGTGTGTGAATTGTCTTTATTTGTCTTTTTACTGCAATAAACTTGGTGGTTTCTTTAACACAGAAGGTCGCTGTTATGCCTGAAATCGACTCAAAACCAACGAGGAAGTCTGCAGTGTTGGTTTGAGAGTGGTAGTATGAAACCAATCGATATGTCAAGCAAAGATCTCAACCGCGCCAACCCGCTATTCATTTCTATTCAGTTTGACTCGTCGTGAGTTCGTCATCTGAACCGTGCGTTAGTCTAGCCAGCTATCTAAACCCTGTAGTAATCATGGATGATTTACTGACCGGGCAAGCAAAGCACATGCTCAGGGGCCCTGACCTCCAGGGGGCTCACATTGATTTTGTTAGTCACTCTCATTCCGATAACATATAAATATTCAATGCGAAAATATACGAGTCAGGGTATTGACACATATACACTAACTATACAAAAGATTAAGGACAACTGCTCTTTCCATGACATAGACTGACCAGGTGAATCCAGGTGAAATCTATGACCCCTTATTGATGTCACTTGTTAAATCCACTTGAATCAGTGTAGAGGAAGGGGAGGAGAGGTTAAAGAAGGATTTTGAAGCCTTGAGACATTTGAGACTCTCCCCCTCCCTCCGTCGCCTTCTCCCTCTCTCCCCCTCCTTCCCCCACTTTCACCATTCTCTCTCTCTCCCTCCTCTCCCCTCCAATATATCTCTCTCCTTCTTTTCCTTCCTCCCCCACTCTTCTATCCTTTCCCCCCTCTTCTATCCCACCTCTACAGACAGGATATTGACACATAGATAGTCTGTCTGTATATTGACTCTCTCTCTCTCTCTCTCTCTCTCCCCTCCTCCTATCTCTCCCTTCTTCAGCCCTCCTCCCACTCTCCATTCTCCTCCCTCCTTTCCCTCTCTCACCTTCCTCCTCTCTCTCCCTCTTCTGTCCCACCTCCACCTCTTTCTCCTCAGATCCACAGACAGGATACCCTTACGGGAAAATAACATGATTTCACGTAAATTTCCATATGTGACATGTCAAATCAAAATCAAATCACATTTTATTTGTCACATGCGCCGAATACAACAGGTGTAGTAGACCTTACAGTGAAATGCTTACTTACAAGCCCTTAACCAACAATGCAGTTTTAAGAAAACACCCCAAAAAGTAAGAGATAAGAATAGCAAATAATTAAAGAGCAGCAGTAAATAACAATAGCTGGGCTTTATACAGGGGGTACCGGTACAGAGTCAATGTGTCAATGTGCAGGGGCACCGGTGTTGAAGTAATTGAGGTAATTAGGTACATGTAGGTAGAGTTATTAAGTAGCTATGCATAGATAATAACAGAGGGTAGCAGCAGCATGGGGGGGGGGGGGGGCAATGCAAATAGTCTGGGTAGCATTTTGATTAGCTGCTCAGGAGTCTTATGGCTTGGGTGTAGAAGCTGTTTAGAAGCCTCTTGGACCTAGACTGGCGCTCCGGTACCGCTTGCCGTGCGGTAGCAGAGAGAACAGTCTATGCCTAGGGTGGCTGGAGTCTTTCTTAGGGCCTTCCTCTGACACCACCTGGTATAGAGGTCTTCGATGGCAGGAAGCTTGGCCCCAGCTGGGCCGTACGCACTACCCTCTGTAGTGCCTTGCGGTCGGAGTTCGAGTAGTTGCCATACCAGGCAGTGATGCAACCCGTCAGGATGCTCTCGATGGTGCTGCTGTAAAACCTTTTGAGGATCTGAGGACCCATGCCAAATATTTTCAGTCTCCTGAGGGGGAATAGGTTTTGTTGTGCCCTCTTCACAACTGTCTGGGTGTGCTTGGACCATGTTAGTTTGTTGGTGATGTGGACGCCAAGGAACTTGAAGTTCTCAACCAACCTGCTCCACTACAGCCCGTCGATGAGAATGGGAGCGTGCTCGGTCCTCCTTTTTCTGTAGTCCACAAGCATCTCCTTTGTCTTGATCACATTGATGGAGAGGTTGTTTTTTTGCACCACACAATCAGGTCTCTGACCTCCTCCCTATAGGCTGTTTCATCGTTGTCGGTGACCAGGCCTACCACTGTTGTGTCATCAACAAACTTGATGGTGTTGGATTCGTGCCTGGCCATGGAGTTATGAGTGAACAGGGAGTACAGGAGGGGACTGAGCATGCACCCCTGAAGGGCCCCCGTGTTGAGAATCAGAGTGGCGTGTTGTGTGTTGTTGTGTTGTTCCCTACTCTTACCACCTGGGGCGGCCCGTCAGGAAGTCCAGGATCCAGTTGCAGAGGTAAGTGTTTAGTCCCAGGGTCCTTAGCTTAGTGATGAGCTTTGGGGGCACTATGGTGTTGAATGCTGAGCTGTAGTCAATGAATAGCATTCTCACATAGGTGTTCCTTTTGTCCAGGTGTGAAAGGGCAGTGTGGAGTGCAATGGAGATTGCATCATCTGTGGATCTGTTGGGGCGGTATGCAAATTGGAGTGGGTCTAGGGTTTCTGGGATAATGGTGTTGATGTGAGCCATGACCAGCCTTTCAATGCATTTCATGGCTACAAATGTGAGTGCTACGGGTCGGTAGTCATTTAGGCAGGTTACCTTAGTATTCTTGGGCACAGGGACTATGGTGGTCTGCTTGAAACATGTTGGTATTACAGACTCAGATAGGGAGAGGTTGAAAATGTCAGTGAAGACACTTGCCAGTTGGTCAACGCATTCGCGGGGCACACGTCCTGGTTACCCGTCTGGCCCTGCGACCTTGTAAATGTTGACCTGTTTAAAGGTCTTAATCTCATCGGCTGCGGAGAGCGTTATCACACTGTCATCCGGAACAGCTGATGCTCTCATGCATGTTTAGTGTTACTTGCCTCGAAGTGAGCATAGAAGTTATTTAGCTTGTCTGGTAGGCTTATGTCACTGGGCAGCTCTCAGCTGTGCTTCCCTTTGTAGTCTGTAATAGTTTGCAAGCCCTGCCACATCCAACGAAGGGTCAGAGCCAGTGTAGTACGATTCGATCTTAGTCCTGTATTGACGCTTTGCCTGTTTGATGGTTCGTCGGAGGGCATAGCGGGATTTCTTATGAACTCCTTTAGCTCAGTGCGAATGTTGCCTGTAATTCATGGCTGTTGGTTGTGGTATGTACGTACATTCGCTGTGGGGACGACGTCCTCGATGCACTTATTGATAAAGCCAGTGACTGATGTGGTGTACTCCTCAATGCCATCAGAAGAACCCCTGAACATATTCCAGTCTGTGCTAGCAAGACAGTCCTGTAGTTTAGCATCTGCTTCATCTGACCATTTTTTATAGACCGAGTCACTGGTGCTTCCTGCTTTACTTTTTGCTTGTAAGCAGGAATCAGGAGGATAGAGTTATGGTCAGATTTGCCAAACAGAGGGCGAGGGAGAGCTTTGTACGTGTGTGTGAAGTGAAGGTGGTCTAGAATTTTTTCCCCTCTGGTTGCACATTTAACATGCTGATAGAAATTAGGTTAAACTGATTTAAGTTTCCCTGCATTAAAGTCCCTGGCCACTAGGAGCACCGCCTCTGGTTGAACGTTTTCCTGTTTGTTTATGGCGGAATACAGCTCATTGAGTGCGGTTTTAGTCCCAGCCTCGGTCTGTAGGGGTATGTAGACAGCTACGAAAAATACAAACTTTCTAGGTCGATAGAGTGGTCTACAGCTTATCATGAGATACTGTACCTCAGGCGAACAAAACCTTGAGACTTCCTTAGATATCGTGCACCAGCTATTGTTTACAAATATGCATAGGCCCCCGCCCCGTTTTTTACCAGAGGCTGCTGTTCTGTCCTGCTATGTCCTGCTATGCTCACACTTTGGAATTCAAATTAAATCTCAGCTTTGTTAAAAAATACACTCAACAAAAACTATTATAGTTATCATGGTGATTCAGGAGTAACATTAAAACAGAATAATATCCCCAACAAACAGCAGACAACTATTCAGAAAACCCTTCAAATTGCTGATATCAGTAAATGAACTCAAGTTTTAATGTCACATGCACAAGTACAGTGAAATGCCTTTCTTGCAAACTCAGAACCCAACAATGCAATAATCAATAACAATGTAATACTCAAATGATGAGAGAATAGTCATATTAACTGATAACTAAAATAGCAGTGCAGATGGCATAATATTTTTTTTTATAGGTAATGAATGCGTAGAGACATGCTACAGACTTTGTGGTGCAGCAGAAAGATCATATTGAAAAGTCAGTACTAGGTGATCATGTCCAATGTAATAATGTTCTCCTTGATTCAACAGTTTTTACATTATTTTAGCGTACCACCTACTTTAAAACCCCTAGATCATTTCATTTCCTTACCAAAAAAAAAAGAAATGAAATTTGCAGTTCACATGTGAAATCGCATTTTCATTCATGAGCTGAAATTTTCACATGGAAAACAACAGACACATTTGAGGTAAATTTTTCAAAAATGATTTATCCACAAATGTTTCACATTCGTGTTTTTTCATCCTAAATGATTTTACCTTCATGGTAAAATATTACTGTTCTCAGATTTGATAGGATTTTGCAAAAAACACAATTGTGTCTCTTAAATAAAACCATCAAGTGATAGATTTTAAACAAATACATATCTGTCATTGAACAAACTCATGTCATAATATGATAGTGAAAAAACACACCAATCTCATATTTTCTTTAAACAATAAAAGCTCATTTACTAACACTTCTGTAAATGGACATATAGTGTTTTGGAATGAAAGTCTTCATATGTTCACATGTATTAATTTAGAGTTCACATGTTAACACCACCTTTTCACATGTGAGGAGCATTACAAAAATTCACCTCATGTGAATTGCAGATTCAGATGTGAAATTTGCAGTTTCACAATGTGAAAAATGTTCACGTGAAAACTCTCACATGTGGAATTGCATTTTCACGTGACACACTGTTGACATTTTGTATCCCCATGTTGTCACATATATTTCACGAGATTGTCTTTTCCCGTGCTCAAATTTGTAGTTTCATGGTATCACATGTTGAAATTTTGCATCCTCATGTTGTCAAATTTATTTCACATGCGATCATGTTTTCACATATGTAGTTTCCTGTAAAGCCATGGCTGCGAATATGGAGTTTCACCCCCACCGTACCCCTGCCTGCCTCCCTGTCTGCCTGTCTGTCTGTGAGTGTATATGTCGGTCTGTCTTAGCCTTTCACCAAGAAGCATATCTCAATGCATATCCTTTTGTATTGAATACAATGTATTGAGTTATGCTTCACGCTTCTTGATGTATACCTTTTTGCAAAAGCTTACCAGACTGATGCTTATCAGTTGATACCAGGCTGAGCATAAGTCATGGCAAAATGTGGAGAATTGGAGGAAATTTGCTTTAAAACTGCAACATTTTCTCCCCATTCCATGGCAAAATGTGTAAAACTGCACGAAATTTGCTTAAAATTGACATTTTCTTCCCTCAAAACCCATGACAAGATGTGTAAAATTCCAGGTTTAAGCTCAACGTTTTCCCACTGATGGTCCCAAGGGAACTTTCTCTGCGGGATCTTTGTCTAGTTCCCTGTGCGTTCCCAGGAGGTCACTGAGAACC
This sequence comes from Oncorhynchus clarkii lewisi, assembly GCF_045791955.1. Classification (NCBI taxonomy): domain Eukaryota; kingdom Metazoa; phylum Chordata; class Actinopteri; order Salmoniformes; family Salmonidae; genus Oncorhynchus; species Oncorhynchus clarkii. The sequence continues at coordinate 33,070,698 of NC_092157.1, forward strand.
ATGTCACAACCTTTTTAGGACATTCTCCCGAAGCTCCTTAGTGTCCACATCGCCAACAAATTATCATGGTCCAAACACACTAAGACAGTCGTGAAGAGGGCACGACAATGCCTATTGCCCCTCAGGAAACTGAAAAGATTTGGCATGGGTCCCCAGATCCTCATTCAAAAGTTCTACAGCAGCACCATCGAGACCATCCTGACCAGTTGCATCACTGCCTGGTATGGCAACTGCTCAGCATCCGACCGTAAGGCTCTACAGAAGGTAGTGCGTACGGCCCAGTACATCACTGGGGCCAAACTTCCTGCCATCCAGGACCTATATACTAGGCAGTGTCAGAGGAAGGCCCCAAAAATTGTCCAGTCCCCCAAGCCATAGACTGTTCTCTCTGCTACCGCACGGCAAGCGATACCGGAGGGCCAAGTCTAGGTCCAAAAAGGGTCCTTAACAGCTTCGACCCGCAAGCCATAAGACTGTTTGAACAATTAATCAAACGGCCACCTGGACTATTTGCATTGACCCCCACCCCTCATTGTTTTATACCCCTGCCTACATGTACAAATTATCTCAATTACCTTGACTAACCTGTACACATTGACTCAGTACTGATACCCCCTGTATATAACCTTGTTGTTGTTATTGTGTTACTTTTTTAAAAACTTTAGTTTATTTAGTAAATATTTTCTTAACTCTACTTTCTTAAAACTGCATTGTTGGTTTAAGGGCTTGTAAGTAAGTATTTCACTGTAAGGTCTACACCTTACAGTGTTGTATTCGGCGCATGTGACAAATAAAATTGGATTCGATTTTTGTCTCGTTCTGGTTGGTTCTGGGGACATCCCCGATGATGTTTTTTAGGACGTTCTTGCGACGTTGTGTCATGGTCCCTGGATCTATATATCTATATATGGGTATTAGCATACCCAATGCGGTGGCCAATCAGATGTCAGTGGGGGCCGTGGCAACCCTGAGTCTACGCTCTGGACACTCCACTGCTTGAACACCATTGAAAACCTGTGGTTTGAATTGAAGAGAGCAATAAGCACAGACGAAGGTTATCAATGATCTGGAATGATTCTGTATGGAAGAATAGTCTAATATCCCTTCAAATATGGTCTCCAATCTCATTAAACATTTTAGAAAAAGGCTCCGTGTCCTTATCCTCGCAAGGGAAGAGTGATAGAATATTGAAAGCAGAATCATTTTGACCCTCGTCTTTTTTTGATTTTTTCAAATGACAAAATCTATTTCTCTGAGCAAATGTATTAATATATACACTGCTCAAAAAAATAAAGGGAACACTTAAACAACACAATGTAACTCCAAGTCAATCACACTTCTGTGAAATCAAACTGTCCACTTAGGAAGCAACACTGATTGACAATACATTTCACATGCTGTTGTGCAAATGGAATAGACAACAGGTGGAAATTATAGGCATTTAGCAAGACACTCCCAATAAAGGAGTGGTTCTGCAGGTGGGGACTACAGACCACTTCTCAGTTCCTATTCTTCCTGGCTGATGTTTTGGTCACTTTTGAATGCTGGCAGAGCCCTGCAAAGTGACCTCCAGCAGGCCACAAATGTGCATGTGTCTGCTCAAACGGTCAGAAACAGACTCCATGAGGGTGGTATGAGGGCCCGATGTCCACAGGTGGGGGTTGTGCTTACAGCCCAACACCGTGCAGGACATTTGGCATTTGCCAGAGAACACCAAGATTGGCAAATTCGCCACTGGCGCTCTGTGCTCTTCACAGATGAAAGCAAGTTCACGCTGAGCACATGTGACAGACGTGACAGAGTCTGGAGACGCCTTGGAGAACATTCTGCTGCCTGCAACATCCTCCAGCATGACCGGTTTGGCGGTGGGTCAGTCATGGTGTGGTGTGGGGTGGCTTTTTTTGGGGGGCCGCACAGCCCTCCATGTGCTCGCCAGAGGTAGCCTGACTGCCATTAGGTATCGAGATGAGATCCTCAGACCCCTTGTGAGACCATATGCTGGCACGGTTGGCCCTGGGTTCCTCCTAATGCAAGACAATGCTAGACCTCATGTGGCTGGAGTGTGTCAGCATTGATGCTATGGACTGGCCCGCCCGTTCCCCAGACCTGAATCCAATTGAGCACATCTGGGACATCATGTCTCGCTCCATCCACCAACGCCATGTTGCACCACAGACTGGCCAGGAGTTGGCGGATGCTTTAGTCCAGGTCTGGGAGGAGATCCCTCAGGAGACCATCCTCCACCTCATCAGGAGCATGCCCAGGCGTTGTAGGGAGGTCATACAGGCACGTGGAGGCCCCACACACTACTGAGCCTCATTTTGACTTGTTTTAAGGACATTACAGTTGGATCAGCCTGTAGTGTGGTTTTCCACTTTAATTTTGAGTGTGACTCCAAACCCAGACCTCCATGGGTTGATAAATTTGATTTCCATTGATAATTTTTGTGTGATTTTGTTGTCAGCACATTCAACTATGTAAAGAAAAAAGTATTTAATAAGAATATTTCATTCATTCAGATCTAGGATGTGTTAGTGTTCCCTTTTTGAGCAGTATATACACACACACACACACACACACACACACACACACACACACTACTGGTGAAAAGTTTTAGAGCACCTACTCATTCCAGGGTTTTTCTTTATTTTGACTATTTTCTACATTGTAGAATAATAGTGAAGACATCAAAACAATGAAATAACACATATGGAATCATGTAGTAACCAAAAATGTGTTAAACAAAATATATTTTATATTTGAGATTCTTCAAAGTTGCCTTTATGACAGCTTTGCACACTCTTGGTAATCTCTCAACCAGCTTCATGAGGTAGTCACCTGGAATGCATTTCAAATAATAGGTGTGCCTTGTTAAGAGTTAATTTGTGGAATTTCTTTCCTTTTTAATGCATTTATGCCAATCAGTTTTGTTGTGACATGGTAGCAGTGGTAAACAGAAGATAGCCCTATTTGGTAAAAGACCAAGTCCGTATAATGGCAAGAACAGCTCAAATAAGCAAAGAGAAACGACAGTCCATCATTCATTTTTGACATGAAGGTCAGTCAATGCGGAAACATCTTTCTTGAAGTGCTCTCATGAGGACCGCTACAGGAAAGGAAGACCCTGAGTTACCTCTACTGCAGAGGATAAGTTCATTAGAGTTACCAGCCTCAGATATTACAGCCCAAAGAAATGCTTCAAAGAGTTCAAGAAACAGACACATCTCAACATCAACTGTTCAGAGGAGACTGCGTGAATCAGGCCTTCACGGTTTAATTGCAGCAAAGAAACCACTACTAAAGGACACCAATAATAAGAAGAGACTTGCATGGGCCAAGAAACACGAGCAATGGACATCAGACCGGTGGAAATCTGTCCTTTGATCTGATGAGTCCAAATTTGAGATTTTTTAGTTCCAATCGCCATGTCTTTGTGAGACGCGGAGTAGGTGAACGGATGATCTCCGCATGTATGGTTCCCACCGTGAAGCATGGAGGAGGAGGTGTGATGGTGTGAGGGTGCTTTGCTGGTGACACTGTCAGTGATTTATTTAGAATTCAAGGCACACTTAACCAGCAAATATAGCTCAGTATTTGTATTATTTTTATACAGTCATATATTGGAAGGACTGACCCACTGGGCACAGACATCAATCCACTTAGATTCAATGTAATTTAATTGAAGTGACGTGGAAACAATGTTGATTCAACCACTGTGTGCCCAGTGGGGACTGGCCATTCCCTCATGACTTAAGCTCAAATTTGACTAATAACTGCTGTCTGAGATCGAATAACTAGACATTCAGTCAACACAACCCACTCTGTAGTTTCTTAAAAAAACAGCTGCTGGTTGTTGATATTCTGCATTCAAATGTACCTTCTTCTTGACCCACAATCATGCATTGTCACAAGCAAGGAGCCATTTCTGCCTCTGGTCATATCAACATACTCAAAAGGCTGTGTCTGTTTTGGCAGAGTTCCTTGATATAGCAAGAGACCGCTAGGAAAACCACAACATTTTGACAAGCTTTCTGACATTGGAGAAATGTGTATCAGTGCTTGCATACATAGCGTGATAGTTACAATAGCACAGTCACAGTTTTCTATCCACTTAGCATAATGATTTATTGGGGTGAGAGTTCATGTGGGCAACAATGATAAACTGTGTCATCCCAATCAAAATGTCCGTGGATTGCAGATTAGTTCAATAACAATACGATTAGCTGGTCACTAGATCAGTATAAATCGTTTTCTGTATGGATGGGGAAATGTCCAAGCAATGTGGAGTGGATGGAGGCGTCGATTGGTCCGTTGGGCATAGGGATGGGGCCACAGGCTCGTATGCTGTGCAGGAACCCTGGGCTACTTATCAGGGAGTTCTCACCATAGGAAAATAGAGGATTTTCCAAAAAGACAAAGTAATTCGCCCATCTTTTGTATCAAATCCAACAAGAGCTACTCAGCCCTTGATTTCATTATCAGTTGGATTTACACTAATCCCTCTCCAAGTGGAGTTGCCTCTTGTCAGGTCTCTATCCCTGGGTGTCAAAAAAAGCTGAATGGAGAAAGTGGGCGTCCACTATTTAGTTCGGGGTGGGGGGCGGCTTGGAGATGAAGCGTGTTTATGATCATCCTCAAGACTGTTTTTATTTCCCACTTTATGGGAAACGTCAGAGTAATCCCCTCAGGATTCCCCCCTCGAGAGTTCTTTGGCCGCCATAAGCCACACATTCAACAGGCAAAACCCAACAAGGGCTCTATAGAGACTGCTGGTATTAGAGGATGATTGGTGGGGTTTTAATCTGCTCTTGTGGCTAACCTTTCCCCAAAAAAATGAACCTACAGGGAAGCAAGCCGTGGGATTGGTGGTCTGGTGACATCTTTGCTTATGTACATCAGGCCCACGTCTCTCTAATAGATGTTGTGATTTATAATACTGTAGTTATTTACTCCTTTCAGATCCAAATCGTCTCCAATGTCTACCCTTTTAAGGTCGCTAATTCTGGCTGTCTGCATTATGAGAAGAAAGGAACCTCAATGTGGGTAGCATAACATTGACAATGAATTAGGCGACATGAATGCATGAGCATGTCTCCTTTTCTTTGCAAATATTCATGTCACATTGCACACATTGGTGGATTATGGGGGTAGCTTAAAGAGCTTAAAATGAGTTCCTTTTGTATGTGATCAAGTCTGAGCAGTGTGCCATGTAATGAACTGCTGAAAAGCAACGGGTCTTGTCACAGCACCTCTCTCCCTATACTTTCAAGGTCTCCGGTACTGTCTGAATAGCCTTACACCCTGATTACAGACCAGCCAATAGGAGTTACCATGGAAATGGCACTCAGGTCACCGTCTTTGTATGTATTAGATTCTTGGGCAAACTACTTAGGTCATATATGTAAGACATTTGCTAGTTTAACATTATGCCAGCTTGTAGCTGCTCAGATTCAGATAATGCCAATTTACTCGGAAATATGAAATGTGTCTCTTACATGTACCCTCATTATATGCACCAATTGTCTCAGAATCCAGACAACTAGCTTCATAAATGAAATACATGTTCATGAAATTCTCGAGACAATATATCAGATGAGAAGATGGATGTTCCATCATCAGTTTAGCGAAAGCGTTTAGTCTTTAGTCTGTGTTCGGGCTCTTGAAGACATGAGGCCTTCGGTCCTTGGGTTTGTAGATGTAATCCCTGTATTCATTATTTGCATTCCAGACAGCATGAGTATTTTCCTCAGGTCTATACAATGCGTCACAAAGACACTAAAGAACACAAAAACATGTCATCGTTGAGAGATCCCTATAAGTCATCACCAACCACGCTTAACGTAATCTCGAATTTGGAATTTCTCTGTTTGAAGTTGGCTGTGGGAGAGAAACGTTGAGGGACAATTATCTTGTATGTCCTTAAGAGGTCTGTCGTTTTGTAGGACAGCTTCAACACAAGAGATCAGAGAAGTGAAGTATATACAGAATTACTATCTGAGGGCTCTTTAGATCCAAGGTATTACCAACTGTCTAAATTAACAGGATGCAGACACTTGACTAAACAGTCAGCGTGTCATGTCTTTATATCATTTTACTGCGCCTATCAACCAACCAATATTCTCCAATGAAGACCCCTTATCATTTTGCAAGTATAAACAAGGTCTTAAGTGTCCAGTGCAGATGAATGCGGTGCTAAATGAATTTGAAGTCATTTATTTTGTGTGTCGACGAAAGCGACCAGGTTTGTACTGGTTTCCATAGCTGATGGAAGATCTTTGGGCTCCAGTGTTTGCCCAGGTGTTAGTCTTCCTAACTGAGACAGCAAAGGGCTTGTCCAGGTCTTCAACCTGCATGTCTACACATGTCAATGTCTTGATGGTATGGATAACCTTTTCAGTACCTCTGACATCTTTATATTATATAGATGGCCAAAAGCGTTATAAAGCCTGAATGTGAAACAAATAGTGAAAATCGTGGAAATGATTTCATTCCTACTTAATGTTGACACAAGCTGCTGTAACAAAATCAGCTTGAGACCAGAAAGATTAGAGTCGAACAAATAATTAACTTTAAAATTGTATACACAATCACAATGCCCTACACCCTTAAAATTAAAGGTACAAGTTGGAAACAAATAAGGTTATTGAGAGCGATAACATAGGGCACGTGTCAAACTCATTCCACGGAGGGCCGAGTGTCTGTGGGTTTTCGCTCCACCCTTGTACTTGATTGATGAATGAAGGTCACTAATTAGTAAGGAACTCCCTCACCTGGTTGTGTAGGTCTTAATTGAAAGGAAAAAAACGGCAGACATTCGGCCATACGTGGAATGAGTTTGACACCTCCGCCATAGGGTAACTATTTTAGGGTCTCTGAAGAACCATATAAAACCCAGAAATGTTTCAGCCCTCCAGGACCGGAAATGAAAAGCCCTGCTGTAGTGTTTTCAGCTTATTTGCATATGTCCTAGGGAGCCTTTTGAGTGGATTTTACCAGTACCACCCATGACTGTGTTTGCTAGTGACAGAGTCTTAAGTTAATATGTTGTCATTAAAATCCAGTTCTTTAAGGCAATACATTTTTCATAAGGCTTTTTTTTGAGGGCCTAGTTTGAACCTAATGCAGGGGCCTAAAACTCAAGTCACATTATGCTGGCCTGCAAAGTTATGTGTAATTCTTATTGGAATTGTTGGATATCCAATATGTGGAATTGTTATTCACCTGCAACCTGCATTCAGAATGACTGCCAGGGTTGGGAAGACTAAGATATGACACTACCTTAAATATCTAAACCAGAACCACCATGTCAGTAAGTCCAAGTAACATATTGGAATTGTTTAAAAAAATGTATGTTATTTACAGTATATTTGAGTAGCATAAGATTAATTAAATCAATCAATGTACATGCAAAAATATAGATATTGAAACCAACAATTGTAGAAATCATCCTGCAATAGAGCATGTTGGGAAATATGATAATGAAGGGTTTTGGTTCAACTCTGGCTATTAACACCAACACTGGAGTACTTTTACACCACTTTTGAATCAACACTAAAAATGTTACACTGAAAAATCAACACTAGTTGAAACTTGTCTGTGTGCTATCTGCAGGCTTCCATACAATTTTGGGAACCTTTTAAAATTCTGAAGAACCTTAGTTGCCACGTCAAAGTCCCCACACTTAACTCAAAGGTTCTTTATTGGACAAAAGTTCTCCAAGGAACCTTAAGAGCTGAGGAAGAACCATTTAAGAACCTCATATTTTTTTCAGTGTACGCAAAAGTGATACTCTGAAAGATCTGATGCTTGACTTGAATGCTGTTTATGTTTTGTGCAAATTCTTTTACTAGCTCAGCGGCATTACTCTTCCCGAACAACATTAATCATCAAGCCCAGAATTCACCTTGCAAAATATGATTGCATTGTACGCATCTGGAGTGAAAGTTTATATTTGCTCAGGTGTGTCAAAAAGGCATCTCCTGAGGCGCTTGGCAACATCGTTGAGGAATTTCTGATAGATAAATATAGACGCAGAGAAGCAGCTAAAACCGTTTTGGAACACTTCATATGACATGGGCGTGTTAATGAAATGTGCTCTAACAGTCTGTCTAAGGTCAAGTCCCTGTGTCCCGGGGTGAAGGGGCCATCCAAGGTTTGGATCCTGTCACTCAGGTACTTTGTCTGTAGTCGTGAGGACTGTGCGGACTGATCGCTGCACAGCTGACAGATACAGTCCGGCTGGATCTACACTGAACCAAAAATATAAACACAACATTTAAAGTGTTGGTCCCATGTTTCATGAGCTGAAATAAATCATCCCAGAAATGTATTTCAAATTTGGTGCACAAATGTGTTTACATCCCTGTTAGTGAGCATTTATTACCAGTACCACCCATGACTGTGTTTGCTAGTGACAGAGTTGTTAAATTCATGATTTTTTTTTTTGTCCTTCGGGCTTCACCAAGTGAGATCTTAAGTGAATATGTTGCCATTAAAATGAAATTATTTAAGGCGTTACATATTTCATAAGGACTTCTTTTGAGGGTCTAGTTTTGTTTACATTCCTATTAGTGAGCATTTCTAATTTTCCAAGATAATTCATCCACCTGAAAGGTGTGGCATATCAAGAAGCTGATTAAACAGCATGATCATTCTTCAGGTGCACCTTGTGCTGGGGACAGTAAAAGGCCAATCTAAAATGTGCAGTTTTGTCACACAACACAATGCCACAGATGTCTCGAGTTTTGAGGGAGCGTGTCATTGGCATGCTGACTGCAGGAATGTCCACCAGAGCTGTTGCCAGAGAATTGAATGTTGATTTATCTACCTATAAGCTGCCTCCAACGTCGTTTTAGAGAATTTGGCAGTACGTCCAACAGGCCTCAAAATGGCATACCATGTGTAACCACGCCAGCCCAGGACCTCCACATCCGGCTTCTTCATCTACTGGATCATCTGAAACAAGCCACCCGGAAAGCCGATGAAACTGAGGGTTTGAACAACCCAAGAATTTCTGCACAAACTGTCAGAAACCGTCTCAGGGAAGCTCAACTGCGTGCTCGTTGTTCTCACCAGGGTCTGGACCTGACTGCAGTTCAGCATTGTAATCAACTTCAGAGGGCCACTGGCACACTGGAGAAGTGTGCTCTTCATGAATGAATCCCCGTTTTGACTGTACATGGCAGACCGCGTGCATGGCGTTGTGTGGGCGAGCGTTTTGCTGATGTCAATGTTGTGAACAAAGTGCCCCATGGTGGCGGTGGGGTTATGGTATGGGCGGGGATAAACTACGGACAATGAACACAGTTGCATTTTATCAATGGCAATTTGAATGCACATAGATAGCGTCACGAGATCCTAGGGCCTATTGTCGTGCCATTCATCAGCCGCCACTACCTCATTTTTCAGCATAAGCATAATGCACAGCCCCATGTCGTAAGGATTTGTACACAATTTCTGGAAGCAAAAAATGTCCCTGTTCTTCCATGGCTGCATACTCACCAGACAGGTCACCCATTGAGCATGTTTGGGATGCTATGGATCGACGTCTGCAACAGCGTCTTCCACTTCCCGGCAATATCTAGCAACTTCCCACAGCCAGTGAAGAGTAGGACAACATTCCACAGGCCACAATCAACAGCCTGATCAACTCTTCGCGAAGGAGATGTGCCGCGCTGCATGAGGCAAATGGTGATCACACCAGATACTCGCTGGTTTATTGATCCATGCCCCTACTTGTGACCAGATGCATATCAGTATTCCCAGTCATGTGACATCCATAGATTAGGGCCTGATTTATTTATTTCAATTGACTGATTTCCTTATATGAACTGTAACTCAGCTAAATCTTTGAAATTGTTGCATTTATATTGTTGTTCAGTGTATAAGTTATATCTCACTGTCATAAAGCAGAGACAACAACAACCATACCTAACCTTAAAGGAAAGATTCATCCATTTTGAATGTTATATCATCTTTGTGCATCTCTAAGCGATGTTCTATTGATTCCAGGGGTCATTTCATGTTTTCATACGTATTCATCGTTCAAGCAAGCAGAAATACAGCCAAGTTTGATGAGTATTGCATCATATGAGGCATCGGGGGGATTCAATGATGCAAAATGCACCATACCAACTGTATTTCTGCCTGATTGAACGGTGAATCGCTCAGATGCACACAAAAACATGAAATTATCCCTGGAATCGATAGAACATCGCTCTGAGTTGCACAAATACAAAATAATATTTCCTTTAACTCCAACCTTAATTTACCCCTTATCCTGTCCTTAGCTGTTCAGTAAGCAAGGCCTACATTTTCCTTTCCCCTCCAAACCTCTAATGTTAATTCACATCCACAGTTTTCTTCGATAGCATTACACTCTTAGAAATAAGGGGACAGCGGGGTTTTTTCAGAACAAAAAGCGGCATAGGTGTTGGGCGTGGCAGGGGGCATGATAATGGCCATAGTCGGCCCCTCGTGACCCTGAATTTTCTCTGCACAGAAAATGTTGCATTTTCAAGCCAATTTCCTGCAATTCTACACATTTCTACACAAGCTTTAAGCAACATATTTTTGAGTGCAGACCCATCCCGACATTATATTTATCAAAAATATATATATATATTTTTAATTACACTGTTTGGACATGGGCATCCCAAAAGAAAGCTTACGCAGCCCGCCCAAGGATTATTTTTAATTGTTATTTTTTTACCACCTTTTTCTCCCCAATTTCATGATTACAATCTTGTCTCATTGCTGCAACTCCCCAACAGGCTCGGGAGAGGCGAAGGTCGAGTCATGCGTCCTCCAAAATCACGACCCGCCAAGCTGCGCTTCTTAACACCCGCCCGCTTAACCCGGAAGCCAACTGCACCAATGTGTTGGAGGAAACACTGTTCAGCTGACAACTGAAGTCAGTCTGCAGGCGCCCGGCCCACCACAACAATGCGATGAGCCAGTGAAGGGGAAAGGGGGATACCTAGTCAGTTGTACAACTGAATGCATTTAACCCCTCCGAATCAGAGAGGTGCGGGGGGCTGCCTTAAATCGACATCCACGTCTTCGGTGCCTGGGGACAGTGGGTTAACTGCCTTGCTCAGGGGTAGAAAGACAGATTTTTGTCCTTGTCAGCTCTGGGATTCGATCAAGCAACCTTTCGGTTACTGGCCCAACGCTCTAACCCTAGAAGCCGACCTGGCCAAACCCACCCCTAACCCGGACAGAGCTGAGCTAATTGAGCGCCGCCCTATGGGACTCTATGTCACGAGATCGAACACCAGGCTGTAGTGACGCTGCAAAACACTGCGATGCAGTGTCTTAGACTGCTGCACCACTCAGGAGGCCTCCACCCAAGAATTTCAATGGCAGATAAATCCCTGTACAGTTAGGGCACAGTATTGTTCCCTGGGGGTACACAAAACGTTAAAAATATACATAATGTACCTTCAGAGGCACTCATATGTTCTGACATGGTACTGTTCGATACCTGTATGGATAATCTACACTGAAAAAAATGTAAGTTTCTTAAATGGTTTTTCCTCAGCTCTTAAGGCTCTTTGGAGAACTCTTGCCCGATAAAGAACCTTTGAGTTAAGTCTACGGTTCTTCAGAATTCGAAAAGATTCTTTGAATGTATGGAAGCCTGCAGATGTTCCTTTCAAAGCACACAGCAAATTGGCCAGTGTTAACTAGTATGATTTTTCAGTGGAACATTTCTATTGTTTATTCAAGAGTTAAATTAACACTGTAAAGAGTTAAATTAACATTCAGTGGTGTAAAACAAAAACAGTGTAGGTGTTGATAACCAGAGTTGAACCAAAACCACACCCTTCATTATCATATTTCCCAGCATGCTCTATTACAGGTTGATATTTTAAATTGTTGGTTTCAATATCTATATTTTTGCATGTACATTGATGAATTAATCTCATGTTACTAAAATATAAATAACATTCATTTTTCTAAGCTATTCCAATCGGTTACTTGGATTTATTGCTCCTGTTACTGAAATGATGGTTCCAGTTTAGATGTTTATGGTAGTCTCACATGTTACTCTTCCCAACCCTGGCTGCACTCAGAATACAGTCTGCAGGTGATTGATGTATACAGTACATGTGTAGATGATGAGTCTGTGTGAAAAGCAAGGTGGCTATCTTTTAGTTTCCATAATATTCTAAAGCGTTTCTGTAACGGTTATCTTCTGACTTGGAAAAGAAACGCTAAACAAAATAACAAAGATAGTGAAACAAAAACGAAACAAGGTGTAGCAACACAAAACAGAAAACAACTACCCACAACCCATAGCGGGAAAACAGGCTGCCTAAGTATGGTCCTCAATCAGAGACAACGATTGACCGCTGCCTCTGATTGGGAACCATACCAGGCCAAAACCAGAAATACAAAACATAGGAAAAAAACATAAAATGCCCACCCCAACTCACGCCCTGACCAAACTAAAATAGAGACATAAAAAAGGAACTAAGGTCAGGACGTGACAGTTTCAAGAAAGTTGGAATCTTCATGATCTATTTTAGTCTCTGAAACCAGATGGTTTTGTGCAGCAATGATAATCTATAGTTCAGTATATTCTATCAGTTAAGTCTTCATTAATAATCTGTCTGTTGTTATTTTATATTTTATAAATAACATACATTTTCTAAACTTATCAGTCCAGTCGGTTAGTTAGATTTATTGCACCCCGTTACTGAAATGGTTGTTCCAGTTTAAATGGTCTAGGTCACAGGGGGCCAAAGTTATTCCACGGAGGGCCGGGTGTGTGAGGGTTTTCTCACCGCCCTTATATTTAATTGATGAATTAAGGTCACCAATTAGTAAAGAACTCCCTTCACCTGGTTGTCTAGGGCTTAATTGAAAGGAAAAAACAAAAACCTGCATGTACTAGCCCTCTATGGAATGAGTTTGACACCCGTAGTTTAGGTAGTCTCCTTTATCAATGTTCCTAACCTTGACAGTTATTCTGAATGCAGGTTGTGGGTGAATACAAATTCCAACTGTTGGATATATTAACTCCAAAAGAAATTACATTTAATAATATTGTATTTGTCACATGCGCCGAATACAACAACATTTAAAAAAGCAGTCGCTGAATATCCCTTTTTGCATGGTGAAGTTATTAATTTCAGTTTGGATGGTGTATCAATACACCCAATCACTACAAAGATACAGGCATACTTCCTAACTGAGTTGCCAGAGAGGAAGAAAATGCTCAGGGATTTCCCCATGAGGCCAATGGTGACTTTTAAACATTTACAAAGTTTAATGGCTTTGATAGGAGAAAACTGAGGATGGATCAACAACAGTGTAGTTACTCCACAATACTAATCTAAATGAAAAAATATATATTTTCCAAAACATGCATCCTGTTTGCAACAAGGCACATAAGTAATACTGCAAAAAATATGGCTAATAAAAGCGTTATGTTTGGGGCATATCCAACACAACAAGTCACGGAGTACCACTCTTCATATTTTCAAGCATGGTGGTGGCTGCATCATGTTATGGGTGTGCTTGTCATCGGCAAGGACTAGGGATTTTTGGGGTGGATAAAAAGAAACAGAATACAGCTATAAGCATGGGCAAAATCCCAGAGAAAAACCTGGTTCAGTCTGCTTTCCATCAGACACTGGGAGATGAATTCACCTTTCAGCAGGATAATAGCCTAAAACACAAGGCCAAATCTATATTGGAGGTGCTTACCAAGACAACATTGAATGGTCCTAAATGGTCTAGTTACAGTTTTGACTTAAATCGCATTACAAAATCTATGGCAAGACTTGAAAATGTCTGTCTAGCAATGATCAACAATCAACTTGACAGAGCTTGAAGAATTTTAGTCTTAGATATTAGTCATTTAGCAGGTGCTCTTATCAGAGTGACTGACTTACAGTTTCATCTTAAGATGGCTAGATGGGAAAACCACATATCACAGTCATAGAAAGTACATTTTTCCTCAATAACATAGCTATCAGTAGAGTCAGAGCTAGAAGGGGAGCGGGTGTCAAATTCAAGTGCTGGTTCATTATTATCATTTTTTTAAATGTGGGGGTGGGGTCGAGGTGAGGAGGAGGATTATTTAAGATACTGTTTGAAGAGGTAGGGTTTCAGATGTTTTCGGAAGATGGGCAGGGACTGCTGTCCTAGCTTCAGGGGGAAGCTGGTTCCACCATTGGGGTGGTGGAACCCCGTAGAGGTGGGAGGGCCAAGGGAACTGATGTGGCAGAACGGAGTGCTCGGGTTGGGGTGTAGGTTTTGAGCATAGCCTGAAGGTAGGGAGGGGCAGTTCCTCTTGCTGTTCCATAGGTAAACGCTATGGTCTTGTAGTGGATGCGAGCTTCGACTGGAAGTCAGTGGAGTGTGGGGAGGAGCGGGATGACATGAGAGAACTTGGGAAGGTTGAAAACTCTTGGATTGCATCTAGGATGCAATCCAAGAGTGTGAAGAGCCTTAGACGCCCAGCCCTCAGAGGGTGGAGAGGAAGATCTGATGGTTCACGGTGTTGAAGGAAGTGGATAGATCTAGGAGGATGAGAACAGAGGAGAGAGAGTCAGCTTTGGCAGTGTGGAGAGCCTCCGTGACACACAGAAGAGCAGTCTCGGTTGAGTGACCCATCTTGAAGCCTGACTGGTTAGGGTTAAGAAGATTGTTCTGAGAGAGATAACGAGAAAGTTGATCAGAGACAGCACGTTCAAGTGTTTTGGAAAGAAAATAATGAAGGGATAGAAGTTTATAGTTTGATGTCAGATGAGTCAAGTGTTGGTTTCTTGAGGTGGGGAGCAACTCGGGCCATTTTGAAGTCAGAGGGTATGCAGCTAGTGGTCAGGGATGAGTTGATGAGGGACGTGAGGAATGGGAGAAGATCTCCAGAGATGGTCTGGAGAGGGGAAGAGGGATGGGGTTGAGCGGCAGGTTGTCGGGTGGCCAGACCTCACTAGTCACAGCATGTCATCCAGAGAGAGAGGGGAGAAAGAGGTCAAGGTGTAGGATAGTTCTGTGTGAGTGAGACCAGTGGACTCAATAGGCTGAGTGAATGAGTAGTGGATGTCGTCAACCTTTTTTTCAAAGTGGTTGACAAAGTCGTCCGCAGAGAGGGAGGAGGGAGGGGGAGGGGGTGGAGGATTAAGGAGGGAGGAGAATGTAGAAAAGAGTTTCCTAGGGTTAGAGGCAGAAGCTTGAAAGGTAGAAAGTGGCTTTAGAAAGGTAGAAAGTGGCTTTAGCAGTGGCTACAGAGCAAGAGAAGGTAGAGAGGAGGGAGTGGAAGGATGATAGGTCCTCTGGAAGTTTAGTTTTCCTCCATTTTCGCTCAGCTGCCCGCAGCCCTGTTCTGTAAGCTCGCAATGTCACGCAGCCACAAAGCAGGAGGTGAGGGCTGAGCCGGCCTGGAGGAAAAGGGACAGTGCGAGTCATAGGATGCGGAAAGGGAGGAGAGTAGGGTCGAAGAGGCAGAATCAGGTGACAGGAGAAGGATTTAGCAGAAGGGAGAGATGATAGGATAGAAGAGGAGAGAGAAGTGGGAGAGAGAGATTGAAGATTGTGACGGCGCATGATCATCTGGGTAAGTGCTGAGTGGTTAGGGTTGGAGGGAAGGGAGACAGAAAAACGAAACAAAGTAGAGACCTGGAGGAGGGTTGCAGTGAAATCAGTAGGTGAGCAGCTTCTAGTATAAATGAGGGCACGTGTATTGCCTGCCCTGTGAGTTGGAGGGGATTGGGAAAGGGTGAGGCCAAAAGGGGCAAGGATGGGAAAGAGAGAGTTGGAAAGAAATGAATCGAAGGCAGACATCGGGAGGTTGAAGTCTGCAAGTACGAAGAGTGGTGAGCCATCGTCAGGAAATTAGCTTATCACAGTGTCAAGCTCATTGAGGAACTTTCCAAGGACACCCGGTGGACGATAGATTACAATAATGTTACGCTTGAGTGGACAAGTGACAGTGACAGCATGGAATTCACAAATGAGGAGATGGACAGGTGAGAAAGGGAGAAAATATCAAATCTCCACTTAGGAGAAATGGGTAGACCTGTGGCACCACCGCGACGACCAGATGCTCTCAGACTATAAGAGAAAACATAGTCAGATGAAGAGAGAGCAGCTGGAGTAGCAGTGTTTGTCTCCGTCAGAGCCACAATATCAAGGGACTGTCATTATGGGGCATTGTGTGGAGATTGATGAGGAAAACAAACAATTGAAAACGTTTTAGAATAAGGCTGTAACACAACAAAATGTGGAAAAAGTGAAGGTGTCTGAATACTTTCCGAATGCACTGTACTTACCACTCCTGGAGATATCAGGAGTCCTCTAACTATAGAATGAAGCGTAATGATGGGCAAATGTACAATCCAGGTGTGCAAACTCTTAGAGACTTACCCCCCAAAAAACTCACAGCTGTAATCGCCGCTAAAGGTGCTTCTACAAAGTATTGACTCAGCGGTGTGAATACTTATGTCAATTAGATATTTCCTTCTTTTATTTTCAGTAAATGTGCAAACATTTCTAAAAACACGTTTTCACTTTGTCATTATGGGATATCGTGTGTAGGGGTAAGAACAAAAATCTATTGAATCCATTTTGAATTCAGGCTTTAACACAACAAAATGTGGAAGGGGTATGAAATTTTTCTTAAGTCACTTTATCTACTAAAGGTACAAAGGAAGTACCTTTCAGTGTACTATGACAAGCATTTGTACCCCTTTAAGAACAGAGTGTACATAGGCATAGCAGGGCATGGTCTACCCATTGTAGCTAAATGCTAAGGAAAGTATATTGCTTGTCTAAATTAAATGAGCTTGGTATACATGTTTTACAATGATATTAGTGTAATAACACTCATAAACAACAGTTTGCAGTGATGTTTTACAGGAATTGAATGCATACTACATTACAGGTACAGTGAATTCAAAAGGTATTCAGACCCATTGACTTTTTCCACATTTTGTTCCATTACAGCCTTATAAATCATTTCCCCCCCTCATCAATCTACACACAAATCCCATTATGACAAATCAAAAACAGTTTTTCATAAAAAACGGAAATATCACATTTACATAAGTATTCAGACCCTTTACTCAGTACTTTGTTGAAGCACCATTGGCAGCGATTACAGCCTAGAGCCGTCTTGGGTATGACGCTACAAGCTTGGCACATCTCTATTTGGGGAGTTTCTCCCATTCTCCTCTGCAGATTCTCGGTTGGATGGGGAGGATCACTGTACAGCTATTTTCAGGTCTCTCCAGAGATGTTAGATCAGGTTCAAGTCCGGGCTCTGGCTGGGCCACTCAAGGACATTCAAAGACTTGTCCCGAATCCACTCCTGTTGTCTTGGCTGTGTGCTTAAGGTCGTTGTCCTGTTGGAAGGGAAACCTTTGCCTCAGTCTGAGGTCCTGAGTGCTCTGTACAGATTTTCTCTCTGCACTTTGCTCGGTTCATCTTTCCCTCGATCCTGACGAGTCTCCCAGTCCCCGAAAAACATCCCCACAGCATGATACTGCCACCACCATGCTTCACCGTAGGGATGGTGCCAGGTTTCCTCCGGATGTGACGCTTTGTACTCAGGCCAAAGAGTTCAATCTTGGTTTCATCAGACCAGATAATCTTGTTTCTCATGGTCTGAGAGTTCTTTAGGTGCCTTTTGGCAAAGTCCAAGTGGGCTGTCATGTGCCTTTTACTGAGGAGTGGCTTCCATCTGGCCACTCTACCATAAAGGCCTGATTGGTAGAGTGCTGCAGAGATGGTTGTCCTTATGGAAGATTCTCCCATCTCCACAGAGGTACTCTGGAGCTCTGTCAGAGTGACCATCGGGTTCTTGGTCACCTCCCTGACCAAGGCCCTTGTCCCTCGATTGCTCAGTTTGGCCGGGCGGCCAGCTCTAGGTAGAGTCTTGGTGGTTATTAGAATGACGGAGGCCACTGTGTTTTTGGGGACCTTCAATGCTGTAGACATTATTTTGTACCCTTCCCCATGTCTGTGCCTCGACACAATCCTGTCTCGGAGCTCTACGGACAATTCCTTCAACTTCATGGCTTGGTTTTTGCTCTGACATGCACTGTCAACAGTGGTACCTAATATAGACAGGTTTGTGCCTTTTTCCAAATCATGTCCAATCTATTGAATTTACCACAGGTAACTCCAATCAACTTGTAGAAACATCGAGGATAATCAATGGAAGCAGGATGCACCTGAGCTCAATTTCAAATCACGTAGCAAAGGGTCTGAATACTTATCTAAATAAGGTACTTCATTTATTTATTTATTTTTATACATTTTAAGCAAAAATGTCTCAACCTGTTTTCGCTTTGTCATTATGGGGCATTGTGTGTAGATTGACGAGGAACATTCTTATTTGATTAATTTTGGAATAAGGCTGTAATGTAACAACATGCGGAAAAGGGGAAGAGGTCTGAATACTTTCCGAATGCACTGTAAATCAAAGGTGCTTCAACTCATCTTCACTGCTTAGTATTAGGGAGTGTCAGTTACACTATTTTGTCCGTTGGTTTTCCTATGATGTATTCAGCCTTTTGAAAAACATTGATATTGCACCAGAGATCATGTGCTTGCATGCTGTTCCTGCAAGTTTATATTTGTCCCCATACTTGACTCTTGGAAGTTGATAGTAGAATTGATTTTTTGGTCAAAGTTAAAAAAAAAAAAAATCTTCATCGCTATGGCTTTACAAAACAAAAGATTGAGCAAATAAATAATTGTTCACCAGATGAACGCGGTACAATTAGAAGCCTCTGCCAGTTTGGCTTAAGTTTTGTTTTTCTAAGCCTCCAACATAACAGTGTGCCCTGCCGTCAGCACCTTGAGTAAGTAAAACCCCTTCTTTATGAACTACCCTGCTAGATATTTGCTTTGCGAAGCTCTGCGAGAAGAAAAGAGAGGGGATGCTGCAGTGAATAACTTTTAAAACACTGTGTTCCAATGAAAAGCAGCAGACATAAAAGAGCATGAGAAATGAATTGAATGTCGTTTTTTCAACCCCTTCTAACTCTATGAAAAAGGCTGCCGATGGGATCTGAATCGCTCCTTTCCAAAAGACTTGGCCAGGTGATTCATTACAGGGCTCTGTCAAAAGGCGCTTTCCACAACATGAGACGAACAATGACAGTGTGATTGCATTGAGAGAAGCTCTGATTGAAAGCTATCGGCCGTATTCTATTCTACATTCTACCCCGGAGAATGCAGTTTGCATTCCCAGAGAAGGCGACCCACTAACAGATGAAAACGGAATATCTTAACCACTGCGAGGGTGTCAAGAGAGCTGTTTCAGGAGGTGTTGCGTAACAAGAGCTTCCCGGTTTTAAATTAACCATAACAATTTAACAGCCCCTTAAACCTGAATAGAGGAGCTGGCAGTCAGATTGATTGGAGAGTAAGTAACACTCAAGGTAGTAGATGTGTTTCAGTGTCACTAAGATCTCAGCTGGGGAGTGGAGCTGAACAGATTGTGGATGACTGCCAGATCTCTTGATCACACATTCATATCTGGTTCACAACTACAAACAGAGTTCACGGGGAAAAAATACTTACCTGGCTAAGAAGTTGTAGTCTATTGCACTCTGTTGAAGATTTTGCACAACAGGCAGTGCTAGCAAATTCAACTGTAACTGACAATGTCCGTTTTAATGCCAGCCTCTAGGCATTACGTCATAACACTTTATCGTACGTATTTTCAGACATTGTAAATGTACATTTACAAACATGTAATTTTACATTTTTACATATTTTCTTTCTTAGCCAGACTTGTGCCACTCATGAGGTATGTATAATATGTAGGCTAGGGCCTGACCCACACAGATCCACAACAGGCCTCACTCCTGCCTTTACCCCAGTGCTCTGCTCCACAACACTCCACGTGAGAGCAGAATAAATATCACCTTAGATACTGTTTACATTTAGGGCCGAGGACTACCATTACCTTCCCATCAATATCAGCACTTACAGGCCGTAATACAGTGAGACAGGCCTCCAACCTGTAATTTTCATAGGCCCTAATTCATGGTGAAAGAAAAATAATAGCAGAGGGTATTCAACTAAACAATGATGATACTTACAGATAATTGCCAGAGATGACTAGTATAGTTACTGCTAGGTAATCCTCAATCTATCATTTCCATGGGAAAATACAGACTAAACTATGAGCCGTTTTACGAGTCATTTCACAGTCCAGCGCCCTCAGAAGGGGGAATGAATTTGCGGTGTCAAAGTACCCAATCCAGTTTTAATAGAACTTTCTATTTAACATAACTGAATAGAACTTTCTATTTTTATTTAAAAGAACGTGATGGCATATATTCAAACAAATAGATAAATGTCCCGTTACGTAAAATTGTTTACTCGTGACAAAACCAGGGACACTTGCGGTGCACACAGCATTGCGTTATGCATGTAGATGTTGAGTGAGAGGAGTTGCATTTCCTCTTCTTGCCCCCAGAGGGACAGAGAGAGAGATGCAGACATGCTCACCCATATTTTGCTGTCACAGTGAATACAGTAGTTATTGAATTGAATATTATCCAAGTCATTAATCCACATGAGTAACTAATTGGATCAGAGAGCTGCAGCAGACGTGACATGTATGTACAGTATTTGAGGGAGTACTTACAGTAGTTCAAATCACTCCTCCCATCAGACCGCTGTGGAATTCAGGATACACTTGAACTGAATCCAGAGCCCGAATGTGGTCGCCAGCAGAAAGACAATCCTCCTTCTCCCAGGTTAGCTGGCTGCGACCCTGGATGCAAATATGCTGCAGGCTCTGACAAAGTGCACAGGAATGTCTGATTGATCCCAAATGTGGATCTGCCAATTGATTACAACTCAGATAAGAGAGGCTGATTTATAAAGAGATGTACATATCACTTTTTTATTACATATTTCCGTTCCAATAAAACGTTTAGGCTGCAGATGGTTTAGCATGATGGATTGTAGCTAGCTGAGTGATTTCCACCTTGGTCGAGAGAAGGTGTGGCCTCTGGCTGGTGTTGCAGTGCTTTTTTGGAAGACAATGCTATCGGCCTATCAATAGGGCCCAATTTGTATCTGATACAATGCATATAGCCAATTTAATGCCAGAGGTTTAGGCATGAACATAATAAATGTTATGCATCCTGTAGCGTTGCAGCTAAAGGCAAATAGACAGAGATGCAGTTTCCTTGACCCTTAAATGTTGTCCCCTCCTTTACTGTCATCAATTATCATAATGAAATTAGTCAGGATAATAATGTGAGTTTGTGTTGCAGGGTATTCTTTCTACAGCAGGGTAAGTGCACTGTGGCTGTGCAGCACGGTGTTATCAAATGAACATTAACATGTTCTACTCAAATAGTTTGTCTACCAACCAGTACAAATGTACTTCTTCATTCAAAGATTTTCTTACACGATCAATGCATGCACGTTCAAAGTATGAGAATGTATGTATAGCAACTGTATTTGTTGTACATCCTCATTAATATAGCACTGCAAAACCATTATGAAAGTTAATATTTCGGGCTAGTCTCTCGCGATAGAAGAAAACACGTTACCTCTGTCGGAAGACTGGGATCTGTCAGATAACGAGGAACAATTATTTTGGTGCACTGGTTTTGTGTCACTGGTTATTTGGATGAATCTCGAACTGTGGGGGTGCACCTACACCTGGCATCTTTTGTAAATGTTGTGGACTATCAAAGAGGAAGCGCTCTGGTTCCGTCACTCGCACTAGTTCAACATCTCCAAAATTAGTTAAATAAAAAAACTAAAAAACAGAACTAAACTGAGCATTTGGTCTCGTGAAATCTGGTTCTGGGTTTCCAAGATTATATTCAGGCTAATCCTCAAGAACATTTAGAAAAATAAAAGTATTCCAAATCCTCAATGGGTGCAAAACAATGAGTTAGCTACATCATTTCCATTGACAATATTCAGTGATTTGCCCAGGCATAACATTCATTATTGATACAAACTTTAAAGGCATCTAATCTCCCTTTTCCACAGTCAGATGTGCAAACGGCAGATAGGGAAAATGTGACAGGCCGGCTCGATTTGGTCTTATGTAGCAACATTTTAAATGGTGTTTTTTACATTGGATAAAAGTAAAGACTCATAGCTACAACATGGTATATCATACACTACAGTTGAGGAACAATGGGAAAGTTATTCTGCTTTGAAAGTTGATAAACTCTTCACTTTTGAGAAAATGGCCCTTGAATGTTTTGGTACACCTACTGGAGAGCTCTTATTTGTCTACAACCATTCAGCCTCGTTCACACCTGCTTAAGCCTTAGTCCCATCCATCTCGTTAATGATTCGCATGTGAGGCCATGTCCTAAACAGAGTGAGTGTGGTATTGTACTAAACAACCAAAGATTTCAAGACTAAGGCTGTTTTATACCATGTCGACATGTCTGTATACAGTTGCCGCAGTGACATCATGAACATTCTATTGTCGTCCGACATCAAACTTTGTCGTTATGACGTTGTCGTGATGAAAAAGTATAAACACAACGTTGACGTTGTCGTGATGAAAAAGTATAAACACAACGTTGTCGTTATGAATTTTGTCGTTATGTCGTTATGAAAAAGTATATGTCATGTTGTGTCTTGTCTCTGTCCTTTCCCTTCACCCTGTCTCCCTCTGCTGGTCGTTGTTAGGTTACCTTTTCTCCCCCGCTTTCTCCCAGCTGTTCCTTGTCTCCTCTAACTACCCATTCACCCCGTTTCCCACCTGTTCCCTTTTTCCCTCTGATTAGGTCCCTATATCTCTCTCTGTTTCTGTTCCTGTCCTTGTCGGATTCTTGTTTGTGTTTCATGCCTGAGCCAGACTATCGTCATGTTTGCTGTAACCTTGTCCTGTCCTGTCGGAATCTGCCGGTCTATCTGAGCCTACCTATGTTTGGTTATTAAAGAAGCTCTGTTTAAGTTAGTTCGCTTTTGGGTCCTCATTCACTCACCATAACAGAAGAATCCGACCAAGAATGGACCCAGCGACTTCGGATCCTCTCCACTCAGCCGTCGGGATCCAGGGAGCGATGCTAGGCAGACACGAGCAGGAAGTGTCTGCTGCTCGACATGCCGTTGAGACCCTGGCCACCCAAGTCTCCAACCTCACAGAACAGGTTCACCATCTCCGCCTCGATCCACCGGCCACTTCCAGGGCTTTCGAATCTCCGGAGCCCAGAATCAATAACCCGCCGTGTTACTCTGGGGAGCCCACTGAATGCCGCTCGTTCCTCACCCAGTGTGATATTGTGTTTTCTCTCCAGCCCAACACTTACTCCAGGAGCACTGCTCGTGTCGCCTACGTCATATCTCTCCTTATTGGACGGGCTCGTGAGTGGGGCACGGCAATCTGGGAGGCAAGGGCTGAGTGTACTAACCAGTATCAGGACTTTAAGGAGGAGATGATACGGGTTTTTGATCGATCTGTTTTTGGGGAGGAGGCTTCCAGGGCCCTGTCTTCCCTATGTCAAGGTAATCGATCCATAACAGACTACTCTATTGAGTTTCGCACTCTTGCTGCCTCCAGTGGCTGGAACGAGCCGGCTTTGCTCGCTCGTTTTCTGGAGGGTCTCCGCGCAGAGGTAAAGGATGAGATTCTCTCCCGGGAGGTCCCTTCCAGCGTGGATTCCCTGATTGAACTCGCTATTCGCATTGAGCGACGGGTTGATCTGCGTCACCGAGCTCGTGGAAAGGAGCTCGCGTTCTCCGTTGTCCCCCTCTCCGCATCACTACCATCTTCCTCTGCCGGCTCGGGAGCTGAGCCTATGCAGCTGGGAGGTATCCGCATCTCGACTAAGGAGAGGGAACGGAGAATCACCAACCGCCTCTGTCTCTATTGCGGTTCTGCTGGTCATTTTGTCACTTCATGTCCAGTAAAAGCCAGAGCTCATCAGTAAGCGGAGGGCTACTGGTGAGCGCTACTACTCCTGT
Organism: Oncorhynchus clarkii lewisi; assembly: GCF_045791955.1. Classification (NCBI taxonomy): domain Eukaryota; kingdom Metazoa; phylum Chordata; class Actinopteri; order Salmoniformes; family Salmonidae; genus Oncorhynchus; species Oncorhynchus clarkii. Next base: position 33,094,623 of record NC_092157.1, read on the forward strand.
CTCTCCTTCAAGATCCTGCACTACCTTGTCGGTCCATCTACGCTGGACCGGTTCGTCAGCTTCCTGCAGTGCCTTAATAGACTCTGGGGCGGAGGGCTGTTTTATGGACGAGACCTGGGCTCGGGAACATGACATTCCTCTCAGACAGTTAAGGGAGTCCACGGCCTTGTTCGCCCTGGATGGTAGTCCTCTCCCCAGGATTCAGCGTGAGACGCTACCTTTAACCCTCACTGTTTCTGGTAATCATAGCGAAACCATTTCTTTTTTGATTTTTCGTTCACCTTTTACACCTGTTGTTTTGGGCCATCCCTGGCTAGTTTGTCATAATCCTTCCATTAATTGGTCTAGTAATTCTATCCTCTCCTGGAACGTCTCTTGTCATGTGAAATGTTTAATGTCTGCTATCCCTCCTGTTTCCTCTGTCTCTTCTTCACAGGAGGAGCCTGGTGATTTGACAGGGGTGCCGGAGGAATATCACGATCTGCGCACGGTGTTCAGTCGGTCCAGGGCCACCTCTCTTCCTCCACACCGGTCGTATGATTGTAGTATTGATCTCCTTCCGGGAACCACTCCCCCCCGGGGTAGACTATACTCTCTGTCGGCTCCCGAACGTAAGGCTCTCGAGGATTATTTGTCTGTAGCTCTTGACGCCGGTACCATAGTCCCCTCCTCCTCTCCCGCCGGAGCGGGGTTTTTTTTTGTCAAGAAGAAGGACGGGTCTCTGCGCCCCTGCATAGATTATCGAGGGCTGAATGACATAACAGTTAAGAATCGTTATCCGCTTCCTCTTATGTCTTCAGCCTTCGAGATCCTGCAGGGAGCCAGGTTTTTCACTAAGTTGGACCTTCGTAACGCTTACCATCTCGTGCGCATCAGGGAGGGGGACGAGTGGAAGACGGCGTTTAACACTCCGTTAGGGCACTTTGAATACCGGGTTCTTCCTTTCGGCCTCGCTAACGCTCCAGCTGTCTTTCAGGCATTAGTCAATGATGTCCTGAGAGACATGCTGAACATCTTTGTTTTCGTTTACCTTGACGATATCCTGATTTTTTCACCGTCACTCCAGATTCATGTTCAGCACGTTCGACGTGTCCTCCAGCGCCTTTTAGAGAATTGTCTTTTTGTGAAGGCTGAGAAGTGCACTTTTCATGCCTCCTCCGTCACATTTCTCGGTTCTGTTATTTCCGCTGAAGGCATTAAGATGGATCCCGCTAAAGTCCAAGCTGTCATTGATTGGCCCGTCCCTAAGTCACGCGTCGAGCTGCAGCGCTTTCTCGGCTTCGCGAACTTCTATCGTCGTTTCATCCGTAATTTCGGTCAGGTGGCCGCTCCTCTCACAGCCCTTACTTCTGTCAAGACGTGCTTTAAGTGGTCCGTTTCCGCCCAGGGAGCTTTTGATCTCCTCAAGAATCGTTTTACATCCGCTCCTATCCTTGTTACACCTGACGTCTCTAGACAGTTCGTTGTCGAGGTTGACGCGTCAGAGGTGGGCGTGGGAGCCATTCTTTCTCAGCGCTCCCTCTCTGACGACAAGGTCCACCCATGCGCGTATTTTTCTCATCGCCTGTCGCCGTCGGAACGTAACTATGATGTGGGTAACCGCGAACTGCTCGCCATCCGGTTAGCCCTAGGCGAATGGCGACAGTGGTTGGAGGGGGCGACCGTTCCTTTTGTCGTTTGGACTGACCATAGGAACCTTGAGTACATCCGTTCTGCCAAACGACTTAATGCGCGTCAGGCGCGTTGGGCGCTGTTTTTCGCTCGTTTCGAGTTCGTGATTTCTTATCGTCCGGGCTCTAAGAACACCAAGCCTGATGCTTTGTCTCGTCTCTTCAGTTCTTCAGTAGCCTCCACTGACCCCGAGGGGATTCTCCCTGAGGGGCGTGTTGTCGGGTTGACTGTCTGGGGAATTGAGAGGCAGGTAAAACAAGCGCTCACTCACACTCCGTCGCCGCGCGCTTGTCCTAGGAACCTTCTTTTCGTTCCCGTTCCTACTCGTCTGGCCGTTCTTCAGTGGGCTCACTCTGCCAAGTTAGCCGGCCACCCTGGCGTTCGGGGTACGCTTGCTTCCATTCGCCAGCGTTTTTGGTGGCCCACCCGGGAGCATGACACGCGTCGTTTCGTGGCTGCTTGTTCGGTCTGCGCGCAGACTAAGTCCGGTAACTCTCCTCCTGCCGGCCGTCTCAGGCCGCTTCCTATCCCCTCTCGACCGTGGTCTCACATCGCCTTAGATTTTGTCACCGGACTGCCTTCGTCAGCGGGGAAGACTGTTATTCTTACGGTTGTCGATAGGTTCTCTAAGGCGGCTCATTTCATTCCCCTTGCTAAGCTTCCTTCTGCTAAAGAGACGGCACAAATCATCATCGAGAATGTTTTCAGAATTCATGGCCTTCCGTCAGACGTCGTTTCGGACAGAGGTCCGCAATTCACGTCTCAATTTTGGAGGGAGTTTTGCCGTTTGATTGGGGCTTCCGTCAGTCTCTCTTCCGGCTTTCACCCCCAGTCTAACGGTCAAGCAGAACGGGCCAATCAGACTATTGGTCGCATCTTACGCAGTCTTTCTTTTCGCAACCCTGCGTCTTGGTCAGAACAGCTCCCCTGGGCAGAATACGCCCACAACTCGCTTCCTTCGTCTGCGACCGGGCTATCTCCTTTTCAGAGTAGCCTCGGGTACCAGCCTCCGCTGTTCTCATCTCAGTTCGCCGAGTCCAGCGTCCCCTCCGCTCAGGCTTTTGTCCAACGTTGCGAGCGCACCTGGAAGAGGGTCAGGTCTGCACTTTGCCGTTATAGGGCGCAGACTGTGAGGGCTGCTAATAAGCGTAGAACTAAGAGTCCTAGATATTGTCGCGGTCAGAGAGTTTGGCTCTCCACTCAGAACCTTCCCCTTAAGACGGCTTCTCGCAAGTTGACCCCGCGGTTCATTGGTCCGTTCCGTATTTCTCGGGTCATTAATCCTGTCGCAGTTCGACTTCTTCTTCCGCGATACCTTCGTCGCGTCCACCCGGTCTTCCATGTCTCCTGTATTAAGCCCGTTCTTCGCGCCCCCGCTCGTCTTCCCCCCCCCCCCCCCCCCCCATCCTTGTCGAGGGCGCACCCATCTACAGGGTCCGCAGGATTTTGGACATGCGTCCTCGGGGCCGTGGTCACCAGTACCTTGTCGATTGGGAGGGGTACGGTCCTGAGGAGAGGAGTTGGGTTCCCTCTCGGGACGTGCTGGACCGTGCGCTGATCGAGGATTTCCTCCGTTGCCGCCAGGTTTCCTCCTCGAGTGCGCCAGGAGGCGCTCGGTGAGTGGGGGGGTACTGTCATGTTGTGTCTTGTCTCTGTCCTTTCCCTTCACCCTGTCTCCCTCTGCTGGTCGTTGTTAGGTTACCTTTTCTCCCCCGCTTTCTCCCAGCTGTTCCTTGTCTCCTCTAACTACCCATTCACCCCGTTTCCCACCTGTTCCCTTTTTCCCTCTGATTAGGTCCCTATATCTCTCTCTGTTTCTGTTCCTGTCCTTGTCGGATTCTTGTTTGTGTTTCATGCCTGAGCCAGACTATCGTCATGTTTGCTGTAACCTTGTCCTGTCCTGTCGGAATCTGCCGGTCTATCTGAGCCTACCTATGTTTGGTTATTAAAGAAGCTCTGTTTAAGTTAGTTCGCTTTTGGGTCCTCATTCACTCACCATAACAGTATAACGTTGTTGTTGTCGTTATGAACGTTGTCGTTATGAGAAAGTAAAATCACAAAGAACAACAGACTGCGTGACATCAGCAGCCTGCTGGTCCAAAATAACATAACAGCAATAAGCCAACCAACTATCATATAGTTGACAACATCTTAATTTTAGCTCATTTGTATTCATTATTACAGGAAAATAAACTCACAACAAGATCATTATTTACAGAAATGAGCTTACGGTTGTGAGTGTGACGAATAAAAGCAGGGCATTCTACTGGAGAATTTTTTTACTTGGAAACTGTGTCTTGGTCTACGTTATATCCTAATTTGACTTTGGTGCAAGACATGTATGTATGTATATTTGTATGTATATATTTATATTATATGTATATATTTTCAAACCAATATATGGGGGATTGGAAGTGATGCAGACAACTACGTTGATGGAAGCTACAATCTATCAGCAGTATTAAAGCTGATCTACCCCCTAGAAGAAGAAAAAGACATGTTGTTCTTCACAAGTGTATTTGTCACATGCACAGGATACAGAAGGTGTAAATGGTACAGTAAAATTGTTACTTGCATAGTGTAACGTATACTCCCTCTCTGGCCTCTAGGTCATCAGGCTGCTGATTATCCTTCACACCTGTCACCCTCGTCAAGTGCACCAGCGCCTCATGACACTCACCTGGACTCCATCACCTCCTTGATTATCTTCACTACATCTGTCACTCCCCTTGGTTCTTTCCTCAGGTGTTATGGACTCTGTTTCATGTCAGTGCGATTTTTGTGTTTCGTGTTTATTTATTAAAACACTCACTCCCTGTACTTGCTTGCCAACTCTCAGCGCACTCGTTACACATAGTGGATTATTTTGTTTAGACATGAAGCTAGCTAGCTAAACAATTAACCATAATCCCAACTCATAACGTTATTATCCTGCATGAATCTACAGTTAGCTAAAGCTAACCAACTAGGTTCAATGTTAGCTAGCTAGCTAGCTAGCTAACATTAGGCTAAAACTAGCAATGCATGTGGTTCTGAGATACGAATAATATTACTACACAGATCATACACATAGCATTAGCTAGCTGACAGTATGCTTTAACTTGCAATGAAAATGACTTTCTGACAAAACTAGAAACGTATAATATCTGAAAATGTAGCTACCTAGACTCTCTTACCAGTATACGTGGATGAACGCTTCATCCTCTCTGTCACGGTTGCCATGGTTGCCCTTAGTTTGAAGATGTAATCCGGAGACAGGTGTTTTTTGCAGAGTCTTCGTAATATCTTTCAAAAAGGCTGTGTTAGAAAGGATTACATACACACACTGAGCCGCTCTTGTTATAGACAGAAGCATATATGTATGTCCAGCCCATCCATTATCTCAGCCAATCATGACTAGCAGGAAGGTTCCTGTCTTTTCCGTGGCCAAACCAACTTGGCTTGTAATTGATCTATTTCATTCATATTTACAAATGGCAAACTAATTTTGTTATTAAGGCACATGAAAGTATACATTTTCCAGAAGACATTTCTGCCAAAAACTACCCTATGGACCCTGATATAAAGTAGTGCACTATATAAGGGTAGGGTGCCATTTGGGACATAGTCACTGACATTTTCCTCCCCCTCTTCCAACTCTTCATGGACACCCAAGTTGTTCCTTTTCCCCACACTACTTCACATAATTTGAAAGAGTCTGCTATATGATAAAAGACACCATCATTGCCATATTAGCACCATATTCAAAAAGAACTGAAAAGCCGCTGAGCGTTAACAATGGCACCTTTTAAAAGCATCAACGGCTCAATCATCCTGCGTATTTTTGTTTTCCCTGTTGTCTGTGTTAGGCTACAACTCTAAAAAGATGCCAGAGAGAAGGTTGGTGTCTTTTTTCCCATTCCATGTAAAAAAAAATATTTAACAAGGCAAGTCAGTTAAGAATTAATTCTTATTTACAGTGACAGCCTAGGAACAGTGGGTTTACTGCCTTGTTTAGGGGACGAACAACAGATTTTTACCTTGTCAGCTCGGGGATTCGATCTAGCAACCTTTTGGTTACTGGCCCAACACTCTAACCACTAAACTACCTGCCACCCCGTTATAGTAGATGAAGTAGCAGATTCCTACCTTGTCTTACCCTAACACTATCTCTGAGTGAAGTGAGGATTACATAATTGGAACCTTCAGCTCAAGGTGACACCGTGGCAGATAGCCATGACTCAACAACTCCCACTGTGATCAAGTTGATTTGAATGTTTTTATTTTTTTATTTAACCAAGTAGGCTAGTTGAGAACAAGTTCTCATTTACAACTGTGACCTGGCCAAGATAAAGCAAATCAGTGCAACACAAACCACAACACAGAATTACACATTGAATAAACAAACATACAGTCAATAATACAATAGAAAAGTCTATATACCGTGTGTGCAAATGAGGTAGGATAAGGGAGGTAAGGCAATAAATAGGCCATAGTGGCCTATATAGTGCTACGGGTGGGTGCTGCTATGGTGACCAGTGAGCTGAGATAAGGCGGGGCTTTGCCTAGCAGAGACTAATAGATGACCTGGAGCCAGTGGGGAAATTAATTTCTATCTGTACTTGGAGTTAAAAAAAAAAAAAGTTAACCAAAAATAAGCTAGCGGTGTTGTTAAAAGTCTTATTGAAACATTCAGTGAACTTTTTGGAAATTATTTGAAAACCTCCAAATAACCTAGAATTTCCCTTATCAGTTTAGTAAAACTTTTCAAGGAACCAGAGTAAAATGTTATCAGAACCTCCCTGCAACCTAAAAATAAACAATCCCAGAACAGCCAAAATGTTAATTTCTATTTCTAAAAAAATGGTTTTACTGGTCAGGAAACGTATGGCTTCGTTTCTACAACTTACAAGGAACCAAATGTGCTAGCTGGGTGTGCTGTGATAGTGTAATGGAGCTGGAGGAGCAGAGAGCCTGGGGCAGGTAGGCAGGCCATGACCCGGGTCAGGTGCTTCTAGGCTGGGCTGAAGTGGTGCCATAGCCCCAGTGAAGACAAGGATCTGTCAGCAGCACCAACACCAGGCCAGAATCCTTACTGCTGCAGCTGCCTGCTCCTCTAGATTGAGAAACTCTCACCTGTGTCCCGACCAACACCCCCCTCTTCCTCCTCCTCATTGAGTTGGATCCTCTCCACATCATCAAAGACTGAGAAAGAGAGAGAGAAAGTTATAGGGAGAGAGACATAACTCTTGTGACACATTTGACAGAGGAAGCTGTTAGTCAAGGAGCTTGAAACTGTTTCTCCAGCCCTTGTATCGAGTGACATCCTGGCAGAGCTACAAGAAGCTCTCACTATCCTGGTTGTGAGGGGAGGAGGAATGCAGAGCAATGCTCCAGAGTACGACTCCTGCTTCACACCTGCCTTTACACTGACTCCAGATCAGATCACAGAGGGAATGGAACACAGACATTTTGCGTTTTTACACTAACAAAATATGTGAAGTAAGATCTGCTTTTCTTCCACATCAGATATCCACATTTTCTGTTTACACTATAGCCTTGGATTTGGTGGGGCAAAATTCAAATTGAGACGCCAGGTCCATCTCTACACTACAACAAAATGAGTTGTGTGCAAGACTTCTCTTCGAAACTGATTTCAAGACATCCTCCCACCTCATTACAGAATAATAGACAGCTCGTGTGTGAACAATATTAGAGAATCAGCCCTGTGTGTTCACCATTCGTTGAATGTTTCTAGTTAATTGCACTTTCCAGACCATGATGAGAATAATTAATGTGAATGCATAAAAACATAACACCTCCAGGTACCAGACGCCTAGATCGTTTATCGTCTTATTTTAGGACACACCAAAAATGCTTTGTCATTTCATATCCCTGTAATTTATATTCCTTAATACACTTCCCCCCTCTGAGAATGCATGGCAATGGGTTCAGATGAGGCATTTGAATTGTAACTCAGTCGTAGAGGGTTTTTTAGAGTGCCTGGATAAAATCAAGTTGGCACCAGTGACCTCATGTCATCGTTTAAGTAATCACTCTAAAAAAGTACAAAATATCATATTTTGTACTTTTTACTACAAAATATGATACAAAATATCATACTGTATTTAGTTTGCATCATTTTGGAATGTCATACAAACACAAAAACATTTAGCATTCTATCTCAGGTTCTAGGATAAATACGGCTAAGCTCTCAGCTAATTGAGTTGAAAACAACCCAGCAAACACATCCTGTGTTCAAAGGGTCGAGCTTGAGAACATCAAAAAAACGAGACATGATCTTCTATGTTTAACTTCACAGCAGTCCCCTTCATCTCTCGTGCCAGCCAACTCTATTTAGGAAGCCACAAGAAAGTGTGTCTGACAGTGTGCAGGCAGGAGCAGTCCTGCCATTCCTCTTGATACCTGTGCATTAGCTGCTGCTGCTACTCACAGTGAGAACACATCAAATGGAGATTGAAAAAATCCAAGTCATGAAAAGTCATATGAGCATGGAGGTAGATTTCAATCCAAATGAATGAGATTATTCATTTCCAACCTTTTGACAGCAATCCGTCTCATATATCAAGCACATGTTTAAGACTAGACGGACGATCATTTTCCCCAGAAACTCATAAGAAATGGGATATCCTCTGCAAGTCGCTGCAATGTCACCCATACAATTACAATCATTTGATTAGCATATTACCAAACTACTAAAATGTCAATCATTTTGTGTGGCAATGACACTGGATTATTATTGAGTCATACTGTCACGTTCTGACCATCGTTCTTGTGTGTTTTCCTTGTTTTAGTGTTGGACGTGAGCTGGGTGGGCATTCTATGTTGTGTGTCTGGTTTGTCTATTTCTATGTTTGGCCTGATATGGTTCTCAATCAGAGGCAGGTGTTAGTCATTGTCTCTGATTGGGAACCATATTTAGGTAGCCTGTTTTGTGTTGGGTTTTGTGGGTGGTTGTCTCCTGTGTCAGTGTTTGTACCACACGGGACTGTTTCGGGTTTTCATGTTTCTTGTTTTATAGTCTATTTCATGTATAGTTTCGTTATTAAAAGAACCATGAATTATAACCACGCTGCGTCTTGGTCCGATCCCTGCTACACCTCTTCTTCAGAGGAAGAGGAGAACCATTACACATACAGTAAACTGATATCAGATGATAACCACATTGTAAATTACACATCCAATAAGGCTTTGACAGAGGTTTTAGGAGGATGAGAATCTCGACACTATGTTTGTTCGGGCTGGTGTGCATAACTCACTTAAACGGAAAAGGACTGTCTCCTCTTCAATACGGGACTTCGGGTGTCGTCTGGACTCCCCGAAAGAGTCGTTGTTTTATTTCTGAATACACAAACAAAGAAGACGTAACATCTGGGTCCCAAATGGCACCCTATACACTATGTGTTCCTGTGTGACTCAGTTGGTAGCGCATGCTGCTTGCAAGGCCAGGGTTGTGGGTTTGATTCTCATGGGGGGGGGGGTCAGTACTGGGGGGGAGGGGGGAGTATGAAAATGTACGCACTCACAACTTTAAGAGTGTCTGCTGTAATGTAAATGCACTACTTTTGAAAAAGTAGTGCACTATGTCGTGTAGGAAATAGGGTGTCGTTTGGGATGCAGCCTTCACGGGTCGACTAAACACTGCAGACAGACAGGTCAACAAGCCTGGTCCTGTAGTAAACCCTCAAACAGCAACAAAAAAAAGCCCTAGAAATTATGAATGGCAAACATTTTAACGTGCTGCCACACCAATAACCCAGACAACGTTTAACCGCACAGCGTATAATTAATTATATATCATTAATTATATATAATTAACTATTTCCAAGCACTTGCCTTTTTTTTTAAGAACAGATGCAGGCTAGATGACCCGATATTAAGAAACCACATGTGAAGAGAGGAGCATAGAAACAGAGTATCGTGTTTATCTTCATAACATGTATGGCAATCCCCTGTACTCCTTCCCTCCTTCTTTCCTCCCCCCATCAACTAGCAATTATATCCAGTTAGAGATTACGTGTGCTGCTCTGTTGCACCTCCGTCTTCTTCACAGGAACCCACCGAGTCAATTTGGACTGATAATAATAACGGTCTGCTGGATTTTAGCCATTCATTTGATGAAGTGCTTTTCACCTTTTAGCTTGAATTATGCCCCGACATGCCAGAGAGAGAATTAGATGGCAGGGAGCAAGAGCTGTGTATCAGTCTTAGAGGATAGAGAGAGCTAGAAGAAGGGAAAAAAGAAGAAGAGGGCATCTTGAAACGTCTCTTTTTTTGTGTTTTTCGGGCCAGATATATCCTGTTGACTGAAGTGGCCGTGGTTCATAACAGAGCATGTCTGCTAGCAACAGCTTAGCTGGTCCACTGAGGTGTCTGTCCACACGTCTTTTGGGTTTCTTTAAAGGAGAAAACTAAGGCAGTCTCTCCTGAAAAGCTGAACAAAAATGTTTATTGTGATGACCCCGCTTGACACTATGGTGCTGCCTTCGACTTTAAAAAAAAACATGCTACTCCAAGGGTAGACTCTCAGTCAGCCGGGCAGTGAGAGATATGTGAGAGACTGTATTTAAATGTTCGTCTTCCAAGACGGACTCCAGTTGTCAGCATGTCATGCATTTGCTTTGAGGGATAATCTATTTTTCCATACCGGTTGCATCAATGTAACATTCATTTACAGTTGGAGTCAAGAGGAGAACTCCATTGATCCACGTTGATGAAATTTGAAATGTAACAATCCTAACCTTTTGTTTGCTTAGATTTCTCCAAGCAATATAGTTGTACAGTCTGATCATGTGCTATAGGATTGACACTTGGTTGACAGGGTTTACTTAAGGAAATGTCTGCTTGCTTCTCAAACGGCACCCCGTTCCCTTTAAAGTGCACTACTTTTGACAAGGGTTCTGGTCAAAAGTAGTGCACTATAAAGGGAATAGGGTGCCATTTGGGACGCATCCACCGTGTAGAAGTGTGGTATTTCAGCGTATGTGTTCACCTGCATAAGTCCCAGGGGTCTGTAAGGACGCTGAGCACTTCTGCCTCATACTGTTGGGATACATGTGTGTCATGTTCAAGGTGAAATATCACATTTTTAGATGACAACACGCCCACAGTTACGAAAAGGTGAGAAGAGGCGAAGCAGAGAGTGCGTGTATGTTTACTTCCTCTTGGTGAAAAATGTTACACCTCTGCCTGAGAGCGCATGATTATGGGAAGTGAAAAAAAGGAAAGAAAGGAACACTAAAACGGCTTAACATTTTTCCTGGCTACTTACGGGGTTTATAGACAATCTGGAATTCTTCCTGACCCGGCCTTTGTTTAGTAATAGGAAATAGAGGGCTTTGGAGAATGGGATCAGTTTGCTGTGGTCAGAGCCGTGTGTGGGTCTGGGGAGTTTCCGGGGGGGTTGAGTGAGTTTACACGTGTGTACCTGTGTATGTCTACTATGTGCAGTCCCGGACTATCGGATTTGGGGCCCCGGAGAACATTTCTGGCAATTCTACACATTTTGCTATTATATGCTGTCTGGGGCCCAACAACCTCCAGGGGGGGGGGCTGGCCACATGTGAGCCATGGTGATCACAGGATCATGTGGCCAGAGTGTTTGTGTGTTCGTCTGTGTGGCTGTCTGGCTGTGTTATTGTGTGTTGTGAACATTTGTAGAAAAGAAAAATTCTAATTTTGTGATATCCCTCCAATAGAAATGTCCCACACACACATCTCACACATATCTGATATTTCTCCTGCACTCCTATGCGCCTGCATGATACATTTTTAGTCAAAGAAATTGGTTCCTGTTTCCTTTGCCCCCCCCCCACTCTTTCATTTTACTGACGGGTATTCAGACTAGGAGGTGATGTCATAGTCTCATCCTTTTAAGAGTGACTGTGGACCATATATTTTGAGAGGAGAGCAGAGGAGAATATCAGAACATAATGATCTATCTTTCTTCTCTCATCCAGACAAATCACATTGTGCCCTTCTCTTCTCCATTTCAAGTACCCCACAGAATACATGATTGAGATGGTTTAACTAAGTACTGTGCCTTCAGAAAGTATTCACACCCATTGAATGTTTCCACATTTTGTTGTGCTACAAAGTGGGATTAAAATGGATTTAATTGTAATTTTTTGTCAACGATCTACACAAAATCCTCTAATGTTAAAGTGGAAGAAAACCCCCCAAATATATATTGATTACATAAGTATTCAATCTCTTGAGTCAATACATGTTAGAATCACCTTTGGCAGCAACAGCTGTGAGTCTTTATGGGTAAGTCGCTAAGAGCTTTGCACACCTGGATTGTACAATATTTGCACATTACTCTTTTAAAAATTCTTCAAGCTCTGTCAAGTTGGTTGTTGATCATTGCTAGACAGACATTTTCAAGTCTTGCCATAGATTTTTAAGCTGATTTAAGTCAAAACTGTAACTAGGCCACTCAGGAGCATTCAATGTCATCTTGGTAAGCAACTCCTGCGTATATTTGGTCTTGTGTTTTAGATTATTGTCCTGCTGAAAGGTGAATTTGTCTCCCAGTGTCTGTTGGAAAGCAGACTGAACCAGGTTTTCCTCTAGAATTTTGCCTGTGCTTAGCTCAATACCGTTTCTTTTCATCCCCCAAAAACTCCCCAATCCTTGCCGATGACAAGTATACCCATAACATGATGCAGCCCCCACCATGCTTGAATGTGTTGTGTTGAATTTGCTCCAAACATAAATCTTTGTATCTCAGGACATAAAGTTAATTTATTTGTCACATTTCTTGCCGTTTTACTTTAGTGCCTTATTGCAAGCAGGATGCATGTTTTGGAATATTTTTATTCTGTACAGGCTTCTTTCTTTTCACTCCGTCATTTTGGGTTAGTATTGTGGAGTAACTACAATATTGTTCATCCATCCTCAGTTTTTTCCTATCACAGCCATTAAACTCTGTAACTGTTATAATGTCACCATTGGCCTCCGGTAACTGAGATAGGAAGGATGCCTGTATCTTTGTAGTGACTGGGTGTTGATGCACCATCCAAAATGTAACGAATAACTTCCCCATGCTCAAAGGGATATGCAATGTATTTTTAAAATTTTATATCTACCAATATGTGCCCTTCTTTGGAAAAAACCTCATGGTCTTTTGGGTGGATCTGTGCTTGAAATTCGCTGCTCGACTGAGGGACCTTACAGAAAATTAGGGTGCATTCGTAAATTCACAGAATAACTGATGAATTTACGAACAACCAACACCCGTTCAATATGGCCGGTGTTCAGTAAACATTGGCAAAAAAACTTTATTAAAAAGTTTCCAGCAGCACAGTTACAGTCACCAACGCTCTGGATAACATGAAAACAGCCTAACCAGCTCTGCTAGGGCCTGTAAAATGGTCAGAGTGGGGTGTTCTCTCATTTATTTCTGGAAGTAGCTAGCCAACATTAGCCAGTGAGCTTAGGTGCTTGACTGCAGTTGTGAGGTCAGAACGCTCGGATCAACCCTACTCCTCGACCAGAGCGTCCAGTGTGCGCCACACGCTCTGAATTTACAATCTGACAATCTGACAAAGCTCGGAATTTAGAATGCCAGATTGAATTTACAAACACACCCTTAATTGTATGTGTGGGGTACAGAGATGAGGTAGTCATTCAAATATCATGTTAAACACTATTAATTAACACAGATTCAATGCAACTTATTTTGTGACTTGTTAAGCAAATACTTACTCCCGGCGATGTCATTTACAAAATAGCCTCCAACACCCTACTCAACAAATTGGATGCAGTCTATCACAGTGCCATCCGTTTTGTCACCAAAGCCCCATATACCACCCACCACTGTGACCTGTATGCTCTCGTTGGCTGGCCCTCGCTACATACTTGTCACCAAACCCCACTAGCTCCAGGTCATCTACAAGTCTCTGCTAGGTAAAGCCCTGCCTTATCTCAGCTCACTGGTCTCCATAGCAGCACCCCACCCGTAGCACGCGCTCCAGCAGGTATATCTTACTGGTCACCCCCAAAGCCAATTCTTCCTTTGGCCGCCTCTCCATCCAGTTCTCTGCTGCCAATGACTGGAATGAACTGCAAAAATCACTGAAGCTTATTTATTTATTTATCTTGCTCCTTTGCACCCCAGTATCTCTACATGCACATCCATCTTCTGCACACCCTAAAATTCCAGTGTTTAATTGCTATATTGTAATTACTTCGCCACCATGGCCTATTTATTGCCTTACCTCTCTTATCCAACCTCATTTGCACATGCTGAATATATATTTTTCTACTGTATTATTGACAGTATGTTTGTTTATTCCATGTGTAACTCTGTGTTGTTGTATGTGTTGAATTGCTATGCTTTATCTTGGCCAGGTCGCAGTTGCAAATGAGAACTTGTTCTCAATTAGCCTACCAGGTTAAATAAAGGTGAAAAACATATATATATATAAAAAATATTAAGGCATGCCAAAACCAAGGGTCAAATACTTATTAACTCAAGACATTACATTTTTTCATTCTTAATGAATGAGTAAACATTTCTCAATACATAATTCCACTTTGACATTATGGGGTATTTTGTGTAGGCCAGTGACGCAAAATCTCAATTTAATCCATTTTAAATTCAGGATGTAACACAACAAAATGTGGAACAAGTCAAGGGGTGTGAATACTTTCTGAAGGCACTGCACCTGTGTGTGTTTGGACTTAAATATAATATAATCCCCGTATGTCTTTGTATCTGTCTCTTCCATATAAGAAGCTAACTAATTTATGTTGATATATAACTTACCACTCTCACTATAAATGTAGTTAACTGAACCAGTATTAGCTCAGTTTACTGAACCAGTATTAGCTCAGTTTACTGAACCAGTATTAGCTCAGTTTACTGAACCAGCATTAGCTCAGTTTACTGAACCAGTATTAGCTCAGTTAACTGAACCAGTATTAGCTCAGTCAACTGAACCAGTATTAGCTCAGTTAACTGAACCAGTATTAGCTCAGTAACCATACATTTTCAGTGTATGCCTATAGATCCCCTGAACATGTCTCTACAGCAGCAGCAGAGTCCTCCAGTGAATTTAAGTTAAATAGATGAACACTCTCCTCTCTCCCGAGGACTGCGGCGTTGCATCTGTCAGGCGGCACTAAATTTAGCGCTGGCGTTTATTTACCTGATGCCCTTGCTGGAGTGTCCTTGCTAAATGAAGGGCGAACAGGCCTGTCACCAATCAGAGCAGCACGCTGTACACTCAACCCCTCGGGAACTCATGGATCACAGACGCACACATGCATGATAGGTGCATTGCACATACACACACACTTATGGGTGCATGCACAAACATACACACACGCACAAGGACACACACAGTCCCTCCCAATCTCTATGGTCACAATCCCATCCAGGTATATACACTATCATCGCACTAAGGAACTAGCTCTGAGGTCTTTAGAGCCCAGTTTGTCAATGAACCAGAGGATTTTGTGAACCAGAAACAATATGTTTCAACTTCTATTGCTATTTGAGATTTGTTTTAGTGTCATTTTGTGGGTTTGGTGGTGGTAGAGTGGTGTTTTTCACCTTTGGTGTTTTTGTGTTGCTGAGGTGTTGAGCGCACAGCTGCCATATGGATCAGTGCATCTCTATGGTGCTCCTGAGACATCCCTCTTGTTCCTGCGGCATTCCAGATCCGTCCTTCCTGTGGTTCCCCCTGTATGGCACTGATTGACAAGTGTCCGCTCCTCTCAGCCGCATAATCAATCTGGTAATTGATGTCAGAGGGTCGGCTGCTGTTGTCTTTCTTTGCCTAATTAATCTTTGTCACCACTGAGGAGAAGGAGTAGGAGTTGGGAAGGTTTTTTTTCTGTTCTCTTCCTCTCTCTCTCTCTTCTTTCTCTCTCTTGCTCCCTCTCTCCTCTTTCTCTTTATCTCTCCCTCCCTCTCTCTCTCTCTCGTTCTCTCTATTTTTGAGCTTAGTCAAGACTCTCCTCAGAGACACGTATGTTATTCCCTTCATGGTTTATGCATGTTATTGTGCCCGGTTCATTGTGTCTGGCAGGCAGGGTCTTTAAGGGGAAGGTAAATGTTAGGCTTGCTGTTTCCATTAGTAACCAACAGGCCTGCATGAAACCGGCTGGTCAATCTGCCAGGCATCAGTCCACTCTGTTCACCTTCTATGTCGCAAATGGGAAGGACTCAATTTATAATTTCACAGACAATACTAGGTGTTTTGCATTGTAATTACCTGCTTTCATGTCTTGTTTGTACAATATACAGCTACCTTTATACAGATGTATGATCTTTTTTTTTTAAAGTAAAAAGTTAGGGGGTGGATCAGCTTTAATATTGCAGATAGATTACTGCTTCCATCAATGTAATTGTCTGCATAATTTCCAATCTCCCATATATTTTTGGGGTAAATACATACATACATACATACTTATATACACTTTTTTTTAGAATACACCTTATTATTCCCTGCAAATCCTACCACCTCTCCCCCAATTGGAGTAAACTAATAACATTTAGGCTTCTACCTTCAGTTTATACATACTATACACATTTTACAGACACAATCTATTTTACAGTAGTTATATATATTTATTTTTTTGTCCTACCCTTACTCTATTTCTGAAGTCCATTCAGTTTGATTTCAATTTGGCATATATTTGTAACTGTGCTATTTCACAAAAGTTCTGAACCTATATACATTTTACAGATCCCGTATTTTTTACAGATGTATGATCTTAATTTCAGCCGGTATGCTACAGCAGGAAAATAATCCTACAGCAACAGGAAATGGGAATTATTATGTGGTTAAGTGGTTTATAATTAATAAAAACTTTTGGGGAAGGGGTTGATATATTTTCGATTAGGGGAAATCAAGTCTGACATTTTAAAGTGTAAATTACACTAGAAGTTCTCAGCATCAAAAGAGTGATCAAATGAATATCCTACATCCTACATCATGACTCTCCATAGCAGTACATTGAACTTTGTGGGGTCGTAATGATGGGAGCATACACATGGTCTGCATCCAAAATGGCACACTATTCCCTATGTAATGCAATACTTTTGACCAGGGCTGTTGTCAAAAGCGGTGCACTATGTAGGGAATAGTGTGTACCATTTAGGAAACATACTATGCATGCTCTCTGATGGCAGAGACCCTGGAAACAGCCCACTCCACGTCTTCACCTCCTGATTATTTAACTGGCCTCACCACCGAGGATGCCAATCAAGCTGCTGATTGGATGTCACAGACCTGCAGGATTTTCAATAGACCCTGAGCACTGTGCTGCAAAGAACAGCATCCTATTTTACACCCTATATTCATTGCTATACATCTTAAAAGAAGTAACAGAATGGGTCCATCTAATTCGGCACACTTCCCCAAACTCATGGCTTAGCCCCCCAGTGCCCCCTATTGGTCCCCCACTCATCTGTTGCCTCCATGGACCTAGTCTTTCTCTAAATAGTCAATACTTTATCTAAATAGTAAAGCCCACTTTGTTTAGAGACTATTTTAAATTGTTACAGATTGGGTTTTTGACAACAACTAAAATAACAGCTGGAGGTGTTCTGATTTCTTCCACGCACGTCATTAAACATATCGATTTTAAACAATCTCTTCCCTGTAAACAATCCCTATGGAGTGATTAGCATTTCCGCGAGCACACTTTCTCTTCCTTCCTCTCCCTCTTTCCATCTCTCTCTCTCTCTCTGTCTCTTTCTCTCTCTCTCCCCCCCCCCTCACCCCTGCAGTTTGATGCAGGGGTGAGGTGAGGTGTCCTGATAAGTATGATTATTATGGGGAATAGCGAGAGCGAGGGTCCAATTCTAACCCTGTCTATCAGCTCGCTCCCTCACTATCCCTCTTCCGCGACAATAACACTCTGCAATTCTTACACATTGATCACAGACCCATTAAAGGTATTTAGTCCCTTTTGTCTCCCCCCTGTGCAATCTTTTCTCTATAAGGGCTTGAACCGCGGCATCAGTCAGAGTGTATTTCTCAGAGCTGTTGACAGCAGCCATTATTGAGACAACCTACCCAGGGTGTGCACCCTGTTCACTATTCCCTACACTACTTTTGACCAGAGCCCTTTGGGAATAGGGAATAGGGTGCCATTTGGGACGCGGGCTACGGCATTATGCAAAGGAACCTTGTCAGGTCATGTCATGTTAATAGAATAAAAATAGTTGTATTTTTCCATACATTCAAGAGTATGGCCTGATTTTATGTTATTGCTTGTGCATGTTTTTTTTCCAGTGGAAAGTAAGGCTCTTAACATAGTTTGGGGATCAGACTCTAGCTTAGGAACCTTTTTATAGTCATTATAATCCTAACATTATAAATGTATTGCCCGACTCCCAACATGTCCTTCCAAAGCATGTCCACTTAAGAGAACCCCATTATTTCTGACACGGTGTTCACATATGAAAGACCCCCGAAATGAAGTGGGAGAAGCTAAGGTCTCAGATTCACCGTGGAACACATATAGTAAATCCTCATATAGCAGTGATGATGGAAATACAATGATAAAGAAATCATGTTATGTGCAAATGGATGGAAATTGGACGAAGCTAAGTAATAGCATATTTTGGGGGCGCTGTCGGTGCCTGGTGAAGTGAATGAAGATGTCATAAAACGTGTCTTTCAAAGGAAGTCAAGGTGGTTGGAGGCTCACATCAAAGTTCCCTGGGAGGAGATACAAATTGCCTGTGAGTCCCAGGGGTCATGCTCAATGCCAGTCAGCTGAATGGTCTCTACAGTCACATCTAATTGGTCTGTCTGTATCGTGCCGCTTCCCGTCTGCCTGCACAGTGTCACGGTGCACGTTATTTCAACCCTGACCCGTGAGGGTGGGCGTATGACCCTCTGTCCCACAAACAGACAGGGAGAGGAGAGTAGGCCTCCTTCCCACATATAAACGTGCCCTGTCCAGCTCTCCTACAGTGCTCTATAACAATTCAAAATCATATTAATTTCCCATATCTGTTTGTTTAACTTACAGTGTCAAATATAACAATCTAGGTAACTAAATGAACTAAGTAGTGGCAACTTACAAAACGCAAGCAGTAGTCATGATGACTTGATTACATTAAGTCAAACTTACTCAATTGCTCAACGTGTCTCTCTTTACTAATACATGGTTGAAGTATAAAGTATTTATGAAACTCTGTCGATTCAGACACGTTTAACAGTGAGTGGCATGTCTGTTCACCATCCAGTTAACAAAGGCAGAGATTTAGGCCAAACCAGGTCCAGCTAGTTCTAAATGAGATGACTGGGAGGTATAGCCCCCATCATCACAATCATTCCACTGAAAGGCTGAGAGTCCATTCGTTTTCGCTGTGTGTGAAATGACAAGAATCCCTCTCATTGACTCTGAGGCAGACATGTATTTATAGAAAAGCATTTGGGGCCGTAAATTCAACACATTTTGTAGTGCCGACGTCCAGTCTGTAGCGAGTGAGTGAGTTTTTACACACTTCCCTGTCAGTTTTCAGGGCGCTTCGCAAGCAGAGGATGTGGCAAAGTCTCACGGGTCAGATCCAACTGTAATGCCGCCGGAAACCGGCCTCTCTTAGATTGTTGAGGTCGGACAAAACACTGTGTACCAAGAACATTAATTAAACTGAACGCGTACATGACTGAAACGTCTGCATTTGTAAAAACCCATAACCAATGTATGAGAAATATGTGATTCTCCTTAACCAACATAGCAACGTTCCAAGAATATTTAGGGAACATTCTGTGCTGGCTGGGGTTTGAGCGTGTGGATTTCTTAGGTCCTGCATTAACATTGTACAAACTGACAGTTTATAGAGAAACACTAGGATTATCCCATTGAGAAAGAACCACACGATTTCACATGTGAAATTTCCATATGTGAAATCATGTGTTTTTAGAACACTTCACATGTGATGATTCTTGTGTAAGCCCTAACAAACCTACAAAACTGTCAGTGCTCAACCTTAACATGTGTTGACAATAGAACAGAACAGATTAACTGGAATGATATTTACTCTCACGGGTGGCCAAAAATAACTATCTGAAAGCCACACCGCTAGTAAAACACTCCTCTAGTCTTCTGATCTGACCCGGTGGATCATAGCTCAATAACCCAGCATCAACAACCCAACTTAAAGAAAACAATGGATTGTTTGTGTCCAATATTTAAGTGAATTGGGTTGTTTTTAACCCAGAATTTTTTGGGGGTGTAAAGTAAATCTCAGCTTTGTTAAAAATACACTCAAGAAAGACTATTATATTCATCATAGTGATCCAGGAGTAACATTAAAACAGAATGGTATGCCCCACCAACATTATACAACTATACAATCAGATGATGAGAGAATAGTCCGATTAACTGATAACTGAAATATGCACTACCGTTCAAAAGTTTGGGGTCACTTAGAAATGTCCTTGTTTTTGAAAGAAAAGCACATTTTTGCCCATTAAAATATCATCAAATTGATCAGTAAAAAAAGTGTAGACATTGTTAATGTTGTAAATGACTGTTGTAGCTGGAAACGGCAGATTTTTTATGGACTATCTACATAGGCGTACAGAGGCACTGAAGTCCACAAGCGAAGTGAAAAGGTGAGAGAAGGAGAGCGTGTAGATGCCAAAAGGAATGCATTGATCAAAGGGATCACGCTGTTTGTATGTGACTGCTATGAAAGTGAAGTGTGTTTGCTTGTGATCAGGAGTGTGTTCGTTTGGTTGAAAAACGATTCGGTTGAAAAACGTTTTCTTAAACGGAAGCAAGCGGGGATAAACATACCTGAATTTGTCCAATAGAAACTCTCATTTGCAACTGTCGGACTAATGATTTCACAAGGTGCAAGGTGGTATTGAATGTGTCACTGTCTGTCACCTTGATTACTCAAATTTCTCTCGACCTGTTGCCCTTACGTTGTAAACTTTCATTCAGGTTGTAGCAACCTCATGATGGGTATAAGGAAAAGTTTGAGTATCGTGTAGTAGCTTAAACCTACTGATGTTACATTGAGCTGCGTGAATGGAATACGAATGATAGTCATACAACTTGCTGTAATAGAAATAAGGCAGTGCCCTAAAACGGCTCCGACCGCCATTCGCATCCCCATGTTGTCACATGTATTTCACGAGGTCACATTTTTACATGTGTTGTTTCCTGTTATCACACGTCGCTTTCACATGTTATCAGATGTAAGGGATGAGAATGATGACGTGTCTTTACAAAGATGGCGTAACTGATGTGATGTGTTTAATAGTTTAATGGTCCACGGCATCGGAAAGGCCTCAATCCCTTTCCTCAAAACAGCTGGCACCTGTCTAGTCCCCCTGCGATGATCCCCTTAGCTTGTGATCTGGGCTTTTAAAGACTTTACTACCCACAGTAGCCTAAAGATGCAGTGCACAAAGCTTTAAACCTAACCCTCTCCTTACTTGACGAAGCACCGACCTGCTGTCAGGCTGTAAAGATAAAGGGCGGGGTGCTTTCCCACCTGCACAAAGAGACCTGAGATAAGCACAACTGCCACTATTCATGTCAGTCACAAAATGCACTACTGTTGCTCCGGTAATAACATACACCATACTTCACGATCTCCTTATTCCAATTTACCGTATGTCTGATTTGTTAAAGAATTTAAGGTTTATAGAACTGGCGGTTGTGTACATTATTGGCTTGGCCGTGAAGTTCGTCCTTAGCTGATGACGTACTAGAACATATGGAGATTTGACGTCCTAAGCTTACAGTATGTGTTCAAACACTCTACACTCCCGGAAACAATGTTCTCATTTGTTTTTGAATCGTTGAAGTGTATTTTGTTTTTTGTGTCGTCTTGTTTTCCCGACCGCCACAGGATTAGTGACAGCTTACTGAGTTTACTGCAAGACTTTAGTCATCAGGAAGGAAGGAGGGGCTCCTCATTGCTCTTTGGACTATGATCCCGGCAGGCTAGTGTTAACGAATCGGGTTTGGCTCGACTTGGAGGTAGAGGAACTGCACTCAGAGTCAACATCCCAAATGGCACCCTATTCCCTTTACAGTGCATGATTGTTGATCAGTGCCCAAAGGTCAAGTCTGTCTTGCTCAAAAGTAGTGCACTATATAGGAAATAGGGTGCCATTTGGGAGAATACTAGAAGATTGGAGTCAGACACTGTCTGGTGAGAGATAACGAGGAGAACACAATTACGTCACAGAAGGGAACGGGCAATCAATGGCAGCAGCCTGCGATCGATAGCCATGCTCTTTAGGTTGGAGCCACTGGAGCTGGGCTATGTCTACTCCACAGCAGTTTATCCCAGCACTAATCTAACACGCCAATTTTTACATCTCTACTAACAGCATTATAATTCACAGAGACAGACCGAGAGAGAGAGAGAGAGAGAGAGGCCCCCAGAGGAGAGAGACAGATAGAGATGGAGCGGCAGAGAAAGAGACAGAGAGAGATTTTCTCTGCTCTTTTCATAGGAGGGGTATTATCGGCGTGGTATGTGTGGAGTGGACATTGTAAAAGGACACACCTAGCACTAGTCTGTCTGTCTGTCTGTCTGTGCAGTCATTCAGTCAATAGCTGACTGTCTGTCTGCATGCACAGTCATTCAATCAATAGCTGACTGTCTGTCTGCATGCACAGTCATTCCATCAATAGCTTTAGTTTGAATACTTCCTCTTCCCTGAAATCAGTTTGTTTACCTGAAATGAGGTACCAGAATAGAACATCCACAGTTACTTATGACACATAAGACACAGGCATGAGAAGATACATTTTTACACAGTTACTATTTTATTTTGCTATTTTATTTCACTTTTATTTAACTAATCAGACATCAAAGCTGTTTTAATAGGGGTCAAACCACAATCGCGTGCACAACCACTACAACAGGTACTTGAACACAAGTGTCTACATCGTATCACTTACATGTGGTCTAAAACATAAAAACATGACAAGGACTGTGAGTAATAAACACGTCTTCTTAACAGGGACCTGGTTGTTATTTGCCTGGGGGACAGAGCATTTTTATAAGCCATCATAAAGGGATTTGGAAAGTTAATGTGTTGTTTGAAGTGTCCACCAGGCTTCAGAGCTGAAAGGAAGGTGAGCTTGAACGTCTGAACTTGATCTCCATGCTAACCCACCGTGTGTGTCCCAAATGTCACCATCTTCCCTATTGAGTGCACTACTTCTGACCAGATCCCTTTGACCAGGGCCGATATGGCTCTGGTCAGGGAATACTTTCTAGGGAATACGGTGCCATTTGGGAGGAACCCCCAGACAGTCCACAGACAACAGCAACAGAAGTACGAAGACCGAGCCTTTGTTAAAGTGCTGTTTGTGAGGGAGATTATATTGTTCCCGGTGGTGGTGAGGAGATGGGGTGTGGGGATGAGGAATGACTGGCAGGGGTCACTGGGAAAGTGTGACTCAGAGTGCAGCGCCATCAGGGTCTAATCAGCTCACTACAATCCAGGCTCATCCTCCAGAGCGCAGTTTGACATCTGCCTTCAATACCCGCTCACAGCTCTGCTCTCCTCAACTTAGTTTGCCACATTGGGCTGGTCTCTCAAGGTGCGTCCGAAATGGCACCATATCCCCTAGATAGTGCACTTGACCAGGGACACTCTGTGACGGTCATGGCATTTTGGATGGCGGTAATTGGCCAGCCAAATGACCGCGGTCACCGTAATAACCGTTCGAATAGGCACACATTTTCTCCTCTTCTCCTCTCCCGACTGCATGTGCTGCCGTAAAAATAGAACGAATAGAATGAATAGATCCCACCTTCAGTCAGCTGTTGGTTCCACCCCCCTCGAACCCCCCCCCCCCCCCCCCCCCCAAAGTAGACGTAGATATTTTTTTCAACGGATACGACAGGTATTTTATTTTAATGACGCTCTTCATCCATAACTGTGGGTTACACCGTTATATGGTGATGCTTTGGTCAAAAGTAGTGCAGTACAAAGGGAACGGGTGCCATTTGGGATGCACCCTCAGTATAAGCCCCACTGTCTGTCTGCCACACACTATTGACATAGCCCACTCTATCAGTCACTCGCCTTATTAGCTTCTGTTTTTCTGTTTTTCTGAAAGCTAGTCTTGGCGCAAACCCTCACAAACACACACACACACACACACACACACACACACACACACTCACAAAACTCAGTTCTTCCCGAGAGTTTGTCAGTTGGAAGTTTTGACGTTTGCAGGTTAAGTGTGAACTATGTAAAGGACTCCTGGTGTGATTGCCTGCGAAGAGAACTGGACAGTTGTGTTATCGTCACTGTCGCTAGCTGGTCAGTTGTGTTATCGTCACTGTCGCTAGCTGGTCAGTTGGATGCAACTCTATCCATATTGGTATGAGGTAGTTGTCTACTTTTGACTCGTTGGCTTTATGATGTCTAAGCAGACATTACAAATATGCAGTCTGTGACTCATGAAGTTAATGGTTACTTTACCTTTGGTTAATATCATAATCAATTAGGAAATAGGGACGAACTGTATCTTCAGACAGCATGAGTAATACTTTGGAATCAATCCTGGACAGTGTTGAACATTTTTTCCAAGCTTACTTCTGACAAAGAACCAGCAAAGACCCAGTCTGATGACAGATGCATTGTTGCTCCAAGGACAGAAATCATCCACATGGATGGAAAAGAGCAGATTGAGAGTGTGCTTGGCTGGCATGTTAGCATACGCTAACGACTAGCAGATACTGGGGTGGTTAGTGTGGTTGGCATGGGGTAGCGCAGTAGCCTGTTCCTGTGGCATAATTAAGCTATGTTGGTGTTTTCTGTGTTCCGGAGTTCATTTGACTAAGGAGGGAATTATAGCCTCTATTTGGTAGGCCTGAGGTGATATGGCACACACTTGAATGACTCGGGATCATTACACAGATAGTATCTGTTTCCTTGGGTTTAGAAAAAACGCAGATTAAACAGATCATGTCGAAGCAGAGTTTGCTCACCATAAGCATTGGTTTTGCATATCCAGATTTCTACGCCAAAGCAATTATCATGTGTCTTGATGAAATTGCCATTACTGTTTCACAGCAGAGGGCCAACCCAGTAAGCAAAATGACGTTGAAAATACGTCGAAAATACGTACTTTCCAGATGTTGAAGTTAAGTTCCTTTTAGGTTCTGAATGAAAGGTACAAATAAATAAAAAATAAATAAAGTCTTTGGTGGACATTTTAGGGGTGTGAATGTTTAAATGTTAAAATGTTTTAATGAAATTGGGATCCTTCACGTTAAGAAAAATTCCTAACCGGAAACAATGTTGTTGTTTTTTTCTTTTTTAAATCACAGTGCAGTTATCACAAAACATATTATTCTCTGTGTTTTAGCCTAACTAGGCTATCTAGGTCTGGTGAAAGGTGTGTCATTTAAATTAAACCAGAGAGGAAGAGGCACATTTTAGGCTACTTGGGGAATTTGCCAGGCATACAAGACAAGAGATACATACTACCAAGACATACGGACACACGGTTATTTCTGCCTGCCCCCATCTCTCACTCCCTCATGGAAACCAAGGCACTTCTCAGGGCAGGCCTGGTTATCGCATCTTCTGGGACAATTTTAGCCAACCCTTTCCTAACCTTAACCTAATTCTCCCAACCTGCCACGTTAATTCTTCTAACCTGCCACGTTAATTCTCCTAACCTGCTACGGAAAGTCACTTCTGCTAGCCTTGGTTTCCACTAACGCGATACAGCTTTGCGCTGGCTCACCTGCTCTTTCTCTTTGCTACCCACAAGGCACGGAAGTCAGTTCAACTAGTTTTGATTTACATTTGGTTGAGCTGTCAACTAACGTGAACGTGTAATTAATGAAACATTTCAGCATGTCATTAGATTTAGGTTAAAAGTTTGTTGAAAAAAAATAGGAAATTCCCTTACATTGATGACTGTTTTCAAATCCATTCAGTTTTCCACATTGATTCAACGTCATCATATAGATTATTTGGGTTGAAATGACATAGAAACAATGTTGATTCAACCAGTTTTTTCCCCGTGGGTAATGATGTGTTCAGTCTTCGGTCTGTTGCGTGTAGAATATCCTAGCCTACAGTGCAATTCGGAAAGTATTCAGATCCCTTGACTTTTTCCACATTTTGTTAAGTTACAGCCTTATACAAAAAAATATGAAAATGACCAAACCTGACAGAGCTTGAGAGGATCTGCAGAGAAGAATGGGAAAAACTCCCCAAATACAGGTGAATAAGACGCAAGGCTGCAATCGCTGCCAAAGGTGCTTCATTATAGTACTGAGTAAAGGGTCTGAATCCTTATGTAAATTTGGTATTTCAGTTTATTATTATTTTCATATAAATTTGATAAAAATTCTAAAAACCTGTTTTTGCTTTGTCATTATGGGGTATTGTGTGTAGATTAATGAGGGAAAAAAACAATTGAATCAATTTTAGATGTAACAAAATGTGGAAAAAGTTAAGGGGTCTGAATACTTTCCAAATGCACTGTAGATGTCTATGACTGGTTCAGATTTGGAATCAAATCTGATCCAATCATAAACGTCTATGTTTGAGCCAATCAAGGTCAGTCTGGACCAGACTAAATCTGAACCATTTTTAAAAATGTAACTAGGCAAGTCAGTTAAGAACAAATTCTTATTTACAATGACAGCCTACTGGGGAACAGTGGGTTAACTGCCTTGTTCAGGTTGCAGAGCGACAGATTTTGACCTTGTCAGCTCGGGGATTCAATCCAGCAATCTTTCAGTTACTGGCTCAACGCTCTAACCACTAGGCTACCACGAGGTTTACATTTGAGCCAAATCAAGGCCCGTCCAAACCGGACAAAATTTGAACCTAAGAATACGTTTAGACAGGCAGCCCAATTCTGATAAATCTTTTTTTCAATTGTTTGTCTTTTGACCAACCAGATCAGCTGTGAAACATATCTGATGTGAAAAGACCTGACGTGATTGGTCAAAAGAACTGAATTGGGCTGCCTGTCTAAAAGCAGCCATAGATAGGTTCAGATTTGTGAACTTAGTTCAGTGTATCTGTGTGACTCCCAGTGTAGGAATTAGGACTGAAGTTGAAATAGTACATAAGTGGCATTGCTGAAAACACCAGGCCTGAGACTTTCTCTCCTCATCACATATTATCCTAATCAAGACATGGATGGTCTAGCATGGCTCCTCTGACACACCTGAAGAACTATTCTTTGCCTACTTACCCCCTCACTCCCCCCCTGAATCACGACACCATGCCCCTCCACCCCTCCCAGTGTTGGGTTCACCCTGCTCCGTGGTTCATGGGGGGTTTACCTGTCTAGCCTTGGCGCTTAATGTTTAAGCATTGGGAGCGGCTACAGGGAGCAAATAAAACGTCTTTACAGACACTGTGACACACTAAGAGTTACAACCCCAGGTACTGTGATAGTGCAATCTCCATTGTAACTCAAAAGAAAAGCCTACAGGACATACAGTATCAATCCTTTCAATGCAAAGTACGACCAATGTTGTCTCCACGCTGAAAGGTTGATTGAATCGTGTTAAGTGATTCAAAGACATTTAGTACCAGTCAAAAGTTTGGACACACCTACTCATTCAAGGGTTTTTCTTTGTTTTTTAAAACTATTTTCTACATTGTAGAATAATAGTGAAGACATCAAAACTATGAAATAACATGTGGAATCATGTAGTAACCAAAACAGTGTTAAACAAATCCAAATATATTTTATATTTGAGGTTCTTCAAAGTAGCCACCCTTGGCCCTAATGACAGCTTTGCACACTCTTGGCATTCTCTCAACCAGCTTCAAGAGAAACGCTTTTCCAACAGTCTTGAAGGAGTTACCACATATGCTGAGCACTTGTTGGCTGCTTTTCCTTCACTCTGCTGTCTGACTCATCACAAACCATCTCAATTGCGTTGAGGTCGGGTGATTATGGAGGCCAGGTCATCTGATGTAGCACTCCATCCCTCTCCTTCTTGGTCAAATAGCCCTTACACAGCCTGGAGATGTGTTGGGTCATTGTCCTGTTGAAAAACAAATGATAGTCCCACTAAGCGCAAACCAGATGGGATGGCGTATCTCTGCAGAATGCTGGGGTAGCCACGCTGGTTAAGTGAGCCTTGAATTCTAAATATTCACAGACAGTGTCACCAGAAAAGCACCCCCACACCATTGCACCTCCTCCATGCTTCACGGTGGGAACCACACATGCGGAGATCATCCGCTCACTTACTTTGCGTCTCAAAAAGACGCGGCGGTTGGATCCAAAAATCTCTAATTTGGACTCATCAGACCAAAGGACAGATTTCCACCGGTCTAATGTCCTTTGCTCGTGTTTCTTGGCCCAAGCAAGTCTCTTCTTCTTATTGGTGTTCCTTAGAAGTGGTTTCTTTGCAGCAATTTGACCATGAAGGCCTGATTCACACAGTCTCCTCTGAACTGTTGATGTTGAGATGTTTCTGTTACTTGAACTCTGTGAAGCATTTATTTGGGCTGCAATCCAAGGTGCAGTTAACTCTGGGTCTTCCGTTCCTGTGGCGGTCCTCATGAGAGCCAGTTTAATCATAGCGCTTGATGCTTTTTGCGACTGCAGTTCTTGAAATTTTCCGGATTGACTGGCCTTCATGTCTTAAAGTGATCCTGGACTGTCGTTTCTCTTTGCTTATGTGAGCTGTTCTTGCCATAATATGGACTTGGTCTTTTACCAAATAGGGCTATCTTCTCTATACCAACCCTACCTTTCCACAACACAACTGATTGGCTCAAACAAAATAACTTTTAACAAGGCACAACTGTTAATTGAAATGCATTCCAGGTGACTGACTACCTCATGAAGCTGGATGAGAGAATGCCAAGAGTGTACAAAGCTGTCATTAGGGCCAAGGGTGGCTACTTTGAAGAATCTCAAATAAAAAATATATTTTGATTTGTTTAACACTTTTTTGGTTACTACGTGATTCCATATGTGTTTCATAGTTTTGATGTCTTCACTATTATTCTACAATGTAGAAAATAGTTTTAAAAATAAATCAGAATACTAAAACAAATAATAAAATAACAGAACTATGGTCAGAACGTGACACAGAACCCTTGAATAAGTAGGTGTTCTAAAACTTTTGACTGGCACTGTAGATATAAAAATAATTCCACCTGCGGAAAGGTTGTGAGATAACTGGCATAAGTGTGCCAGTTCCACCTTTACAGATTGTCAGAGGTTCAGGCCAGGATGAAAACCCTCAAGCCCTGAATCTGGACCTGCTATTTGAAACTATTAACCTTGTCCTTGGTGATGGTTTTCTATTGGGTTGAATAAAGGAACCTCCTTTTCCCTAACAAATCATAACAGAGAATTTGTGTGTGTGTGTGTGTGTGTGTGTGTGTGTGTGTGTGTGTGTGTGTGTGTGTGTGTGTGTGTGTGTGTGTGTGTGTGTGTGTGTGTGTGTGTGTGTGTGTGTGTGTGTGTGTGTGTGTGTGATTATTCTGCAGCCTTAATCCATCAAACAGGATTTCAAAACCTTAGACATTAGGGGAACTTAGAACAGTCATGAAGGACCACCAAAAGCTCTGTTCAACCTCTTTATTTCTGCTTCGCCACATGCTTGGTTATCACTGTATTGGGCGAAATTATCCACCTGTTTGGACTCAATCAGATCAGAGGCAAATTGAGATCCTGCATGCCTGCTCCAACTGGTGAGGGGAACATGCTCAAACAGCCAGTGCTGTATTTGGGTATTTGACTACAGGTATGTCCCTGTAGTCAGTGGTGACCCGTCATTCAGGGAAGGTGGGGCTTAGAGACCCACATTTTTTGCCCCAAAAAATACAAAATCAAATGTATATATATACATAGAGTTACATTAGAAGTGCCCTTCCAAGAAGACTCAAGGTCATTGGCCACAGATAGAATTATGCTAAATCACGTTATATCTACAGTAGCTTTGATTGGACTGATCATGTCAACTTCTTACATTTGAAATCTTAGCTAGCCGTCATCATCATGAATCAAGTAGACAATCTACCGGCAAATCCTTTTTCATCCTTGTCATATGAAGATAGATAATGAAGATAAATTATAGATAAAACGTATCGGTGCTCAGCGGCCATTGGACATAAACATTACACAACCAGTTAGAAATCGCAAATTCAACAAGGAGTTGTTTGGAGGGAATCGGTGACAGTGACTTTCCGCAAGCATTGCAACTGGGACGTCAGACTGGGAAAATACGTTTTGAACGGTCATCCAACTCGGAATTGTAAATATTTTTCTTTGCTGACAAAATTTGCCAAAGAAGGACCACCGCGCACAACAAGGTGAGTCCTAAAATGTCTTACATGTTACTGCATAAATTATATAATACGCCAGGGAGATATGGTCAGCCATATCAGCTATGTTTTTTAAACAGGCAGTAAACGAGGCTGAATGAATTGTTTCGCTGCCAGACAAGGCTCCGCTGATAGCCAGGTGTAGCAGTGGTAAGGATTCACTCCATGGTGCTGAAAAGAAAGCTCTGCTGTTGGGACAGCTTTATATAGGGCCTAACTGTTTGTGGGTACCGTTTGTCGCCGTTATAGTGCAATTAATGTATTGTTTAGTGTTGTGTTGTGGCATTGCTGGCATGCATCTAAAGAAAATTGGGGAGGAGTTTGCCCCACCAAGATTTACATGCTAACATCGCCACTGCCTGTAGTCACCTGGAAGAGAGATCTATGGCCGCAGAGAGAACTGACGAGTCATCCCTCTCACTACTTCTCACAGTGTATTATCCATCACATGCAACAGGCCCTGCGGCGCTACACAATTTATAATGCCCTCAATCCCTCCTTAATGATTTCATCAAACAACTCTCAATGTTGCTGTGTCACTCCCGGTAGCAGTAAGCATGGCATTATGCTACTGCTCTGCTGTCCCTGGTGAATATGTTCTACTATTTATGAGAGCTGTCTCTAAATGGGGTAGTCTCTACCGCTGTATAAATATTATGCTGCTGAGATTCTGCCCCAGTGTTCAGATCATCCAGATATCTCACGCCGCCTCCCCCATTTCTACCACCACCACCCCCTGTCCATGGCCTCGGAATAGTGTGTAGTTGCCCATAGATGCTGATCTTGTGTCAGTTTTGCATTTCCCACCACTAATGGTTAAGGTTAGGATTGGGGGAGGGGAAGCTGATCCTAGATCTGTACCTAGGGGAAACTCCATCCTGGAAGCCATGGTCATGGCCACATGGTGCTGTGTCGATGCTGGAGAAGAGATGCTGGCCTGGGCTGTGTTCTTGTTGTCAGCTGTGCTTCCAGTGGACTGGTTGGTTCCCTCGGAGCCCAGGCAGCAGCACAGCCTCCTAGTCGTCTGTACAGGTTGCATTATTTATGGCCTTCAGTCTGCATTATTTACATTGCTTACCATTTTTACATGTTACACATTTACAGGGAGGCCTTTTTCTCTTCTCCTCGTGTGATTGAGGTAATGTACCCTTTTCGGTCGACGGTCGGTGGTACAAAGCGCAACGTCACGGCGTCAGCTACCAGGGTGGATGTGGTGGTGGAGTCTGAGGGTGAGGGCTTCACCTGACCTCACCAATCCCCACCACACCATGCGTCTGTCCCTGTGGTTTTGAGGTACCTGGGTGGCATCACTGGAATGCCTGCCTAGGTCTATATCTCAGAGTAATGATACCTGAACTCCTGTTCACTGCCTGTGACCTCAGCCCAAACACTGCCCTTGGTTTTGGAACGTCTTCTGCAGCTGTAGGCTTGTCCTCCCTGTGCTTACTCTGGACTTTCATGTTGACGGCTGCTGAAATGTGTCTACTGCCAAGACGACTGAGATTCTCTTGTCACTCTGCAATCAAATAACACAGAGGCATTTCAAGGATGTGCATGCGCACAGCTATACGTAGCCAATCATGTCATTTTTTTTCTCGCTCACTGAAGAGGGGGACTCTCGGTTTGACCTGGCGCTCTGCCAGTTACGCTGGTCATCTTTTGGCAAGGGCCTCATCACGTTCCTGGGCACACTAAGCGGTAGGTAGCTTCACCTGCCCTGACTGAGCTGGCATGAGCCACTGGCACATTGTTGGCAGTGCTGGAGGTCAGCCAGAGCAGGTTTTAATTAGACCTAACCCATCTCTCCTGTGGTTGGCAGGATCTCCCCCATCTCATGTGCCACACAACCGTGGTGAATGTGGGAAAAGCAAAGCACAAGCAAGACCTACAGGCCTATTCTAGCATGCAAATAAAGGTTAATCTGAACTATTCATATTTCTGCAATATCACTATGATATTGAATCCCAATGTTAACCAATAATTCACCCTGGACACGTTATGTAATGACACAAAATATGATTTATATTTATAGACATTTGAATGAATAATCTCCAAATGATAAGTAATCCATTGTTTGTTCGACCCAAATCAGCACCTCCTTACTTAACAAAGGGTTTTGTGATTACATACAAAGCCCCTCCCAATCGACTTTTATTCAACCAAGCCTTGGATTCTTTCTGTGTTGCTTATGTATGTAGTAATATACATATATCAGTGCAAGAAAATAATATTACCTTTACAGTGGTCATTCACAGTGGCAGTATCCTGGCAAGATCTTCAAGGCCTCTCCCAATGTTTTATATTGTGTCAGACCAGAGTGGTTCACTCATTGATACCTCACAGACAAGGCTTTCATTAAGATGTACCCATAAAATAGTGAATAAAGCCATTTTAAAAGAGCACCATCTATGTGAAATTCAGATATGGTCTGCAATACAGCATCAAATTGTCACCGATGAACACTGGAGTTTTGGTCATCTCTAGAAGCATCCAATGGAAGACAACAAATCATTATCTGCAAAGGGGCCTGCTAAAAAAAAGGCCTGGCCATGGAGGAGCAGAAGCAGAGCATTAATATGTCTCCCAAGACAAACAGCCACCATCTTTGAGAGCGGTCCTGCAAACATGTGAAGACAAGAGAAAGTAAGACAATTACCACATACCTCGCCTGCTGCTATGGACCAGTGAATACAGTGGTTACCATGACTTAATCTGTCAATGAAGTGGACTTTGGGGGACAAGCTTTGTGGTCTGATCCCTGGCCCAAACAGACAGCAGCACGTTTGTGTACACTTGACAAGCCAATTCCAATAACCAATGGCCCAGGATTGGAAGGAAGGAGAGGCCTGGGATAACACCCTCAGAAACACCCGAAGTCGTCGTTGTTGTCGCCCCCCCCCAAAACATCATTCAAACCAGGACAACCTTTTGTGCCTGTCTGATTTTATCCATATGTTTTGGATTATGGTTCCATTGACTTTGGGGAATTTATTTTAAGATAGGCCTAAACATAATTTTATTCCATACTAGGATGTTACTAGTTTGGAGTAAGGGTGAAATAGGATTTTTTTTCAAAGTGTTTGTTGCTAAGGAATTCCCCTAGATCTAAGGCTAAAAATCTGAACCTGTATTTACAGGCCTACTCTTCCACACAACGTAGGTGTACTGTAACAATGTAAATGTAATTCAACATTTGTATTAACAAGTGTGACAAAGTAAAAGAAAAGTCTTTGTTACTGTTAGAATTTGTGTGTCCACGTGGTTTGAAAGTGGCGTTCCACTTATTACCTTTTGGCGAATTTTGGAAAGGCGCACCGAGAGCGCGCATTACGCATGCAACATTAACATAAAATTAGAGTTTGAGTTAGACGTCATTGGTTAGTTTTGGCCATTTCAAATAAGCTTGCTTCTATGCGACGCTGTATCTAAAAGAACAATTGGACGGTGGCGCTAAAGCGTGACATGCATCCACATAGGCTATGTGTGCGCCATGGTATATGGCAGTGTCATGCGCATTTATATTTTTCATGTATTTTTATGCAAGAAAATAAACGCAGGGATTTTCACATCTACTGACATATCATATACGGCCATGGGATGTACTCTTTTGATGCAATCTCAGACTGAAACGCAATGTGTCCTGCTACTTTCTGTTCAGACTGAAAATTGATCTACCATACTAAAACTAGTATAAGGGGTATCATGCCCGAGTCAAATTAGTTATTCAACTGACATTTGGACATAGTTTAGCCTAAATTATATTCTGTATAATCTTTTTTCCCCCTGGCCCGTCTAATTTCCAAACCGTGATTCACCCATTATTTTTCCCAACGTTCGTTTGTAGGCAATATCCAAATGCGCGGTTACGCACTGAGTAAATGTTACATACGAGAAGCAATAATACTGGGCTATATGGTTAACTAATTGTACAACTTTTTGACAACTTTCGGGTTATTCATGGAGCCTATCGACCCAGACGCTCTAATATAGACTCTTACACAGTGAAAAACTCCCAGAGTCAGAGACATGCATGTCCATGGGCATCCGTGCGCGCACACGCATTTTCATGCTATTTCCCATGAGTGTGAAGTCAATATGTACCTAAGTAATAATTCTAATAATTCTAGACACAACATTCGAATCACCCACACTAAGTCACATAACATAACAACATAAGCCTATAGGCTACGAGTTGGGTTTTTCCTCAACTGGGAATCGTTTTAAGAAACAGAGAGAGAAAAGGTGTAATTTATGTTTTCCCATGGAGTGCAGTCCCTCCCCTAAACCCACCCTTCAGGTGGAAAAAATCTTTAAAGATTTTTTTTACTCTTTTGTGTGATAACATCAGATGGGTTTGTCTAGGCGAACCAATCAGGTCCCTCCCCTGCCATAGATCGGAGCTATAATACATAGCAGTAAACGCGGTCTGCTCGCACAAGCGGCTGTAGCTCGACTGCGCAGAGATTCCGTTGTTAATTTTCTCACTTTTTACCCAAGCAGCAACGTCTCTCCTTCGATGTGTTCCGTTATCATTTTTGCAGAGGCGTTCATTTCCGCACCTGCCACGGTAGTGATCGGGGGGCACCGTAGCCTACAGACGAACTAGAGGAGGAGACAAGGACATTGTGGAACCAGCCGCGCGAGAGGGAGGAGAAATATAGAAACAAACGGCCGCTGGTTGATAACACACTGAGGCTCCGAGTCATTTAGATTTTATGGACGAAATGCTGCTGTTGACGAGAATCGTTCTGGTCGGGTTGATCTGCTTGTCCTTGTCCGTGTCCTCTGGGATGGGCTGTGGACCGGGCAGGGGCTACGGTAGGAGAAGACATCCGAAGAAGCTGACACCTCTTGCGTACAAACAGTTCATCCCAAACGTCGCGGAGAAGACCCTAGGGGCCAGTGGCAGATACGAAGGGAAGATCACGCGGAACTCCGAGCGATTTAAAGAACTGACTCCCAATTACAATACTGACATTATCTTTAAGGATGAAGAGAACACTGGTGCGGACCGGCTCATGACTCAGGTAAATTGAACCTTTTTAAATGCCTCGCATCTTTTAGGACACTGTGTAACATAGCCTTTCACATTGGATGCAGATTGCGCACCACAAACAAATTCATATACATATTTAAGTCTCAAATCTGTTTGTTTTTTAGTAGATGTGTGAAAAGGTTCCTTTTCAATCCCAGAGCATTGCACTTTTGATTAGGTCCTGCATGGACATGGGCTTTCATAATCAAACCAGAGACATGACATAGGCCTGCTGGCAGACCAGTGGGACACTCGGCCTTCATGATTGTGGCAGTTTATTTGAAATATTGATGTGGTCCTCTCATATCTATATTTGTATCAAGGCCTTGTGCAGACGCACATCGGTTGTCTATGCAACACTATAGCATTTGGATATTCCGCAATTGCACCTTTAAGATTTAGATTACATCTCGTTTTAAATCTTTAATTTCAGTCATCTGATTTGGCATATGACTAAAACAGTAGCCTTATGTATGCATGGTTGGCGTATTCAGACATTTTCTTGCATACTGTTATTCACCATTTATCAGTATACTGTTTATCGGCCCATGAAGACATTGACATTTCTTTGAGAATGTTCTGAACACTATCACTACTTAAAAAATGGGTTGGGACGCGGCCAATTAGTGCAACGATATAGCAAGCTGCACCGACTGCGCCTCCGGTAATGCATTTGTTTTGGAAAGCATTAGTGGCAAACAAGCATAGTACTTTCTTTGAATCAGATTTCCCTCTGTCGAATCCGTGTCTGTGATTTCTTTATACGATTTTGGGTGGCTATCTTGCATGCATTGTCCATAAAAATATCGGTCAGAAATGCAGTCTGGGCAGCATGTGTCTCTCACCTATGGGGTTACTTGATTTCCACCAACTGTTAGCCTATATTGGGTGTCTGTTGCACGTATTTTGCAAATGCTGTGTTACTATTTTAATAAGAACGTCAATTACTTCCGTCCGGCCACCTAAAAATGCCACTGAACCTGAAGGAGTGTGATGATGGAGGCGCGCGCGCCAGACTCCCTGAACCGTATACCGCGACATGGGCACGAGCTTTGATTAAATATTCACCCTGCCCTGCGTGCAGTCTCAAAATATCTCTAAACGCTCCCTTCCCTTCCTCTAATATAGCCTATACGTTATCACACTTCAAATGGAGGCTAGAGTGAGAGATATAACCTTCTACTCTGTCTATAGCCCTCCGGCCACTGCCAGTTAAAGATGTGGTTGAACAGGGAATTGTGCCAAAGACTCCACTTTTTGACACACTGTGCGCTTTCATCTCCATTTACCGTCCTTCTTTATTGGTCTGAAAGTAGAGGATGTATGTTGGTTTATTATGTTATCACCGAATTTAAAAAATGCGCCAAACCATTTACAAAAACAACAACATATTAATAGCAAAATAAGCTCACTGTTTTATGCTTTGTGCTAGACTATAATTCATAGAAAGGTGAAATATTTAAAATATTACATATTTGCTATAGATATAGACCAGGCAAGGCAAAAGGAGGCTCATAGACAAACACCCCCGTGGG
This sequence comes from Oncorhynchus clarkii lewisi, assembly GCF_045791955.1. Classification (NCBI taxonomy): domain Eukaryota; kingdom Metazoa; phylum Chordata; class Actinopteri; order Salmoniformes; family Salmonidae; genus Oncorhynchus; species Oncorhynchus clarkii. The sequence goes on from NC_092157.1 coordinate 33,131,153, forward strand.
AATATGCCCACTCCCTCCATTCATTTAACACGACCTGACATCCAGCCTACATTATGCGGGAGCATTTGAACGTATGACCTTTAGTCAATGAGAAGAGGACACATAAACAAAGTTCAAAACATGTATTAAGTATGGAGTACTGAAAGTATGTGCTGTTTAGTGGCGCACTGCGTAGCCCCAACGACGAGATGCACCTGCAACCACGTCATTAGTTAGAGAGATAGTTACAGCCTACAAACGTAGTATCTGAATAATATGAAGAGCTAATGGTTAGCATCTAGAATATGTTTGCCATCTTCTATATTGTATGGTTGTTGTGCGTAAAGGTCAATCCAGTGGGCTGTCTTGGGGAAGGCGCTGACGCACTGTGGGTGCACAGGTGCACTGGAAGGTATAAACTATGGGATGGATCCCTAGCTGGAATAGAGCTCAGTCTGTCAATTGTTTAAACAAAGTGCAATTTCAATGGAGATTAGACGTCTGTCTGTTGTGGTTCCCTAATGTAAATCATACTCCATTTAAGGTGATGACGACTATAAAAGCGTGATGTCCCCTGGCTGTTCCAACTCATTTTGAGTAAGCGGGTTAACCAAGCAGCCCACTAACAACTACAAAGACAGTTCGTCTCGGGGAAAGTTAACGAGGTCGTCGCTTTACAGACATTTTTAGCGCGCAGTCCCGGACCTTTCTGTCGCGAATAAAAACGTCACATGGTCGTCTGTAGCGAGCACAGCTTAATGGGAGCTGAATATAGCCCCACAAACGAAGCGAAATTGAGACGGACCAGCGGGTTGTTTGCACTGACAGGTACATGATAAGTGTTTCCTCTAACCAATTCATTTGTGAGAAGATTAAGAGACAGACTGCGGGCGAGGCTTGTTGAAAAACTTTTAGTCTGAGGACAAAGCGCCAGCGGAGGGATCCTGCTGGGCTTCACGGTGGTTGAACAGAATTTGGCTGGATTTGCGGCACACGACCCAATGAATTAATAAATAGTTTAGGCTTCACGGCTCTTGGCTCCGGCAGTCCTACTCAGAATGTGCAGGAAAGGGTTTTTGGCATGGTCCCTTTGCATTTGTTTTACCCACTGCCTGCTACAAGTGCGAGTATATTGTTGGTTTGTTTTGACGTCTCGCAGGAAAGACAGGTTAGGCTAATTGCGATATCACTGGTAGGCTAGCCATATGACCAGCATTTGAGATCCTTACCAACAAACGAAAGAGGATGGAGAGTGGTGGCCCATGCTAGGGATGTGGTGTGTGGGAGAGGGGGGGGGGCTTACTTGCTCTATACAGATAGTTAGCCCTTTAGGGAAGAAAACCAAAACACCTCCAGTTGAGTAGTCCTGTCACGTCCCAAGAACTTGCGGGACAAGAATAATGAAACGTTCCCTCTGGTTGCGGTGAAAAGACTCTTTGTGATGTTTTATTTGACATATTGGTTAAGTGTCGAGAAGAGTTGTCCTGGAGAAGGCCAAGCATCTCCACTAAGGGTCCCTAGATAGGTTAGGAAGTGCAACGTTCCAATTATAAGACAACTGTTTTATAACTCAGTTATTCCTGAAGATTATACTCAATATCAGTTATTTATTCAAATAAAACACGTCTTACTAAAGACTCTTGCTTTCAATAGAGTTATATATATTTTTTCAATTCCGATGAATTTCAAATATGTCATTAATTCCAGCATTTTGTTTTATTGGACAGGGTCTATCATGTTGTAGCATATTGGGAGAGAGTACAAATAGGCCATTGAGTGGTCGCATCTTTCCAAGGACCAAATCTATATGTTTTAGGCCAGTGAAGCGAATGCAATGCCTTATCAATTTTTTATCACAAGCTTCTCTATCTGACATTGTGCCCTCTGACTCTGCTCTTCACACAGAATATTCAAGCTTATTCAAACAAACCATTCACATTGTTGTGTGTAGGCATATATCCAATCACATCACTATTTAGACCAATAGATGGAGGATCACCAGTGTGGAATATTCAGCTTCACCAGATGTAATGGGATGTGAAATGTTAACTATTTGAGTGATTTGTGTTATGTAATCCATAAACCAGTAGGGAGGTGGGGGTGTGTGCTCCTTGTTTCAGATCATAAATCCTGGTCTCTGGTCCACAAAGTGCAGATATGAAGACGAACTGTATAATGTCAACTCTATAGGATAGCTGTTTTGGCCACCAATAATGCATCTACAAAATCACAATACCTTCAGGCTTGTGAATTAAGTTTAAGATCAAGAGCCAATGAATGAATGAATGAATGAATATACGCTGTCTGGAACATAACACTTAAATATCATATATCAAATATGAGCCTAATGTCGTCTTACTACCCAGGCCTGATATAACCTACAGGAGGGTATTGGCATCTGGTGAGCATGATTAGTGAATTTGATATATCTTAATAGACGACTAAGTGTTCCATGTTCCTTCCCCCAGAGATGTAAAGACAAGCTGAACTCCCTGGCGATCTCTGTCATGAACCAGTGGCCAGGGGTAAAGCTCCGCGTCACCGAGGGCTGGGACGAGGATGGGCACCATTTCGAAGAGTCGCTACACTACGAGGGAAGGGCAGTGGATATCACGACCTCCGATAGAGACAAGAGCAAATACGGCACGCTGTCCAGACTAGCAGTGGAGGCTGGGTTCGACTGGGTCTACTACGAGTCCAAGGCCCACATCCACTGTTCTGTCAAAGCAGGTAGGGTGTCAAGTCAAAAAGATGTTGGTATATTTTGGAAAACGTGATAACGTTTCCCGCCTCATATTGAATATATATATATATATATATGTATATATATATATATATTTTTTTTTACAATATAGACTACTCCAGCTAGATAATGAATTAACATATATTATTGGGATGAAATAAACAACTATGATCTTATTTGATGCTATCTCGTTAGGCAACCCCCTTCTATTTCAGAATTCCACACAATGTGTCCTCTCGCTATTCTCGTTATTAACACTCGTTATGTCGTGGTCTTTTATCCTTTCATATCCATATTTAATATATGGATGTATATGTATTTCATAGTAGTTGTCTTATTTATATGGGTATTTGCTGCTTGTTCATTGTTAATGCATATCATCTATTTTATGATCTTATATCGCCCCACACTGTCTCTTCGATGGAACCACGACCATTTATTACACAAAACATATTCTCACACAAATAAAATGTCATTGCATATATGGAAAAAAGTATTTTCATTATTCAACTGATAGGCTATGGAATTCAAAATCACTGCACGTCAACAAAATACATTACATGTTTAGATGTGTTGATTTGTATTATTTTTGATCGAAATCATCTATTCTAGGCCTATGTTTGCGTCGGTGTTGGCCGTCAAAAATGTTTAGCCTAATGAATTTGACCAAAATAGGCCTACTTTAGACAAATCTTTTGGGTTAAAATCATCTCTTGATTTTCCTAAAAACCTTATGGAAATCAACGTAGGCCTATTCTACCCGTGGAGAGCATATTCGTTTAGAATTGAATGGGAAATCTTATATTTAAAATGCAACACACACGTGTTGAGATCATATAGTCCGTGTCATTAGGGGTCATGTGACTTTACCAAAGGGATTTGGACTTAGCAACGTTGAATTCGTTAGGGGCAAATCTGGTTTTCAATTGTCACCTTATTTCATGCCTCGGAATCTTAAAAGAAGATTAGATGCATAAATTCAGAGAGGGACGGTTCTATTCTGTGGATGTGTGTGTTTACTGACTGTGATCCTGGAGATCGGAATGTGAAGAGTTCTCCCAGTCCCAAGACCCGAATTATTGTCATCAAGATTGACAACAAAGCAGGGGAGAAGTGGTAAAAAGAAGGGACATTGATGTTGGTCGACTGCAAGCATTTAGAGTCTGGGTCCTCATTTAAATTCAAATCTACATCTTGAGAGGCTTGGAAAAGTGGCTCCACTGGGTAAATAGTGTTTGCGGCGCTCTTGTTTTTTTTCTGAGTAGGCTATGTGTGTGAATTGTCACGTAGAGGTTTCTGCACCTGAGCAAATATGGGAAGAGTAGCTGGGAAAGGCGTAAATGTTCTTTTCCAAGACTGGCTCTGTCCACAAGCTGATTTAGAATGACAATGTCAGCTCTTTATTGGTTTTTAATTAACGTTAGAGGAGCCAGGGCTCTCGGTTTTCTCATCTCACACAATGAGAAGCAACCAATACGTTTTTTTGTGACGGAGTTCCACATTCACATTATGCCAAATGAAAGCACCATGTTTTATATGCGGGAACATACAATGCAATCTCAATGATGTTAAGTTCAAATTCGTTTTAATGAGAGATATGGACCAAAATCAGAATTTTCATTCCTCTTTTCTTTAAAACGTGTGGATATAGCCAATAAAGCTTATATGTGTGACAGTGGTTCATTCATAGACCTATAGGCACATGCGCTATAGGCTGCATACGTTCCACAGTGGTGAGCCCAAAACGTGTCCTGCTTTCACGGGGAGATAAAAAAGCCTAGTATATGGATATACTGTATTTTTACAATCATATTCACCATCACTAATACAATATTTTATTTCAACAGAAAACTCAGTTGCTGCCAAATCAGGCGGCTGCTTCCCAGGCACTGCTTCGGTGACTCTCAAAGATGGAAGCAGGAAGGCAGTGAAAGACCTCAGAGTTGGCGACAAAGTGCTAGGTGGCAACAGTGATGGGGACCTCGCATACAGCGACTTCATCATGTTCATGGACCAGGACTCGTCAACTAGACGAGTATTTTATGTGATAGAGACTAAAGAACCGGCTCAGAAAATTACACTTACTGCTGCACATCTCCTCTTCGTGGTCAACAACTCAACGGATGATCTCCACAGCATGTCAGCAGTATTTGCGAGCGAAGTCAAACCTGGACAAAAGGTGGTTGTCTTTGATGATTTGCATAACCAACTGAAGTCAGTCACCGTGGGACGGATTTACATGGAGGAGCACGAGGGGTCCTTTGCGCCCGTGACTGTTCAAGGAACCATCGTTGTTGATCAGGTGCTTGCGTCATGTTACGCGGTAATTGAAGACCACAATCTAGCGCACTGGGCGTTTGCACCTGTCAGACTGAGCTACTGGCTGTCCTCGTTGCTATCCCCGAAAGACTACTCGATGCCCAACGCCACCTTACATGAGGACGGAGTGCACTGGTACTCCAAAATTCTATATCAATTAGGAACGTGGCTCTTGGATAGCCACGCGCTTCACCCTCTGGGGATGTCAATAAACTCAAGTTGAAGCAAAGCAAAATAAGACAATAAACAATAGTGGAATGAAAAATACAAAGCCCCCAGCGAAGTTGGGATATTTATTTCAGTGACTTGTACATGTGTGTCCCTTTTAAAGAATGAATGGAGCCTTAAAAGTTTTCTTTGAATCATTTATTCTCATGTGAACTGGCTGGTATCACGCGGATGGATCCTAAAACGGTGTGACCAGCAAAATTGTGCAGAATCTATTTTTGTATATCTCCAAGTAAACCACAAAGAAAAAGAAGACCATGTTAAAAGGAGCAAACTTCTTGACAGGTTGCAATGTTCTGTGCATATTATGTGCAACTGACTGATATATTTTGGGGATAAACAAACTTCGTGGGGGTCCATAAATTATATTTTTATACACAGAATTGTAAATTTGATTTTGACAGATCGTTACCGAATCACATTTCGTTATTTGAAATAGTGTTAGATACGAGAATATATTTTAATTTAAATAGTTGGGAAAAGTCTTGGAAATCTTGTTTTGTTTATTAAGAATTGTATTATTTTGGAAACGTTTCATTTCAATTGTCAGATTGGGACAGATATTCTGCCTCGTATAATTATTTCCTCAGCTTTTGTTGTATTTCTTTTTTCAATTTTTCTTTTAGAAAATTTGAAATGCACATTCTGACAATTCAGTAACAGTTTAAGTAGTACAGAACAAAACGTTTCGTTGAATAAATTAAAAAGTAACTCCTGTAAATGTACTAAAATGTATTTTTCTTTTCATATTTTGTAATAGGGAAATAGTTTTATAGAAATAACATGCGGCAGATGCACAGTTTGGATAGTATATAATAGCGTTCAAGTTAACTTTCATAACAGGGCGATGTGTCAAAAATGTCTAGAGTTTATTATTTATATGTTTATTACAAAATGAGATAAAGAAAATATTCAAACCTGCAGTTGTTACATGTCTTTTTCCAGTAGCTCTTGTAAATTGACATTCTGGGTCCATAAGAGAACCTAAAGACTATCAAAATGAAATTAATATTAGTTCTACTCAAATCTAGAATTCGAAATGCTGCTTCAATTGCATAACTTTGGCGCAAATCTCATTCTGACACCAATGCATTTATACAATTCCAGTTAAGCGCATTTTTGACTCAACCCATGGAATAGTTCTATATAGCTATGAATTACGTAGAATTTTTTTTCTCAAATTAAATGTGAAGTTTAACATATTGAGGTAAAAGTGCAGGGATTCCTCTGCTTTGAACGGCCCAATGTCTGCTTGCGAAATGTAGAGACTCCATGTCACATTTAACGAGGTTAGCCTTCGCAAATAACTTCTGAAAAACGTGCAGACAGATTAAACAGAACTGTGTTTGTTAGCCCTAAAACTGCTTGCAGACTGTGAGCATAGCGGCAAATCCATTTACAGGAAACGTCGTTAAATCAGATATTTGCTCAATGACCAGACTACTTATGAAGATTTCACTGCCACACAATACACAGATGCCTGTCAATTCAAGAAACAGCGACTGTTGTTCTCAGACAATGGCGAGTTATTGGAAATATTTCTGGCTGCAGTCTACATCGCGCTGAGGAACCTAGTCTACACTGTTTAGAAGTCAAGATTTACTTTACACATGGTCATACAACTGAAAGATAGGCTGGCAAATGATTTAGTTTATATTTAAGGTCAAAGCTATCGAACATGTCAACCTTCAAAGTCTTTGTTTTCTGGTCATCATTACCCATTCGATTATCGATATTCATCAAATCGATATGATTGGGCACGACTGATAGGAATGAAATCCGCAGATTTAGACTCGACACAATAAAAACGGTCTTTAGTCAATCTGTTAACGTGTACAAGCGCGACACCACGTGGTTCAGGCATTTTAAATGGTTCCGTACACAGGCGACAGACAGAGCTATGGGAATCGAGCGTCATCTCTCCATGAATTCAATCTGGGGTGCAACACCATCACGATTAAAAACATCACATTGACCTTCTAAAATGTCTAAATATCCTTTATTTAATATTCCTATAAAGGAGTGAGCAGAAAAGGTGGAAGGAATATAACTTTAGGTAAATTGGTAGGATGTCCCAGGAGACTAAACTGTAGGTGAGATTGCTGATGCTAAATTGCTGGTCATGTTCTACACAAGGCTCTAGCTGAGAAAGTGGTGCAATGGTAATTTGGCATGCATCACATATGACATATATTTGACACAAACAGATCCTTCAGAAAGTATTTACACCCCTTGACTTTTTATAAACATTTTAATTCCAATGTGTAACAACAAAATGCATGTAATTTTCTTTTCCCCCCAATGATCTACACAAAATACTTTTTAAAAAGATGAATGAAAAATAAAACACTAATAAGTATTCAATACATGTAAGTATCACCTTTGGCAGTGATTACAGCTGTGGGTGTTTTTGGGTAAGTCTCTAAGAGCTTTGTACTCCTGGATTGTACAATATTTTCCCATTATTCTTTTAAAAACTTGCCAAGTTCTGTCAAGTTGGTTGTTGATCTTTGCTAGACAGCCATTTTCAAGTCTTGCCAAAGATTTTCCAGCCAATTCAAGTCAAACCTGTAACTAGGCCACTCAGGAGCTTTCAATGTCGTCTTGGTAAGCAACTCCAGTGTATATTTGGCCTTGAGTTTTTGGTTATTGTCCTGCTGAAAGGTGAATTTGTCTCCCAGTGTCTGTTGGAAAGCAGATAGAACCAGGTTTTCCTCTAGGATTCTGCCTGCATGTGCTCAGCTCTATTCTGTCTATTTTTATCCTAAAAAACTCAAGAGTCATTGCTGACAACGAGCATATCCATAATATGATGCTTGAAAATTTGAAGAGTAGTACTCAGTGTTGTTTGGTGTTGGATTTGCCCCAAACCTAATGCTTTGTATTCAGGATAAAAAGTGAATTTCTTTGCCACATTTTTTTGCAGTATTCCTTTAGTGCCCTGAGCGGTTTCCTTCCTCTCCAGCAACTGAGTTAGGAAGAACGCCCATATCTTTGTAGCGACTGGGTATACTGATACACCATCAAAAGCATAATGATTAACTTCACCATTCTCAAAGGGATATTATTCAGTGTCTTACCCATCTACCAATAGGTGCCCTTTTTTGTGAGACTTTGGAAAATCTCCCTGGTCTTTGTGCTTGAATCTGTGCTTGAAATTCACTAATTGACCGAGGGAGCTTGCAGATAAATGAATTGTATGTGTGGGGTACAGAGATGGGATAATCATTCAAAAATCATGTTAACCACTATTATTGCACACAGAGTAAGTCAATTAAACTTATGTGACTTGTTAAGCACATTTCTACTCCTAAACACATTTAGCCTTGCCCTAACAAAGGGGTTGAATAATTATTGACTCAAGACATTTCAGCTTTTAATTTGTAAATAATTTGTAAACATTTCTCAAAACAAAATTCCACCTTGACATTGTGGAATATGAATGTGCAGATCAGTATCACAAAATCTAAATTGAATCAACTTTAAATTCAGGCTGTTACACAACAAAATGTGGAAAAAGTCAAGGGGTGTGAATACTTACTGAAGGCAACTGAGTTTACAAAACATTAAGAACACCTGCGTTTTCCATGACAGACTGACCAGGTGAATCCAGGTGAAAGCTATGATCCCTTATTGATGTCACTTGGTGAATGAGCAAGACAAAATGTTTAAGTGGCTTTGAACGGGCCATGGTAGTAGGTGCCAGGCGCACCGGTTTGTGTCAAGAACAATAACGCTGCTGGGTTTTTCATGCTCAACAGATTCCCGTGTGTATCAAGAAGGGTGCACCGCCCAAAGAACAATCAGCTTGAAACAACTGTGGAAAGCATTGGCGTCAACATGGGCCAGCATCCCTGTGGAACGCTTTGGACACCTTGTAGAGTCCAGACCCCGATGAATTGAGATTGTTCTGAGGGCCAAAAAAAAAGGGTGGGGGGGGGGGGGGGGGGTGCAACTCAATATTAGGAATGCGTTCTACAAACACACCAGGTGAGGAAGGTAGGGTAACACTTGTTCACATGAAGGAGGTATGCATACAACATTCATAATACATTTATTCAACATCATTCATAAAAGGTCTTCAAAATAAAATTCCCTCTTCATTAGAGTACAAAAAAGTTCCGTAAATAAAATAATCTGGTAGGATTAAGCCATACGGTTTGCTGCTGTTACTAATTTTGTTGGGTCTCTTGCGTAAACACAAGACTGTGTTAGCCTGCTGAGTTCAAGGGTAGGGTGAGGCATTCGTTTGTGGATCTAATATAAGGCTTCAGGTCTCAGCTAAATTTGCTTAGCACAGCATTACAACGGCAACAATTGCTCGGGTGGCATCCAGACCTGGGATCAAATATGATTTGAAATCTTTCAAGTACTGGGAGCTTTTCAATGAGGCTGCCTGAAGTGCCAGAGGGTCAGGTGGGGTTTGCACTTTAGTGACTATTCCATTGCGCCAGGCAAGCTCAAATCAAGCACAGCTAGCTTATGTATTTGAAAGATACCATACCCAGGGCTGGTGCCATCCCCTACTGCCATGTTGGCCTTCAGCACGGCATTTAATCCTCTTAACTGTTATAAGGGTAATGTCTTTAAGGGATACTTCAGGATTTTGGCAATGAAGCCCCTTTATCTACATCTCCAGAGTCAGATGAACTCGTGGATACCATTTTCATGTCTGCGTGCAGTTTGAAGGAAGTTGCTAACTAATGTTAGTGCATTGACTGGAAGTCTATGGTAACTGCTGGCATTCTGGTATATACCATAGCCTTTCAGTCATTGCGCTAACGCTAGTTAGCCACTTCCTTAAAACTGCACTCAAGAGACATAAAAATGGTATCAATGAGTTCATCGGACTCTGGGGAAGTAGATAAAGGGCATTATTGACAAAATCCCGAAGTACCCCTTTAAGTGAAGTGTGTCAGGAGGTTGGGCACTGTGACACTAAGAATACACATTTCAGTTGTAAAATGGATGAATAACGTTTTATTTGAGTGGACTTATGAGTTATGTTGAATTCATGTGTTATGAATGATACTTGATACTGTAACAATCAAAGGTGGTTGATATAGGTGCTTATGTATGCCCCCTTTATATAAAGTGTTTAACTGAAATGTAACATAAAATAAATGACTTTCAGAGGCTGATCACTAATAGTAAACTGAGGTATTAAATCCTCTTGAATAAAGTGCGGTAGGCATATTAACCTGAATCAACGCTAATAAAAAGGTATACAGTGGGGCAAAAAAGTATTTGGTCAGCCACCAATTGTGCAAGTTCTCCCACTTAAAAAGATGAGGCCTGTAATTTTCATCATAGGTACACTTCAACTATGACAGACAAAATTAGAAAAGAAAATCCAGAAAATCACATTGTAGGATTTTTAATGAATTTATTTGCAAATTATGGTGGAAAATAAGTATTTGGTCAATAACAAAAGTTTATCTCAATACTTTGTTATATACCCTTTGTTGGCAATGACAGAGGTCAAACGTTTTCTATAAGTCTTCACAAGGTTTTCACACACTGTTGCTGGTATTTTGGCCCATTCCTCCATGCAGATCTCCTCTAGAGCAGTGATGTTTTGGGGCTGTTGCTGGGCAACACGGACTTTCAACTCCCTCCAAAGATTTTCTATGGGGTTGAGATCTGGAGACTGACTAGGCCACTCCAGGACCATGAAATGCTTCTTACGAAGCCACTCCTTCGTTGCCCAGGCGGTATGTTTGGGATCATTGTCATGCTGAAAGACCCAGCCACGTTTCATCTTCAATGCCCTTGCTGATGGAAGGAGGTTTTCACTCAAAATTTCACGATACATGGCCCCATTCATTCTTTCCTTTACACGGATCAGTCGTCCTGGTCCCTTTGCAGAAAAACAGCCCCAAAGCATAATGTTGCCACCCCCATGCTTCACAGTAGGTATGGTGTTCTTTGGATGCAACTCAGCATTCTTTGTCCTCCAAACACAACGAGTTGAGTTTTTACCAAAAAGTTATATTTTGGTTTCATCTGACCATATGACATTCTCCCAATCTTCTTCTGGATCATCCAAATGCTCTCTAGCAAACTTCAGACGGGCCTGGACATGTACTGGCTTAAGCAGGGGGACACGTCTGGCACTGCAGGATTTGATTCCCTGGCGGCGTAGTGTGTTACTGATGGTAGGCTTTGTTACTTTGGTCCCAGCTCTCTGCAGGTCATTCACTAGGTGTGGTTCTGGGATTTTTGCTCACCGTTCTTGTGATCATTTTGACCCCACGGGGTGAGATCTTGCGTGGAGCCCCAGATCGAGGGAGATTATCAGTGGTCTTGTATGTCTTCCATTTCCTAATAACTGCTCCCACAGCTGATTTCTTCAAACCAAGCTGCTTACCTATTGCAGATTCAGTCTTCCCAGCCTGGTGCAGGTCTACAATTTTGTTTCTGGTGTCCTTTGACAGCTCTTTGGTCTTGGCCATAGTGGAGTTTGTAGTGTGACTGTTTGAGGTTGTGGACAGGTGTCTTTTATACTGATAACAGGTTCAAACAGGTGCCATTAATACAGGTAACGAGTGGAGGACAGATGAGCCTCTTAAAGAAGAAGTTACAGGTCTGTGAGAGCCAGAAATCATGCTTGTTTGTAGGTGACAAAATACTTATTTTCCACCATAATTTGCAAATAAATTCATTAAAAATCCTACAATGTGATTTTTTGGATTTTTTCTCTCATTTTGTCTGTCATAGTTGAAGTGTACATATGATGAAAATTACAGGCCTCTCATCTTTCTAAGTGGGAGAACTTGCACAATTGGTGGCTGGCTAAATACTTTTTTGCTCCACTGTATATAGCCACATGATTCCCCTTTTCCACATTTGTTTTTAACGTTACAGCTTTATTCTAAAATTGATTCAATTAAATGTTTTCCTCATCAATACACACACAATACCCCATGATGACAAAGTGAAAACAGGTTATACATTTTTGCAAATGTATAAAACATAAAAAACAAATACCTTATTTACATTAAGTATTCAGACCCTTTGCTATGAGACTCGAAATTGAGCTCAGGTGCCTCCTGTTTCCATTGATCCTCCTTGAGATGTTTTACAACTTGATTGGAGTCCACCTGTGGTAAACTAAATTGATTGGACATGATTTGGAAAGGCACACACCTGTCTATATAAGGTCCCACAGTTTACAGTGCATGTCAGAGCAAAAACCAAGCCATGAGGTCGAAGAAATCATCTGTAAAGCTCAAAGACAGGGTTGTGTCGAGGAACAGATCTGGGGAAAGGTACCAAAACATTTCTGCAGCATTGAAGGTATCCAATAACACAGTGGCCTCCATCATTCTTAAATGGAAGAAGTTTGGAACCACCTAGACTCTTCCTAGAACTTGCTACCTGGCCAAACTGAGCAATCGGGGGAGAAGGGCCTTGGTCGGGCAGGTGACCAAGAAACCTCTGTGGAGATGGGAGAACCTTCCAGAAGGACAACCATCTCTGCAGCACTCCACCAATCAGGCCTTTATGTTAGAGTGGCCAGAAAGAAGGCACTACTCAGCAAAAGACACATGACAGCCCACTTGGGAGTTTGCCAAAAGTCACCTAAAGGACTCTCAGACCATGAGAAACAAGATTCTCTTGTCTGATGAAAACAAGATTGAACTCTTTGGCCTGAGTGCCAAGCATCATGTCTGGAGGAAACCTGGCACCATCCCTATGGTGAAGCATGGTGGTGGTAGCATCATGCTGTGGGGATGTTTTTCAGTGGCGGGGACTGGGAGACTAGTCAGGATCGAGGGAAAGATGATCAGCGCAACATACAGAGAGATCCTTGATGAAAACCTGCTCCAGAGAGCTCAGGACCTCAGACTGGGATGAAGGTTCACCTTCCAACAGGACCAAGACCCTAAGCACACAGCCAAGACAATGCAGGAGTGGCTTCGGGACACGTTTCTGAAGGTCCTTGAGTGGCCCAGCCAGAGCCCGGACTTCAACCTGATCAAACATCTCTGGAGAGACCTGGAAATAGCTGTGCAGCGACGCTCCCCAACAGAGCTTGAGAGGATCTGGAAAAAAATAAGAGAAACTCCCCAAATACAGGGGTGCCAAGCTTGTAGCGTAATACCCAAGGCAACAAAGTACTGAGTAAAGGGTCTGAATACTTCTGTAAATGTGATATCAGCTTTCAATTTGTGATACATTTGCTAACACTTCTAAAAACATGTTTTTGATTTGTCATTCTTGGGTATTGTGTGTAGATTGTTGTGGGGGGAAAAAAACAATTACATATATTTTACATTAAGGCTGTAACGTAACAAAATGTGGAAAAGGTCAAGGGGTCTGAATAATCTCCAAACACACTGTATTATGGTCAATGACACGCCGACATTGCTTCTCCTGATAGTTATATGTTTCTTAATTCCATAATTTTACTTTTAGATGTGTGCATTGTTTGATATTACTGCACTGTTGGAGCTAGGAACACAAACACTTTGCTACACCCGGAATAACATCTGCTAAATGTGACCGATCAAATTTGATTTGATGTGTAATGCTGTACATCTTATACTGAGCAGAAAGTAAGAGCAAACGAAGACTAAAAGAAAAATGGGGGATGGGGGGGGGGGTAAAGAGTAAATGCTCCTTAAGTCTCCAAAAAGAGGTAGGGCCACTGCAAGGTTTCTGAAGTCTGAACACTGTTGCAACACGACTAGGAATTTCACTTCCTTCTCTCGAGTCACCTACATTATGTGTTGTTGTTGATATTGTGAGGTGGAAACTTGGGAGGGACAAAGTGGCACGTCTCCTCCAGAGCGTTGACCTTGGGTCTCTGGCAGATACAAAAGTTGCCGAGTGAAAGCATTCCACAAAGCAGGTAAATAAAGCACGCTAATCCCTGCGTGGGCCTCATGTCTGACTGCTGCCTGCCTGCTGCAGTTGGAACAACAGTTTCAACAATCGGTGACATTTGCAAACATGAGCAATCGTCCGGCATTTCTGAAAACACAACTTGGTTTCATAGGGGTTATGTAGCCGCAATGGCAGATTGAATTATGGCTGCTTGAAAATGGATGTTTCCATTAAAGGTGTTAGTGGAAACAGTTTTGATGGGTTGCATCTAATGTTTCCACCAACCACTAGGTGTCTCTGCAACACTGTAGATGCTTGGTAGTAACTTGGAAAAAGCTAGAGCCCCAAAAGAGCACATGACCACAATCTTCAAAGGAAGTGGTAATAACATAGAAATATGTTTATAAGCATAACTTTAGCATATTTCTTATCTGCTTCTAGTAAGCTCTTTATACTACTACTATTATGATTATCTTCATCACTCTAGACAAGTTATTTCAAGAAAAACAAAAGACAAAATACATTTAAGTGTTTATTTAGGTAAGAACCACTTAACTATTCAACCAAGTACATTGTAGCTTGTATATTTCGTAAAAATCATTTAACTGTTCAACGTGTTGCGTCAATATTCAGTGTACAAACGCATCACAGGCAAACATTTCACGGAGAAACACTGAAGTTCTTAAACAACAACATTGCACCACATACTTTGGGGTTGTACAATCTTGACGGATCAACATGTCTTCCAACACAAATGTGAAACTTACATTTTGGTATAATTATTTTTTTCAACGATTCAAGTCCGTTTTTTTCAGTGCTTGACAATATCACACCGCACAAGAAAATCAGTGTAGTACCTTTTCCACGATCCAACCAAACATTTGAATGCCGAGCATAGCTAGCATGAGTTGGGTGGAGTGGAAGCGAGTGGCTTTAAGTGTGTCTGATCTGTGACCCCCGGGTGTCGTCACAGAGTTGTTAACCTCCATCCATTGGGCTAACAAACAAAGGTAATCCAGGCAAGGCCCCTGCTTGATACAGAGGGTTAAGAGCAGCAACAACCACCACAATAACAACAAACCTCAACTGAGTCAACGCCAACCTTGGAGGTGGGGGAGGGGGGGGAGGGGGGGGGGGGGGGGTTACAGGAAAAGAGGTTGGAATAAGGAGAAGTCTGGCCACGGGTGTTTGAGGTCCAAAACCATGCTGCAAAATTGACAGAATTATCAAGATGAGGAAAAATTTGTCAATTGTGTTCTCACAGGACCTGCAAATCAAACATATAGTGTTAGCATTGACGCAAGGTGTGTTAGCATTGACGCAAGGTGTCAGTGGACGGGATCCAACCTATAACGGAGAGAAGGAGTGGTTACTCTGCAAAACACAAAGCGCTTTCTGGATCCCATCCAAAACACCTGAGAAGAATAACAAAATGTTAGTCGTTCCGAGATCTTTTAAACTTCAGATTAAACTTCGTCCCCAAATGTCTTGTTTTGGCCGTGGTAACATTGTAAAGCAGCATAGCAGTTCACTGGATGTTCCAGGGCGAAAACCATCGACATTTTAAAAATTAAAAATAACCAATAGCAAAAACAATAAGACAATATGAGCAGATCAGTCAATCACTAAGACACTATGTAACATCTCGTTTAAAATCTAAATTAGTGCAGCTTTAAAAAAAAAAAAAAAAATCATCAACATTAAAACCGCTAAAGAGGAGTGCTCCAAACCTGATGACATAAAAATCATTACGTTCACCATAAAGTTCATGCAAGTACATTGGCAATAAAAACCTTAGAAAGAAGGTACAAATAGGTCCAATATGAACCTGTTCTCCGTTACCAGACATAACTTATGTCGTATACTATTGTGACTTAAATGGCATAGCCGATACTTTTTTTAAAAAATCCATAGGATTCAGAATTAAAATTCAATACAGTTAGAAAAAGCAAACAAAAGGAACAAAACAAAACTAGGTCAGTTGAGTCAACGTGAAACCACGAAAGGGGAACAGCGACAAACAAAACCACTTAAAAATTGTACTCAGCATCGTGTACCCTTCTACGTCTTGCAGAAAACCACAAGATTTGGACTTACAGTTAATACTATAGGCATTTAAAATACGTTGTAAATTATCAGTGCTGAGTGTTGGAGGGTAATTCCATATATACTATGAATAAGTATACTCAAATAATTGACTACAATAGATTCCTTGCCATAAATAATGGCATATTATTGTACCAAATTGGTATGTAATGGAAATATGTAGCCTACGTTAAAAAGTACCTCATCTTACTGATACACCAAGATCCCAAGGTTCATTGCGCAACGGGCAATTGTTAAAGGATTTGGTAAAACACAGCACAGGGAGGGGAGTCAACGC
Organism: Oncorhynchus clarkii lewisi; assembly: GCF_045791955.1. Lineage (NCBI taxonomy): Eukaryota > Metazoa > Chordata > Actinopteri > Salmoniformes > Salmonidae > Oncorhynchus > Oncorhynchus clarkii. Next base: position 33,147,637 of record NC_092157.1, read on the forward strand.
ATGAAACAATACCAGGGGGATAAAAACTAAACAATTACCTTGAGAAAAATATTAGATCACAATGAATGACAGCTTGCATCAGAACTGAGCTTCATCGTAAAGCACAAGACACATAGACATTAGACACACAGACAAAGTTGTGGGCTGGAGAAGTTAAATCGGCTTCACATACCCATATGTTCATGGTATATATATAGGCCATATTTTATTTATTTCCCCTTAAAAAAAAAGTATTCAAATATCTACGAACAGAAACGGGGTCCAGGGTCTCTTCAGTTTTGGTTCAACACACAAACGAAACACTAGTAGAATAATTCAAGTCTGGACACATCAGGTTTTTTTTATATAGATATATATATAAAAAGTGAACTTGATACAACAAAGCACATAACGAGAACTCAAAACAGCGATAAACATTCGGTGAAAGTTCTACTTGTTTGGTGTTATGTACATTACTAATACACTGATAATGGTTGCCCCCACACCTTTCCGAAGCAGAAAATGTATTGCTCTGAACGACTTGAACGAAAACATACAAAATAACGCAATTACACTGCGACTGTTCTATTCTCTTTTCTTATTACTCGAGGTTTGCCACTTTCGGAAGCAAGGAAATGTCAACAATATTTTCGAAATAAAAACTTCACTACACCTGGAGTAACTACAACACTGGAGTATGTATACGTCGTCTTCAGAAGTAAATTGGACTTTGTTGCACCAGATACCAGTTTTCCGTAAACCTGAAATGGAACAATACCAAATCAAATGAACTACTGAAGGAAGGGAACATCCTCATGACATCAAAAGACCTGTGTGTGTGTGTGCGTTATGTGTTCATTAATCTAGATAATCACTCAGCATAGAAAGAGTTTGTAAATCAATTTTGTTCTGGAAAGTAAAAAAAAAAAAAAAAAAAAAAACTCAAACGTCCTCTTTCCTTTTGCGGCTTGGTGTTCTTATCAGAATGCTAAACTACAATGAGATTGTCAAGACTGCTATGACATTTTTAATTCTGGCCAAACACAAAAACAACAAACCAGTATCCTTGTTTTACCATTAAATCAAAAGTAAAGTTTACTATTAAATTAAAGCTCTATATGAATATCAGCTAGTCAGAAAGTCATGCAAACCAGACCAAACCAGGCTTCCAACTGTTCCTAAATGAGCCATATCAATAGTTTTCAGAATATAAATCGGCCAACAACATTCATTGTATCAGTGATCCAACACAGATAAATATGAATTTATAGCAACTCAAACAAATCTGCTACAATGTCAAAATGTACCCTGCAAAAATCGGGAAGCTTCATAAGGTCTTTATTTTTCCAATCAATCTGTGAAAGATATTGTTGACATAGTTTTATAGCCTACCGGCCATACTCAGCATTTCAATCATTATCCCAAAGGACCATTATCCCAATCAAAAATCTTTAAAACAGAACTTGTAACGATAATTTATTCTGGAGCACAACCACTAAACCTGACATGTACCAATGAAATCAGAATATGCTAAAAAAATATATATACAAAACTAAAGTTGAGTGCATCAGAAAAGTAAAATAATGTCTAAAACCCATTTCGAGATCGCACCAATGTAGGCGGGCCTATTCGTGTTTAACCAATTAAAAGACTAAATAAAAATCTCAATGATCAAGTAGCGTTACCGGCCAAAATGGACTCTTCAGAGTGAGAAGGAAAATGAAACCAGTCTTTACCAGTGAATGTCATTTAACTTTAAAGTACAGAAGAAAACCTAAAGTATAGACACTATTATCCACGTTATCCAGTCTTAATGTTAGGAACAAGATCTTACTATATTTTGTACGGCCAGTCAATCTAGATTCTATTCGAACAACCTTGGAACCATTACCTGGTGCATGTGTACGTTTGAATCATCCCCATCATCATACCCTCAAACTGCATTTGACCAGAATTTCTATTAATGGCTTTAACACGTTCCTACATGTTCTCCACTAGGCAGTGCCATTTACCCAGAAACTAAACGCCGCTTGAGGAAGGGGCCTACCCAAAAAGCCACCCCATAGTGTACACAATCATTATCAAATGCTGCCATCTATAGGAGGAAAATGGCACTGCCAGAAGGAAAATGATGTCGTGGCAAGCCTCGCTCCTCTTCTACACCTGCTTTATTCAAGTAGCTTTCCTCGAATCCAAAACACCTGTTCAGAAAATGAGCAAAATCTTGAGGTACAGTGTAAAACAATAGCCTATACACAGGCAGATCTCCAAAACTCTTCTCTCAAACTGGTGATATCGATGGTGTTCACAATTGAGCCGAGGATGGGAGCAACCATTATCCAGTGTCAACCCCTACCTCTTGTTGTCGTTAGTGCCCGATGCACAAACCTTTTACTCAAACCTTTTCTCATATCTCACATTTCTTCTGTCACAGTTTGAACGTCACCAGCTCGGTGACCATGAACATATTGTCACATGAAACTGGCATTGAACCTCCCCCCCTTGACAGCTATTTAACTATGAGAAAAAAAAACATGCTGCTTTGTGCTGAGGATTTCCACAGTAGACAGTCTGCAGGCGAGGCGGTTGGGGGTGCTTGTTGTGAGGAGGATGAGGGTACGGTGTAGGTTAGTGTTCCATAGGGACGTGGTTACATCGAGCTGAAGGAGCTGTACACGGGGGCCTCATGGTTGAATAAGCATCTGACTCGACGTCCCCGCACTGGGCGCTCGCCGCCTCCCTCTACCGCTCACTTCAGCCGTCAATCAGTGACACGTCAATGTGCGACAAATCTATCATATGCCTGTATGGTTACAAAAGGAGGATGTCTCGTTGAGTAAGCTTTCTAATTTGGCGTAAGGTGTAGGCCCTATTTTTAGAGAGATGACCTCATTAGGATTTGTGGGTTTTAAAAAGGGGAGAGTGAAACAAAGTGGTTTATTTACCTGTTGAAGCTGACTTGGAAACTCAGGGCATGCTGGGGATTGTGAAATTTGGCAATAGCTTTCCTCTGATGGGGCAGCATTTTGAACATCTGCAGCCAAATAAGCAGAAGAAGGGAAGAGCATGCGTTTAGAACAGGGCAGCTGCTGCTACTCTCATCTCAAGCTTCTCTCATCCATATTGGGCCCTGGTTGAAAGTAGCACACTATATGTGGAGAAAAGGGTGTCGTTTGGGACACAGACATGGGGGGGAGGGAGGCATACCTGGATGGGGCCGATGGAGTTGAGCAGGTTTTGGAGCTGCGTGTCCGTGGTGGATGTAGACAGGCCGTCTATGGACACAGTGCAGGCCTGACTGTCCCCCGTCCCCGCCCCTCGCTGATTCTGTCTGGTGGGCATCAGGCGCCCACACCCCAGCTGACCCGCTCCTCCTGCCACCGCTGCCCCTCTGGCTCTGCCACGCCCACACCCCAGCTGACCCGCTCCTCCGGCCCCCGCTGCTCCTCTGGCTCTGCCACGCCCAGGGACAACCACCTGTACCAGGCAGGGAGGAAAGCAAAGGGGGGGGGGGGGGGGGGGGAGGAAGAGAGGAAACTGCTTGAACCTCTTATGTTGCATGTTGATGTTTTAATTCCGTATCCAGCCGAGTGGAGACGAGATGTCTGACACATCTACCAGGGTCTACTGTTTTTCAGCATGAGTGAAAATTCAACAACCGGATGGTTTTCCACCCTTCTATTTCCCCAAACACCTCCAGGCTGCAGAGCTGCTTTTTCTCGATTGACTCATCATATTTCTACATACGGCGTCAACGTCAAGCCATGACGACTGCTGCCTGCGCGCATCTGCTGCATCGAGGGCGAGACCCCAGAGTACAGAGAAGAGAACCAGCCAGGCATCATGGTGGCTGACTTCCCCCGGTCAGCGTCGCCGAGCTGAAGGTGTCTGCCGAGACGGCGGGCTGCTGACAGGCGTGCAGAGATGCCAGGAGACGCTGTGTAGCATCTGTGTTACGCCGACTCTCAGCTTGTCAACATTACAATACCTGGCATACTAGCCTGGCATATTACTAGAGCTACTCCAAAATGGTAAACCTACTAAATGGCAGGGGAATGCCAGAGGTATAAAAAACATAGCGAGAATAGCCATGTGCTCAGAGGATTTCTTACATTTATATTTAAGATGAAAGACCTAGGTACCGCTCCTATCCAAAACACAACACCCGTCCTTAACAAATATGACAGTATTAGACAATTTTGTATAATTTCATCAGAGGAAACGCATGTTCTGTCCAAAATGGCACCCCATATGGCTCTGGTCAAAAGTAATGCACTATGTAGGGAATAGGGTGCCATTTGGGAAATGTTAAATTGTTTGTATTTTGTGTAGTGGAGGAAATGGGGCTAAGTGTGAGGAGGGAGAACAACCTACCCTGTTGCCCAGGCCCCCTCTGTCCCCCTGTGTGACCAGGCCCTGTATGGGTTGTCCTCCGGGGGGGTTGGCCAAGGTTATCTTCCTCACTGGGCCCTGGCGGAGATGGGGGGCTGGCCTGGTGGCCTGCTGCTGGATGGGGGTGCTGATACCACTCACATCTGCTCCCTGGAGATCACACAGCACAGGGAAAAATAAATAGATTGCAGGGCTGTGTCCCAAATTGCACCCTATTCCCTATATACAGTGCGTTCAGAAAGTATTCATACCCCTTGCCCTTTTCCGCATTTTGTTGTTACAGTCTGAATTTAGAATGGATTAAATTAACATTTGTCACTGGCCTACACCCAATACCTCATAATGTCAAAGTGGAACTATGTTTTTGACATTTGTACAAATTAATAAATAATTAAAAGCCAAAATGTCTTGAGTTAGTAAGTATTCAACGACTTTGTTATGGCAAGCCTAAATAAGTTCAGGTGTAAAAATGTGCTTAACAAGTCACATAAGTTGCATGGACACACTCGGTGTGCAATAATATTGTATCAACAAAAAATAATATAAAAAAATTATTGGATGAAACATTGAATTTGGCACTACTGCTATTAGCCAACAGAAACGCATTGAATAACAGATTCAATACATGGAGTAACATATGGTCCCAAAAAATATCAAAAAGAAGTTTGTCAGTCTGTCAGTATCCTAGGACATCTACTTTGTACAGTTGTGGCCAAAATTTTTGAGAATGACACAAATATACATTTTCACAAAGTCTGCTGCCTCAGTTTGTATGATGTCAATTTGCATATACTACAGAATGTTATGAAGAGTGATCAGATGAATTACAATTAATTGCAAAGTCCCTCTTTGCCATGCAAAGGAACTGAATCCCCCAAAAACATTTCCACTGCATTTCAGCCCTGTCACAAAAGGATCAGTGATTCTCTCGTTAACACAGGCGTGAGTGTTGACGAGGACAAGGCTGGAGATCACTCTGTCATGCTAATTGAGTTTGAATAACAGACTGGAAGCTTCAAAAGGAGGGTGGTAATTGGAATCATTGTTCTTCCTCTGTCAACCATGGTTACCTGCAAGGAAACACGTGCCGTCATCATTGCTTTGCACAAAAAGGGCTTCACAGGCAAGGATATTGCTGCCAGTAAGATTGTACCTAAATCAACCATTTACCAGATCATCAAGAACTTCAAGGAGTGTGGTTCAATTGTTGTGAAGAAGGCTTCAGGGCGCCCAAGAAAGTCCAGCAAGTGCCAGGGCCGTCTCCTAAAGTTGATTCAGCTGCGGGATCGGGGCACCACCAATACAGAGCTTGCTCAGGAATGGCAGCAGGCAGGTGTGAGTGCATCTGCACGCACAGTGAGGCAAAGACTTTTGGAGGATGGCCTGGTGTCAAGAAGGGCAGCAAAGAAGCCACTTCTCTCCAGGAAAAACATCAGGGACAGACTGATATTCTGCAAAAGCTACAGGGATTGGACTGCTGAGGACTGGGGTAAAGTCATTTTCTCTGATGAATACCCTTTCTGATTGTTTGGGGCATCCAGAAAAAAGCTTGTCCGGAGAACACAAGGTGAGCACTACCATCAGTCCTGTGTCATGCCAACAGTAAAGCATCCTGAGACCATTCATGTGTGGGGTTACTTCTCAGCCAAGGGAGTGGGCTCACTCACCATTTTGCCTAAGAACACAGCCATGAATAAAGAACGGTACCAACACATCCTCCGAGAGCAACTTCTCCCAACCACCCAGGAACAGTTTGGAGACGAACAATGCCTTTTCCAGCATGATGGAGCACCTTGCAATAAGGCAAAAGTGATAACTAAGTGGCTCAGGGAACAAAACATTGATATTTTGGGTCCATGGCCAGGAAACTCCCCAGACCTTAATCCCATTGAGAACTTGTGGTCAATCCTCAAGAGGCGGGTGGACAAACAAAACACTACATATTCTGACAAACTCCAAGCATTGATTATGCAAGAATGGCCTGCCATCAGTCAGGACGTGGCCCAGAAGTTAACTGACAGCATGCCAGGGCAGATTGCAGAGGTCTTGAAAAAGAAGGGTCAACACTGCAAATATTGACACTTTGCATCAACTTAATGTAATTGTCAATAAAAGCCTTTGACACTTATGAAATGCTTGTAATTATACTTCAGTATTCCATAGTAACATCTGACAAAAATATATAAAGACACTGAAGCAGCAACCGTTGTGAAAATTAATATTTGTGTCATTCTCAAAACTTTTGGCCAAGACTGTATACAACACAACAATTGTTTACAGACAGATTATTTCACTTATAATTCACTGCTTCACAATTCCAGTGGGTCAGAAGTTTACATACACTAAGTTGACTGTGCCTTGAAACAGCTTGGAAAAATCCAGAAAATAATGTCATGGCCTTAGAAGCTTCTGATAGGCTAATTGACATAATTTGAGTCAATTGGAGGTGTACCTGTTGATATATTTCAAGGCCTTCCTTCAAACTCAGTGCCTCTTTACTTGATATCATGAGAAAATCAAAAGAAATCAGCCAAGACCTCAGAAAATAAATTGGAGACCTCCGCAAGTCTGGTTCATCCTTGGGAGCAATTTCCAAACGCCTGAAGGTACCACGTTCATCTGTACAAACAATAGTACGCAAGTATAAACACCATGGGACCACTCAGCCGTCATACCGCTCAGGAAGGAGACGCGTTCCGTCTCCTAAAGATAAACGTACTTTGGTGCGAAAAGTGCAAATCAATCACAGAACAACAGCAAAGGACCCTGTGAAGATGCTGGAGGAAACAGGTACAAAAGTATCTATATCCACCGTAAAACGAGTCCTATATCAACATAACCTGAAAGGCAGCAAACGAGTCCTATATCAACATAACCTGAAAGGCAGCTCAGCAAGGAAGAAGCCAATGCTCCAAAACCGACATAATAAAGCCAAACTACGGTTTGCAACTGCACATGGGGACAAAGATCATACTTTTTGGAAAAATGTCCTCTGGTCTGATGAAACCAAAATAGAACTGTTTGGCCATAATGACCATCGTTATGTTTGGAGGAAAAAGGGAGAGGCTTGCAAGCCGAAGAACAAAATCTCAACCGTCAAGCACATTGGTAGCAGCATCATGATGTGGAGGTGCTTTGCTGCAGGATGGACTGGTGCACTTCACAAAATAGATGGCATCAAGAGGTAGAAAAATGATGTGGATATATTGAAGCAACATCTCAAGACATCAAAGCTTGGTTGCAAATGGGTCTTCCAAATGGACAATGACCCCAAGCATACTTCCAAAGACAAAATGTGACAAAATGGCTTCAGGACAACAAAGTCGAGGTATTGGAGTGGACATCAAAGCCCTTACCTCATCCTATAGAAAATATGTGGGAAGAATTGAAAAAGCGTGTGCGAGCAGGGAGGCCTACAAACCTGACTCATATACACCAGCTCTGTCAGGAGGAAGGGGCCAAAATTCACCCAATTTATTGTGGGAAGCTTGTGGAAGGGTACCTGAAACATTTGACCCAAGTTAAACAATTTAAAGGCAATGCTACCAAATACTAATTTAGTGTATGTAAACTTCTGACCCACTGGGAATGTGATGAAAGAAATAAAAGCTGAAATAAATAATTCTCTCTAGTATTATTCTGACATTTCACATTCTTAAAATAAAGTGGTGATCCTAACTGACCTAAAACAGGGAATATTTACTAGGATTAAATGTCAAGAATTGTGAAAAACTGAGTTTAAATGTAGTTGGCTAAATTGTATGTAAACTTCCGACTTCAACTGTATATCTGAGAGATCAAATAAATTATTTATTTATCCCCTTATTTTAGGCACTAAATTCCATATATACTTCCATTAATTTTTTAAACGAGTACCAGGGACCTTATGATAAGTCTTAGTAGTGGTCATAATAGTTTGCAGGCCAAACCGTTCCAGATGTTTTTGTAAGAAGAACGATTTTCGGGATGTCTCATGGTCTGACAAACACCGCTCTAGCTCTGCCACCTTTCACCGCAGATGTGGAAATGTAATATTGGCGGGTGCGGTGGATTGAGACGCAACCCAAAAAAACAGATATCCTTAGCTTAAACAGACGGATTTTGATAATAATGTTTTGTTATCATGTTAGATTTCTGTAGGGGCGCGGAAATTGTAGGCCAAGGGTCAACATGATTTTTTTGTGACTACCTCATCTCTGTAGACCAGGGAGGTTTTGCTATGGTTGGCTAAGAAGGGCACCTATTGGTAGATGGGCAAAATAAAAAGCAGACATTGAATATCCCTTTGAGCATGATGAAGTTATTTATTACACTTTGGATAGTGTATCAATACACCATGTCACTACAATGATACAAGCGTCCTTCCTAACAGAGTTGCCGGAGAGAAAGGACACCACTTAGGGATTTAACCATGATGCCAATGGTGACTTTAAAACAGTTACAGAGTTTAATGGCTGTGATAGAAGGAAACTGAAGATGGATCAAAAGAAGTCTGTACAGAATAAAACATGTTCCAAAACATGCATCCTGTTTGCAACAAAAGTAATACTGCAAAAAATGAGGTAAAGCTTTGTCCTGAAAACAAAGTGTTATGTTTGGGACAAATCTAATAAAAGTCCAGAGTATCACTCTCCATATTTTCAAGCATATGGGTGGCTGCATCATGTTATGGTTATGCTTGTAATCTTTAAGGGCTGGAAAGTTTTTCAGGATAAAAAAAAAAAGAGTTAAGCATAGGCAAAATCCTAGAGGAAAACCTGGTTCAGTCTGCTTTCCACCAGACACTGGGAGACGAATTTACCTTTCAGCAGGACAATAACCTAAAACACAAGGCTACACTTACACTGGAGTTGCATACCAAGAAGATAGTGAAAGTTCCTGAGTGGCTTTGACTTAAATCTACTTGAAAATCTATGGCAAGACCTGAAAATGGTTGTCTAGCAATGATCAACAACCAATGACAGAGCTAGAAGAATTTTGAAAAGAATAATGGGCAAATGTTGCACAATCCATGTGTGGAAAGCTCTTAGAGACTCACCTATAGAGACTCACAGCTGTTATCGCTGCCAAAGGTGCTTGGGGGTGTGAATACTTCAGTAAATTATATAAATCTGTATTTCAATATCAATAAATTTTCTAAAATGTCATGTTTTTACTTTGTCATTATGGGGTATTGTGTGTAGATGGGTGAACAACAATTATATATCATCCATTTTGAATTCAGGCAGAAACACAACAAAATGTGGAATAAGTCAAGTGGTATGAATACTTTGTGAAGGCACTGCACTCCTTTTGACTGTAGTGCACTACCCATAGGGGGCTCTGGTCAGAAGTTGTACACTTTGTAGGGAATAGGTTGCCATTTCGGACATATACCCTATGATCGATTGCCTTTCCACACATTTCTTGGTTTTAACACACAGTTAGTTATACAGTGTATTGTCCGACTGGAGTCCTAAGTCCTTGAAATCAACACAAGTGCCCGGCGATGCAGAGAACACAGACCGATCACGGATTCCAGAATGGTTGAAAAAGATCCTGCCAAAATGGACCGCCAAAGCAATGTCTGAAGCGAGTCTGGCTTCCCCGTTCACACCTAACAATACCCATGAAGACATTAGCTTTGAGGTGGAGCAGTGTGGGCCTCATGCTATGAATGGATACAACACGGAATGGTGGGATGGACACACTCGTTATTAAATAGAGTTACAGATAGCTAGGGCTGTGCAGCCTACGATTACCATGCTTATACACACACGACACACAAACACGCACAGGCTGACACAGCTGAAAGGTCGTCTCTCGTCTCCTCTCTTATTCTAAATGTGACAGATCAATACCGGGGAGGGAGAGAACGGTGGAGAGAAAGACAGCAGTGATATATATGACTGACCCGTCTCTTGCCCCCCCCTCCCAGCAAATGGATTAATCCTCCTATAGAAATCTACAGCTGCTGATTGCACCCATCAGATGCTAAGCTGCATTACAACCGAGTGACATGTTCCCTGTTCCTTTACCCCTCCCCCTCTACTCCCCACCCCACTTGCTTTTGTGCCGCGTGTTGCATTGTAGGGCCCTGTTCTGTCTGATGAAAATTTAATTTCCCCCTTATCTGCGCTGCCTAAGCTATACAAATCCAAATCCCTCAAAAGGTGACTCTTTTTTACACACAGGTATTATGGCGCAGAGCCGCCCTGTTAAAGGAAGATTAATTGCCACGTGTCGGGGGTTGACGGTTGACGTTTCTATAGCTCACACACCTGAGAGACGGCTGATGGAGAGCGCGAGAGGGAGGGAGAGAGAAGGAGAGAGCGAGGGAAAGAACATCGTCAGGCTGCCGTCGATGACAGCGGAACAATGTGGAAGAGAGAGCATCAGGAGAATCTGCTTTTCAGCACAGCTATGGGCTCCCTCCCTCTCTCTCGTTCTCCCTCTGAGATGCGGCACTTCAGATAGCTCGGCACAGGTTTCTATTAACGCGGCTGACACCCAGTTATCTTAATCTAAGGCAGCAGAGAGAGAGAGAGAGAGAGCCTGCGATTCAGCCTTTACAGCCTTATCCTCTGGGATGGCGGCAACGCAGCTTACTCCAAAATACCATCACATCTCACAAAGGCCTCAACAACAAATATGAATGTTTGAACACAAAGCCATTTCCAGTTTACAAACGAGATGAATTCATAATTAAGGCGGTGGCAGTGACTTGATCAAATGAGAATAAAATGATCGACGCTGACAAAGGAGGGATTGAATCGGGGACACAGTTGGCTTATAACGCTCTTTTCTGTTTTACACTTCCAAGTTCCCTTGTCTTTATCTTTTTGCCTTTAAAAGGACAGACACCAACCTTTGAGGGCAGTGGACTGGTGTCGCTACCAAATAAATGCGATAAATGTCAGATGAATGCCAGACAGTTTATTGACTGGCGCCTTTCATTGTTTAAAAGGTAAGATTGGTGTGGAAGCACCTAATCCTCAATACCACCACTCAAACAAAGGGAATCAGACACTTTGGATCCATTTTGCCAAAATGAAACCGACAGAGATATGTCATTCCGAATAGGTTACAAAAAATGAGTTCCTCCTAGGGAGTGAGTGACATTTAAAAGTATCTGGAAATTCTTGAGTTGAATTCAAGGGAACAATGATGGAGGGTGGAGGGACAAAGGCACTAACCAAACAATAAAGAAACCGTTTGTCTAAGGTTGTAAAATTCCAGTACATTTCCCCAAATGTCCATGTTTTCCAGATATCCTTGTTAAAGGATTTCAGATTTCCCTCCTGATTCCATGAATCTCAGAGAATTTTGCAATCCTATATTTATCAAGTCTAAAAACAAATGGCCAAACCAGACACTCACCCCTCCTAGAAGCTTGACAACTCTAACTTTCTGTGGGATGTGTGGCCCCGCTCTGTCTCCACTATTGGCTCGCTGCATTACAGTTCTCTTCACCCCTGACTTAGGCCCCAGAGCCTGGGCCTGGCCTGGACTCAATCCTGCCATCAGGGCTCCCTGCATGGGCATGTTCCCCAGGGCAGTGGGTCCCCCTGGTCTGATAGAGTTCAGCTGGGTAACGTTCCTCCTCTGCTGCTGATGTTGTTGCTGGGCCTGCTGGGTAGGGTTGGAACTGGGGCCCGTGTTCTGCCCCTGTTGGCCCCTCTGCCAGCCTGGCGCTGGGGCTTGCTGACCCGGGCCCTTGGTCATCTGCAGGCGGGTCTTCACGTTCTGGCGGAGCGCGGGGGGCGTCGGTGGAGTGCAGTTAGGAGGGAAGGCAGTAGAACCTTGCTGGGGCTGTTGGGGTTTAGGTGGAAACTGCCTCTGCTGCTGTTGTTGTTGTGGGTCACCCTGGCCGTTGATGCGCTCCAGAAGCTCCTTCTTGCGAACGCCGGCTTGCATCTGCCTCCTCATCTCCTTCCTCTTCAGGATCTCCTCCCGGAGTCGCTTCTGCTCCTCGATCTTCAGACGGTACTGCCGCGTCTCTTCATCCTCATCAGGATCCTGCAACCAACCAAACACTATGAGAAACATCACACTCACACTCTCCATGAGCTAGTAACATGGGTAGCATCCCCAATGGCACCCTATTCCCTATATAGTGCACTACTTTTGACCAAAGTTCTATGGGCACACAGTGCCCCTCAACCTATTCCCTTTATAGTGCACTACTTTCGACTAGCGCGGGTGCACTATAGGGAATAGGGTGCAGTCACAGAGCTGCAGTGACTACCACTGGAACCGTCTAAATTGGTGTGACATTCACAGCAGTAATGAGAAGCGATACCCCAGAGAAATATACTATGATATTGATCCCGTTTCCAATGGACTACCCGGTGAACGAGTCAACTAATTTATAACCTTATGATCGGGCCATTAATAAACAGAATAGCATTCACTGCCCCATCTAACGGAACACGTTAGCACGGCTTAATATGTCAGGTTACTGAATTTTACAGGCACAATGTCTGTCAAAATTCTCAAATTATCGCCACGCCTTAAATGTGATGGTAAAAAAAAATACAAAATGATTGGTGAAACTGAAGAAGCCACTTCAACTATACTGAGTCACACATGAGAATCCAAGCCGTTTGCCTTTGTTTCCCCGTTTTGGCCATGACCTCAACGCCGTTTTATTTAGACACTACTTTTGTGTGCGTCCCAAATGGCACCCTAATTCCCTACATAGTGCACCACTTTTGACCAGAGCCCTATTTACACTATGTAGGGAATAGGGCGCCGTTTGGGACGCACAAAAATAGTGTCTAAACAAAACTGTGTTTTGTTCATGGCCAAAACGGGGAAACAAACATGTGGTGCAGGACTGACCTGTACTGCTATGTTTGGCTGAATGCCTGTGGAATCCCTGCGAACCACCGTTCTTTCAGGTGGTCCAGGTAGCTGTGCTGCAGCCTTGTTGGCAGCAATAGGCTGGGCTCTCCCTCTGCCACCGCCGGGGACCGGCCAAGCGTTCAGGCTCGGTCGCACCCCCGCCTGCATTGCCCTGGCAACGGGCCTGACGTTGGGCGCCGAGGCGGGGCGGACATTGTTCATGTTTTGGTTGCCAGGTGCCACGGGGAGCTCGCGGAGGTTGCTGTTGCGCTGGGGAAGGACTTTCAGTGCAGGAGGGTTCTGTGGAAGGGGGAGATTTATATTTTGTTAGTCTTTTGATCACAATCATATTCTAAAATCACTAGCCACTTCCGAACTGACATTAGCTTGATATATCTATATAACCAATGTGATTTTTTTTCTTCTGTGCACATTGGGTTTTTGATTGAAAGCAAAGCACATTGATTCCTTCAAAATCAGTTGGAACGTGTCATGAATCCAAATAGTCCTACGACCGATAGTAGCTGCTCACCATCCTGGGCCTGATGGGGGCGTTTCGTTGCTGTGGGTGGGGTCCGCCAGGGTGCGTCTGTCTGGGGCTGCCGTGCTGCTGCATCTGGTGAAAGAGGGGCTGGCCCTGCCCACCGCCGTGGTGCATCATGGGGCCTTGCCGCTGCTCGTTGGGGTGGAGCTGGTGCTGTGGGTGGTGGTGGGGGGGCGGCTGAGACAGGTCCTGTCTGTGGTGCTGCTGCTGTTGTTGTTGATGGGAGAGAGGCAAGTCGTGATGCTGGAGGTGCGAGTGGGGAGGGCCGTGCTGCATCAAGCCCTAGTTTTAATTTCAACGCAAAAAGACAAAGCGGGCAGAATGAGTGATTCTGACAGACAGGGTAAAAGATTGACTGTTTTGACTTACAACTTGAAACAATAAAAATTAATCAGCCACTAAAGTTCTCATATGCAGACGATTGGATCTTCTGTAAGGAGAAACGGTTACATGCATATGATTAACCTCCAATCGGTGTCCTCATATAGCCGCGGCAACAGAGGTAGAACAATGAGCCGTACACTAGAGGGCACTCTTGTCTGCGCCTCACCATTCATACGGCATGGGAAGGTCTGTCTGAGAAATATTAGCTGTTTTAATGACCTTTTCGCTAAACAGGGAATATTCAACAAGCGGTTCCAATATTTTTATAACCGAGTAAGAACGGTACAAAATTCATGAATTTAGAATAAGGACCATATTTCACATTTGATATGTATCCCAACAGGTATTGTATAATTGTTTTATTTCTTTATTGAACCTTTATTTAACTAGGCTAGTCAGTTAAGAACAAATTCTTATTTACAATGACGGCCTAGGAACAGTGGGTTAACTGCCTTGTTCAGGGGCAGAACGACAGATTTTTACCTTGTCAGCTCGGGGATTCGATCTAGCAACCTTTCGGTTACTGGCCCAACACTCTAACTACCTGCAACCCCATAATCACTAATTGTGAAGAAGCTTGTAAAAACCCATAGTATACAATATAAACTGAAGTAATTTCCATCTATGCCCAGTAAATACTTCAGCAATAGACAACACATACCCAGTTGTTGACCAACCCCTGAATCATTCCACTCCACCTTGCACAGGCAAAGCGCAGGCCACCGCCACACACGTTCATTGGTAGATGATTCACTTACTCTCATCCGTACCTGCATCCCAAACTGGAGCTGCTGCAGGGGGAAGGGCCCGGGGGGCACCTGCTGCTGCTGAAACCCGGGCTGAATGTGGCCCATGAAGGGCCTGGTGTTGGGGGGTCCACCGAGCCCCGTCAGGCTGGCCATGCCCTGGTGGCCCTGGGGAGGCAGGTTGGGTCTGGGGGGCTCTCTCTGGAACAGCCCTAGCTGGCCCCCTGGACCCTGGCCTGGCTGGTTGAACCCTCCTAGGCCTGGCTGGTTGAAGGCCATGTGGCCCTGGCTGGAGATCTGATGGTTGTTACTGTTTATGAGTAAGCCAGGGTTCTGGTGCTCGAACATGTGCTGCTGTTGCCCAGGGAACCGCCCTGGGTCTATAGAACAGGAGGGGAAGTAGGAGGGAGGAAAAATCCACAACAGAGACGTCAAGTTGTTTGCTGCGTCGCCACATTTCCCACTCACTTTTAATACATCAGACAGCGACTGCCTCGAGTCTTGGCTGCATGGACTAAGGCTGAGGGAAGCAGCACACATAGGCCTACATCTCTATCAACAGAAAATAACACAACACCAATATTTCATTCCACATAAGCAGTGATTTATAAAATGTGTGATACACTTGTATATTAGGAGCCCCGACTCATTCGAAAGCATGTCGGTGCACATACATACAGTTGCCTTCAGAAAGTATTCACACCCCTTGACTTTTTCCACATGTTGTTGTGTTATAGCCTGAATAGAACATGTATTAAATTGAGAACCTGGCCTACACAGAATACCGCATAATATAATATGATTTTCGGGATTTCTACAAATGAATTAAAAATTAAAAGCTGAAGTGTCTTGAGTCAATATGTATTCAACACCTTTGTTATGGCAAGCCTAAATAAGATTGCACACAATAAGTTGCAAAGACTGACTGACTGTGTGCAATAATGGTGTTTAACATGTTTTTTCAATGACTACCTCATATCTGTACCCCACACATACAATTAGGTCCTTCAGTCAAGCAGTGAATTTCAAACATAGATTCAACCACAAAGACCAGAGAGGTTTTCCAATGCCTCACAAAGAAGGGCACCTATTGGTAGATGGGGAACAAAATCTGACATTGAATATCCCTTTGAGCATGGTGAGATACAGGTGTCCTTCCTAACTCAGTTGCTGGAGAGGAAGGAAACTGCTCAGGGAATTCACCAATGGGCCAATGGTGACTATAAAACAGTTAGAGTATAATGGCTGTGATAGGAGAACACTTAGGATGGATCAACAACATTGTAGTTACTCCACAATATTAACCTAAGTGACAGTGAAAAGAAGGAAGCCTGTACAGAATTGAAATAGTCCAAAACATGCATCCTGTTTGCAACAAGGCACTAAACTAATACTGCAAAAAATGTGGCAAAGTAATTCACTTTTTGTCCTGAATACAAAGTGTTATGTTTGGGGCAAATCCAATACAACACAATACTGACTACCACACTCCATATTTTCAAGCATAGTGCATCATAGCTGCATCATGTTATGGGTATGCTTGTAATCGTTAAGGACTGGCCAGTTTTTTAGGATAAAGAAGAAATGGAATGGAGCTAAGCATAGGCAAAATCCTAGAGGAAAACCTGGTTCAGTCTGCTTTCCACCAGACACTGGGAGACAAATTTACCTTTCAGCAGGACAACAACCTAAAACAGAAGGCCACATCTATACTGGAGTTGCTTACCAAGAACACAGTGATTGTTCCTGACTTAAATCTGGTTGAAAATCTATGGCAATACCTGAAAATGGTTGTCTAGCAATGATCAACAACCAATTTGACAGAGCTTGAAGAACAAATAAAAGAAATTACTCACATCTGTAATCGCTGCCAAATTTGATTCTAACATGTATTGACTCAGGGGGTTGAATGCTTATTCATCTAATCAAGATATACAGTATTAGTACTTTTTAGAAAAGTACCCATTTTTCTTCCACTTTTACATTAGAGTAGTTTGTGTAAGTCGTTGACAAAAAAAATCTAATTAAATTAATTTTAATCCCACTTTGTAACACAACAAAATGTCAAAGGATGTAAATACATTCTGAAGGCACTGTATAACATTAATTTAGTTAATGGAACTCTGCAATTACGCTCGCAGCGTACCCTGAAGGTATACTGCTAGGGGTTAATGCCCAGAAGGTATACTGCTAGGGGTTAATGCCCAGAAGGCTTAGATATGCTAAGAGAGACGATTTAACCCCTTAAAGGCAGGGAAGGACGCGTGGGTGGGCAAGCTAGGTGTGTGTGTCTAGGTGAGGAGGTTTGCATCCCAAATGGCACCCTGTTACCTATATAGCGCACTACTTATGACGAGCGGGCCCTGGTCAAAAGTAATTCACTATATAGGGAATAGGGTGACATTTGGGACAAAAGTAGTGCACTAAATAGGAAAAAAGGGTGCCATTTGAGATGCAGGCTGTGGTCTTACCCCCGATAAAGAAGGGCTCTCTGTCCTGGGGGGCGGGGGGAGGCTGGTTCCTCCAGGGCTCCATGTGATGCGGGGGCCTCTGGCCAAAATTACCAGGCATGTGCTGCTGCTGGAAGTCCCCTGATCCCTGTGAGGGGGGAGAGGTGCACACACACTCATACATTGAATTCCACATTGAATTCCATATTGGGAACCACAGTAATCACAAACTAATTAAAACTAATGAAAAGGGTGCATTTCGGGTAACAATATTATACTACAAAGAGAGCGAGTGCTCAGAATTGATTCTCATTAGGCACGATGTTAACTTGGGTAAAATGTATCAATGTTTACACCATTTTGTGAGAAATACCATTGAGAATAAGTGAGAGTAAACCTCTAAATTCACTAGTGTTCATTGGCATCCTAAGCATCATGACAAAAAAATCTGCCATCTTGGCCAGGAAAACATTAATTTGAGAAACGGTTAAATAATCGTAAACAATCGTATAACACAATGGATCTCTATGGTAAACCTGCACTAAAGCCTACATAGAACTTTGTTGACGGGACCTGCTCGCGTTTCGGGAACATGGACGGCAAAGCATATTGGGCTTGTGTTAGATCAGTGCTAATTTCTTTGTTTCATCTACCCATTGTGTATGTACAACAGCTTTCCACACAGCACAAAATCCCCCCACAGCGCTCCGTCTAGTCTACCTTCAAGGAAAAGCAGCAGATAACGATCCCATAATCCCTCCTCGGAATAAGATCCCCCCCCTCCCCCTCCCATAGCCGGTCTCTCCTTTATTCGCTTAAACATCCGTCTCTGTTGAAAAATTAACCTTCAACTCAAAACGTGGCAATTCCACAACTGGGTTGCTTAGGCCTCCATCCTCCTCACCCCTTTGTAAATTACTTAAAATGCTATCTAGGCTTAATCCACCTTGATTCGCCGGTAGACTGCCGGCATTTAGAAATGGATAGAGGCGCGTTTTGAGTGCTGGAAGGGAGAGAGACTCGCCAAAGTTGCTTAACAGAAAGTTAATCAACGGGGCTTAACGAAGCAGAGGACGAGAGGGAGCGGATCATATTGTTAGTTTGGACATTATCGCTCTGTTCCAAAGGTCAGTCCGGTTTGCACAATGGAGACTCGGTTGCCTACATAATACCTCTGGAAATTTGTATGAATTTGATAACGCGGCTCATCCGCACTGAGTGCTAATCCTTGATAAACAGGCTGAGAGGTGCTCAATGTGTAACTGATGCTGCAGATATCCCTCTCGGAAAGAGGAGGGCTAGCTAAAACAAACGTCATACAATGGACCGGGTCATATGTCAAACCATTCACTGAGAAATGGAAATGAAGAGGATTAGAAGTGGCATTTGTTTTGGTCGGTCCCTCTTTGGACATATTTATTGTCTTGTACAAATTTCACATTGTTGCCACTGTTTATGGAGGAATTTCATATGTAAAGGACAATGGTACTGTTGACCAATGAGACTAAAAGATATGTTAGACAAGTGCCTCCACCATCAGAAAGAAATTTGCCCTGATGTGACTTCAATGTCACCTTTTAATGTCATCTTTGTAGCTTGGACAATGTGGAACCTAGGCTACTTTTATCTTTTCAATATCTAACCTGATGATATTACAACATATTCATATTTGGAAAAAATGGCAAAATATATTATATTTTAACCACCAGTCCCTTGATATGCTGGATAATATTTTATGCTAGACTCAAGAAATGCCAAATTACAAACCTAAAAATGTATTCTTGACTAGCAGTTTCTATCGCCATAGCCCCTAATTAGCTCTTAATTGGAACCTCAGATTAATATTTCATTATACATTTTCCAAATGTTTTATAGAATGATATTACATATTGGGGGGGGGGGGGGGGGGGAAATCACCCCTCCCCTTCTTGAACAATTAAATATGATGGTATGATAATGTATGATAATCAGCCATAATCTGCTGCCCAGTGGTAAATGGATGTTGCTGGGTGTTTTGTCACCTGCATTTCAAATAGTGTCCCTGGCAACAGCAGCCTAAATGTGAATGACAGCTGGGGAATCCAACACTATGCTAGGCATCAGCCCAGACTCTCCCTCCAACTCTGATAATCGTGAAAAACAGCTCTGCTACACACTGGAGCCTCTCTGCTATCAACGTACACCACAATCACAGACAGGAAAAGAGACGAGGACGATTGTCGTTTGAAAAACGCCAAAATTGCATTCAGACTCTAAACGCGAGATCCTGGCTCATTTGTTGACAAGGTTTGTAAGTACACCTTTTGCCAAATGCAATTGGATGCAGCCATTTGTCAATGTCTGATTTGCATTAATCCATATAAAACGCTCTTCCCGAGAAGGTGTCAGTCAGCACCAGTGCCACCTGATGCCTGGGCATCAATTAGCTTGACACACTGTTCTATACATCAGTGGTTCTCAAACCTCTCCTCGGAGACCCCCAGTCCTTACCACCCCTACCTTGTCACAACACAACTGTTTGGCTCAAACACATTAAGAAGGAAAGAAATTCCACAAATGAACTTTTAACAAGGCACACCTGTTCATTGAAATGCCTTCCAGGTGACTAACCTCATGAAGCTGGTTGAGAGAATGCCAAGAGTGTGCAAAGCTGTCATCAAGACAAAGGGTGGCTACTTTGAAGAACCTAAAATATATTTTGATTTGTTTAACACTTTTTGGGTTACTACATGATTCCATATGTGTTATGTCATAGTTTTGATCTCTTCACTATAATTATACAATGTAGAAAATAGTAAAAATAAAGAAAAACCCTTGAATGAGTAGGTGTGTCCAAACTTTTGACTGGTACTGTATTTTGATTTAAAAAAATGTTTTCTCTAAATATGCGTTATATACAATGAAAGGTCAAATACACTGCATTTCAAACAGTCAGCAATAATCTAATGAATTCAGGACTTGTGAAGTTATACCTAGGCTAAATATACATCTTCCACAACCATAAGACCCACTAATAATTACAATATTTCATGAAAATAGTTACTTGCTTTTTTTTGTTGCAATAATACTGGATCTGGCTTTCAAGTCCATATATGAAGAGGCCCTTTTTTGTTCCAAATATAACCATGCATAATGCACATTTACCAATAATGACTTCTTGTAGCAGGTATTAGGCTATAGAAAATGAACACAGGTCTCATCAACAACCTAGCCCACGTGCTAGTGATTAGCCAGCTAATCTTTATATTTCAAGTTTAGCCAACTTGGATCTATTTGCTTGCTAACAAGGTTGAACAGTTGAATTGTTATGAACACACACTTCTGTCCATCTCTAAATGTTTTAAAAGCCTGTTAGCCTGTGCACTTTGTTCAGATGCTGAAATCAAGTGGCCTAACTTATTTCTCAGAATGACAAAGAGTTGCCAATTCCTTATATGATTGTGTTGATGCTAATTGCACATTTACAAAACACAGACTAGACAGCTAGTATAAGAGTCTTTGGCTAAAATGCTGCTAACGTACCAATTCCACATGCGACAAACTGAGCATTCATTTTCCAGAATCGATGTTCAATGATACTCTCGTTTTAGTAGAGCCTGCTATGCGCGCAATTTGAGTAGATGAGACATGAAAAGGGTGAAAAGTTAACTTATTGTCTGAATGTGTTATGGTGTCCATATTACAGATTATTTTGGACCAAACCTCAAATGCAAATAAGCGAGTTGAAACCGCTTGCCAGAGAGGAAGATGTGATCTCAACTTTGCTGGCATGAGAGGCAGAGGGAGGGGCTTGGTGTGTGTGTAAACCATAGAGGAAGAGGCGAAGGGAGAGGTTTCAGTCTCGCTAAAAATCTGTCCAAAATAAGACCAATGCATTTCTATGGGATTATTTTGGACCAAAGCTTGTCGCCTGCCTTCCAGCCTTTGAGACAACGACTCCCATTGTTAGGGCGGAGACTTACATTTCTTAATTATATACATATCTATGGTGTAAATGGGGAAGGTACACACAGCACAGAGGCACGAAGGAGAGGAGACCAAAAATACAACATGAGAACAAGCTGACAAACACTCATAAAAATGAAAAATAACAAAACCTCAAAACCTTCTTGCAATAGAGGCATTTGGAATATCGCGCAAAAAACATACATTCAAATTAATCTGATATAATCGCCCAGCACTAATGCAACCTGAGTAACTTGAGGCACAGTTGGCTGCCTGGTCAATTCACTTCCCCGCCAGTCCTGTAATCACTTTAAAGGCATTCCTTTCCCGTCATCTCTGTAATGGGTTCTATGTTACTCTGGCTGCGTTTAGACAGGCAGCCAAATTCTGATATTTTTCTTCATGAATTGGTCTTTTGACCAATCACATCAGATCTTGTTCAGATCTGATTGGTTAAAAGATCAGATTTCGGGTGCCTGTCTAAACATAGCCTCAGAGGTTCTTCACTGACTCCAGATTCCTTTTCTTAACTAACTGAATACCTATTTATCCCTTAGTATTAAACCAAAATTATGCTATTGGGTTGTTTTTCTAATTCAAAACAGCCTTCTAAAGGTCTGTTCTACTTTGTGCCACAAAATTTCCCTAAAAAGTAGTATTTTCACTGGTGGTAGTGGGCTGTATCCTGGACTGTGTCCCTAATGATACCCTATCCCCATAGGACTCTGGTCAAAATTAGTGCACTATGTAGGGAAAAGGGTGCCATTTGGGACATGCCCCTGATTTCAGGACTCCATTGTGAAGCCAACCACATGGTTTGAGCCCTAGCACATCCATAAAGAGTCCTAACTAATTTAAGCCTCAGCCACCACAGCCCTCCAAGAAGGCCAGCCACGGCCAAAAGCCCCTATCAACCATTTCCAGTTGTGCAGACAGACTCGGTATGAGTGTTTACAGATTTGCTCCAACAGTATTTGGACCAGAGCGGGTATCTAATTGCGATAATGATATTTCCCTCACAAAGAGGCCCAGCGCTAACCGTGTGATGGGGGAGTGTGTAGGAGCAGCTGCTACTCACAGGGAACCTCTGAGGACTCGCAGCAGGTCTGGGCTGGCTCTGGGCAGGAGGCATCAAGGGCACTGCAATGAGAGAGAGAAGGAGTGGTGGTGGTGGTGGGGGGGGGGGGGGGGGGGGGGGGGGGGGGGGGGGCGAATGATGTAGATGGGGCAGAGAGACCAAAGGAGGAGGGGTCAAAAGAGAAATGAGAAGAGGAAGAGAGAACGCAGGGGTGGGGAGAAGGAAGGTTAGTCCATTAGGCACCTCTGTGTGTACTAAAGGCTGATTCACAGGCACGCATCTTACATTTCACCTCCGAGATGGGCTCACATTTAAACACAGCTGGACAGAGGCAAAAAGCAATGAATGAACATAGTGAAGCATTGCGGTTGAAGTTGTCTAATGGACAAGGAGGATGGGTACTTTTGGCTCTGAAAGAGGCCATTTCATCACACAGTATGAGGCTTTTTGACTTCAGTAAATACTCCATGCATCTTCAATTCATAAATCAGTTTGAGTTGCAACTGGTAATGGCAATTCATTTTCCACAGGAATTGAAAAGGACAATTCGTTGCAAATATGGGTTAAGGGACATATGCCAACCTCTGGTAAACACTCCCGTTATCCTGTCCACTCAAAACACACACCGACTGTCTATCTCTGTTACACACACCCCTAGTCATGACTGAAGGCAATCCCTGATATTTTCACACACAGAGACCCACACACACAAACACCTCACAAACACATTTCAGTCTGGACAGACAGGGAAGATAAACCAATCTCAAGGAATGGAATGGAGATACCGCCAAAAAACGACAAGTAAATAAACCTATTACTGGCTGAAAGCCCTATTCACTTGTCATTCAACCCAAACAACAACATGACATGCTAATCCAGACACTTTTCAAAGCAGTGCACGGATAACTGCCAACCATTCGGCAATGTACGCCTTTGCTTAGAGGTAAATATTCAAAACATTCAATGGAGGTGCTATCCTTACAATAAGTCCAAAACCTAAGGAAAAAGGACCCAGTGGGCCACTCAAATGACACACTATTCCCTAAATAAATAACTACTTTTGACCTGGGCCCAAAGGGAATATAAGGCGCCATTTATGACAACATCAAAAGTAATGCACTATATAGGGAATAGGGTGCTACTTGGAACGCAAGTGCAGACCTACCTTGTGCAGGGGAGGACGCTGGGCCCCTGAAATGGGGATTGATGTGGATGTTCTTGGGCTGCTGCTGCTGCTGTTGCTGGTGGGGGTGGTTGTGTGAAGGAGGGGGACTCATCATGCGGGGAGGCGGGTCCATCTGGGGCCTGACTGGGGCCCCGTGTGAGGAGGGAGAGCTACGGTGGGCCATGTGCTGGGGGATGAGGGGTTGCAGGGGCTGCTGGGCCAGCGAGCCCCCACTGTGCTCCTGGAAAAGAGGCCCTCGGGGGCCACCGGGGCCGCCCTGGCGATGGTGCTGCTGATGATGAGTTTGGTGGTGAGGGGGAGGCATTCTGGCGGGAGACTGCTATTTGGAGAGAGAGAGAGAGAGAGAGAGAGAGAGAGAGAGAGAGAGAGAGTAATGGAGAGTGGGGGAGATAGAGTGTGGGAGAAAGAGGGAAGACCAATACAACAAGTCAGATGTGTTGAGTATACAAAACATTACGAACACCTGCTCTTTCCATGACAGACTGACCAGGTGAAAGCTTTGATCCCTTATTAGTGTCCCTTGTTAAATCCACCTCAATCAGTGTAGATGAAGGGAAGGAGACCGCTTAAATAAGGATTTTTAAGCCTTGAGACAATTGAGACATGGATTGTATATGTGTGCCATTCAGAGGGTGAATGGGCAAGACAAAATATTTTAAGTGCCTTTGAACAGGGTATGGTAGCAGACTGGTGGGCTTTTCCCACTCAACAGTTTCCTGTGTGTATCAAGAATAGTCCACCACCCAAAGGATATCCTGCCAACTTGACACAACTGCGGGAAGCATTGGAGTCTACATGGGCCAGTATCCCTGTGGAACGCTTTCCACACCTTGTAGAGTCCATGCCCCAATGCTTTGAGGCGGTTTTGAGGGGTGGGGGGGAGGGTATATTGCTCAGTAAATTAGTTAAATAAAGACACTATTAATCCTTCACCTAGGCCTATACGTTAACTTTAGCTCCTATTCAATTACCTGTTGGCCAGTCATATACAGTGCCTTGCGAAAGTATTCGGCCCCCTTGAACTTTGCGACCTTGTGCCACATTTCAGGCTTCAAACATAAAGATATAAAACTGTATTTTTTTGTGAAGAATCAACAACAAGTGGGACACAATCATGAAGTGGAACGACATTTATTGGATATTTCAAACTTTTTTAACAAATCAAAAACTGAAAAATTGGCCGTGCAAAATTATTCAGCCCCCTTAAGTTAATACTTTGTAGCGCCACCTTTTGCTGCGATTACAGCTGTAAGTCGCTTGGGGTATGTCTCTATCAGTTTTGCACATCGAGAGACTGACATTTTTTCACAATTCCTCCTTGCAAAACAGCTCGAGCTCAGTGAGGTTGGATGGAGAGCATTTGTGAACAGCAGTTTTCAGTTCTTTCCACAGATTCTCGATTGGATTCAGGTCTGGACTTTGACTTGGCCATTCTAACACCTGGATATGTTTATTTTTGAACCATTCCATTGTAGATTTTGCTTTATGTTTTGGATCAATGTCTTGTTGGAAGACAAATCTCCGTCCCAGTCTCAGGTCTTTTGCAGACTCCATCAGGTTTTCTTCCAGAATGGTCCTGTATTTGGCTCCATCCATCTTCCCATCAATTTTAACCATCTTCCCTGTCCATGCTGAAGAAAAGCAGGCCCAAACCATGATGCTGCCACCACCATGTTTGACAGTGGGGATGGTGTGTTCAGCTGTGTTGCTTTTACGCCAAACATAACATTTTGCATTGTTGCCAAAAAGTTCAATTTTGGTTTCATCTGACCAGAGCATCTTCTTCCACATGTTTGGTGTGTCTCCCAGGTGGCTTGTGGCAAACTTTAAACAACACTTTTCATGGATATCTTTAAGAAATGGCTTTCTTCTTGCCACTCTTCCATAAAGGCCAGATTTGTGCAATATACGACTGATTGTTGTCCTATGGACAGAGTCTCCCACCTCAGCTGTAGATCTCTGCAGTTCATCCAGAGTGATCATGGGCCTCTTGGCTGCATCTCTGATCAGTCTTCTCCTTGTATGAGCTGAAATTTTAGAGGGACGGCCAGGTCTTGGTAGATTTGCAGTGGTCTGATACTCCTTCCATTTCAATATTATCGCTTGCACAGTGCTCCTTGGGATGTTTAAAGCTTGGGAAATCTTTTTGTATCCAAATCCGGCTTTAAACTTCTTCACAACAGTATCTCGGACCTACCTGGTGTGTTCCTTGTTCTTCATGATGCTCTCTGCGCTTTTAACGGACCTCTGAGACTATCACAGTGCAGGTGCATTTATACGGAGACTTGATTACACACAGGTGGATTCTATTTATCATCATTAGTCATTTAGGTCAACATTGGATCATTCAGAGATCCTCACTGAACTTCTGGAGAGAGTTTGCTGCACTGAAAGTAAAGGGGCTGAATAATTTTGCACGCCCAATTTTTCAGTTTTTGATTTGTTAAAAAAGTTTGAAATATCCAATAAATGTCGTTCCACTTCATGATTGTGTCCCACTTGTTGTTGATTCTTCACAAAAAAATACAGTTTTATATCTTTATGTTTGAAGCCTGAAATGTGGCAAAAGGTTGCAAAGTTCAAGGGGGCCGAATACTTTCGCAAGGCACTGTATAAATTCTAATTTTCACCCCTCCAGTCATTCCCCACACAGTACATCGCCACTAACACGAATGCATGAATGTCAGTTGAGCGTTCCCATACCTCTTAAAGAAGCATGTTTAAAAGGATTTTCATTTTTCATATAGAGAACGGAGTGGCTGCGGACGTGAGTTTTGTCTGATCGCTTCTTTTGTCCGGACTAAAGATGCAGAAGCCGATCGATCACCTTCTCCGCACGTGCTTATGCTCTACTTCACTCGTAGAGAACAGGCTACTCTGGCGAATGGTGCTCGTTTAATAAAGTCGGATCAAAGCTGAATCAATGTCTGCAAGATCACATATTGATAGTATTCTGCATAACAAATGCAATAGCATAGTATTACATTACTCTAAAGGCGTCTGTATACATAGGTTCGGTTTGCTCCTAGCAAAGGTTCGGTTTGCTCCTAGCACGTCTGTGCTCGCATACTCCCTAAAGACCTTCAATAAAAGCTGCAATATTAATGTTGTTCGTCCCTCTTGAGCAACCGTAACAACATACGGAGTAACGCTTCCTCAAAATAGCCCAAATTAATCTAAGATAAATCAAGAAATCTGTCATTAATTTCGACATTTTTCGCTGAGGTCTTAGTCGCGCAATTTTTCATCTAGCTAAGCTGTTTGATGCAGTTCTTCTCAAGTGAAACAAGTCGCATGAAAACTAGTAGTGCACTGCAGACAGTAGGGCCTAACTGCTGCTGTGCTCTCTCGTCTCTCTTGTTGAAAGACAGCAAACACTTCATTGAAAACTCCCGTCCATAGTTCCCACCCCAACTTTTGACCAATCACCAACGAATGGGCGAAGACTTCGTCTACCGACTTAGACTTGCCTCAAGAAAAAAAGGTGCGAGAACAGCTCCCTAAAACACTGCCGAACACCTAAACCTGACAAAATATGCGCTAACTGTTTCAACTGGGAAGCATGCGACAGGCTTAAGACAAAAACACCA
Organism: Oncorhynchus clarkii lewisi; assembly: GCF_045791955.1. Lineage (NCBI taxonomy): Eukaryota > Metazoa > Chordata > Actinopteri > Salmoniformes > Salmonidae > Oncorhynchus > Oncorhynchus clarkii. Next base: position 33,174,757 of record NC_092157.1, read on the forward strand.
CCGCATTTTTTTCACTCATGTGACCAAAACTCAACAGCGCACGCCACTAGACAAAATACACAAGTAGGCTATGCTGCAATTTGTTAACACCGTCTGTTCAAATATTCGCTCGCTATACATAATTCTGTGGGCAACTTCAAAACACTGTATAAACTCAAGAAAATCTAAATGCCTATCCTCTTGAAACTGATTGAGATCAAATGGTTTGTATGCAGATGCTGCATGGGCGTTTCACTGGTAAAGAATTATCATTCACGATTGACAGTGAGAAAGGGAAGGGAAGGGGGCCACAAAATGTGTGCGTAAAGTAAAAAAACGTGTGCAGAAGCTTTGGGATTTTTGAATTCCGGGAAGAAGAAAAAAATGTCTGGGAAAAAGTCTTATCTGCAGACATGGCCTATGCAGAAATGACTTCCAATGGATGAACAACTTAGATTAATGGATTATATGCTTCAAAAGATATCTAATAAAAGGCCACGAGAAACTAAATCCTACGCAAAGAACTCAATTAATTTAATATAATTCTGTCTAAATGGACTACCATCAACGTTTTTTATATAATCCATATATCAACATTGATAAGGGGAGCAGAGAAGCGGAATAGTTGACTTTGTTCACGCGCAAGTGATCACGGTTTCAATCGGCCATGGAGAGAACGGCATATTTGCGAACAATCACAAGAAGCCTTCATGGCTGTGCCTTATTAGTTTTGCAGGTAAACATTAGGGCTGGGACGATACCAGTACCACAATATTTTCTCCTTGGCAAAAATGAAAACATGAAGCAAACCTTTTGCATTGTGTCAGTTCATTTTGTTAAGATTTACCTGCATGCCCATATGCAGTGGCATCATTGGGAGCCGCTGGTCATTCATTCGTCCTCTTCCTCCACCAAAGTCTCCCATCCCGAATCCGGGGAACCCCCCCCGTCCTCCTCGTCCTCTGAATCCTCCTCTCTCTCCTCCTCTTCCTCCTCGGCCCCCAAAGCGGCCCTGCTTCCTCTGGCGCTCCTTCTCCTCAAACTCCATCAGGTCTGCTTTGGCCTCTTCAGAGAGCTCTGGTGGGCAAAACACATCAGGAAGTGAGCATTACAACATTCAGGGGTAATTTCCCAGACACAGATTTAAGCCTTGTCCTAGACTAAAAAGCATTTCTTATGAAGAATCTCCATTGAGCATGCTTATTATTCTAGGACTAGGCTAAAAGCCATGTCTGTGAAACCAGCCCTCAAATTCAGCCCATATATGCTCAAAATACATGCTCAAGATGGATTTGTTGAGCATTTTCTTTTGATCCATGTTGTGTAAATACATTTTAGAGTTAAGCTTGAAATGCTCTTCAACCTTAACCAAGTCAACCAAACAAAGCCCAAACCTCTTACTTATTACAGTTAACAAATACGAAGCAAAAAAAAAATACCTTTGAATTAAGAGTTTCCTGAGTGCAAGGTCGTAATTAAATGTACCTAATGTTTCAGGAATGTTTCTTCTTTTGTTTGCTGCATCTGCCAGCCGCACAATGCCAGACGTGACGTCTTTGCGCTCTGTTTTGAAACGCAACCGACCGGACTGTCCATCGTCGTCTTCCTCCTCATCCTCGTCTTCCTCCTCCTTCACTTCTTCCTCTGGCTCTGGTTCATTTTCAGCCTTTGGAAATATAGGGACCATCTTAGTCATAAATTATGAACAACCCATCAGATATACGGATAGTGTTCATCTTGTAGGCCTATAAACTGCAACCATGAACATACGAGGTGTTGATTTCACAACACTTCACAAAAGATGCAGGCCTTCAGCATGGTTTAAACCATTAGAATTAGCTACGCACACATTATTGATCATTTGCACATTTTCTAGCTATAGGCAACCCCAAAATCGCCACACAGCTAGCGTCAGTCAGCACAACAGCCATTGACTCAATGCAACACATCAGACAAAAAGGGTCTCTGAATATTAATGTCTGCGTCCCAAATGTACCTTATTTCCTATATAGTGCATTACTTTTGACCTGAAACTCTAAGTAGTTCCTTATATAGGAATATATAGGGAATAGGGTGCCGCTTGGGACATAGCCAGTGAATGAGGGAGACCCATTCTGTTCACACCTCCTCTGCGAGCTGAGAGTCTTCCCCTTCTTCCCCCTCCGGTGCTTCCTGTTGCTCTGCCTGCTCCCCTAGATGCTCCGGTTGTTCTCCATCTCTGTAGCTTGTCGAGTAATCATCCACCTACAACAACATGGAGATTCAGAATCCATATTCTAAATACTAGTCAGTCATCAACACAGTGCCTTCAGAAAGTATTCGTAACCCTTGACTTATTCCACAGCCTGAATATCAAAATGGATCAACTGTATTTTTTTTCTCTTACCCATCTACACACAATACCTGAAACATGTTTTTTTTTTACATTTTAGCTCAATACCGCAAACATGTTTTTTAAAACATTTTAGCTCATTTATAAAACATTTTATACAGAAATATCTCATTCACATAAGTATTCACACCCGAGTCAATACTTTGCAGAAGCACCTTTGGCGCTGATTACAGCTTTGGGTCAGTCATCGTGGGTATGTCTGGATAAGGCTTTGCACATCTGGATTTCGGGATTTTTCCCCATCCTTCCTTGCAGATATTCTCTCTTAAGTTAAATGGGGAGTGGTGGTGAACAGCAATCTTCAAGTCTTTCCACAGTTCTTCAATGGGATTCAAGCCTGGCCTTTGGCTGGGCCACTCAAAGACTTTCACATTGGGGCCTCCCGGGTGGCGCAGTGGTTCGCGCCCAGGCTCTGTCGTAACCGGCCGCGACCGGGAGGCCTAGCGTCGCCCGGGTTAGGGAGGGCTTGGTCGGTAGGGGTGTCCTTGTCTCATCGCGCACCAGCGACTCCTGTGGCGGGCTGGGCGCAGTGTACGCTAGCCAAGGTGGCCAGGTGCACGGTGTTTCCTCCGGCGCATTGGTGCGGCTGGCTTCCGGGTTGGATGTGCGCTGTGTTAAAGAAGCAGCGGCTTGGTTGGTTGTGTATCGGAGGACGCATGACTTTCAACCTTCGTCTCTCCCGAGCCCGTACGGGAGTTGTAGCGATGAGACAAGATAATAGCTACTACAACAATTGGATACTACGAAATTGGGGAGAAAAAGGGGTAAAATTCAAAAAATAAATAAAATTTAAAAAAAACTTTCACATTGTTGTTCTGAAGCCATTCCAGCGTTGCTTTGGCTGTGTGCTTGGGTCTGCCACTGCGAGGACGATCAGCTGTCAGTCCCGTCTCCCTGTAGCGCTGTCTTAGGCGTGCGTCTCACAGCACGGACATTGCAATTTATTACCCTGGCCACATCTGCAGTCCTCATGCCTCCTTGCAGCATGCCTAAGGCACGTTCACGCAGATGAGCAGGGACCCTGGGAATCTTTCTTTTGGTGTTTTTCAGAGTCAGTAGAACGTCCTCTTTAGTGTCCTAAGTTTTCATAACTGTGACCTTAATTGCCTACCGTCTGTAAGCTATTAGTGTCTTAACGACCATTCCACAGGTGCATGTTCATTAATTGTTTATGGTTCATTGAACAAGCATGGGAAACAGTGTTTCAACCCTTTACAATGAAGATCTGTGAAGTTATTTGGATTTTTACGAATTCTCTTTGAAAGACAGGGTCCTGAAAAGGGGATGGGTTTTTTCTGAGTTGATATGCCTCATTACAAGAGATCTACGGACAGTTCCTTGGACTTCGCTGTCAACTGTGGCATCTTATATAGACACGTGTGTTCATTTCTAAATCATGTCCAAACAATGGTATTGACAATGCATGGACTCCAATCAAGTTGTATTGACTTTGATTTTAAGTATGATCAAAGGAAATTGGATGCACTTGAGCTCAATTTGGAGTATCATATCAAAAGGGGTGTGAATACTTATGTAATCGGATATTTCTATATATAATTTCCAAAACATTTGCCAACATTTCTAAAAACATGTTTTCACTTCATCATTATGGGGTATTGAGTGTAGATGGGTGAACAACAAGTATATATCATCCATTTTGAATTCAGGTTGAAACACAACAAAATGTGGAATTAATTAAGGGGTATGAATATTTTCTGAAGGCACGGTAGATGAAGTATATTCCTTCTTTCTACCACCCTTGTATTGGCTCATGTTTACTATTACTATTAATATTAGGAGGATAGTATTACACTGGCCTAAGATTACAGCCTTTGTGGGTTTAGGCTAACTATATCCCCATGGAACTGATGTCTAAAGGAATAACAGTAGAGCCAAAAATACTGCAGTGTTTCCCTTCAATGAAAATATGAACCACGAGTATAAAGGGGAAAACATTGAAATGTTATGAGGGGGGTTAGCAGGGGGGGGGGGGGGGGGGGTTTAGAAAGGAGAAAGGGGGAGCCTCTTTTGAATTACCATAACAGTGGGAGCAGGCTTCATTACTATTCCTGACGGCATTTGAAATTCAATGAGATGTAAATGTTTGACATGATATACAGAAATGCAGGGGGGGACACTCTCCAAATCAGTGATGGTGAAAATATCATTGAGCTAGCTACTGACTACTGCACAAATCGCTGCTTTATTGGCTCACTTTAGAAGATCATGACTCAATGCCATGCAGGAACATCACACACACGATACAACAGTTTTATGGTTCCGAAACCTGTGATTGCGGTAAAAAATAAATAATTAAACACTAAAGGCCTTCCAACTCTTTGATATACCACATGGTCTCAATTCGCGTAGTTACACTATTTTCAAAGCATATTTCCATTGAGAAGCCACTAGGTGCTTCATAACCGTCAAATGAGGTCAGTGTGTAGGTCGCAGGCCAGTGTTTGGTGTTCTGCACCATTAACCTGCCAACCCAACACATAATATTGCAGACAAATACCCTTGGCAGCAGAAGGATAGACAGACTGACTGCCCCGAAGGGACAGAAAGGGCTTAATCCTTTAAACTGTTCCACATATTACCTCTGAATAGCACTGCAAACAGAAGTGTTTAAGCCCAGGCAGTCAAGTCACCTTGTAAACATAGTTATTACACACAAAAACACAAATGTGCAATACGCACTCACTGGGGTTTTTCAAAGTAAGTATGAAGTAAAACCGTGCAACCCTACTAAGGTCAAAGGCTTAATTTTCAGTGTGGAGAAAGTAATACGTCTTTGTCAGACAGGTGTCAAGCGTCATCACACCTTGGTAAATCGGGCCATTACAGACATCACACATTAATCTAGTCTTATCTTCATCCCCTCTTCACTTCGAGGTTTGGGAAATAAATAACGGGGAAAATCGCATCAATCATTTCAGGACTGTATGGGGTGTCGGGTTGTCCCTAGGAAGGTCAATAATCTTTTCACCTATGTGAGAGTTTATCAGATGGAGTCGAGAGCCCGAGATAAAAGCCCCTCGCGTAAACCTCCACCGATTGGCAGCGCCTCTTCCTCGCACAAAGCGGCTCTTTAGCCGGACAAAGATACAGGGCCCAAGGTCACAATGGCACCGGGCGTCACAGCCGACAGACACCAGAGCATTACCTACCTACCGCCAAACAAGCTGTCAACACCAACTTTGTCAGCGAAAGGAGAAATCAACTGGCGGAGAGTGATAATGAATCTAATCCCCCCCACCCCTACCCAACATGTATCCCCTTTAGCGCCCCCTGAATAGATTTGATATGTGCCCCCTGAAACCCAAGACGGGGAAATCAACGTTATCTTTTCAAGATACAATGGAGTAAGACAGAAGGAGGGGAGATGGGGGGGGGGGTGACTCACTTGAAATTCATCGTCTAGAGGCTCATTGATTTGAATGTCTAACACTTCGTCCTGGTAAATCCCGTCGCCTTCGGCCTGTTCTCCTGAGTATTCCATTTGGCCGTCTGGCATCTCCATGTCATTGGGCTGGCTGTACTCATCCACGTACTCTCCCCCCTCCTGCTGGTAGCCCCTCTCTACATCTCCTAGGTCGTCTGTGTAGTCTACGGGGTTCACCTGCTGGTCAAATTCGCCTAGAGTAGCATTGAGGCTAACGCCCTGGCCGCTGAAAGGCAAAAACACACAATTATATAGGATGTTCACTCAATGCTGTACAATGTAGAGAAAAACGGGGCAATTCAAGAAAGTGCTACGAAATGAATGTCAAAACGTAGTTTTCTTTATAAATGACATAGAATGACTCATTAGATTGATTGTTCTCTACAGTGTTGATGAAGGTTCATTTGCGGTGAACGTTGCTAGTTTAGAATGCGCCCCTCTTGGTTGCATCTCTTCCATATTTGGTGTTGTGAGGTGGTTTTATTTGGAGGTGTTTCCACTGGTTGGACCAATAAAAAATCAACTTGATACCTTTGTCATTTTCACCTCCAGATCCTTGGCTTTCATTGCCTATATTAGCGATCAATCTACGCTGAGAGGGGCCATTTCTATGGCGTTTTAAAGGGAAAGACTCAGAAATACACAATGAAAACAGGAACAGATTGTCTTCGCGGAGGGTAGATATTGAAATTCAGTCTGTTAGCTTTGTAAAGAAATACATATTTAGTCCCTATTTGTTTTGTGTTCAGCAGATTTCAGGGGGTCGTTGTTTCCACTCACGAACCTGCAGCCACTAGTTAGCTTGTCAGTTGACGTTCAAAGTTAGAGCCGTTCTGCCGCGGAGCAGCGACACAGAGTTCTATTGAGTAGTTACCACTTTTTGATCATGCCTGTGATAACATTCCACTCACTCTAAACATGCTACATTCTCAGAGTAAATCGTGTGTAACCATATATGGTAGAGACATGGGGTTTGCACCATTGTTTTTCTGACAGAATTTTCAAATTGTGTGGACATATTTGTATAAACCTTGAATGCATTAATCCTTTTATGGGGGGAACACCATAAATTATAAACTAAGGAGACTGAAGCTCAGAAATTGTAACGTAAAGTGTCTACAGATTAAGTTCGGAAATGCAATCAGCACAATCAGACCACGTAAATACAAATTAACTTACATGTTTTGATCTTCGTCATCGCTTTGCAGAAGGTCGTCGTTCAATTCCTCATCTGACACTTCTGAGGGATTCTAAAATCAAGAAAAACAACCCAGAAGAGATCAGTATGTTCTAGCTCATGTTATTCATTCCTTGCAAGCCAAGGCTTTGGATGGCAAGGTCGACTATAGTACAACTACTGAATATCAACCAAAAGTGAAGTGTTCTTTCATTTCTACAAACCACATCAGATTGAAAGTGTAGGCCTATGTATGATCGAATCAGATTGCTAATCTCACATATTTTAGGTAAATACTTGAGAATGAATAAAATAGTTCAAATAAACATGGGGATCTCCTTCAGTCCAAAAGGATGCTTTATTCTCATGTGGTGAAGGCAATCTGGGCAGGTTAAGTGTGTTCTCACATATAGTCCTCTTTAAAAAATAAAAATATAAAAACTCAGTTCTCTTTGTATTCACACTGCCCTTGCCTTTGAATGAGGACGCAACTCTTTTGCCAGTTCACTTCACCAATTTTGTGGTCCGAGTTGCTATGTTTAGAAAGGAACCAAGATATTTGTCCAACATTCACTCAGAGCACTCTGGGACAAGCCATTTCATAAGAATATGTTATTGGACAGCTAGATATACCTACTTACAATTGGGAAGATAATAGATTGAATTTAGTTAAAAGATGCGACAACAATTTTAATCATAAGATACTATGGGTAACAGAATAAATAGAATAAAACCCAATGTAGGCTACTGACCTTTAAAGAGCTAGAAACGACTTTGTACCCTGTTGTGAATCTCACCAAATATGTTGTCTTCTCACACTATTCAAACCCAACAACCGAATAAACAGTTTATGAAGCTAAAGATCACATATTGCTAACAAATAATCTGAAGTAAAACCTCCACACATAGGTTATTTTGGAAATACACTATATATACACACACACAAAAGTATGTGGACACCCCTTCAAATGAGTGGATTCAGCTATTTCAGCCACACCCGTTGCTGACAGGTGAATAAAATAGAGCACACTGCCATGCGATCTCCATAGACAAACATTGGCAGTAGAATGGCCTTACTAAAGAGCTCATTGACTTTCAACGCGGCACCGTCCTAGGATGCCACTTTTCCAACAAGTTAGTTCTTAAAATTTCTGCCCTGCTAGAGCTGCCCCAGTCAAATGAAAGTGCTGTTATTGTGAAGTGGAAACATCTAGGACCAACAATGGCTCAGCCTCGAAGTGGTAGGCCACACAAGTGCACAGAACGGAACTGCTGAGTGCTGAAGCGCGTAGCGAGTAAAAATTGTCTGTCCTCGGTTGCAACACTCACTACCGAGTTCCAAACTGCCCCTGGAAGCAACGTCAGGATCTTCATGAAATGGATTACCATAGTCGAGCAGCCACACACAAGCCTAAGATTACCATGCGCAATGCCAAGGATTGGCTAAAGTGGTGTAAAGCGCACTGCCATTGGACTCTGGAGCAGTGGAAACGCCTTCTCTGGAGTATTGAATCACGCTTCACCATCTGGCAGTCTGACGGACAAATCTGGCAGTCTGACGGGTTGGCAGATGCCAGGAGAACGCCACCTGCCCCAATACATAGTGCCAACTGTAAAGTTTGGTGGAGGAGGAATAATGGTCTGGGGCTGTTTTTCATGGTTCGGGCTAGGCCCCTTAGTTCCAGTGAAGGGAAATAACGCCACAGCATACAATGACATTACATACAATGACGATTCTGTGCTTCCAACTTTGTGGTAGCAGTTTGGGGAAGTCCCTTTCCTGTTTCAGCATGACAATGCCCTCATGCACAAAGCAAGGAGCATTCAGAAATCGTTTGTCGAGATCGGTGAGGAAGAATTTGACTGGCCTGCACAGAGCCCTGACCTCAACCCCAGGGAACACCTTTGGGATCAATTGGAATGCAGACTACAAGCCAGACCTAATCACCTCACATCAGTCCCGACCTCACTAATGCTTGTGGCTGATTGGAAGCAAGTCCCCGCAGCAATGTTCCAACATCTAGTGGAAAACCTTACCAGAAAAGTGGAGGCTGTTATAGCAGCAAAGGGGGGACCAAGCCCATTTTAATGCCAATTATTTTGGAATGACATGTTTGGCGAGCAGGTGTCCACATACTTTTTGGTCATGTAGTGTATTTGGTGAGAATCACAACATAGGGTACAAAATAAATTATAGCTCTTAAAAGAGCAGTTGCCTACACTGGGTGTACAATTTTCAATTACAGCATGATTTAATCTGCAGTTATTCTTCTGCTTCTTTCTAAACATAGCAATGTTAATGCAAAGAGGACTCAGACCACAAAATGGGTGAAGTAAAATGGCAAAAGAGATTATTTATTTTCTTCTTCAAATTTCACCTTTATTTGACCAGGTAGGCCAGTTGAGAACAAGTTCTCATTAACAACTGCGACCTGACCAAGATAAAGCAAAGCAGTGCGACACAAACAACACAGAGTTACACATGGGATACACAAAACGCACAGTCAATAACACAATAGAAGTATCTATATACAGTGTGTGCAAATGTAGTAAGATTAGGGAGGTAAGGCAATAAATAGGCCATAGTGGCAAAATAATTACAACTTAGCATTAACACTGGAGTGATAGATGTGCAGAATATGAATGTGCAAGTAGAGATACTGGGGTGCAAATGAGCAAAAAAACAATATGGAGATGAGGTAGTTGGGTAGGCTATTTACAGATGGGCTATGTACAGGTGCAATGATCGGTAAGCTGCTCTAACAGCTGATTCTTAAAGTTAGTGAGGTAAGATAAGATATAAGAATTGGGTCCTCATTCAAAGGCAATGTGAATACAAAGAGAACCGAGTTCTTTTATGTGTTTTTTTTCCACTTTAGAGGACAGCTTTTTTCTCTCCAAAAAGTACTATATGTACAACAACAACAAAACACCCTAAGATCCTTTTTGTTGCCCACTGTACTTCCTACTGGCTCACGTCAATAAATGCCCTTGTGGTGGAGCCACCTGGCACAAGCCTACTGCAAAATGTAACATACCTGTGAGGTCTAACATGGCTAATTCACCTTCCCTACAGCTGGCAGGCTGCATTCTTAAAATGTGTCCTAGCAGAGGCACCTATGGATGCTATGAAAGTAATCACAAACACAGGAGATGGGGAGTCCTTTGTCTTACCTTTTTGGCTGTCAGCCAATCCTCATCGAGCAAATCACCATCAAATTCACTGTAAGAGAAGAGATTAACCATGACGTAAAGCAAGGCAATGTATCTAATTTTACAATGCTATGTATTGGTCTAGTCTCTATGCAGCTAGTCTAGACATGATTCTTCATTGGAGCCTAAATTCTCATGAGCAAGGCCAGCTAATAGGCTAAAGTGTGCGCCAATAACACAACATCTTTACGATAAGCAGATGCCAATGTTCCACAATATTTACACTAGACCCGTCTCTGCAATGCCAGATTCTAGTGACACAAATGTTGTTCTCATAGGCTGCAGTCCCTATATTGTTCCTGGGTCATGTTCAGTTGGCCCCAAACAGGAGCAAGTACTTTAAATGGAAGCTGTACCACCTCAATTTCTCTCCTACCAGGTATGCTCATAAATCTACATCACATTCAGATCATAAACTCATTATGTTGTCATACTGTTTGTCATATTGTTGTTGGTCAAATTGTTTTACAAATTACAATAGTATACTTTTATATATACAGTATCACCCAGCTCCATTCATGAACACACTTGGTAAACTGGGAAAAATATGTATGTGGTGACATGGTGGCAAAGCCTCTGCAAAATATAGTCTCTGCCTAAAATCTCTTGGCCTATATTTTCTGCATGAGTTATGTGCTTCATAGTTAAGAGTAAGGAACTACTATACTAATATTAGGCTTGGGCGGTACACTGTATATACCGTATACTGGAGTATTTGGAAATAGCCACAGGATGGTTTTTCAAGAGTCAATACCATTGAAAATATTTATTTGGAGAAAAAAAAATGCTATCAATGTGAATATTTATAACTACTTTTTAAGTAAATACCTGCAGTCAACTTGTGCAATATGTTAGGAGATAAAGATCTCACTCCTCATTTCACCTGTCACATTTTTTATTATGAAACTTAACCGGTAGTCCCAAGTCAAGTGATGTTTGTGATGTTTGTTTAGAAGCACGGAACGATGAGAGACCAGAGCCTTGTGAGTCACTCACTGTTGTGCAGCCAGGTAATCTAGTTACAGTATGGAATTCACAACTACAGCTGAAGTCGGAAGTTTACATACACTTAGGTTGGAGTCATTAAAACTCGTTTTTCAACCACTCCACAAATTTCTTGTTAACAAACTACGGTTTTGGCAAGTTGGTTAGGACATCTACTTTGTGCATGACAAGTAATTTTTCACTTATAATTCACTGTATCACAATTCCAGTGGGTCAGAAGTTTACATACACTAAGTTGACTGTGCCTTTAAAAAGCTTGGAAAATTACAGAAAATTATGTCATGGCTTTAGAAGCTTCTGTTAGTACCTGTGGATGTATTTCAAGGCCTACCTTCAAACCCAGTGCCTCTTTGCTTGACATCATGGGAAAATCAAAAGAAATCAGTCAAGACCTCAGGAAAAAAATGTGTAGACCTCCACGAGTCTGGTCATCCTTGGGAGCAAACGCCTGAAGGTACCACGTTCATCTGTACAAACAATAGTACGCAAGTATAAACAGCATGGGACCACGCAGCCGTCATACCGCTCAGGAAGAAGACGAGGTTCTGTCCCCTAAAGATGAACGTACTTTGGTGCGAAGTGTGCAAATCAATCTCAGAACAACAGCAAAGGACCTTGAAGATGCTGAAGGAAACAGGTACAAGAGTATCTATATCCACCGTAAAACGAGTCCTATATCAACATAACCTGAAAGGCCGCCCAGCAAGGAAGAAACCACTGCTCCAAAACCGCCATAAAAAGCCAGACTACGGTTTGCAACTGCACATGGGGACAAAGATCGTACTTTTTTAGAAATGTCCTCTGGTCTAATTAAAAAAAATAGAACTGTTTGGCCATAATGACCATTGTTATGTTTGGAGGGAAAAGGGCTTGCAAGCCGAAGAACACCATCCCAATCGTCAAGTACGGGGGTGGCAGCATCATGTTGTGGGGGTGCTTTGCTGCTGGAGGGACTGGTGCACAAAATAGATGGCATCATGAGGTAGGAAAATTATGTGGATATATTGAAGCAACATCCCAAGACATCAGTCAGGAAGTTAAAGCTTGGTCACAAATGAGTATTCCAAATGGTCAATGACCCCAAGCATCCTCCCAAAGTTGTGGCAAAATGGCTTCAGGACAACAAAGTCATGGTATTGAAGTGGCCATCACATAGCCCTGACCTCAATCCTATAGAAAATGTGTGGGCAATACTGAAAATGCATGCGCAAGCAAGGAGGCCAACAAACCTGACTCAGTTACACCATCTCTGTCAGGAGGAATGGGCCAAAATTCACCAAATTTATTGTGGGAAGCTTGTGGAAGGCTCCCGAAATGTTTGACCCAAGTTAAGCAATTTAAAAGGCAACGCTACCAAACACTCAATAAGTTTATGTAAACGTCTGACCCACTGGGAACGTGATGAAAGAAATAAAAGCTTAAATAAATCACTCTCTACTATTATTCTGACATTTCACATTCTTAAAAGAAAGTGGTGATCCTAACTGACCTAAAACAGGGAATTTTTACTAGGATTAAATGTCAGGGATTGTGAAAAACTGAGTTTAAATGTATTTGGCTAAGGTGTATGTAAACTTCCGACTTCAGCTGTAAATGTTTGCCAGCTAGATACATTATAACTATTAAGTTAACTGTCTAAAATGTGCTAAATGCTTTGCAGTTGTGCATTTGGTTTGCTAATTTAGTAGCTAGTTAACTAAGTGGTTAACTCCAGCCCAAAATAAATACATAAATATCTTTCAAAAAATCTTGTTTCGTTTGGATCAAGAGTCTTTCTGTCTAAAAAATGTTTTGTGTGTGCAGCAAACTGAGTAGCATTTTTTTGTTACTTGCATAACTTTTAGCTGGGATGTCTGTCATGCAAATACTTTAGGTCAGAGATGCAATGCACTCGTTAGCATTCTCTATGGGATTGCACATGTACTTGTTAGCATTACTAACCTTCAAATTACAATAGCGCCCCCTTTGTTCAGTGCCGGTATTATCGAATATCCCGGAATGGCATAAAGGTTGGTATTAAAGTATGACAATCTGGATACCGCCCAAGCCTAACTAAAATAGCCTAATGTTAGAGGCCAATCCTAAAACTGCCGGCAGTAAAGGGAAAAGGTGGCATGCAAAACATGGGGAATGCTTGAATCTTTATGACAGTCGTGTTACACCAATAGCAGATATACCTGTCTAAATCATCATCTTCGCCTCTCCTCCTGCGTGATCTCTCGGCACCTGGTTTATCATAATCTTCAAAGTCATCATCTGAAAACAAAGAAACGGGGTTGTTAAGTCTGTTTGCTGTTTAGGGTCTTCAACACCAGACCTTGAGGGCCACAAAGTTAGCACATCGTTGCTTTCTATTTGGCAAATTAAAACATGGGAAACCAGGTGTGAAGACTCTCTGGTCAATCAATAACATGAATTGATCAATTCGGTCCAACAATTGAGGGGATTTGATTAACCTGGCCGGGCAGGGCACCCGGGTCTTGCACCGGGTGAAAGTTGGATGCTTTTGTTTTAGAAACCGGGCAAATTCCCAAGCGAGGGCCAGGTGCCCCGTTCAAAGCCCATGTCGGCATTTAAAAAAAAAACGTAATTAAGCACATGGAGTAATGAGTAGGATTCTGTGTACACATGCGAAAGTGATTGTTTTTGACGAAAACGCTTTATCTGCCTTCCCAATGAAAACTAGTTTTAAAATGTAAACATATTTTTTCTGGAAAAGAGACATGTTTCTGGACGATGCACCATGCTGCCTTGTTGACAACATGACCGAGCAGTGCAGAATACTGTTCGATTTGAGAAGGGCGCTCCTTCCTCACCGCTTTGCCCGTTCACATCAAGGGCCATAGACCATCGCCCTGCGGCTCAGCATAATCTAATCCCCCCATTGATAACCCTAGTTGTTTCAGTGCATTCCCCTGCTCAGAAGTTGCATGCATCATCCCATGGTTGCGTGCCATGTCATTGACTATGAAGTCGGGCACCAGATTGCGATTGGTCCTTTAATGCCGTGTTGAAAACAACTGGGAACTCAGAAATCTCAGACATCAGTGATCCGACATCAGTGCGTTCAAGACAACTGGGAACGAGTTCCGACTGGGAAAAATCGTTTTGAAATGTCATTCAATTTGGGATCTTTGGCCTCTTTCTAGAGCTTCAACTTTGCGACCAGAAGTTCACTTAAGTCATGATTTGACCATGATCTGATCTTGTATTTTTCTGACTTCCCAATTGTCTGGAACACACCCGAAGACAACTGGGACCCCCCCCCCACAAAAAAAATGGGTAAAATCGTCGACATCAGTGATCTTCAGGTCGGAAAGTTGGAGATCTAGAAAGATGCCCGAGTTGGGTGACCGTTCAAAAGAGTTCCCAGTTGTCTTGAACGCACTGGAGTCAGTCAGAGATGTCTGGATCCCTGTGTTTTTGAACACTGCATACATAGCCTATAACATGTGTTGCAATCTTCTGCAAAGATAGCCTGCAGAGTTCTGTCCTACTATCCAGGTCTGTACCCAAACAATTTGAACTTCTACTTTTAAAAATCCACCTCTCTAAAAACAAGTCTCTCACTGTTGCCGCCTGCTATAGACCACCCTCTGCCCCCAGCTGTGCTCTGGACACAATATGTGAACTGATTGCCCCCCATCTATCTTCAGAGCTTGTGCTGCTAGGCGACCTAAACTGGAACATGCTTAACACCCCAGCCATCCTACAATCTAAGCTTGTTGCCCTCAATCTCACACAAATGATCAATGAACCTACCAGGTACCTCCCCAAAGCCTTAAACACGGGCACGCTCATAGATATCATCCTAACCAACTTGCCCTCTAAATACACCTCTGCTGTCTTCAACCAAGATCTCAGCGATCACTGCCTCATTGCCTGCATCCGTAATGGGTCAGCGGTCAAACGACCTCCACTCATCACTGTCAAACACTCCCTGAAACACTTCAGCGAGCAGGCCTTTCTAATCGACCTGGCCGGGGTATCCTGGAAGGATATTGATCTCATCCCGTCAGTAGAGGATGCCTGGTTATTTAAAAAACAAAATCCCTTCCTAACCATCTTAAATAAGCATGCCCCATTCAATAAATTTAGAACTAGGAACAGATATACCCCTTGGTTCTCCCCAGACCTGACTGCCCTTAACCAACACAAAAACATCCTATGGCGTTCTGCATTAGCATCGAAAAGCCCCCGTGATATGCAGCTGTTCAGGGAAGCTAGAAACCATTATACACAGGCAGTTAGAAAAGCCAAGGCTAGCTTTTTCAAGCAGAAATTTGCTTCCTGCAACACTAACTCAAAAAAGTTCTGGGACACTGTAAAGTCCATGGAGAATAAGAACACCTCCTCCCAGCTGCCCACTGCACTGAAGATAGGAAACACTGTCAACACTGATAAATCCACTATAATTGAGAATTTCAATAAGCATTTTTCTACGGCTGGCCATGCTTTCCACCTGGCTACTCCTACCCCGGTCAACAGCACTGCACCCTCCACAGCAACTCGCCCAAGCCTTCCCCATTTCTCCTTCTCCCAAATCCAGTCAGCTAATGTTCTGAAAGAGCTGCAAAATCTGGACCCCTACAAATCAGCAGGGCTAGACAATCTGGACCCTTTCTTTCTAAAATTATCTGCCGAAATTGTTGCCACCCCTATTACTAGCCTGTTCAACCTCTCTTTCGTGTCGTCTGAGATTCCCAAAGATTGGAAAGCATCTGCGGTCATCCTCCTCTTCAAAGGGGGGGACACTCTTGACCCAAACTGCTACAAACCTATATCTATCCTACCCTGCCTTTCTAAGGTCTTCGAAAGCCAAGTCAACAAACAGATTACCGACCATTTTGAATCTCACCATACCTTCTCTGCTATGCAATCTGGTTTCAGAGCTGGTCATGGGTGCACCTCAGCCACGCTCAAGGTCCTAAACGATATCTTAACCGCCATCGATAAGAAACATTACTGGCCAAGGCTTTCGACTCTGTCAATCACCACATCCTCATCGGCAGACTCGACAGCCTTGGTTTCTCAAATGATTGCCTCGCCTGGTTCACCAACTACTTCTCTGATAGAGTTCAGTGTGTCAAATCAGAGGGTCTGCTGTCCAGACCTCTGGCAGTCTCTATGGGGGTGCCACAGGGTTCAATTCTTGGACCGACTCTCTTCTCTGTATACATCAATGATGTCGCTCTTGCTGCTGGTGAGTCTCTGATCCACCTCTACGCAGATGACACCATTCTGTATACTTCTGGCCCTTCTTTGGACACTGTGTTAACAACCCTCCAGGCAAGCTTCAATGCCATACAACTCTCCTTCCGTGGCCTCCAATTGCTCTTAAATACAAGTAAAACTAAATTCATGCTCTTCAACCGATCGCTGCCTGCACCTACCAGCCTGTCCAACATCACTACTCTGGACGGCTCTGACTTAGAATATGTGGACAACTACAAATACCTAGGTGTCTGGTTAGACTGTAAACTCTCCTTCCAGACCCACATCAAACATCTCCAATCCAAAGTTAAATCTAGAATTGGCTTCCTATTTCGCAACAAAGCATCCTTCATTCATGCTGCCAATAATACCCTTGTAAAACTGATCACCCTAACTATCCTCGACTTTGGCGATGTTATTTACAAAATAGCCTCCAATACCCTACTCAACAAATTGGATGCAGTCTATCACAGTGCAATCCGTTTTGTCACCAATCCGTTTTGTCACCACTATACTACCCACCATTGCGACCTGTTCGCTCACGTTGGCTGGCCCTCACTTCATACTCGTCGCCTAACCCACTGGCTCCATGTCATCTACAAGACCCTGCTAGGTAAAGTCCCCCCTTATCTCAGCTCGCTGGTCACCATAGCATCACCCACCTGTAGCACGCGCTCCAGCAGGTATATCTCTCTGGTCACCCCCAAAACCAATTCTTTCTTTGGCCGCCTCTCCTTCCAGTTCTCTACTGCCAATGACTGGAACGAACTACAAAAATCTCTGAAACTGGAAACACTTATCTCCCTCACTAGCTTTAAGCACCAACTGTCAGAGCAGCTCACAGATTACTGCACCTGTACATAGCCCACCTATAATTTAGCCCAAACAACTACCTCTTTCCCTACTGTATTTATTTTATTTATTTTTCTCCTTTGCACCCCATTATTTTTATTTCTACTTTGCACATTCTTCCACTGCAAATCTACCATTCCAGTGTTTTACTTGCTATATTGTATTTATTTTGCCACCTTGGCCTTTTTTTGCCTTATCTCCCTTATCTCACCTCATTTGCTCACATCGTATATAGACTTGTTTATACTGTATTATTGGCTGTATGTTTGTTTTACTCCACGTGTAACTCTGTGTCCTTGTATGTGTCGAACTGCTTTGCTTTATCTTGGCCAGGTCGCAATTGTCAATTCTCAACTTGCCTACCTGGTTAAATAATGGTGAAATAAAAAAAAATAAAAAAATAAACATATGGCTCACAGCCCCTGCATGCATCAACCAATGGTTGAGTGCCACGTCACACTCACCGACTGACAGATTTCTATAACATATGTGGTTAGCTGATACATATGCCGCGTTCAAAACAACTGGGAGCTCGGAACTCTGAAATATCTGCCTTCCGTGTATTCAAACCAACTGGAAACAAAACAACAATAAAAAAAAACTTGCTCCTACTGGGAAAAATCGATTTGAACGGTCATCCAACTCGAGAACTCGTATTTTTCGAGTTCCCAGTTGTTTTGAACGCGGCAGTAAAATACCTATCCTGGTGTAAGATCCGGCAGAGGAACGCGCCCAATGAATTAATGACTTTGTGTGGTTAGCAAGCTACAACATTTTACTTACCAACAATGGTTTGTTTTAATAGTTCAAAGTAAGTTACTGTAAGACACCATTTTAGCGCGACACATAGTTACCATGCCTGCTAGCTAACCAGCCAGGCAGCGGAGCCTGCGTCATACAGTTAGCTAGCTACCGTTAGCATTTATTTGAATCAGGAACAGAACATAGCTATTTTAACTTCCCCAGTTATGCATCTAGTTATCACATGCAGACACAGTAGCAAGTTAACTTGCAATAACGTTATCAAAACAACCACAAAACACATGCATTTCGCTACTCCCATAATAACATCTGCTAAATATGTGACCATTAAAATGTGACATGGCGCAGCGAACTAGCTTTCTAGCAAATTCGCTATCTAGGCATGTTTTGACGTTAGCTGGCTAGCTTACTGTGGGCTTTACACTTGGTTATAATGGCTTCAAATATCCACATGCACTTTTGACCAACACACTCACTACACAGCATGAACTTGTATCGTGATATACAGTTAACTATAGATATGTTTCTGTGAATGATTGTGCGTTAGGCCAATGATGAGGCCTATCTCTTGCAAGCCCAAAGTCTACCGAAATAATGATAGTTAACATACCTCGGGGGCTGGCCGCCATGACGCAATAATGTTCCCCGTGTAAGTGCAATTCTATATAATTGCAGAATACATTGAAATGTTTACACTTTTGTATTTAAATAAAGCTAATGCTACAGCTAACGTTGTTTACCACCATCGGCAGAGAATCAGAACATAAACATGGCGGAGGAAATGAGCGCTGATGCATTCTGGGAATGCATACATGTTTCCCTAAAACCTGATCCGAAGTCAGATTATATTACCTAAAATGTATCAAACCAATCTTGGATATTTGATAATAAACTGATCCTAAATCTGCTCTTTTGGTTAACTTCTCTCTGCAGTTCATGAGACCCAACAACAAGTATGTATGCATGATATCACATGCTTTGTTTGTAAATTATGTCTGAGTGTTGGAGTGTGCCTATGGCTATCCTTAAATACATAAATAAATAAATAAACATTGTGCTTTCTGGTTTGCTTAATATAAGGAATTTTTTATTTATTTTTATTTCACCTTTATTTAAACAGGTAGGCTAGTTGAGAACAAGTTCGAATTTGCAACTGAAATGATTTACAGCATTTTCTTTTACTTTTGATACTTTAGTATATTTAAAACCAGATTATAGACTTTTACAAAAGTAGTATTCTACTGGGTGACCTTTACTTGAGTCATTTTCTAGGTATCTTTACTTTTGCTCAAGTAGTGCGAATTGTGTACTTTTTCAACCACTGCATAAAACTATGAAAGTATACATATTTTCTCAATAAGAGTAGGCGATAACATGAAATATACAATACAATGTCAGTCATTTGTCACACATACTGGGCCAATTTATCCCGTTCTTCATAGAGACCATCCTCTGGGATTTTAACTTGGATAGGAAACGGACGATGCTTATCAGTCTCACTGGCAGCTATAGGAATTAACAGAGGGGAAATGTCACAAAAATCATTTGTGGATAATGGGCGTGTCACAATGATGTCACAGTGGATTGTGAATAAAAAGTGAACTATCCTTAACAAAGGACTCAGTCCCTTGGGAATAACTTGAGGTTATCAATCACTCTCAGCTCTATTCTTTAGGCCAGAAACTGACTGATGTAAACATGACCGATGTAAATCTTTTGTATTCTACTTGATGTTTTAAGATCAACAAATGCATATTTACATTTAGATCTAGTCATTATGCAATTCCAGAACTGGAGTTAATCTTATTAAAGTTATTCAAGTCCCTCCTTTGATTTTTTGGAGGGGTGGGGGTGGGGGGGACCAAAGCCTTTCCAGTTAACGTAACAAAGGTTTTGGCATAGCATTTTTTTTTTCTGGTGTCCATTCTAAAGTCTGGAGTCCATTAAGCTCTGAAGTAGGAATCCAAGCAGTTGTCTCTCAGACTCTACAGCCAGACTTTGGAGTTACTGGTAAAGTCTAACCCCCAAATTCTTCTTTGGCTGACAAACGTCAACAAAGACCCCTAGAGACACCAAAGAGAGGTGAGCAGTGAAGTGAAGCCTCATTGTATTGGCTCATTATGGGATCCTGCAGTGAGGAAGAAGCCATTTTGTAGCACCACAAGGTCAATATCTGAAAGCCAGAGCGATGGAGGGGATCAGCCATGAGATTTTTAATTTCAGAAGGTGCAAAGGGACTTTCCTGTGAGGATTGGGAGGATAAGATGTTGAGCTGGTGAATATTTTCCTGGTTTCTTATGGAGTTGTGTATTGATCAAATATACAATATTTTCCATATTTTTCAATTACTATGTCATTTCCCTTAGCATTGCATGCCATTTATTTTGATTTTTGGATGGTAGACTTATCTTCTGACACACATTTTTGGAAACATATCTGTAAATAAAGTCTATGCATGCAAGTACAAAAGGAAATCCTTAAGCAGTGAACAATTGAACTATTGATGGTTGTTATCAAGGATAAGGTTGTTATACAGTAAATAAGAAAATAACTTTCAGGGTGTCCAATGAACACAGAACAACATTAGCCATCAGTAGTAACATTGACCAAATATGGTAAAGATTCTGCTGTAAAAACATGACTTGAAAAGATGAAAGATAGCCCATATTTACACATTTCAGTTAATAATACAATTATTTAACTAATAAGTACTTTCATCATGCTCCAATCATTACATGTTTTACCATGTTTTTCTTATGATGATCAACATTATTGCTATGCATATTGATATTCATAATTGGGATACCATCTTATGAAATATTAACAACTGAACAGCTGCTTTTAAGATGCTGAGAGGTTGTATATCATTATCTCTCGATCCTGATTCTTTTTTTCCCCAAGAATTTGGGGGTTATTTCCAATAACAAGTTCTGAGGATAGCTGTCACATTCTATTACGGTGCCCTGAATGATTCTGTGCTCTTTTCCCAATCCAGCGGTTTTCCATAACAATGCAATTTAAAGGGTGGAAAGCCTGAGGCGACAAGAATTTATCCTCTTCAGTTAATAACGGACAAAAGTTCTTCCCACAACAAACCTGCCCATATGCCTTGTGTAGACCCACTTGACAAAGCCACAGCCTCATCTTCTTTGTTTTTGTATGTAAGCCATTTGTATCTACAAAGAACTAATCATTGTCAAAATAATATAAACCATCCTGAGAAAGCCCAATAGCATTGCAAAGAGACATGGAAATGAAACGATTCATTGTAACAGAACATTTCTCTATTGCGTTGTGTGAGATAACACACACACATAAGCCCTTTAAAATAAAAAGCATACAGTAGGACATATCTATACCATAGACATTTAATCTCATTATAGCTCTGTGTTCTACACACCGTCTACTCTGATCCCCTGAAAAATACAATCAAAGGTCCTTCATTCTGGTCCTTGTTTCCCAGGGGCCCCCAAGTTGTGATGAATATGTAAAAGTGTATAAAACCACCCCTTAGACTTGTGGAAGGTGAGATCTTTTGTCCCTCAAGGGGGGGGGGGGGGGGGGGACTGTTCTGAAAAGACACCATGTTTATTTATTTGTATCAGTGCTTGTTTGTTTAAAGTATTCAAGTGATTGTGTGAAGTTATGGCACTGCAATAATGTATTTTGTTTTCAGTTGGTTTCATGAGTTTCGAGTGTCAGATGGGGGTCCAAGCACAGTGAATCTGACATTCCTTATGTGCATTTTTGGTAAATCGTGATCTTTGGTCAGCAACTACTGAGGTCTGAAAGCACTGCAGCCTAGTACTGTAGGAAGTGAGAGACTTCCAGTGAACGTAACAGATCCAAGCAAATTTTGATGTATACATTGAGTGTACAAAACATTAGGAACACCTTCTTAATATTGAGTTGCACCCCCCTTTGCCCTCAAAAACGGCATCAATTCGTCGAGGCATGGACTCTACAAGGTGTAAAAATCTTTCCACACGGATGCTGGCCCATGTTAGGTGCCTTGCACCTACTACCATACTCAGTTCAAAGGCACTTCAAAATGTTGTCCCCAGTTGCTTCAAGATGTTCACCATTGTTCCTGTAACCAAGAAAGCAAAGGACTATTGCCCCGTAGCACTCACTAATGTCATCATGAAGTGCTTTGAGAGGCTAGTTAAGGATCACCTCCACCTTACCTGGCACCCTAGACCCACTTCAATTTACATACCGCCCCAATCGATCCACAGACGATGCAATCGCCGTTGCACTGCACACAGCCCTATCCCATCTGGACAAGAGGAATACCTATGTAAGAATGCTGTTCATTGACTACAGCTCAGCATTCAACACCATAGTACCATCCAAGCTCATCACTAAGCTCGGGGCCCTGGGTCTGAACCCCGTCATTTGCAACTGGGTCCTGGACTTCCTGACGAGCCGCCCCCAAGTGGTGAAGGTAGGAAACAACACCTCCACAACGCCGATCCTCAACACAGCGGCCCCACGAGGGTGCGTGCTCAGCCCCTTCCTGTAATCCCTGTTCACCCATGACTGTGTGGATATGCACTCCTCCAACTCAATCATCAAGTTGGCAGACGACACAATGTTAGTAGGCCTGATTACCAACAATAACGAGACAGCCTACAGGGAGGAGGTGAGTGCTCTGGCGGAATGGTGCCAGGAATTAACCTCTCCCTCAACGTCAACAAAACAAAGTAGCTGATCGTGGACTTCAGGAGTCAGCAGAGGGAGCACGCCCCCATCCACATTGACGGGACCGCAGTGGAGAAGGTGAAAAGATTCAGGTTCCTCTGTGTACACATCACTGACACCCTGAAATGGTCCACCCACACAGACAGTGTGGTGAAGAAGTGGCAACAGTGCCTCTTCAACTTCAGGAGGCTGAAGAAATTCAGCTTGGCACCTAACACCCTCACAAACGTTTACAGATGCACTATTGAGAGCATCCTGTTTGGCTGTATGGTATGGCAACTGCACCGCCCGCAACCGCAGGGCTCTCCAGAGGATGGTGTGTTCTGCCCAACGCATCACCACGGGCACACAGCCTGGCCTCCAAGACACCTACAGCACCCCATGGACATCAACCACCTGAGCCACAGTCTGTTCACCCCGCTATCATCCAGAAGGCGATGTCAGTACAGGTGTATCAAAGCTGGGACCGAGAGACTAAAAAACAGCTTTTATCTCAAGGCCATCAGACTGTTAATTAGCCATTACTAGCCAGCCTCCACCTAGTACCTCACCCTGAACTTAGTCACGGTCACTAGCCGGCTACCACCCGGTTACTCAACTCTCCACCTTAGAGGCTGCTTCCCTATATGCATAGACATGGAATCACTGGTCACTCTAATAATGTTTACATACTGTTTTACTCATTTCATATGTACAGTGCCTTGCAAAAGTACCCATCCCCCTTGGTGTTTTTCCTATTTTGTTGCATTACAACCTGTAATTTAAATGGATTTTTATTTGGATTTAATGTAATGGACATACACAAAATAGTCCAAATTGGTGAAGTTAAATTTTAAAAAAGAACTTGTTTCAAAAAATTCGAAGCATGGTGGTGGCAGCATCATGCTGTGGTTATGTTTTTCATCGGCAGGGACTGGGAAACTGGTCAGAATTGAAGGTATGATGGACTCTAAATACAGGGAAATTCTTGAGGGAAACCTGTTTCAGTCTTTCAGAGATTTGAAACTGGGACAGAGGTTCACTTTCCAGCAGGACAATGACCCTAAGCATACTCCTAAAGAAACACTTGAGTGGTTTAAGGGGAAACTTTTAAATGTATTGGAGTGGCCTAGTCAAAGCCCAGACCTCAATCAAATTGAGAATCTGTGGTATGCCTTAAAGATTGCGGTACAGTACACATCCAACTTGAAGGAGCTGGTGCAGTATTGCCTTGAAGAATGGGCAACAATCCCACTGGCTAGATTTGCCAAGCTCATAGATACATGCCCCAAGAGACTTGCAGCTGTAATTGCTGCAAAGGGTGGGGGAGGGGGTGAATAGTTATGCACGCTCAAGTTTTCTGTTTTTTGTTGTTGTCATATTTCTTGTTTGTTTCACAATAAAAATATGTTGTATCTTTATAGTGGTAGGCATGTTGTGTAAATCAAATGATACAAACCCCCCCAAAAATATATTTTAATTCCAGGTTGTAAGGCAACCAAATAGGAAAAATGCCAAGGGGGTGAATATTTTTGCAATCCACTGTATATACTGTATTCTACTGTATTCTAGTCAATGCCACTCCAACATTGCTCATCTTAAATATCATTCTTTAACCGGTCTCCTCCCCTTCATCTTCAATGATTGAAGTGGATTTAACAAGTGACATAAATAAGGGATCATAGCTTTCACCTGGATTCACCTGGTCAGTCTATGTAATGGAAAGTGCAGGTGTTCCTAATATTTTGTGCACTCAGTGTATAAACCCTGAATTGCTGATGCTATATATTGGCCAATGAGGGGCTTTGAAGACACAAGTCAGCCACACTGGTAATCTTCAGAAGGAGCAGTCCTCCATAGGAATTAATGCAATTCTACAGTTTTTAAATTAAAACCAAGGACAAAATTACATGTATTTAAGTATTTTTGTTGTTTTAGTGGCGACAGTAAGATTAGTACTATATAAAAATATCTACTTAAAGTGAAAAATATATGTATATTCATTTTTATTTGTGTGTTTAGCTCACATACAATTTAAATGTATTCATTAAGGTGTCTGTAATAGAATATACCTGGCAAAAATGAATATAGACATTAAAGCTGGGATATGCGAAATGTGAAACAGCACCAATGGTCGATCCAGGCGCATTGTTACAGTTTTTGTTTTGTTTTTGAAAAGGATGAGCTGATTATCCAGCAACGTAATAAAACAAAGTCGTAGTACATACTCTGCTGTTCTATCGTGCGTGCAATGATGTCAGAGGGAATAAAACAGTGTTCGTTTTTTCAAGTAATGACTTTATTGTTGTAATATTGCAAACGGACTTGGCAGTTTCAACGCAACAGATTCCAACTTTAATAAATGCATTTCTATAGCTTCCAAACTTTTTTTTAACAATGGTGGGAGAGTACCAAAATGGAGGTGCTGTCCCTTCAAAACAGCGCCCCCCATACCATCAGTCATCTAGTGTATGTATAATCACTGGATATTAGTAATTTCTGTCAATATGTTTTTTATGTCTACATTTGACTGTTTCCCTATAAATGGGCCTAGAACCTGTGACTTTGAATAGATATTACTTACACATTGGGCCACACATATCACAAAACCATCACAGCATCAGGCAACTGTTAGTAGCCAAACAGCTTCTACAAACACAAAAACAAATCAATATGTCAGGGTCAGGATGTTCCGCGACACTCTCTATTGGGTTTGTCAATATATGATAAGCTGTGTGTGAAAGTATGTTACAGAATTCACAACTGTTTTGAGAAAAATTGGTCTGTGCTGGCTGAATTATTGCATATAACATTTGCATTACGCCTACATAAACCTAACAGTTGTGGATTCATTCTGTATAGGTGCACTACATTGACAAATCTACAAGACACTTTATTTAACAAAAGATGGGCTAAGTGCTTTGGCAGTTTTCACATTCATGCTATTTTCAAATTCCCAGACTATTGATTAATTTTCACCCCCAACACGCGGGTACCAGGATTTTCACTATGGCCTTTTGTCATTGGATGCCAGGTTCAGATTCACAATCCCATTGGCTCCCTGGCTGTCATTCTGAAATGTTGCAGATTTTTTCGCGGGTCGTGAACGCGCAACACAGACTGGAACGTAACTGCTCTGAGACTGTCTGGAGTCTGTCTGAAACTGATAAAATTGGAGAGGGAGTTAAGGCTCTAGCTATGTAAATTGATAAGAACTCATGAATTCGAAATGGGAATTTACAGTCACTCAACAATGCTAGCGATTGAATTACGACGCAATGCAAATCAATATTTAGGCTCATGCTTTGAAAGTTTTTTCAATGTTTATCACCAGACAATTCATTATGCACAGGTAAGACTACCGTCTGTAGATCGCGATATTATTTTATATAAGCCTTACTAAATGCTGTTATTCATTGCTGTTGAAAAAAAATGTATATGTTATTATGATAAAGATTGGTAATTCGTTATTGTAACATAAAAGTAACCAACATTACATGCTGCTAAATTGACGTCATTGCTGTTAATTCGTTGGTATAACGCTGCGTGCGTTGTGTGATGTGAATGATGCTCTGTACAGACATACGCAATTGTTGCTTTTGGGAATATGTAGCCTATCTATCCCTCATTCTTCGTCCTGTAGCCTGCTTTGTGAATGTGCGCAGGCAACGCATCTTTGCTCTCGTGAATACCGTTATTCTTAAATAACCCTTTGAGCACCTCACGAGAGTGGCGCGCGTACCTGTTGAGCATCTTCAGAGGACGATGATAGCTTTTTTGAAAATGTTATCGGTGTGATATACCCTAATGTTACGGCAAACTAGCATATTAAACATTTGTTGTTTTTTGGATGACGAAACATTTACAACTTTTAATTAATTTGAATTAATTTAGTGTAGCTTCACTGAGCGTGTGTATATGACCACAAGAGCCGTTGTGGCACGTAGAAAAATAGTTTACACGTAGGTATATTTGTTTTCTAGTGTGTTCTTCCCCCGCAGGTATGATCTTCGGTTCTGAAAAGAAGCCTATCAGCTGAAGTTTAAGCGTAACGTGGCATTTCAATGGAACAATTATTTGAAAGGTTGGTTCTGGTTGAAAAGTAAATAAGAGGTATGGTAAAAATGGCGTCTACCTGTTTAGGTAAGGCAGGATAGCGCCTAACCCAAAAAGTAAATTATATCTATTGCTCAAAGAGATCTTAGTCATGGATTGGAAGTTGGAACTGTGTCAAAACATGAGTAACAGTTAGGACTTTTCTTTATTCACACAGTCGAGGTATATAGGTAACAAGTTGTTACTTCAGGTAGAGAGGGCCATGTAGCCCTGAAGATGTACCAAAACGTCATAAGTCTCAGGCAGTAGGTTTACTAGTCTTTTAGTCTACTGCACCTCACAAAGGTGGTTGATTACTGGTCATTCACTGGATTTGGCATAGGACACTAAAATTACTTGCATTTTTGTAGAAGAGAAGCCATTCAAAATGGTTGTATAAGACACAAAATAAATGGTGTATCCTGAAACGTTTACATGGCAAATTTTTCCATTACACATACAATTAACTTCTAAGAAATTGTCTTTAGTTACAAAGGTTCTCTATCCTTTTTTTTTGTTTGTTGCCTCAGTCAGAGATTAATCTTTACATGTGAAATAGACACCTTTGCTTTGTCTTGTAGTTGTATGAAGGCACTAGTCTGGTCTGACAGGGCAAGATGGCGGCTGTAGAAGTCTCAAAGCATTGTTATGTCCCATCGCCTATTGATTCTTTGGGTAGTTGATGAATGTGATGAGACAAATCTTGGACAGACTAGTATAACATACAGTGTGGTTATCCGCGTTAGATCAGAGAAATAATTCATTTATTTGGTTTACTGCTAAATCTAAAGTGAGCTTTCATTGCACCAAAACTGCTTTTTGTTTATGTGTTAAGTAAACATTTTTTTCTGGGCATTGTTATCCAATATTTTTCCCACATCACCCCTGTTTTTGATATGCATATGATATGAATTATCTCAGTGTCTGGTTTTGTTTCAGCCAAAATATCCATATTATTCAGTCTCATGCCTCTCGTCGTCACAGTAGAAGGGAGTGAAAGAGTTCAGAAAATGAGCAGGGCAGCCTGTAACATTGAGATCTCACCGGCACACCCATCACAATTTTCCTCAAGGCTCAAAAGGACTCATGTCATTATGGTTTGACATAACTAATGCAAGTGATAGACAAGTCTTCGATGCAGACTCTTTGACGTGCCAAATGTGCTTAATGGACACAAGATTTCATAGCCTGCATTTAATACAGTAAAAACTGTACAAAAACCCCAAATGATCAGAATGAGTTCTAATGTCTAGTTAATGATGTGCGGTGGTGGGCCACTAGAGCTCTTCTTCAGACAGGCCTAATCAGAGAGATGCTGATAGATGCAAGAGCACTTTGGGTGCTGTTCAACGTCCCTCTGGGTGCAGTCTGACAGTACATGTTATTTCCGCTCGGTGGCTCTGTGATGTTTATCTGTGACTCTTATAACTGACCGGCCTGGACAGATCACTTAATTATCACCTGTTAAAGCTTGCTTTGTGTATCTGCTGTCAGACCTTGTCCTCACTGAGCCCTCATCATACTCCTTAATGGTTTTTGAAAGGTTTTAGATTGTTTTCAATGTAGCCTAACTTGGGAAGTGTGCAGCCACGCTTAAACATTCCAGCTCCTTTGATCTTTTCAGGTGTGTCCCTAACCTGACCTGTAATGGTTGACATGTACAATATTCCAATTCCAATTAGAGAGGGGGAAAAAAAATAGCCAACCGTGCCCATGGTGTTATTAGTCCTGGCGGTCCTGTAGTCCTGTTCATGGCGGTCCAGCGGAGCTGGTTTAAATTCAAAACCATACTATTTGTGTACGATGACAATGCAATAAAATAGGCCTCCTTTGGGAAATCCCTGCCATGCTCTTCAACAAACACACACACACACACACACACACACATACACATATATATTTATTCAATTATGACTCTCAAATTGTTTTCATTTTTTCCGGTTGCACTTTACTGAAAGCAGACCGGTACATTATGTAGTTATAATGCTTAAGAACATGTCAGTGGCACTTAAAACAGGCTCTGTCCTTAATCCTATATCAAGCATGGATTATTATTTTGTGTTTCATGTTAGCAGCATATTTAGATGTTTGTTGTCTTTGTTTACAGGGGGCCCTTATGACACCTTGAGCCCCGTCGATAACCCCCCCATGTCTGTAGTGATGACACTTTTCCAGGGATGATGGTAAGATTCTTGTTGACCTGTTTTTCGCTAAAGCACATTTGAGCATGTTGCAAGGAGAGAAGAGAAATGCTAGGAATGCTGTAAAGTTTTGGGTACAGAGAGAAAGTGTTATTGCCTTGGGGGAACATGAGTTTGCTGCATGGACTAATATTAACAGAAAATGAGTAGTAGCTTGCATCGTCAAATCTGATATGACGCTGAGAAATGGCACATTGCACTCAGCACTGCAGTCCATTTTCAGCAATCTTTTCTAATAAACTCAGATTCTTGATCTCTTCATAAGATAATTAAAAAAATGTGGATCTGAAGTCAGATAACTTTTCACCAGAGGCTTTTAGCTGGGAAAAAATACTGGCGTTTCGCTCAGAATAATTTTACTACTCTGCTATTGGTTCCCTTTTGCTTGCCTCACTCTAGTGGCCGAAGTCACGATTTATGGTCTAGCATCATGGAACTTCCCAGAGAGAATGGTGGTTCATCTTTCATGTAAAGCCGTTTGATATTTTATCTGAACATGTCTTGGGGTATCTCTGTGCTCATACAATATATTACTTTAAGTTCGGTCATTTCATCTTTGAGCAGTGCACCACACAACAGCGACACCAGCCAATGCTGCTTTCTAAATGGCTGGTTGTTTTTCCTAATCTGACCACGTAATGACGCTGCACTCTGGAAACAGGGCGTTTCCTTTGACATTGGTCTGGCATATTTTTGAATCAAGGCTCAAGGCCTTTGCTGTATTTTAAGGGGTCTCCTGGCAGTCTGCCAGAATATGGGCCCACTTTCCTCGTCCCCCATGGCTGCACAAGATCATGAGTCTTTGCACAGCTGTACTCTTTGCTGGTCTTAGCTGTTGAAATCTCAAGGCCAGCAGCCTCCATTTTATGCTAGCGAAGAGGAAAGAGTTTGCGCTCCAGTGTAGCTACTGGAACAGGCTAACTGAAAATGCAGCACGTATAGGAATCAGGGCGATTTGTACTAAAATATGGTTTCCCGTCAATCTGCATAAAAAATTTTATATGACAATATCCGTTTGTCAAATAAAATAAAATAAAATAAAATAGTTGACTGTCCTCAGCAGAGACTGTATATTGTTTTACATTTGACCGCGATCCAACATGTCCTATGATACTTTTTTTTTATATATATAAAATAAATGTTTATGTAAAATAAAAACATTTCACAATATAAAAAAAAAAATATCGTTTTCAGTTTTCAGGTTAATTTGAACTGGTTATCTGTTGTTTTGTCCTAAAATAAAAACGTAACCTTGATAAATACAGATAGTGGGAAATATGTAGGCCTATATATGACCTAATTTCAAAAAGTACCAAGTCGTGTTATCTTTAGTGTCAAATATTATCAGATGATGCTTATATAATACATATAAAAAATACCAAATAAAATCGTAGATTTGCAAACAAATATATTATTCACTTTTTTGTGAACTTGAAGAATTGCAATCGAATTAGATTTACACAAATAGGGATACATACCACATTGTATAATATTGACTGATTATTGTAAAATATGATAGAATGACGTTACGTGACAATTTAATGTCTTGTATTTTTGTTGTTTGTTTTTGCAATTTCACGTTGTTATTTGGCTGGTTTTTAAACAAAGGTTACAAAACCATTTTGTACTGTACATGGTTTGAGGTCTACTATTGTATATTTTAGCGTTCATTTTGTGTAACCCATTGAAATATTTATTGCGATTGTACACCCATCATTACTGCAAAACTCAAACGGTATATATGGGTATATTATGAATATTCTTTTGCAATAAAGGTACTTTCAACTAACGTTTCAATCAATTATTATACTATAATAGAATGGATGTTACATGAGGAATGAATTAACAAAAAAACTCACCCCCTGAAGTGGACATTTGTAACTAAACTTTTAAACTGATAAGACTATATGGCGTTGGCCTTCGAGTTGATTAGGTTCTGGAATAATATTTGATGTTTTATACTTGCCCATGTTATTTTTAAATTGCTTGAATTCACATTCACTTGTAATACGTTTTCTATATACTATTTGTCAAGATACTTTTGAACAATCAATGAATTATCAGGTCTTTAAAAAACGTATCCTCTGTAAGTGAGGAAAAAAATACTCATAAACTATAAATGCCCTTACATTAAAATGTCTCTCTTTGTCCTGTGTATAGTCTGGTTGAAAGTATTTAACATGTTCCCATATAGTAAAAACTGTAGCTACAAACTCCACGTATGACGAGTGACTTAATCTTTTGAATTGTGGGGCATAGATGACTGGTGCCTCTAACTTTAACTCTCTGAATGCTGGTCTTGGTCTACTGTAAAAAAAATAAAAATAAAAACGTAAAAAAACTTTTGTGTAGGCCGAACTGTGTTTCTATACCAAATAACACAATAATGTCTGCCAGTGACGCGTTGAGCTGCCATGCTACTCCCTCGTCACAAAGGTAGAAAGAGAGAAAGAGGACTTTGGGTTTGTGTTGTGGTGTGGAGAGGGGTGTTGGGGGAGCTTTGAGGGCTGGTGGAGTAGGAGAATCAAGCTTTAGCTTACTGTCAGGTTGTCTGCACTATAGTCCTGGATTTTCACTGTTCTCTCAAACTTCTTGACCTTCAGGCTGAGACAAAGCAAAGCCCAACACAGTTGAGCTGAGTTTTCTGCAGTGAGATTTCTGGGGTACATTGGGGTTTGGAACACATTGGATTAGATTAATCTACATGTTCTATTTGGTAATGACCCAGCAGGCATTAGAGATCATTTCACATTGATGGTTGTGGCTGAAGTATTACATAACAACCAGAAACATGAAGATCTCCCAAAGTTTTTAACAAGGCACTGCATGACTGAGCTTTAGTAAAATTTGTGAAAATATATATTTTTTGTACCGTACACGCATAGTACATAGAATAAAGGCTGCTTAGTTCATAGTTAATTCTATTTAAATACTTTATTTTGTGATAATCTTATTATTATGAATACTCTCAGGTTCTAAGTAATTTATGACAAGGTTGGCTGTGTATAAAAAAACAAACATGAGTATTACCTTCTAGGCACCTGCGATGGTCGAAAGTGTGTTTGTTTCGATAGAAGAAAATGGGTTTTGTAGTTAAAGATAACAATCTAGCTACTATTTAGCAGATGCTCTAATCCATGGAGATTTTCATTAAGTACAAGAACAGTAACTTTGTCTTTACTGTTGTCTAAAGGGCTATCCATATAGGGCTATGGGTATGAAGACGAGACATGTCCCCTGACCTTATATTAGCATTTGTTTGTGTTTCATGTCCAAATCATCCCAACCTGTCTACAATGTATTGCGTAGCTCAATAGTTACTTTAAGATGACATGAAACGCAAAAAATACTAATATCAGGGATAATTACTTTATTTGGTGGGGGGTGCTAAAAAGTAAGCATTTGGAGACACTGGTCAGGTAAACAAAACCAAAGTAAGGATTGTGGTCTTGTCCATAGACTGCTCACATGGTAAGGAAACCGATATGTATTTTTGCCATTTGAGTGAACTATCCATTTTTAAAGTCTTGATATCTAGCACACTTTGTTACTCAATGTTTCTTCGGACATTGTAATGAAGACATTGTAATTATGCTGTATCATGTTTGCACAGTACAGTACACATTTCATGCTAGTCATCCTTTCAAGTCTGGTATGTGTGTGCCAGGATCCTGTGCGAACTTCTCAGCCTTAAAGCCTCCCTTGACGAGGATTGGCTTTCTCCTCACAAACAAAGGGATCTTCAAACAGGAAAGATTAGCTGGACAAAAAATATCAGTGCCAATGAAAACCTGGAGTAAACATCAGATTACACTCTTAGAAGGTGCTACCTAGGACCTAAAATGGTTCTTCGGGTGTCCCCATAGGAGAACCCTTTCAACAACCGTTGTTGGTTCCAGAGTAGAACCCATTTGTTTCCAGGTAGAACCATTTTGGGTTCCATGTACTGTAGGACCCTTTCCACAGAGGGAATCCAAAATGGTTCTACCTGGAACCAAAAACGTTTTTACCTTGGAAACAAAAAGGGTTCTCCTATGGGAACAGCCAAATAACCATTTTGGAAGCCGTTTATTCAAAGGGTGTACTAATGGATGTAAAGTTTTGAACATAAAGTAGGTGAATGGCTCTGTGAGCATGTCAAGTGGACTACTTGGTTTTTGTCTGGGAGCTGTTTATTTTGAATGGTAACCAAGTGAATGGTTTGTTTCAGATATTGACTGCGGCGCTCAGTCTGAATGCTAAGTGATTTCCCATGTTCCACCGTTCTAGATGCAGCTGCTGGTTTTAGGATGTGCATACACAGCATGTTCTTTTCCACCCAGCTGCGTAACAATGACAGCTCCAGTAATTTCCCCTGTTTTCATTTGACTGCAAATCCTTCAGCCACTGCCTTTTACATGGGGTTTACTCGTCTATAAAACTCTCCATAACACAAAAAGAGGTAGGGGTGGGTGAGCAACGTCTGACTTCTGACTGCAACCTCTAGCCTTGAAGACTGCCCTTATAGAAAATAACACGTTAATTTCAAATGATCACGTGATTTTATGAGAAGTTAATGTGATGTGATGCAATGAAACTACACATGATAACATTTGAATATTTTTTTAAGTGAAAGTGCAGATTCGATTTTCACATGTCTAATTCACATGTGAAAATGCAACATGGCGCCGGAAGGGCACTGGAGGGCTCTTTCGGCTCTTAACCAACCATGCTATTGTTTTTGTGTGTGTGTGTTGTTCGGAACTTGTTTTGTACATATTGTTACTGCTACAGTCTCTTAAGACCGAAAAGAGCTTCTGGACATCAGAAATGTGATTGCTCACCTCAAACTGGACGAAGAGTTCTTCTTCAATGAGTCGGACGGGAGGGATGTAAAACAGACACCCGACTAGGCCCACATTCCCGTTATTCGCTGGAGAAGGAAACGGTTTCGCGGAAGGAGATCAGGGTGCCTTGTATGGGATGGCTGAATGACGACATTAAGAACATACACCGGGTTATACACTCCAGCAGCAGGACAGAACAGCAGCCTCTGATAAGACATGGGGCGGGGCCTAAGCATTTATGTAAACAACAGCTGGTGCACATAATCTAAGGAAGTCTCAAGGTTTTGCTCACCTGAGGTAGTGTATCTCATGATAAGCTGTAGACCACACTATCTACCTAGAGAGTTTTCATCTGTATTTTTCGTAGCTGTCTACATACCACCACAGACCAATGCTGGCACTAAAACCGCACTCAATGAGCTGTATACCGCCATAAGCAAACAGGAAAACGCTCATCCTGAGGCGGCGCTCCTAGTGGCCGGGGACTTTAATGCAGGGAAACTTAAATCAGTTTTACCTAATATCTATCAGCATGTTAAATGTGCAACCAGAGGGAAAAAAAATTCGAGACCACCTTTACTCCACACACAGAGAAGCATACAAAGCTCTCCCTTGCCCTCCATTTGGAAAATCTGACCATAACTCTATCCCCCTGATTCCTGCTCACAAGCAAAAATTAAAGCAGGAAATACCAGTGACTCTATAAAAAAGTGTTCAGGTGAAGCAGATGCTAAACTACAGAACTGTTTTGCTAGTACAGACTGGAATATGTTTCTTCCGATGGCATTGAGGAGTACACCACATTAGTCACTGGCTTTATCAATAAGTGCATTGAGGACGTCATTCCCACAGTGACCGTATATATATACCCCAACCAGAAGCCATGGATTACAGTAAAATTTCGCAATGAGCAGGGTAGAGCTGCCGCTTTCAAGGAGCGGGACTCTAACCCAGAAGCTTATAAGAAATCCCTCTATGCCCTCCGACAAACCATCAAACAAGCAAAGCGTCAATACATTACTAAGATCGAATCGTTCTACACCGGCTCCGATGCTCAGCTGATGTGGCAGGGCCAGTAAACTATTACAGAATACAAAGGGAAGCACAGCCGAGCTAAATAACACTGAAACCTGCATGAGAGCATTAGCTGTTCCAGATGACTGTGTGATCACGTTCTACGCAGCCGATGTGAGTAAGACCTTTAAACAGGTCAACATTCTCAAGGCCGCAGGGCCAGACAGATTACCAGGACGTGTACTCCGAGCATGAGCTGACCAACTGGCAAGTTGGTCTTCACTGACATTTTTTTTTTTTGAATTTTACCCCTTTTTCTCCCCAATTTCGTGGTATCCAATTGTTGTTGTAGTATCTTGTCTCGTCGCTACAACTCCCGTATGGGCTCGGGAGAGACGAAGGTTGAAAGTCATGCGTCATGCGTCCTCCAATACACAACCCAACCAAGCCGCACTGCTTCTTAACACAGCATGCATCCAACCCGGAAGCCAGCAGCACCAATGCGCCGGAGGAAACACAGTGCACATTTTCAACCTCTCTCTGTCTGAGTCTATAATACCAACATGTTTCAAGCAGACCACAATAGTCCCTGTGCCCAAGAACACTAAAGTAACCTGCCTAAATGACTACCTACCCGTAGCACTCACGTCTGTAGCCATGAAATGCTTTGAAAGGCTGGTCATGGCTCACATCAACACCATTTTCCCAGAAACCCTAGACCCACTCCAATTTGCATACCGCCCCAACAGATCCACAGATGATGCAATCTCTATTGCACTCCACACTGCCCTTTCACACCTGGACAAAAGGAACACCTATGTGAGAATGCTATTCATTGACTACAGCTCAGCATTCAACACCATAGTGCCCCCAAAGATCAACATTAAGCTAAGGACCCTGGGACTAAACACCTCTCTCTGCAACTGGATCCTGGACTTCCTGACGGGCCTCCCCCAGGTGGTTAGGGTAGGTAACAACACATCCACCATGCTGATCCTCAACACATTGGGCCCCTCAGGGGTGCGTGCTCATTCCCCTCCTGTACTCCCTGTTCACTCATGACTGTATGGCCAGGCACGACTCCAACACCATCATTAAGTTTGCTGATGACACAACAGTGATCTGATCACCGACAACGATCAGACAGCCTATAGGGAGGGGGTCAGAGACCTGACCATGTGGTGCAAGGACAACAACCTCTCCCTCAACATGATCAAAACAAAGGAGATGATTGTGGACTACAGGAAAAGGAGGACTGCGCACGCCCCCATTCCCATCGACGGGGAGCAGGTTGAGAGCTTCAAGTTCCTTGGCATCCACATCACCAATAAACTAAAATTGTCCAAGCACACCAAGACAGTCGTGAAGAGGGCACAACAAAACCTATTTTGCCAAAAGATTTGGCATGGGTCCTCAGATCCTCAAAAGGTTCTACAGCTGCACCATCGAGACCATCCTGACGGGTTACATCACTGCCTGGTATGGCAACTGCTCGGCCTCTGACCACAGGGCACTACAGAGGGTAGTGTGTACGGCCCAGTACATCACCGGGGCCATCCAGGACCAGGCGGTGTCAGAGGAAGGCCCTAAAATTTGTCATAGACTCCAGCCACCCTAGTCATAGACTCTTCTCTCTGCTACCACATAGGCAAGTGGTACCAGAGCACCAAGTCTAGGTCCAAGAGGCTCCTAAATAGCTTCTACCCCCAAGCCATAAGACCCCCCCCCCCCCCCCCCCCCGATGCTACTCTCTGTTATTATGTATGCATAGTCACTTAAATAACTACCTACATGTACATATTACCTCCATTACCTCAACACTGGTGCCCCCGCACATGGACTCTGTACCGGTACCCCCTGTATATAGCCCTACTATTATTTAATTCTGCTCTTTAATAGTTTGTTATTATCTTTTTTGGAGGGTATTTTCTTAAAACTGCATTGTTGGTTAAGGGCTTGTAAGTAAGCATTTCACTGTAAGGTCTACTACACCTGTTGTATTTGGCGCATGTGACAAATACAATTTGATTTGATATTTCACGTGTTTGTTTTTGTAAGGGAAGAAATGAAATGCTATTGTGGTTTTGATGAAAGTGTTACGCTGTTCAGCTAAAATACTGTAAACATCTTGAATCAATCTGATTCCATTTGACGTGATCACTTAGTGCAGACTTTTCAATATGACCCAACCTCGGATTTGAAATCACAACCTCTGGATTTGGGGTGACCTGATCTTTCTGCTGGGCCAAAGAGTATGTAACGTTTTCAGAAGGCCCCTACAATGTCATTAGCTATAATAAATCTCTGCATTTAGCAAAAGAGTTCCCTCTGGGGGCCTCCCGAGTGGCACAGCGGTCTAAGGCACTGCATCGCATTGCTAGAGGCGTCACTACAGAGCCTTGTGGCAGGTTGGGTGCCTGCAGGCTGACCGCCTGCAGGCTGACCTCGGTCATCAGTTGAACAGTGTTTCCTCTGACACATTGGTGTGGCTGGCTTCCGGGTTAAGCGGATGGGTGTTAAGAGGTGCGGTTTGGTGGGTCATGTTTCGGAGGACGCTTGACTCGACCTTCGCCTCTCAAGCCCGTTGGGGAGTTGCAGTGATGAGACAAGATCGAATTTGAGGAGAAAAATGGGGTAAAATACCCCCAAAATATATATAAAAATGTAGGTTCCCTCTGCACTGCTATTTTAGTTATCATGTAATCTGACTATTCTCTCATCATTGATTTAATTGACTTATTTCAGCAATTTCAGGGTTTTCTGTATAGTTGTCTAATGTTGGTGGGACATATTATTCTGTTTTAATGTTACTCCTGAATCACCATGATTAATATAATAGTTTTTCTTGAGTGTATTTAAAAAAAAAAGAAGCTGAGATTTCATTTGAATTCAGAAGAATACAGGTGAAATCAGCTATTGACACAGACATGGTGGCGTAGCAGGAAGATCAGAATGCCGTGACCCAAGAGGTTGTGAGATCAAATCCCTGCTGAGGAACATGTTGAATAATAATGATTAATAATCAATGTACACAACATAATAATCATGTGTGTAAAATGTGTAAGCTGAGAACACTGTGAGTGTGTGACATTCCGGAGACATCCTACACGACTCATTCGTTTTGCATGTCACGTGAAGTGTTAAAAAAACATGATTTCACATGTGAAAGATTGTGATCACGTGAAATATCATTACTTTTGCAAAACATGTTAACATTTCACGTGAAATCATGTGTTTTCTCCATAAGGTCGTCCAGATTGAACCGTGGCTAGAAACTTTTGTCCAGGGATGGCATCTCATGTTAAACACATTTTCCTTTCCTATTATGTATCGCTTTCATCGTAAGATACAGTATTACACATTCATGCCATGCTGCTGCCCTGGTTACTTATTTTCTCTAGTATTCTTGGGATGAATTGACCAATGGTATAGATGGGCAGGTGTGGCTTCCATGCTAACCCGTTATTGTTGCTTTATTCAGAGGAAAAATGGAAGGTGTTTAATAAAAGAGGGACATTAGAGAAGTGTATTCATATCTGGAGTTGTCAGTTGGCAGAATAATGAAATGGACTGTTTATTCCTCTCTTCCTCTCTCTCATCTCTCTTTCTCATTTATCTTAGTACATATTTGGTTGAGCGCTTCTTGTACTACCTGTACTTCTTGACTGACCATTAGTCAGCTGAGTTAATTGAGAGCTCATGACAATCTCCCTAAAGGAAATTAAATACATAGCCTAGCGTATCACCTGCATAGTTAAGATATCGACCATTCCTCTCTGCACGCTTCCTCGTACGCATGGCAGTTTTCGTCCCGAGGGTGTGCTAGCGTTTTTCCTTGATTAGAGGCTCATTCTGTTCACCTGGAATACCTGCACTCTCTCTCCTTCAGCGCTGTGACCTTTCATGAATTAAGATGCCCAGGCAGTGGAGTTAGAACCAGTCTACCCCGCGGTTCCTCATAGCTACCATGACTAATTAGTAAAGCTCACCTCTCTCAAAGGTGGAAGAAATAATTTATTGTACAGGGAGGGTGGGGGGTTGGAGGGTAAATACTCACCTACTGCAAACCGTGAAAATCCATGTCAGTCAGGAGACCTTTAGGGTACATTTCATATCTCACTGAGTGTGAGCTATCATGCCTTCGGCCTGTTTCATATGTTTGTCTCCACAGAAGTAAAAATGAGAAAAGGAGAAATGCAGACTGCACCATGTCTTTCCTCCTGTCACACAATGGTGTGGAAAGGTCAGGCCTAATGAAGTCAGAGGTGTGACCCCTGGTATTCAGGGATGGTGCGCTTGCCCCCACCCCACCTCACCCCAGCAGCCATGTGGGTTAATCCCCATTTGATCCTAATTGATAGGCAATAACGCAATCCTTATCCAGGAGCTGTTTTGTCTTCCGCAGCCCAACGTCAGTGTCGGTGACACAAAGTGTGAAAGCGCTAAACCAAATGTGAAATTGATATTTTTCATGTTTGTG
This sequence comes from Oncorhynchus clarkii lewisi, assembly GCF_045791955.1. Taxonomy (NCBI): domain Eukaryota; kingdom Metazoa; phylum Chordata; class Actinopteri; order Salmoniformes; family Salmonidae; genus Oncorhynchus; species Oncorhynchus clarkii. The sequence goes on from NC_092157.1 coordinate 33,214,095, forward strand.
TGCTTAAAACCTGGCTGTTTTAAAAAAAATTGACATTTACAAAGTGCTGTGTTCAGTTTGTGTCATCTGAGGCTCTTAGTAGGGCTTACAACCGTGACCTCCAGGATCCCTCATTGACCTCAATGGTAACGTTTGTTTTGACTTGACCTCTTTCATCTACAACACCATTTTAAGGACGGTTGTACAGCTGTAAACTGTGGGCTAATTACTTTCCATTTCAAAAATACACTGCTCCGTTGCCCCTATCACTTCCATTGATTGTTAGCTAGCGGTGGCTAAAGTTAGCTGAAGTTTCTAGAGGCTATTTAGCGAACGGAACCGTGGATTACAGTTTCTCCTGGCCAGTAGACTACTTTCATGGTGATGAATCATTTAACATCCAGTTGTAAAATACTGAACTTCCCCTTTAAACAAAGTTTTTAATGAGTTGATGTCTTTGGCTGGATTTTGAGGAATCACTTAAAAATGGGGGAAGCATGAATCCCATATTATATTCACAGTTATATAGGCCCTCATTTGTCAAACAATCATAACCTCAAACATGAATATACAGCGAATATAATTTTCATGGAATTATCCATATTTAACGGGATCTTACTGTACAATAACATTTTGTGTCACATCCAGTATGCAAATGTCCGGTGGTGAACATGCAGTGTTCCATGACATTTGTGACTGAGCAGTATATTTGGGTGACTGTCATCTCAAATCAAGGGGCACAATTAAAGATGGATTTATGTTCACGTCAAGTCTTGTGCATATTACAAAGAAGTCTGGTTTATCAACCATGAAAAAAATATAGTGTAAGCTCATATCAGTAGAATACTGCAGTTTGATGAGTCTAATGTGGAGTTTGTTTGCTTCGCCATTTCAAACATTTTCAGAAACATCTATCTAGTAGCTTTACTCCCTCCCCCCTTTAAGCATTTTGCATGTTTTTTTTCTTCAGTGCGCTCATTGTTAAAGACTTTGGGCACTTTCATTAACTTCAGGACTGTGGACAAACAGTGATGCCAAGGAAACCGCAAGCTATGTTTTTGGGTAGCCGTTATGCATGGGCAACTCGCATTACACCAGGCTACAATGAAGTTTAGCATATTTCAACCAGAAAGCTTTTATCACTGTTGTTATGAGTGACTTTTATCAGAAATTGTGTAACAAAAAGAAAAGCAGTTATCAGATGTGTTTCGTCAATAAAGCCTCAGGTTTCTTAAATGTTGTTGGGGAAAACAAAAGGGGAGATTAGACTGACATTTCTGCAAGTCTCCTTCAACTAGCACATTTAAGCAGGCTGTTTCAGCAGTGTGTTCAGCAGTGTGCAACAGCACACTTTGGCTGAGAAATGCCAGGTGTCGTGTCTGTTCTTGTTCGTTTCACACGGTGTCTCGAGTCCCTCCCTGGAACGCCATTCGCAGGTCTCTGTAGGATTGGAAGTTGTTTTCAGTTTGTTTGTTACCAGAAGTAATGGGGAACCATAAGACTCGATAACATAATATGTTGCTCGGAAAACATTCATATGGAACAAACGCTAATTACGAAGCCAAAGGACTATGGAGTGGGACTGTGCTTATATACTCCATTTGACTGCAGACACCTGCCCTCTTCATGCCACGCTCCCAAGTTGTCCCAAAACAGTCGAAGTGAACTGAGTCAGTCTCAGACATCCATCTGTAGACCCCACCCTTACCCTGCAGACAGACAGACACACCCTGCAGACAGACACACACACACACACACACACACAATCGAGATGAAATATCACAATGCCATTTGGCCTTAAAGTATAATTTTCAGAGAAACAAGTCATTAAAAGTGATTACAGTTCAGGATGAACTGATTATCAGGGATTCAAAGTCTTATTGTTCGGCACACGCTCAGTTCTACCTGGAGGGTTATTTGAACCATGTAAAAAAATCATTGTCTAAATATTGCTTGTGTATAATCTTAGCATGATGCCTGATGATAGTTATGTAATTGGCATGTTTTCTAAAATGTCCCTCAATGGCTGGATTTGTTTTCTTTCTAGTTATGGACAACAACATTTGATGAGTTCTCTTGAGATAATTGCAACCTGCAAGAATGTTCTGCCTCTGTAACGATAGATATAGAGACCAGTTTCTGTCCCGTGTCTTTTCAAATATGGCTGTCCGTTCCTCCAGTAGGAATACAATGGATGAGGTATTGAGGGGCCTCCTCTCTTTAAGGATGGCTGGCCGGTTGGATCCTCTTGTTCTCGCATTGTACCATGTCTGGAGAGATGCCCTTCAAATCCCTCACACTGGCAAAGAAAAGACATGGGCCTGTCATTGCTGAGGTAGGAGCTTTGATGAACATGTTACTATCACCTTCAGATCAACTATCGATAATTTTGACATTAACTCTCTCCTTTCTACACCATTTGTCAATTCAAAGTAATACATTTTTTTCCCCCTGATGAATTATGAATTAAAATGTGTGGCTATTAACAGATGGCTTAAGAATGGTGCTCAATAACTACATTTAGATTGTTGTTGTTTTCTGCGGTTATGCAGCAAAAATCCATATTTGCATAAATCCTTCAACATGGTTATAGCCCACACTGGCTTTATTTGTAGATGCAGATTGGGTCACAATCTCTGGGCTGAATGTGTGAGGCTTTACTGTATGTTTGCTTATCTGTCCAGCCATCCAATCTATTCAAATAGGATCCCTTTAATTAAAGGGAGGCGCGGCACGCCAGGCTTATTCTCTTCCAGGGACCTTTTCTCTTATTTTGGGGACCAGATGGTGGAGGGGCACGGAAGCTCCCCTTTTGTGTGGACTGCCCCTGTGAAAAGAGCCTCTCCTCCCTAATGTAATCAGTGGCACCGGAAGGGTCCATTCTGGACTGTGAAAGGAGACAATTGGGTCTGGACACGTCCAGATTACAGAAACGCAGAGTTCATCGGCCGACCCTGCCCCCTTTGACCAGGTCTATGGCACGGAGGAGCGTCAGCTTTGATCAGTGGAGGGTGGAGGGCACTGATCCGACCTGCCCTCTTTTACCCTGTACTTGGCTGCTGCTGACACCTTCTTCCGGAAAGAGCCAGGGGGATTGGCCTGTGGTGGTGGGGCATCATGACCTGTCTAGACACTGTCACATGTTGCTGTGGTGTTGCCAAGGGGAAATTATGAACTCTGACCTTAAATGTAGTTGGTTAATAGTTACTAGTCATCTAAAGGGATGGGTTTTTTTGGTTGGGGGGGGGGGGGGGGGTGATCCACATAATACACAGTCTTCTGAAAGGGCTCACTAGCTTGAATGCATTGACAAAAGTTTTCCTGAAGTTTCATTTTATTTGTCTTTATTTATTTAATTTTGTATAAGTCTGAGCAAGAACTGCTACATAACATTGTAGGGCTAACTGCGCTAACTGCTCTGACAATCAAACACATTTCTTTATTTCATTTGTTTGTTAGCAGATTATACCTGCTCACTTGGGGATGTTTGTGGAAGCATGATTGACCCAGCATAGCAGATGATCTACATGGGAGCATTTCTTCTGGATTTACAGTATTTTACAGTTGGGACATCAAATTTCGTAAAGTTTTCAGTAAGTAATCTTTGAAATATTTTTGAGATAAATGCATTATTTTGGTTATGTGTAAAATAACCCAACATATTTTATTCTAGTATTTGAGTAATTTGTGAAGTTTTTCAAACATTTTATGTACTAAGTAATACAGGGTAATAGAATGTAAAAAATAAAAAAAGCTTAAACAAAGCTTCTTAATAGAATCAAAGGCATTGCATTGTTTTTGTGCAAATTGACTCTGAAAAGCAGTGTAACTATAGCTTGTATGGAATATTGCAAGGCACCTTCTATTCTTATATTGAGGGACATAAATTGCTGTATCATGTCAAGAGATATCCATTTGGTTTGTTGTCAGTTCTAACAGTTTAGCCACCCACTTGAATCTATGACAACAGAATTGATCAAATCTTGTCAAATAATTAAGTTATTACAATATATTTATTGATTCAATGTATAATAGAACTGTTAATAAATGGTCAATAAAACGTGTCTACGTAGTTTGTCTACTTCTGTTGTTCCTTGATAAAAAAATAAAGAAATCTGCGGCACTTGCGTATTTAGGCCTACTATTCACGTTTTTCCAATATCCAAGAAGGAAAACTCATTGTATTGTTAGTACATTTTAGTAATTTCATATACTCTCTTATCCAGAGTGAATTACAGTACTGGTTCCCCGGTGGGAATCGAACCCAAAACCCTGGCGTTGCAAGCGCCATGCTCTACCAACTGAATCACACGGGACACACATCGTACCGTTATTTTCTTTTTAGTTTGGGATGACCAGTGCCTATTCACTAGCACACATCCAGCTGCAGGAAACGGTGGTTGTTGTTCCTGTGGACCACTGGTTGTAGTGATTCTTCCATCATGGCCGCCGCTGCCACCCCGCCCTCACGTCTGCCACTCAGCAGTAAAATGGCAGCATGCAGTGGGTGAGACAAGAGAGTGATGCGCTCACCACTCCTATGTGGCTGCTGTGGTACACTCCACTGAACCATAACCTTTTCCGTTCACCACACCGAGCTTAGGGGCTCTCTATACGTCTTTAGGTGGTTTTATTAAACTGTTCAAACACAGTGATGTACGAGGGCGAGTTATTATATGAGTGTGTGCTTAGGGAAATAATTATTGCATAGGACAGCACAGGTAGAAGGTGCTACTAATACAGATGATGGGTAGCCTAGCTTACCACCATTTTCTCTGTGACTGTAGCCACAGGAATGGTCGACAGTGCAAGCCGTTCAGAGATTGTCAGTGATAGAATTGATGTCGATTCGCCATGGTAATGTGTGGCAGACCACACACTAGAAGTATAAGGATCTGAATTGGCGAGTAGTGTTATTTGCAAAAAGGTCTTTACAGTGGCAGTTTTTGCATTTGTCTAGCAAGTAACTAAGTAACTAGGAACAGTGGGCAAAACTGGTTGAAATTAGGTATTTAAAACCAGTTTTGCTCAATGGGATACAGTAAACGGTACATCATGCAGTGAGGCTTATCTGTGTGCATTGATATGTTTTTTTGTTATCAGCAGTTATCAAATGAGAGATGGAGCCAAGTTCTAATGTCCAATTTCACCAGCTCCTCTACTGAGCATAGAGAAGTATTTATGGTGATCTATGCTTCATCTACCAGTCAATGTACACAGTAAAAGGGCAAACAGGGATTTAGTTGCATAATCATATCTTATTCCTCTTGCGTAACACGGCTGCGCTGTTTTTCTGCAGTATCATGTCTCCAATGATGCTTCGCGTCACCATAGAACACTGCGTCATTTGTTCTTCCAGAATTGTACTGTACTCAGAAGTAGAATCTGTTTTTGTGGCATAGGAAGGGCATTGTGGGGTCTGAAACATGGTAACCCTTACATTTGGGTCAAATGGGTGAATATATTAGAATTTTGGTTTATTGTGGTGATTATATGCCATTGATGCCGAATGTTGTTTTACAGAATACGATAACAAACCCCATTTGCAGTACTCTTATCTGTTTGCTTCTGCCCCAGCAACTTTGAATGTAGCCTAATTTAGAGATCATTCTTTACAATCTGTCGATAAACCCCAATTGTGTACTTTTCCTGATAAATGAATCGTTGTGATGCGGTATACAGCGCTTTGCCATCCTATCTACGCACAATACATAAGAAAAAAACAGATTGGGTCATACAAAACAGTGGTCAAATTAGGCAACCCTGGTAAATAAGGTAATCTCATTGGTTCACAATGTATATTTGTGTCTTTTTTGTTGTTGTTCCGTGTGAGAGGAGGATGGCTGTGGTGTGCACCACGAAGAAGATGTCATGCTGAGGACGGGTTTCTGCACTGATGTTTTTGGTGTGATGTAGCGGCGGCTCTCTCACTGTGTCTCTGTTGCCCATGATGCGTAACCATAGAGAGTGATTGACAGCATGGTCCCTACACAGCAAAGGGGGCCTGAGGTGAGTAGGATGTACCCTTGGCCCTGCCTGTCTGGCTGCCTTTGTTTCTCCCGGCAACACGGATACATATTACAAAGGACAGATATTATGGATGTGGATGTCTGCATCCAGCCAAAAATGTTAGACAAATTCTGGTTTTTGGGGGTATAGAAAAATAAGAAAAATTACAATGGTCAGGGTTAAAATGAAGGATGTTAATATGGTATGGACTATGAGAATCCTAAACCTCTCTCGTTGCTTATTCCACGGCTTGGCCATATGAGAGATTGCTCATGACAGTACAGTATAGAAGAAAAATCATGTGCTGACTCCCATTTCCAATGTCTATGATTTGCATGATGTTTCAGTCAGTGTTCCCAAAATGGTGGGTCAGACCCGCTCACGTGCCCGCGACCAATTCTTACTAGGGAATGTTGCTTGTGGGGTCCTGAAAAAAATATTGAATGTCTGGAATTCACAGCAAAAAAAGTTTGGGAACTGTTGTCGTGTTGCCGAGTTCAACGTTTAGATTTCCACTGTGTTGAAAACTGCACCATGACCCAGTCAGTCTGTACTAATCACAATTGAGGTTTATTGGTCAATTCCAAATTATAGACTATTAGGTTTAGACATGTCTGAGGTGTAATTAAAAATCGTACAGTGGAATGAACATCCTTTCATACTCTTCAGTTCCTAATCTGTAATGTAAGTGAAATGTGAATGTGCTATTCTATTCTAGAAACCTTGACATGAAATTTAAAAAGAAATCCCCTACACTGCTATTGTATCTTTATAAACATTTAACAGGAAGTTTTGATGTGGGCCGTTATGTCATATGTGGACTTAGCATTCACTTTCGGCATTTTAAGAAAAGTGTTTGTTCATGAAAATGAAGGAATTGAGAGGAATTGGAGCTAATGCTTTATTGATGTTATGCCTTAGAGTTGATTGAGTTGGAGTTTGAGTGAATCTGAATATAAGTCATATTTCATGAAGTTGAGTTACTGCAATATACCACAACCCTGTCAATTCGAAAATGTAACCATCAGAACTACTTGATGATTGATTATTTTCATGCAATGTTACACCATCAGCCAAACTTCAAATTTGTAAAATCCGCTAAAGTGATGCTCTACCATGAATTCATGTTATGAATGGTCTTTTTCACATTCATATTATCGTATGAACTTTTGCCAGAGCTTAAGTCAATTTCACTTCAGTTCTTGTCAGTTCAGGGAATTCAGTTTTAGAATAGAAATCTGCATAGATAATTTGAGACCATTTTCTCTGATCCCTACTTTTTTAATTAATCGGCAACAATATCGTAGCATGGTGTTACTTTAGTTTTTTTTGCGAATGAATCAAATCATCCATAAATTGAAATGAATTATATATCAATCAATCAGCAACATTATTTAATTGGCTAGTTTAGTCCAGGAAGTATTTTCAACAAGTTTGTAGATTCTTTAAAAAAATGTTTTAAGAAAAAAATGCCTCCTAGGTGAGAGGATGGGTAGGGTGACCTACAACAGAAAGGGACATTGTATATCCTACATAATTATAACAGCCTAATGGAAGTGGGAAAGTCCCTAAAAACGTCTAGCATTACGATGAAAATGATCCCGTGCCTCTTTTTTCAAGGGGTCACTCAAACGCAGTGTGTGAAATGAGAGTTGTCTTCTGTGTGTCTTCTTAGAATGCATCCGCTTCTCATTGTCTGCCCAGTCAACTTCTGCAGGCCCCAGTGCCCTGAGTCTCATACATGAGAGATCAAGGGTTACCAAGGTGCTATTGAGAGAGAGAAGGGCTCAATACCAGAGGGAACAAACTGCACCACAAAATACTCATTTCCTTTGCATGTTAGGTGCCCTGGTGGGGATTCAGACAGGGTCACTGACACAACTGCTGGAGTTGCTGTTTGTCTCATCATTGTTCTTAATGAAAACGGACCCAGCTCTGTGTGTGTGTGCGCGCGCGCGTGTGTAGCTTGATAATGCATTGTGGTGGTTATCCAAGTTGGACCTGACTATGGTCAAGCAGTGCCAGACAGAAGTACCTAATTTAGAAAGGTAAGAGGTTCATCTGTCCACTCGGGTTCTCTCCACAAAGTCCAGTCACTGAGCTCTGGCATTAACTTGTATTCTAACAAGATTAAAATATATTTGTCCTGGGGATTAGCACAGTTAGGTGCCCTTTTGCCTTCTTTTTGCAGTGGTGCGGTGACAGTGGGCTTTGATCTGTGTTGCATGGCAAGGGTCCTGGCTTGGGCCTGGCCATTCGAGTGCCTAGTGTGAAATTGGCCTGATGTCATCCCCGTTCTCCACCTTTTACATCTTTCACCAGTTTTAATTATGTTTCCGCCACAAAGCCCGGGCACCTCGGAGCAGATTCCACTCGGGCTATAGGAAGCATTTAGAAACTATGGTTAAATGTCACAGTAGGGGAGGGGGAGGGCATAGCAGGATGGGTTCCTTTGTAGAAGAGGGGGCATTAATACTTTTCTGTTCTTTTTTCTTATTCTCGCTCTCTTTCTCTATCTCTCTGCCACCTAACTGCCCGTTGGCAGTGAACTTTTGAAAAGTCCTGTGAACTTGCAAAGCGATGACTTCTATTCTCCTTTAAAAAATAGATTTTTTAAAGAAAACATTTTAAGGCCCATGTGTATGTTCGTACAGAAGTTGCTCACTCTTTCAGTTAACTAACCATTCATCGCAATGGTAACCAATTATGTTTTCTTTGGATAGCTAGCTCTTAAAATGTTACCTACGAAAGCTCAATGTATTGTATCATGCATTATAACTCTGGTACAGTTCTCAAGTAAAACCACTATGGTGTCTAAACCATCTTTTATGGTTTCCTTGAAACTTTATACAACAAGCAACGGTTTTAGGGCATAGCAGTTTGTTATTTCTTTGAAGAGTGATGGGGTTTTGATGTTGGGTTTGAAACTTGGGAAATTTTTATGGGAGGTTCCCATCGAAATGTTGCATAAAAAGGTGCAGGAGAGAGGGTGTGTGTGTGAGAGAGAGAGGGGGAGAACAGAGAGAGGAAGAAAGACAGGGGAGTGAGTTTGGGTGAGAAAGTACTGTGTGTAGAGAATGGGTTACTGTGGGCTGGGGGGAATTAGCCACCTGCAGCCATGACAGGAGGCTTTGACCTTCATTGGTTTCTCGCTCTCGCTCTCTCTCTCTCTCTCCATCTCTCTCTCTGTCTTTTATTCTTTCTCCTTCCCTTTCCCGCCTGGTCACAGAACCACAGACTCCTTTCAGAAGCAGTAAGGACTGACCGTGCGCGAGTGAGACACTGGCCTTTCTCCCATCATGCCAGTCAATGACTGTTATAGGCGTTGTGTTCAAAGACTAGCGGCACAAGTATGGAAATACAGAGAAAGCATTGTAAAAATAAAAAATAGGAGGAAAAAAAAGTTAAATGCCTGGAAACGGTCACCGTCCACCACTTTGCCTGCTGCATGTTCTTTTGTTTTGAAACTTTTGCTAACTTTTTTTCGGTTGTGTATGAATCAGTAGAGCGGAGGTATCCATCCACAGACTCAGATTATGTTGGCCCACGATTTGAATAATACATTTTGTTTTTATTTACAGTGACTGGTCACAGTTTGCTGAATGTTCTCTTTCAGATAAACATTCTCTACACAGTTTGTAAGATATGGAATTATACAACTGCCATAAAATGTTTACAAGAAAACACTCCAAAAAGTACAAAGGAAGCTTTCCCACTGGGCACACACTGGTTGAATCAACCTTGTTTCCTCATCCTTTCAATGAAATGATGTTGAACCAACGTGGAATAGACGTTGAGTTGACGTCTGTGCCCAGTGGGTTAGAATTTCTTTATTTGTTTTGCAAGCTATATGCTATTTGGGTAATTCATAGAATATCTGGAAGTATGTAAAAAATAAAACGTTTTTTATATTTTATCAATATCAATATTTTGGGGTCAAGGATAACATGAAAAAAAAACGATCCCCCAACAGTCCAAATGGAGGAATAGTCCACTAGCTGTTTTGGTTATATTCTGACGATTTGATTGATTTAAGTCATAGGCTAGCTCATTTTCAGTACAAATCCGTGTGATTTAAGGCCCATCTGAGTAGTATATGGGTTAATATGGAAATTTGGCAAGATTTGTCTCTGTTTGTCTTAGACCTTGAGAAAAGATATCCAATACATTTGATGCGTCTTTATTTTGTTCTATTTATGGGTAATGTTGTGATTATTCTAATCACAATAAAAGTGAAGAAGTACTCAAATGTGATGTGTTTTAAATTAGTATGTTTGTGTCACCTGTATTGACAAACCTATGTGATGACAACACAAACCTCTGGGAACGTAAAGATATTGGATAAAATTCACTTTTTTCACAATTTTTCATGAGAAAACAAGACCTACTTGGAACTTACACTGAGTGTACAAAACATTACGAACACCTTCCTAATATTGAGTTGTACCCCCTTTTTGCCCTCAGAACGGTCTCAATTCATCAGGGCCTGGACTCTACAAGGTGTCCAATGCGTTCCACAGGGATGCTGGCCCATGTTGACTTCAATGCTTTCCACAGTTGTGTCAAGTTGGCTGGATTACCTTTTGGTAGTGGAACAATCTTGATATACACGACAAGCTGTTGAGTGTCTAAAACCTAGCAGCGTTGCAGTTCTTGACACACTAAACCGGTGCACCTGGCACCTATATCATACCCCGTTCAAAAGCGCTTGAATCATTTGTCATGGCCATTCACCCTCTGAATGGCACACATACACAATCCATGTCTCAATTGTGTCAAGGTTTAAAAATCCTTCTTTAACCTGTCTCCTCCCCTTCATCTACACTGACTTGAAGTGGATTTAACAGGTGGCCAATATGGGATCATAGCTTTCACCTGGATTCACCTGGTCAGTCTATATCATGAAAGGGGCAGGTATTCCTAATGTTTTGAACCAGCAAAGGTTGACATTTACGCATTCAGCTTTGTGGTGATATTTCTATTTTATTGTAGGCCTTGTGTCACATGAAACCAATATTTTTGTCATTATTTATTTGTATTTATGTAGTAGTCTTATTGGTAAGGTAACTGTAACGCCAATGGTCTTCAGAAGGGAGTGTCATTTTGGGTGTTACACCAAATAATAGGGCACGGCTCATGCACCTTTCTGGGCTGGACCTAAACACTCAGGGGTAGTAATAGTACCAACACATGGTGGACACATTCAAATCATGTAAATATACTTTTTTTTTTACATTTTGTCATTGACCTTTTTGGTCGAAAGGTTACTACAAATTCCTCTTTGGTCAGCGGTGTTGCCAAACCAGTGACATCATCCACAGGGATCCACTCCTATTTTGGCAATGGAGGATCACACTTTCTTTCCGATCTTTCTGTGTTTACATAGAAATGCTCATGTCTCATAGACATTCAATTATCCTTGACTGTGGATTATAGAAAAAGGATGATGCTAGATACGTTTTTAAGTGTATCTTCGAGGTTTATTTACTTTTCTTTTCCAGTTTTTCATGAGGCAGTTAATTACACAATTAATACATACATGAAAGTTATGTACATTATACCAAAGAATATGTTGAACATAAAATAAAAATAGCATTGTATAATAATACAACTCCGTGTTGTAATTTCATTTAAACATATTCAACTATAGATAGATATTCGCTGATGAGGAAATTCAATATGTCACACCAGCAGTTTTCATGAAGGCAATAATCTTGAATCAAATAGTCTGCATTTTGAAGTAATACTGCTTCTCTGATTCGGCACAGTTCTGTCTCATAAAAAAGTTCTCGCTTGAACTTTAAGGCAAAGTGTGTTCAGTTTGGTGGATTGTAATTCAAACACACTTTTTGCAGATACACTACAAAACAATTCAAAAGGCAAAAGTCCACAATTTGGTATGGATAGTCTAAAACTTAGCTTGATCATACTCTTGTCGACAAAGACAGAAGTTTATAAACACAGTTATTTGCCCAAGTACAACAAATTGCAGCTTTCATGCAAAGGCCCCATAAACCATTTTCAAAGAGACGTTATTGCAGGATAAACAAGCAGTGTAAATACCTCAGAAATCTACTCTAAAGCAACACCGTTCATTGGATAGATTTTTTGCCCCTCAATATAATATATATAAATACACATATGAAATCCTTTCAACAACAATAAAAGAGATTTTCAACAATTGTTATACAGTCACTAATGGTTTTGTCTGTTTTTTTAAAATGATATATATGTATATTAAATAAACATGTATATAGAGAAATAACTCCATGGGACATATAGTTGACAGCCTACATCAGATACAGTGTGCCTACTTTTGATCAAGTAGGCCTATAAAACTTTCAGCCAAGAGTGTGTTAAACGTTTTGTCATCATTGTCACTATGCCACAGAGTTGTCTCCCACGTTATAGGCAGCATTGTAATCATTCAAAGCAATTTGCTACAAGAGATGATTTATATTGCTCTTCAAAAACGATTTATAGAGGCCTTGGTACACTGATATAACACAGAACACGCACAATGTTTCATGGAAATGAACTTGGCTTAGATGTAGTTATGAGACAAAACTACATTTGTGTCCTACGTATTAGCAATGCGTGTATTATGTTTGCTAACCAAAACATTGCTACCCAATCACTTCTGTGGTTATATAAATTTTCCAAAAATAGTATTAAAATCCATCTACTTTTCAATTAAGTCTGCACATCACTGACACTCAAAACCCTTGCTATGTCCTTTTTACACTAAACCTCAATAAAACCATAATAACCATGGGAATAAAATATCTTGTCAGCAAATGTATTAAGATTCACAGTTGCCTGGATGCAGCAGAAAATATTCTTTGGACTTAAGCAGGTTGTTTTTCACATCACTGACAGATCTCAACGTCAAGTGCCAGATAAAAGCGCTATAATGTAAAAAATGACAATGAATAGCAATATAAAATGAAGTGTATAACAAGCATTTATACTTTTCCTGGAAGAAAAACGACACACGTTACAGGAGATTGAAAACGTACCTTTTTACAACATATTTTTATAGACATGATATTGCAGAAATATCTATATATTTATCAATTTATGCTGGTATATTCTATACACTGGCCCTTTATTCGATGAAATTATTGCATTGTAAATATACTGATCTGTATCTCGCTCGAAATCAATCGCTGTCTGATTTGTCATCTTTTGACGTCGTAGCATGATTGTACAGTCCCTGTGCCATCAGGTGCAAGGCTAGGGTGTTTTTTGCGCCGGTGGCCTTCTTGATTTTTGCCCTTTTGTTCTGGAACCAGATTTTGATTTGAGATTCGTTAAGGCCGAGTTCTTGCGCCAGGGACTGTCGCCTTTGCTCGGTCAGATACCGGTTCGTTTGAAACTCGGTTTTTAGTCTTTGTAGCTGTTCAGCTGTAAAGGCCGTCCTTGGTCGCTTGTCCTCTTTCCTGGCGGTGGTTTTCTTCTTTGGTTTTCGAGATCTCGGTCCTGTGTTTTAGAAAAAATATTATTATTAGCCAAAACCAATCAAAATATGAAATGTGAAAGCTTGGTGTAGCCTATAGGATATAAATGTTCCAGTTACTACAACTGTGTAGTAATACATACATTAATGAATGAATTTAGGCCCTACTTATTTATTATTACACTGTATGCCAAGTGTCGTGCAATCGTAGAAAAAAAGGTTCCAAAAGGGTTCTTCGGCTGTCCCCTTATGATAACCCTTTTTGGTTCCAGGTACAACCAAAATAGGTTATTCAAAGGGTTTTCCTACGGGGACAGCCCCCTTTTAAGTTTTAGATAGACCCTTTTTTCTAAGAATTTGAGTGTTCGTTTCAATGCATACCATTCCATATCACACAAGAGTTGTCAAAATAGTGAGGAATAAAGATGAATATTGATAACGTAACCGTAGTTCCGCACTTCTTTATGTAGAACAATGCATTGGAAGATATGTAGAGGGTAGGTAGACCTATACCGTTGGGCATGTCGGTTCCGTAGTTTGTTATGGTCATTGGAGGATATGCTGAGTAGGCCTGAAATATATCAACACAACTGGACCTCCCATCTCAACTGCAACTTACTGAATAATATCAAATATGTATTTTTCGTAAACAATTGTTTATATTTAACTCTTCATTTTATATACAGTTAGGCTAATAGTCTAGGCTTGACGATGTCTAGTGGAAAACATTGGCTTATATCGTAGCCTATAGGTTGCTGAATTCGGTCTTTGGCTGTTGTTAATTACTTTTCCAAGTTTGCCCTTTGGTGGGTAAACATGATGGGTTGTAATTGAGTAGTAAGAAATCGTCAGGCGAAACTATTTGATAAAAAAAAAAAGTGGTGACGTCTGTTTGGGCAAGTAGGCCTGGATGACTATCAAAGAGATTATTCAATACATTTGGAGCTCGCTGGAGATGATAAACCAACGTACGACGTTTTAAGATATGCAGCCCATGGGGATACCATCGAATAGTAGTCTAGTTCATGCGATCCACGTTACATAATGCATGAGAACATTGTGTACAATACGATTTTTTAGAAATGAACGAAAATGCATTCGAATATTTGAGTTTTTACACAAGTAGAATATAGAATAATGAAGGAAACGTTCATGTTTTGTGTGCTAAATATGCTAAATATTTAGAGACCCTGGCAACTCCGTTGTAAAATCTCATGCATAAACAAAAAGAGTGGATTTGCACGACAGAATTGTCGAGGAAAAATACCCTATAAAGTCCTTTAACCTATTGTATTTTTTTTCTTCATAATTATTTGAAAGACTCATTGTTTTGGTGATATGTGCGCCGGTGTTTATAGTAACCTATACTAGTAGGCTAACCTAGTATTACATTGGCTATGATCTAGCTAGCCCAAAGCAATAGCCATCGCATTGACGGTATCATATTCGTATTATGGCATTATAATTGAAATACTCGTGAAAAAAATACTAAATTGTATGAGGCTGTTCCAAAATTCGAAAAATTACTATTTATCCCGCACGCTATAGGCTTTTAACATGAATGTGTAGACTTCCAATACCCCTGCGTTTGCACATTTCAGTTTTAAAGCAATGCAAGATGCTATTTTGAGCGGCTTGTTTTGTCGTGAAATTATGCCATTATTCAAACTCGTGGCAATTCTTTAGCGTTCTAGAATATTGATAGGCTATCGGCTCTTATGATTTTATTATTAGTCTTGTGTTTCCACCGATACACTTTGAAGATTTTGCAAGGTTAGAATCTTATATTTTCCATTTTTTCTGATCTTAAAACAGGCGAACACTATTTGCCCTCCTTTCCTGGAAGAACTCAGTCAAGGCGTTTGAGGTCAACGGGCCGGTGTATTTCAGGTTACAAAGACGAGGGAAAATAATCCTAGCCTACCTGATGAGGGCCTGTCCGAGTATCTGGTGCAGTACACCCAAGCTGGCCAGAGCATAGGCGGTTTGGATGGTGTAATTGAGCTGGCTTGAGAACTATCCGAGTCCGAGCTTAGGCACTGATCTCCATTCTCCCCGCGGGGTTTCAGGGGCTCTTCGGTCGCTATTTCAGCCTTCTTGGCCACGCCGCCTGGATGAGGAGTGGAAGTTCCCTCCGTTGGCACAGTAATCCCCACTTGCTCCGCTCTTGGAACAGCCGGGCTATGGTTCTCTCTGGTAGCGTGACTACTTTCGTCATGATTTATGTTATCTTCTTTTTTCCGCCCAAAGTCCGGCCGTAAGATATTATCGATGAAGAAATTGGTGACTCGGTGCGGGATCTGCTGCAGGTTGCCCGGCGCTTGTAATAGAGGGAGTATCACTCTGTTTGACTCGTCCGCCGACCCTTGGCGCACCGCATCTCTGTTGCTATGATCATTTTCTTCCATACTGATACACTTTCCAGTTTTCTTTCCTTAACCCCTTTATTGCTCTCCCGCACCGAAATGAGCGCAATCCACTTCTGTGGGAGGCGGAGCTTTTCAAATGTTTGAATAAAGGTTTTAAAAAAGAAAAAAGAAAGTCAAATCTTGTTGAGTGTACTGGACACCATGCAACCCTTTGCGATAGTGCCCACAGAGAAACACATAGTTTTGGTCATATATTCCCAAACTTGGCTATCCTATATTGTTGCACTGGATAGGCACCATTTGTCATTTGCCCATCCAATTTGGTACTATCCGTTTTCAGTCTATCCAATACAAGCGCTTCAATTACTAAACTAAGGGTAAATAAAGAGGCTTCTGATCCTGAAATACACTCACTGGAGTTTTGTTCTTATTTTCAATACGAGCCCCCAAGTGACGTTGCAGCGGTTATCCTAGACACGTGCCTTAAACCAATAGACTGGGAGAATGTTTACCACGTGACAGTGACTCGTGAATAATCGACAAAACGCCCAATCTCGTCTTCTTAAAGGAAAGGCGTTCTGGAATAAAACGACATACCTACACTAAATTTATCTTCTGTTTGATTGACTATTATATTGGTGAATTTGTGTTGTAGTTGTAGGTTAGTGTTTTCCATTCATGCGTAATGCATGCTTAATCTGGAAATGGTCAAACGCCTTTCCATAAAAAAAATAATTATATTGATATAGACTAAAAATGTAATTGTAAGATTGGGCAAAATATTGAGAGTCGGTTAATAGCCTGCTGTGTGACGTTCGCATGTTATAACTATTTTGTTTCGGGGATGTAACTTGTAGCCAAGTATCGAAGCAGTAACCAACTACTATGGTACATTAGGGATAGCCTCTGCAACCAAAATTGGGTGGGGGATACAGGAGTCTGTATGGCTCGCATTGAAGCAGTGTTTGCGGTTTTTACATTTAAGGTTTTTAACTCGGTGCGTTTTTTTATTTGGGACATTGTGTACCTCTTTTACTTTATGGAGCTTTTCATTCTGAGGAGTTATTTATGATATTTAATATTGCGGATTTGTGTCGCATGCATCATGACATTGACAGGGCATTGACCATCCCGAGTTTCTAAAGCCCCACCATTAATGGCCAATTCATGCAATCTCTTAGCCAGTCATGCAATAATAGCCAGTCATACAATCTGGAATTCCTTTTCATGTCTTCATGTGCTCTTTCGTGATTATATAAAGGTTCAAAGCAAAAATGGGTCGCTAGCCCTTTAAAAAAATATGTTATGCAAACAAACTGTTGTGTTCACGGTGCACATGATATAGAGTCGCGCCAAAGACAAATTTGGGAAAAACTTTACTGACCAACTCCTTGGCTGTTTTCACTCAAATCAGGATTCAGAGCTTGCCTTGCCATAGTCGCGAGAGATAAGTTGCTATTTGATCTGAAATATCATGTTGGCGACGTAGTGGGTAAAACAACGCATGAGTGAGTGATGACCCTTGGATGATTAATTCTTGTATTTAGCATTGGACCCATAGCGTTTGTCAAATTTAGGTAAACAATAACTGAATTGTGGAACTGTTTTTTCAACCTCTTCTGTACCAGTGATGTAAATTATTGTCACAGTAATGGTAACGTGTCTAATTTCTAATTATTTGTAGCTAGGTAGCATATACATTTGAAACTTGTGGCATTTCACAATTAAGCGGAAAAAGGTATATAATTTCCACTCAGTCTCCACAAAACGAAAGGTCATTATTATTGGTCAACTCGTGCGTCGAACGTTCATGGACCGTGGAAAAACGAAGAGTTTTTAGAGAGGACGGTAGAATATTAATTTTAGAATGACAGTACCTCTTTAGTGTATTAAGACCCTATAATTAGGCCACAACTTTTTAGGCATTGTCCTGCGGTAAATTTATGTACACAGTTTAAAATGAAAGCGTGCCTGCTCTACAGAGAATGCATCTCGAATAGGCCTACACATTTTCTTCTACATTGTGTAGTCTTATTGGCTCATGCAAAATGGCCAAATCATGTGAGCCCCGCATAGGACTACTTGAACGATAGTCATTTTGGCCAATAGCCTGGTGGTTTCTGTTAATAAATTCCTACATTTCAACCATAGAGCGATCTCCATACGTCATCCATTTTCTAGCAGTGCCTGTCTGACAATAGCCTATATGGTTGGGAGCGGTGGCGGTCCATGAACCATGCACAACCACCATGCAGTGTCCATCTTATCTCTCCAGCTGATGGAGTGAAAGTTCTGAGTAAAGGTTGTAATTAGATAGGCCACTCTCATGCTGTGATTGTTTCTCACTTGTGAGGGAGTCCCAGATTATCCCGAGCACTAATAAATGAACAGGAGACAATGGCGGCCAGACAGGCCCGCTACCCCCTCCGCCTTCTCGCTGCTCTCGCTGTCAGCCACAGCAAAACAGGGCTGGCGTGGAGGAAACCTCACGATTTCAAGTCAAGAGTCATACAGACCAGACCACAGGCAATTATAAATAGGGTGCTTCAATAGGCCTATATGGTGGTATTAAAAATGGAATAAATGTAGTTTTATGCGTTTTGTTTTGCAAGCTCTTGTATAGTCCTATTGGCCTATACATGTCAACATTGAAGGACTACATTGGTTGTTTTTGATTGATTATATTGGACAGTATGGCATCGTATATCCCTTAATTGGTAGACTTCGTCTGTTTGTGGTGTCACCCTGCACCCGGTTAACAGACTTTCCTTAAAATGTTGACATAGGTTACCTCACATTTTCTTTCTACCTTTCTACCTTGCACCTTATACTGATGGGTGCACATATTCCGTTACTTGGGTTATGTTGCCTAAAAGTTAGGTGAAATGAACTCCCCAAAAATGTTAGGCTACATTTGATGTCTTGTTATTTTATAATTCCCAACATCGTTTCGTGACTATCGTTTTGTCTTGTAAAGAATGTTTACTAATTCAGTGTGGATGCGGGGATGCGTGTAGCCTATAGATCGTTTGTATTAAATGCATGGCTGAAATATACATTATAATTTTTTTTATGTAACCTTTATTTAACTAGTCAAGTCAGTTAAGAACAAATATTTATTTACAATGACGGCCTACCCCGGCCAAACCCTAACCCAGACGACGCTGGGCCAATTGTGTGCCGCCCTATGGGACTCCCAATCACGGCCGGTTGTGATACAGCCTGGAATCGAACCATGGTATGTTGTGACGCCTCTAGCACTGAGATGCAATGCCTCAGACCGCTTCGCCACTCGGGATCCCAGATAGGCCTATAACATGATAACAAGCGTGCATTTGGCCACAGCCCTCTTAGCAGAGTCTTTACCTATCTCTGCAATATGCCCTCGTATGCATTTACGCATTGTGCATATAATTTCGGTTTACGATTGAGATCGTAACCCATCTCTCGTAGCCTATGGTAGGCATACATGAGCTGTATCGGTTAGCATTGTGTCGGTTTGGCAATAAACCTTTAAAAAGTAGTGAGATTCGTAAAGGGGTATGCCACATTGACATTTTTATTATGCCTGAATGTGACATCATTCTGGTTATCATGTTTTGTTGTTGTTTGTGTTGTGCACATTGCATATAGCGTATTAGTCTGCTGGTGGTCAATGCCGCAACACGAGAGCTCACACCTGGTTTGCAAACGGTATTTGATTTACTAAAGATTTCTTGGGTATTCGCACGTCCGCACCAGTCTAATCCCCCCAGACAAAACATCGCGCCCTGACAGCAACCCTATACCTTTCCCTGAATGGACACTGGCCCGACGAAGGAAATCAGATATTTACTCAAAGCAGTCTATTTTCAACGAATTCCAAGGGATTTATTCTTTAAAACACCTATTGCAATAGTTGGCAAAAAGGAACGATGGTAATCGGCAAAGCGAAAGCCAGTGCATGTCAATTATGCCTCTTATGGGTATAGTAGGCTTTATGCCTTCATGCGTTCCGTAACCTGATAAATCTAGGCCACTTTTTCCTATTATTGTAAGCGGAGCCTCTTTAAACACTTCCAATTAAAAGTTTGTCACTCATAACAACAATTGAGTCTGTTTATTGTATATTAACACAAAATAACAGGTTATTATGAACATTACAATTTAGCTGTATCCTAACCAATTTAGTTAAAATCGGAAAGAAATGTTGCTTATGTAAATTATATTAGCTAATAACTCATTTATGGTTATGTAAAATGGATGTTTTGCATTTATATATTCATGTGCTCCTTCAGGGAAGGTGGAAATATTGATAACCCTTAAGGCCATGCATGCATACAACCCAAACCTGTCACTTTTCTACAGAGCTGCTGTGTGCCTGCTAAATGACTAATAAAATGTTATGCAAATGTTTATTGTAGACTAGCCTATAGCCAACATGAACCGAGAATTAACAATTCACTGAATTCAGTCCAAGACTGTCTACTTTGGAAGATGCGGTGGCCCAAAAAAAATCGGTGTTGATACATTTCAAATGAACTACCAATTCTGCATACATAATGTGTCTGCGTATACAAATTCGTGCCTTTTTCAGATACTTTTTAAATTGACATTGGTTAAGTTTGGCCTACGTGTGCGTATGCATGTACTGCAAACCATCCTGAGTACCTAACCCTATTTTTCCTGTTTTTCTTTTGGCTAGGATTTTCTGAGACGTCACAAGAAGTTACTGCCATGGATCGAGAACCTCAACTACAAAAGGTGACGATGCACAGGGAAAGATTTGTGAATGGAAGCTGTTCACGGTCTATGCTAGATCATAGATCACATGGGCTGTGAGACCGTCCCAGTGGTGTAAAGTACTTAAGTAAAACTACTTTAAAGTACTTAAAGTAAAGTACTACTTAAAGTACGACTTTACTATTTATATTTTTGCCAACTTACTTTTACTTCACTACATTCCTAAAGAAAATAATGTACTTTTTATTCCAAACATTTTCCCTGACACCCAAAAGTACTCGTGACATTTTGACAGGAAAATTGTCAAATTTACACACTTATCAAGAGAACATCCCTGGTCATCCCTACTGACTATTATCTGGTGGATTCACTAAACACAAATGCTTCATTTGTACGTTTTGGCAGAGTGTTGCAGTGTGCCCCTGGCTATCCATCCCAAAAAATAACTGTGCTGTCTGGTTTGCTTAATATAATGAATTTGAAATGGTTTATACGTTTACTGTTGATACTTAAGTATATTTAAAACCAAATACTTTTAGACTTTTACTCAAGTGGGATTTTACTTGGTGACTCACTTTTACTTGAGTCATGTTCTATTAAGGTATCTTGACTTTTACTGAAGTATGATATTTGAATACTTTTTCCACCACTGGATCGTTGCAGATGTGCATTATTCGCCACCCTCCCTCTCCCTCTCCCACCCCGGTCACCGTTCCTCCCTATGAATGGGGTCGCTAAGATATCAGCTCTGTCACCGGGGTCGGCCCAAAGCCGCCAGCTTCCTGTGGCCTTTAAAACCGGAAAGCACGTCTCGCCCATTTGAATAATCTGTATATTTTCTGTGGTTTGTCTCGGTGAGAGCTGTTTTTTTTCTTCATCCTAGGTCACTCAAGAACAGAACAGTAATATCACAGTCAAATCCACACGCCATCAATCCTGGCCTAAAACACCCCCGTCTTTGTTTTAGCATATTCTTAGTAGCCTAACTGAGTTTTTCCAGATTTCTATGAAATATGACCTATAATTAATTACAACATGAGTGAAATAGTTTTCCTTCCATTTAAAAAAAAATTAAGTATGCAGGTATCATGTGTTGGTGTGGGCATACCCTACCACAACAACAGAATGATTTGGGCATATAAGGCTACCCTGTCATGAAAAATATTTAATGCGAGTAGACCGCTGATTGAGCAGCTCAGCCAATGAGCAACATGAGCCGTCATGTTCTATGAGGAAGCATTTTTTAAACGTCTGTTTGAGATATTACAGGTTAGCGTTTTTCGTCGTGAGTCTTGTTCTGGAGGCAGCTCTGCAGTGTGGTTACTAGCAGGCCCAACCACAAAGTAATAAAATCACATTTTAAACCTAAAGTACACTGCTAACCCTAATGCCTAACCATAACCAAAAAGTGAAATTCTGTTTCTTGCATTTTTACAATATTGCCAATTTTGACTTTGCAGTTTGCCCATCTAGCAGGAATCGCTCAGTTCTGCCTCAAGGACAAGACTCATCCCAATAAACGTCAACCTGCGTTTGAGATACATGTTTATTTGTGGTGATGTTTTTAAAGTGTTTTTAAAGTGTGTTTTTTTCTTCTTCAATTTATGGTTTGGTCACAAAAACTAGTATAGGACGAGTCAACAACATTATTTGGGTATGAGTTCACAAAATTTGAACTTTTAAAAGTGAGATTCCCATTGGACAGTTTACTTTAACTCAAAGGTGGAGTGTAGCCTGTGTGATGGGACCAGAGGTTATAGCATATATTGAAGCTCCAAAATCCAGCTTCGATTCTTTACCCTATATGTAGCCTAAATTGTTGAAGGGTGTCCCGTCCCCGTTCTTTGTTTTAGGATAAATGTTTCCTCAAGCACACGGACCGCGTCACCGTCGGGGTCGTGTCAACCGAATGGAGATCATTTATAGGTTCAATAACTCTTAATCCGTCTGATCGCCCTGGTGTAGATTGGGATTGTTCTGGAATCTGTTCGGATTTCAGCATAGTGGTCCTAATTGAGTTTACCGCAGCCTTGACTGCTGCATCCCCCCGAACACAATTAAGGTCTTGCTCAGATAAAGCTAACTGAACGCCAGTCCCGTCTAGAAAGAATGCACTTTTTTCAACAGTATATTCGTTAGACGTTTATCTCTTTGGGGAAGATGATGTGCAATGAAGCGTTATAATGGCGTATAGCCTATACATCAAACTATAATGCAATGCTATATTGACTGATGCGATCAACGCAAGTTTTATTTCATTTTTTAAAATTCTTCTTTACATATTTTAAATATGTTTTTTGAGTTTAAGATGCAGACAATTTTGGGGGTAAAGCAATTTCTAGCTTTGGTAAAGTCAGTGTCCTCTATTTAAAGTTTAGAGCTACAAGAAACACAATAAGTATGGTGGTAATATGTCCCATATTTGAAACTTACACACGTTCGTTCCTTCCTTAGCTGAAGTAGGCCCAAGGCTATCCTAAAAAGTGCCATGGATGTAGGTCTAAAATCAATGCCAAACAAGAAATGCTGTGCTAGGCCTATATGTTAAGGGGGACATGTTGTTAACAGCTTTGCTTCCTTCACTGTCCGACTGCCACATACTGTTTTCGAACCAGTGATCCTCTGCTTCGCATCGCATTGACAACGTTCCAACGGTTTGAGCCACCCAAAAGGTACCAATTAGACGGTTCCATCCGCAATATTTGTGGAGTGAGCTTAATGTACATTCTTAACTATGTTACACATGCCCCTCTTCCATAAGATGAATTTAAAACGGCGATCACACGCATTTTTCTTTAATTGATGGTGAATGTTTTTCGCTGTCAATCAATACTCAACGCAAAGACAACATGCTTGTAATATATATATATATATATATATATATATATATATTTGCAAAAGCATCAGGCTATGATTTCAGGTTTAATTTGATATTTTTCTAATGTGTTCAGAAATCCTGTTAAAGTTGTCCAAATATATTATCACAAGTGTGTTCCAAAAGAATACAGAAGGCTAAGCTGTCATTGGCATATGCGTTTATATTTATGACAATTGAACCAATAACTTATAATAATTATTTCTAAAATAAATGGAGCTTATTTCAGTATGAACAGTGATGTATTCAATCGAGGTATATCATACCACAAATATGCCTATGTGTACAAATATAGGATTACATTGACTAATTTAAGTTTTAATGTCAGGGTCAAATGCAGATAACACTTTACATCTTTAGTCTATTATGTTTTTCGTCCTGGTTCAGAATATCGTTTTTGTTGCAGTGCATTTTGAAAGTCAAGTATATATAACACTTATATAACACTTAATAGTTTGAGTTCCACTCATAGCCTTTAAGGAAACTTTGTATGGGCCATAAATGTTTGGTGGTAAAAAGTAGTCAACCAGTCTACAGTGTAGCCTAATGGAAAGGTTTAGGATTCGCTTGAGTGCTATGTAGTTTACTTTTAGTAACATTTGACTAAATTGCTATAATTTTTCCAATATTTTTTTAATTCAAGATTTATTGGACTTCATATTGTAGGCCGATTTCACCATCACTCTTGAGCCTTGCCATGTTGACGTTTGCACTCTCCAATGGTAACATATAGGCTTCCTCGCCATGTTGCTGAACACCAAAGCTCGCCTACGCTCCTACACACATCTACGTTTATACAGCCGGACAACCAGACGTTTCACGTGTCACGACGTCTTACTTGTGACAGTAAAGAATAAACGCCACGTGGTGGCTATTTCCACGAGGTTAATGGCTTTAGACTCTGTCATATAGAACAAATACCATGCAAGGGGACGGGACACTTTATGAACTTGGTTAATGGCAATTGGCACTGAACATTTGCTCACTAATAAAACCACGTCGAGCTGAACAATATACCCGTGTAATGTAAACATGCTGAAAGATCGACTGCACACAAGTCCAATATCAATAAAGTAGAGGTATTTTAGGTTACCTGTTTCAACTTCTATAACTTCTATGGCGGGCTACCGCCCACGCATATGGCCCTCGAATCCTTGCCAGTTATACTGCAGTAACCCAGATGCCTCGCGCGTTTTAGATGGTCGAAATGCCTCGTACACCTGTCCAAGGGGGTCTGCAATTGATTACAAGGTACCACGACAAGTGGACAGCTGGGGAAGCACTTGTTACTCAAAAGCCACTTCCACAAGACTATTAACTCAATGTATTGGTAACTGCAACTGCTTAAAGTTGGTAAAATGGTGTAAAAAGTTGTAATTTTGTAAAGTAATTAGGCCTACAGTATGCATAAAGGATTTGCGTAAACCATTTATCATAGGTTATCGATAATGGTTATGCTAAAAGTTATTGGCTATAGGCTGTTTTCCACCCGACTTGGCCATTCGACATTATAGGTATTAAAACGTTGCCATAGTAACTCCAACACATCAACAATAAAACACGAATGTTTTTTAATATTTCCACTAGAGATACATTTTTGCTTCAAGCTCAGCTATAGCCTTATACATTTATATAGGCCTAAACTCAAATTAATTAATTAGTCTAAAGCATGTGTAAACGTTAATGTAACGGCACTGTGGAATCAGAAAATGAAAATAGCATAAAGGGACAATTTTGTCCTAACCTTATTAGTGCGTCCTCGTCTGTTTTGGACAAGCACTCTCTCATCGAATGTCTCATCCAGTCACAAATGTGAGTGGCCAGTTGCGATATGCTTTTAAGTCCAGTTTACTTGAACTTAGGAAAGAGGTCAGTCGTTATGAGAGGCTATTCGAACCCCCTTCTTGTGTGGCATCATGCCCCTGCACTGTCCCCAGTTTTAACTGACCGAAATAGTGCTGCAGGATCTCATGAAAGCACATTGCTCGATGACGCACCTTTCACCCCTCTCTCCACCCGAATTGTTTTTACCCCCAACGGTGAAATGTTGTGATGGTGACTTTTACATCGACAGGTGTTATTCGTAAATGACCTCATTTCACAACGATGTTTCATTACACTGGTGTCAGAGGTGAGATTATTATTATTGTCTGATTTATAACTCTTGAGTGACTTTAAAGATGATTTTCGTGATAATAATATATGCCTAATCCGTCTGATTTTGCAGGTGATAAACTCGGTAGCATACTAATCTTGAATTTGACATGTGTTGCATATGTTAATACCATATGTCACACTTTAAACGAACTATAACTCAAAAAGCTTTACAGGGCTTAACTTTACAGGGTTTAACTTCTTAAGAGCACAACATACATGTTTTACAAATAATACACGTTGACCTAAATTGTTTCTAAGAAATTCATGAAAATGTAGAGATGGGATTGGAAGTTAGTTGCCAAAAATTAACCATTGTGAAGGTTTTGTTACTAACACAATCGGTGCTGAAGTAATTCTGAAACTTGTAGAAACTTTTTAGTGGTGTTTTTCACTCGAGTGAGATTTCTAATCCATTACACATGGACAATAAATTATTACCTAACTTTCTGCACTGGTGCATGCTTGCCGAGCGTGTGTTCGTTATATCACTGACCAATAAAGTATCACTCAATTATGAATCCATATCTTGTCCTTTTTTGTTGTAAATTTATTTTGTACATTTCTTATTTGTTTGGAGCGTGGAAGCCCTATGACATGATAATTGTGTTTGCACTTTTTTTGGGGGGGTGAATGATATTTAATGCCTTTTGTGGATGATATTTACATTAATATCATTGTCTGAGCATCGATTATTCAAAACCCTGCAACGAAAAGGCGCACATTGATTATGGTGCCATATTTACCAATGCACCGCCACGTTTCAACGTCATTAGGTTGTAATATGCTGGGCCGGTTTACCAGACGCTAATCCGCACAGTAATATGCAGCACTGTACATATATGCAGAAATTGAATGTGAGCTTGTGTTGTAATATGACATGTGTGTGTGCTTTGTGTTTCATTTGCACTGGAAAGGATTTGTTTGGATGAGATGCATCATGTGGCATCACCTGAGGTTTTATAATGTCAACGCGTGGTTGTCCAGTAGCGGGAAGAGAAAACGTCAGAAGCAGCATACAGCATATGGGATAATCGGCAGAGCAGGCAAAGAAAGCCCCTCATCTCCATTTATGCATGTTTTCTTTCATATTCTAATTGTAAGGGATATGTTGTGTTAAAATACATGGTAGATATTTACAATTCTATTCTATTCACTTCTATCACTGCCATTCTTGTGGTATATTCTCACATATTTGTATGCTCACACCACTTGCTTGAGGGTTCCACTTAATTATAAAGTAATTATATACACTGAGTGTACAAAACATTAGGAACACTTGCTCTTTCCATGACATAGACTGACCAGGTCAATCCAGGTGAAAGCTATGATCCCTTATTGATGTAATCTATTAAATAAACTTCAATCAGTGTAGCCGAAGGGGAGGAGACAGGTTTAATAAGGATTTTTAAGCCTTGAGACAATTGGGACATGGATTGTGTATGCGTGCCATTCAGAGGGTGAATGGGAAAGACAAACGATTTAAGTGCCTTTGAACTGGGTATGGTAGTAAGTGCCAGGCACACCGGTTTGAGTGTGTCAAGAACTTCAAAGCTGCTGGGTTTTTCACACTCAACAGTTTCCCATGTGTATCAAGAATGGTCCACCACCCAAAGGACATCCAGCCAACTTGACACAACTTTGGGAAGCATTGGCGTCATCATCAGCCCGCATCCCTGTGGAACGCTTTGACACTTCGTAGAGTCCAGGCCCTGAAGAATTGTGGCTGTTCTGAAGGCAAAAGGGGGTGCAACTCAATATTAGGAATGTGGTCCTGATGTTTTGGACACTCAGTGTATTCATCATACTTTAAATGCTTAGATGTTAATTTTCTGCTTACACCATGGTACATTTTCAGACGTTTTACTTTTTTAGTTCTATTAGCTCTGCTGTTGTGATATTGCAACCAGACGTTTATACAGTAGGTGCAGTATTATACTGAATTGGCCTCCGCACTGGTCTATTCAAGTTCTAAGGGTCATTGACCACCATAAGTCAACTACAACACTGTTGACAGTCACCAAACTAAATGAATGAATAGTGAAAACTGTCAGAGTGGATCAGATATCAATCACACTTATTTGATGAAGCCCTTTTAACATCAGCAGTTGTCGCAAAGTGTGTATCACATTAAGAAGAATGTGTGGAAGATTAGAGAGGGTACAACATTAACGACACCATTTTAATGGGCTGTGAGGTAATTTGACCTAAGATGGAGTCCATTTGCGGCCAGCTCAGTGAGCTCCTTTGTGGCATTCTTCTCACTGTAGTACATTACTCCATGCTGACACAAACAGGTAAGGAGAGATGGGACTGAGCGAGCGAGGCAGGACAGGAGTGACTCTGCACTTGGTAGCCTCTCAAATAGCACCCTATTCCCTACATAGTGCACTATTTTTGACCAAGACCTGCTCACAAAAAAACTATTCTTCTATATAGTGCCAAGTAAGGTTTATTTGGCTTCTAACCATAGCGGACCCCTTTTTGGTGCTGTTTATAACCTTTTCATAAGGTTCTAAATGGAACCTGTATGGTGCCATAAAGAAACCTTTCCAATGATTATATAAAGATCCACTAATAAAGGGTTCTACATAGCACCAAAAAAGGGTACTGATATGGTTACAACCCTTTTTGGGGCTATATACAGTATAACCCTTTTTTTATGGTTCTTCATAGAACCTTTAATGGAGAACGGTTCTATTAAGAACCTTCCTTAATCTTCCTTGTAGATGTTTTGAAGAACCATACAGGGTTACCGTTCTGGTTATCCGTATTATATTGTTAAAATTCCTTAGGCGTTATTATGTTAATTGACAAGTTGAATTAGGTGTACTAGCTCCGGGAACAGCTGGGGGTCCCTGAGGAGAGAATTTAGAACCATTGAGTTAGACGACAGCTCTCAATTGACAAAAGGCCTTACGTGTGTCCTTCACAAGACATTGTCACTGGCCATAGTTGTATTTAACGTTTAATCGCATAACTCAACAGATTAGATAAACTGGAATGACATTCTAACTTAAGGTTGCACAAACAGAGCTGTTAGCAAACCATGTCCCAAAATATTTGAATGAGCCGACTCCGCTACATTTCAATTATCACCAAAAGAGGAAATAACTTGTTTTTGAACTGCAAGCAACCATTGAAGGACTCAAAGGGTTCATTATGATTCCACATAGAACCATCGCCGTTCCCAAAGGACCCTTACGGAACCCTCTTTTCTTAGTGTGTGGTCTGACCAAAGCCATATAGGCCAGAGTTACTGTTGCAGCGTGAGCAACTAGTGCTAGTAATTCGGTGAACAACTATTCCAAAATGGAAATACTTGACACAAATAACAAGACAACAAGCAACAGAATCGATCTCTTCAGTACCTGTTAATGAATTAAGTTGGCATCGAACCAGAATAATTATCCTACGGTATAGGGTCTTCCTCTCGTATATTGCTTGGTCTGCCACTCCATCATTGGGGACATGACAGGTAAGCTTGCATGCATACAGGCTACTCTTTTTTGAGATAGCTAAATAAGATATTTTACTGACTGTTGAAGAATTATTCATAGCCAAGTAGTGGTATTTCACTGTGAAGCTAATATTGCGTTAAAGCTGATGTTTTTTTCTGAGTAGGCTTGCATTGTGAATAATTCATACAACTACCACACCTGTGCATATTACTAAATGACACTGATATTCAAGAATACATGGTTTTATATTTGCTGATAAATAATATTGAAAGGTGATATGATGCAATCCAACTATGTAGATTAGAAGGCCTAGGCTCCATCCTAATGTAAGCTAAATGCATTGAATTAAAAAAACTACCGGCATGTGATAAAGGATAACATGTCCAATATAAATGTTCTCTTAATTTGAACAGTTGTCCAATTTCTTTGATTTGTTAGATTTTATAGTGAACTAACTAACTGTCTGTCTGTCTGTCTGTCTGTCTGTCTGTCTGTCTGTCTGTCTGTCTGTCTGTCTGTCTGTCTGTCTGTCTGTCTGTCTGTCTGTCTGTCTGTCTGTCTGTCTGTCTGTCTGTCTGTCTGTCTGTCTGTCTGTCTGTCTGTCTGTCTGTCTGTCTGTCTGTGTGTGTGTGTGTGTGTGTGTGTGTTTGGGCTAATGTCTTATCACACAACAAAGAAACAATTCAGTCTTTCTTGTCCAAGTTGTAATCAACCCCACCAACTATTTGTTGAGTCAGTATAGAGAAACACTCCTTGTACTTTCTACAGCCAAGACATTTGTTGATATTATCAGTCTTACCACTAGGATATCCACAGCTGCCAAGTCTATGATGTCCAGGCAAACAGGATAAATACTGTCATCTGGTGGTAACCAAAGCAATCACCACTGAATTGTTATTGTCTTTTGCAAATTAAGGGAGCATAGGCCACTGCGCTCTCTCACACACACATTTAATGGTCTGCTTTTCCCAGAGCAGAGGGAGAAATGTCTTCATCTCAATTTTTTAAACCTTAGGCCACGAATACACCCCTTTAATTTGAAAACCACAAAAAATTAATTCGGAGAAAAACTCCCATCTAGCGGGACTAGTGTCAGTTAGAAGCACTTACAGCTTACAGAGAGAGAGGGAGCACTGAGAAGCATATCAAAGAGGGCTGTCAGTGTATATGACAGGGCCTGGGAGAGTTATATGTGTATCAAAAGCTGAGCGGGCTGACAGCAGTCCCCGGGCCAGGCTCTGTTGTACAGAGGCCCCTGAAGAGAGATGGTAGGGGAGAGACAGCTAAGGCCCTACTGCCGGGCCCCACACCTGCTGAGCCAACTCCAGGTGAGGGGGCACAGCCACTCTAGTGTGCCACGGGCAAAACACACACACACGCACACACACACACACACACACACACACAAAACACACACACACTCAAAGAGCATCAGCTTCCCCACTGCACCACAAATATACTTTAGCCTAAATATGAAGCAATGCCTCTTTTCAGAATCTATTCATAATTGAACCTATATGTTTTGTTCTGCTTTGCTGTTATACCATCCTTCAAATCATAAAATCTTTCTGCTTTGCATAACATCTACTGGCATGAAAGTTGTAACTCAATGTGTTTGTCCAATGTCAACATAACATCCCAAAGGTCTTCATGGTGGTTTGACCTGCTAACAACCATAAACAAAATATCCTTTACAGGGGGAAGTGTGTTGATCTATCCAGTAACCCAGTTGAATTAGATATGGCTGTGGGGTGGGTACGTCCCAGTTTCAGGTTGATACATCGAATGAATTCACTAACCCCTGCTGGACTGTCTAGGGATCCTGTCTGGATTTCAGATCAAATAGGCAGCGTTTGCCAAATCTCTCAGAAGATGACTATCTACCCCTGTGGAGAATCTGTCCTGTAGAGAAAACTTTCTCTGCATCCCAAATGGCACCCTGTTCCCTACATAGAGCACTACTTTTGAGTTTTAGTGTGTTCTGAGAAATTTCTATAAAGTTAAAGCTCTTTTACTGCATTTCTATACAATTTAAAAACTCCTAAATGCTATTTGGAAAATAGGAAAAACAAGCAAAAATGACACTGACCATTGTCACATCATGTCATGTCCTGACCTTAGTTCCTTTTTTATATCTCTGTTTTAGTTTGGTCAGGGCATGAGTTGGG
The DNA here is from genome assembly GCF_045791955.1 of Oncorhynchus clarkii lewisi. Classification (NCBI taxonomy): domain Eukaryota; kingdom Metazoa; phylum Chordata; class Actinopteri; order Salmoniformes; family Salmonidae; genus Oncorhynchus; species Oncorhynchus clarkii. The sequence goes on from NC_092157.1 coordinate 33,245,291, forward strand.
GTGGGCATTCCATGTTTTGTAGTCTAGGTTTTGTATTTCTCTGTGTTTGGCCTGGTATGGTTCCCAATCAGAGGCAGCTGGCAATCGTTGTCTCTGATCCATACTTAGGCAGCCTGTTTTCCCACTATGGGTAGTTGTTTTCTGTCTCTGTACCAGGCAGAACTGTTTTTTGTTTTGTTTTTTTGTTTGTTATTTTGGTCTTAGTGTTCTGAGTTTAATAAATATGGACACTTACCACGCTGCATATTGGTCCGATCCTTCCTACTCCTCCTCATACGAAGAGGACAGCCGTTACACATCAGTTGCTGTAAGCTTGATTCAACTCAGTTAATCTACAAACACAGCCAATTAGCTATACAATTAACAGCTACACATTCGTTCACATTAACGCAGCACTGGGAATAAAAACTATAATTTAATACTTACAGAGCGATCTATTAGCAGAAAAAGTATTTTATTAGCCTCCCGGGTGGCGCAGTGGTTAAGGGCGCTGTACTGCAGCGCCAGCTGTGCCATCAGAGTCCCTGGGTTTGTGCCCAGGCTCTGTCGTAACCGGCCGCGACCAGGAGGTCCGTGGGGCGACGCACAATTGGCCTAGCGTCGTCCGGGTTAGGGAGGGATTGGTCGGATCTCCTTGTCTCATCGCGCACCAGCGACTCCTGTGGCGGGCTGGGCGCAGTGCGCGCTAGCCAAGGGTGCACGGTGTAGCCTCCGACACATTGGTGCGGCTGGCTTCCGGGTTGGATGCGCGCTGTGTTAAGAAGCAGTTGTGTATCGGAGGACGCATGACATTCAGCCTTCGTCTCTCCTGAGCCCGTACGGGAGTTGTAGCAATGAGACAAGATAGTAGCTACTACAACAATTGGATACCACGAAATTGGCGAGAAAAAGGGGTAAAATTAAAAAATATATATTTTATTAACAAAAGGTAACCAAATAAGTTTGCTTTACAGAACTTTTGTTGTCGCAGTTTTACAGCAATTGTCTTGCAAATCGACACATTTTGCCATGGGGTAGGGAGAAATTGCCATGGCGCTTAGTGGCAGCCTAGGCAGAGAGTTAATTCTGTACATATTTAATAGTTTTTATATAAGTAGTTTGATAAATGGTTTATTTTTCAATAGCTAAATGAGTGCAGATCAAGTCTTGATATCATGAATTGGATTCCTGCCTGTAAATTGATGAAAATCAGTGTCTTCAACAAGCTAGCTAATGCTAGCTAGAAGGTGTATGTTTTCATTTGAATTACACCTACTGACTTTTTTTCTTTTCTTTCACCCAACAGTGACCCAAGAGGAGGCTATGCATCTTCTGAAGTACGGAGTGGGGTGTAGTATGTGGCGAGCTAAAACTTCAGCAGAGTCCCAATACAGAGAATCGGCAGACGGCGGAGACGACCAGATGACATCAGGCTGCCTGCCTACCTGCTCTTGGACATGCTGACCTGCCCAACACCTCCGCTGACCATCTAGTTATGAGCTTCCAAATCCTCTCCATGATGGAGGCTTCAAGAAGCACTCAAACAGACTTGCTCTAGATGATCTAGCTACTGTTGTAGCCTATATTTCATGACTTCTTGTTTATTTTGCTTAACATGTGCTTTGAGATTCTGTATGTAATGAAAAGTGCCATAAATGTTTAATAATAAATTATTAATTCATTTTAAAACAAGTTTCCTGCAATTCTAGACATTTTGCCATGATTTATGCCATGTTAATATATCTCAGTGAGAGCAAATAAGAAAATCAAAGGGGGCTCCCTGGAGGTCAGTGCCCCTGGGCTTGTGCCCTGCGTGCCCAGTCGATAATTTGGTCATGAATGCTACAAGTATAGATGGACTAATTTTCCAATACATTTTTTTACTGACATGGGCTAATTGAGTGACTGTCAGTGAGTAACATATAACAAGAGGAAAACTGCTGATGCACTACCAAATTTCAGAATGACACAACTTGTGTTTTCTACTATTGTAACTCTCAACAGTAAGTTGAGACCCCGAGTGAGTTCCTAAACATTTTTTTTACTAGATCCCGGATCTTTCTCTCCTTATATGTAGCTATGGTCCTGTGTACTGTACATAAACAGGTACAAACACACTCACAATTATTAGAACTAGCACAGTAAGGCTCTCTGGAGCACACTGACATGTTAACATGCGGTTGGTTGGCTTTGACTCCACTTGAGGTGGATGGAGAATAATATTGTACCATACTACGTACAGCCCAACTGTCAAGTGTTGGGCTAAGTTGGCCCTCAGGGCACTGTATCAGGACCTTTGTTGTTTTCTAACTGCTAATGTATGAGAGAAGGATGTGATACAGAGGGGGGAAAGAGAGAGGCAGAGGAAAGAGACAGGGGCAGAGGCAGAGGAGAGAGAGAGGTAGAGGAGAGAGAGAGGCTGAGGAGAGAGAGAGAGAGATTTGTGTTGGCAGAGAGCGGTTGTCTATTGGAGTCCTTCAGTCAGCTCTGGGTGGAAATTAAAAGGGTTGACGCCACGCCAATTATTCTGACTGAGTGGAGGAGGAGACATTAAGAGGGGAAACGTAGCCGTGGCGTGTGGCGCTGGATCGCTGCCCTGTCGGGAGAGACGCAACGCTCTCAGAACGAGGGCTGAATCCGGCCTGAAAATTGGCCTCACTCCCAGAAATGTCCCCAGTGCAAAAGGTTAACTGTCAGTCCCCTGCTAGGTATAAATAGAAGACTGCTCTCCAGAAAGGCGTGTCAGGAGGGGGGAGCAGATTGGGGAGGGGGTGCTCCCCCTCTTATGATAGTGATCCTAGTGACAGGCAGGGGTGTGTAAGTTCAGCGAGGGGGAGGGTTGACAGGGAGTGAGAGAAAAGGGGAAAAAGCTGAGTACATTATAATGGTAGTCGAGCCTGTGACAGGGGCCTCAGACAAAAGACTGTCCTGCTCTATTCAGCTTCCCCTGCCGCAGACACAACAATAACAATCCAGGCTAATCGAGCGCTGATGCCCCAGCACTTTTGGAAACCATTGTTTTGTGGAAGCCATCTTGACACATAGTAATTAAGTGGCAGGAATAATTATTGTCATCCAGTCTTGTAAACAAACGTGGAGTTCAATGCCAGATTGAGTTAGAATGGAAGAGAAGAAATACATTCTCTGAATGATGGACAAAGTATTCTTCTTCCTCTATAATACTACAGTTTGTCCTTATAATGCTCTAACTTGCTATAGTTTGTCCCTTTAATACAACCAGAGATAGAGATGACTCACTGGGTTACTCAGGAGCTGTTATTACACTTAAGCATCAGCTTAGCAAGTAAAGGTTGAAGGGCAGCACCATGGGAGCTATTCGTAGTATGTGTCCCAAATGACACCCTATTCCCTATATATTGCACTACATAACACAGGGATGGGCAACTTTGATGGGGTGAGCGCCACAAAAAAATATTTTAATCCCTACTCTTCCCAGGCCCGATTGCTTCTGCCATATTAAGATAAAGAGAATGCTGCCTTTTTACGGGCTCCTAACCAATTGTGCTATTGTGTGTGTTTTTCACATTATTTTTAACTTACTTTGTAAATAATGTTTCTGCCACCGTCTTGTGGTGGAACATTCTAATCAAGTGAGAGAGACTTTGTAATTTCTTCAAACAATCATCTTTATTCAATATCGATTAATTATTGTAATAATGAGACTAGTCAACCCAACACTCTTGACTGTACCCTAACCTTTACAGACAATGCAGTTTTTTATAGAGCTGACACAAAGAATGCTTAGTCATGGGGGGGGGGGGGGGGGGTTGTCTTAACCCCACCCTGGCTTAGTCTCCCAGATGCAAGGATGATTTTGTTCTAAACTCTTCCAGGCTATCTCTATCTCGGTTACACCCACCACATCTTGTCTATGTAATGTAATCTTTCACTAATTTGTCAGCTCAAGCCATCTCTAGTGACCATACACCCAGATTAGCTGCAGGGAACTAGAGTGGAGACCATAAAAACACAGCATTAGTAGGACAGAAATGTCTTATTATTAGTTAAATATTAATTGTTAACCATTAATATCAAATAAATCAGGTAAAAATCACAGTCTCTTATGACCGAAAACAGCTTCTGGATATCAGAACAGCGATTACTCATCTCGTACTGGATGAAGATTTTCTCTTTAACGAGTCGGACGCAAAGGATTTATTTCAGACACCCGACAAGACCCAAATCCCTGTCATTCGCATGAAGAAGAGACAGAGACATCGGGGATGTAGGTTGGGGTGCCTGGTAAGGATCCGACAGCAATCCCCCTCTACCATCAGTCCTATTAGCCAACGTGCAATCATTGGATAACAAAATGGATGAGCTCTGATCAAGACTATCCTACCAATCGGACATTAAAAACTGTAATATCTTATGTTTCACCGAGTCGTGGCTGAACAACGACATGGATAACATACATCTGGCTGGGTTTTCGGTCCATCGGCAAGATAGAACAGCTGCCTCCGGTAAAGACAAGGGGTAATGGTCTGTGTCTATTTGTAAATAACAGCTGGCTCACGAAATCTAATATTAAGGAAGTCTTGAGATTTTGCTCACCTGAGGTAGAGTATCTCATGATAAACTGTAGACCACACTATTTACCAAGAGAGTTTTCATCTGTATTCCAGGTTCCACCTGTCACTAGAGGGCGGCAGAGACCGCCCTATATACATTAATGACACTAATGACGTTATGATTTCCCTGTTAAAAGAGGTGCATTGTCTGGTTTCCTTTGCAGAAGCTTGAACTGTTTACTGTGTGCGTTTGTTTCCTGAGTGAGTTTTCTAGACTTAATGGTTGTTGTTTTTCGAGTGTTCTGTGATCTTTTGGCTACCGTTTCTCAGTAAAGTATTTATGTTTATCCTTAACCGCTGATTCATTGTCTGGTCTCTTCTCTGCACCTGGGTCCAACCTCACCACATCCCAGCAAGCTTCTGCTTAAACATGGACCCAACAGAGGTCACCCAGATCAAGAACGTTGTAACCCACCAAGGAGCGCTGCTGCGATGGCAGCAAGAACAACTCTCCCAAATATTAGAGACCCTTCGGGCACTTACCGACTCCCTCCAACCACAGTCCAACCTCAACCCAGGAGGAGCCAATGTCCAAATCTCATCGCCCAGTGGTACAGACTTCACCGTAGTTCCTCCAGGGAACCTGCACCGGGAACCCAAGATCCCAGCCCCTGAGCATTATGATGGCCACCCGGGAGGATGCAAGGGGTTCCTCACTCAGTGCTCTCTGGTGTTCGAGCTACAGTCCTCCTCATTCCACACTGATCGGGCCATGATCGCGTACATCATCTCTCTACTCTCGGTCAAGGCCCTGGCAACGGCGATGTGGGAACAACAGCACCAACCTGCAGCTCCGTATTAGCCTTCACTACCGAGCTGCAACGAGTCTTCGACCACCCAGTCGACGGACGAGAAGCGGCCAGCCAACTGTACAACATCTGCCAAGGGGCCAAACCGGTGGCTGACTTCACCATTGAATTCCGCAACCTCGCCTTGGAATCACACAATGACATGTTGTATGGTCTTCCCACTACATATTGGAAAAGCATACAGTTTATTAGGCTACAGATTAAATACATTATGATGAACTTCACAGGGTGGTGAAAGTGCAAGGCAATGCTCCTTTCCAATAAATATAGAGGGTATATTTGGCTGCCTCGCTCTTTTATCCATAATGATCTCTTCAAGTAGGCTATAGGGGATACCTAGTCAGGTGTACAACTGAATGCCTTCTGGGGCTGCCATAACCAACATCCACGGCACCCGGGAAACAGTGCCTTGCTCAGGGACAGAACGACAGATTTCTACCTTGTCAGCTCAGGGATTCGATCTAGCAACCTTTTGGTTACTGGCCCAACACTCTAACCACTAAGCTACCTGCCGCCCCATACATACATACATATACACACACACACATACATATATATATATACACACATACATGGTTGTGGCAACATCATGCTGTGGGGATGTTTTTCATCAGCAGGGACTGGGAAACTGGTCAGAATTGAAGGAATGATGGATGGAGCTAAATACAGGAAAATTCTTGAGGGAAACCTGTTTCAGTCTTCCAGAGATTTGAGACTGGGACGGAGGTTCACCTTCCAGCAGGACAATGACTCTAAGCATACTGCTAAAGCAACACTCAAGTGGTTTAAGGGGAAACATCTAAATGTCTTGGAATGGCCGAGTCAAAGCCCAGACCTCAATCCAATTGAGAATCTGTGGTAAGACTTAAAGATTGCTGTACACCAGCGGAACCCATCCAACTTGAAGGAGCTGGAGCAGTTTTGCCTTGAAGAATGGGCAAAAAAATCCCAGTGGCTAGATGTGCCAAGCTTATAGAGACATGCCCCAAGAGACTTGCAGCTGTAATTGCTGCAAAAGGTGGCTCTACAAAGTATTGACTTTGGGAGGGGGGGGGGGGGTAGTGAATAGTTATGCACGCTCAAGTTCTTTTTTGTTGTTGTCTTATTTGTTTGTTTCCCAATAAAAAATATTTTTCATCTTCAAAGTGGTAGGCATGTTGTGTAAATCAAATGATATACAATCCCCTGAATCTATTTTAATTGCAGGTTGTAAGGCAACAAAATAGGGGGGTGAATACTTCACAAAACACTGACAGAAGTGCTGATGCACAACCAAATTTCTAAATGGCACCTTGTGTATTCTACTATTCTAACTCTTAACAGTAAGTTGAGACCACGACTTTGACCTGTGAAAAAAATTCAGAGGGTGGAAATTGATCCACAGGCCTACAAAAGAGGGACAGGCCACCAGTTGCCCATGCCCAATATAGGGTAACCTTTTGGACACAGACTATTTTCCAAGACAGAATAAAACAACTTATTAGTTATCAAAATTCAGAATAAAATTGCATCTATATTTTTGTTATGTCTCATTTGCATACCTTATATGTTTGTGTCGATTACATTTTCAGATGGCAAACTTACCAGAGGAGTAAACTCTCATACAAACACTTCATGCATTGGGCTGAAAATGTGCACACAAATCTTGTATCTGTATGGTTTCATTCTGCTAATATGTGTGGCAGAACTATGTAGACTCAATGTAGATACACACACGTCATTAGGAGTTCCTTTTTATTTTCCACTTGGATTCAAGGTAATACAAATGATACACAGCTGAAAACACACTCACACTCTCTACACATTGAAATAATAGGTGTTTTAAACACCCCAATAATAAAGCTTCCTTTTCTCCCAGCAGCACACCTGAACTGCATCCAAAATGGAACCCCATTCCCTATATAGTGCACTACTTTTGACCAGGGCCCCTGGTCAAAAGTAGTCCACTATATAGAGAATAGGGTGCCATTTGGGACAAACACCTGAAATTGAGCAAAGATTCACACCGAACCAGGCGTACCAACCAATCCCGCTGTGATCTATACATAACAAAATATAAAAAAAATATAATCTGTATTCCCATTTAATAATGTTTTAACTACTAGGAGAATTTACAAACAGTTTGACACAATGTTTTTTTTTTTTCTCCTCATGGAGAGAATAGTCATTGGTATACAGTCAAAGAATTTTTAATTTTTGACAATTTTTGTTTTTACAAAAGCTGCTGTTATTGCTTATTTGATGCTCCTTTTTAATATCAACACTGCATATGATTCCATGGAGTCTCACCTCTTAACTATTGTCAGAAATAATAAATAAGAAGAATAGTCAGCTCAGGTATATGTGATTGCACTTTTATTCCTTTAGCCCCCCAACTATTGAACTGAATTGGTGGTAATACCTGTCTGATTATATAGGGAAGTGACTATACATGTAAGCAATATATAATTATGTACAATAAAATTGAACTGGTATAGTAGTGACAAAAGCACTCAATTCTATAATACAAAGGCAATCACAGATTGCAAATCCGCAGGCCATAGTAAAAATGTCCTGTCTCCTTCTCTTAATGTATGATCATAAACTTTAATGCCAAGTCTGGAAAATTCTAAATTGGAAATCAGCCATTCATTTGGGGGGGTCATAGGTCACCTCCAGGTTGCACACCATATCCACAAAGTCAGCCAAGAGGTGAGCTTTCACACCCGATTACATTCAGGCGCCTTTTTGTTAACATTACTGATTTCACTGAAACCATGAATATGCTTACTTAGTGTAGTATCATGGTACATTCTTTCAAAACATGGTCACATCATCTGTGATCTCATGTATATTTGGTTTGGGGTTATAGGTGTTGGCATTCTAATTTCTCAGATATATATTTTTCTTGGTTAATTACAATATTGGGAACACAATACATGTCATCGGTGACATACTGTTGGTCGCTGTCTCTGTGAGTGTCAGACATTTTTGCACAGCTCTTAAACGTTTCCCTTTTACGGTCATTTTGTACTCAGCCATAACAGACCTGCACAAATCCACACGCGCGCACACACACACCTGCAAAAAGCTAATAGTTCCCTCTTACACTGTAAAACTGAAACAAGTTAACTTTTCATTTCGAAGAATTGGAAGGGCAAATACTGTCCTGCCATAGTGAGGGAGGAGCTAGTGGCCATATAGCCTATTTCATTAGGCCATATAGCCTAATGCTATATGGACCCAAATAGGTATAGCCTAGAGGCTAACTGCTAGGCTAATGCTATATGGACCCAAATAGGTATAGCCTAGCAGCTAACTGCTAGCACAATGTTATTTGGAATCAAACAGGTATAGCCTAGTGTCTAACTGCTAGCCTAATGCTATATGAACCCTAACAGGGATAGCTTTGTGACTATCTTCTGGAATAATGCTATATGGATCCTAATAGAGATAGCATAGGGGCAACTGCTAGCCTAATACTGTAAGTTATTTTGGCCACCAAGAGGTGCAGAAGTCATGGCACGTTAAGTCAAGGGTGTTCTGGCTAGCTCTTTGTTATAACACACAGAAAAGTAGTAAAAAAATAATAAGTCTCTTTTCTTTCAAACTGTCTCTCCCCATGACGGCAGACTTGGTTCCGTTACGCCTGTTCTCCATATTGTCAGTCTTCCTTCTTTCCCCTCTTTTCAGTCGTTGTGGAGTTTCTCGACACCACCCTGAAGGGAGAGAGAGAGGAAAGCCCATGTTCATATATCATGCTCAATATCAGCAAACAACAGACATCTTCCTACAGTGGTAACATCCACAATGGGGATTGGAGAAGACCATTATTGATGACTTTAACCTAAGGCTGAGTTCTACAGTTCTTGACAGTAGACTATAGGGCTATTATACAGTGGATCATGGTGCCCTATGTATAGGTACAACTGTGAGAAGATTATCTGATGTTGGGGTTACAGTAAAATGTGATACCCCTTCCTCAAGGCCTCCCTTAACCCCCCCCCCCCTAAACGGTATATGTGCCTAGAGAGTTATCCCTCTCACTTTTCCCATTTATCCTGATTTAGAACCTCCCTTCAGAGCCCCAAGTCACATGTTAAGCATATGTAGAACATACCAGAAAATAAATGTACATCCCAGAACTTAGAGCAGTGGCTCAGTTCATTTATTTGGTCTCATAGAGGAATTGGTATTGCATTCAAGAGCGCTAAAGACAACATTAAACCAACATTTACAGACAAAATGACGTACATGACAACAACCACATAAAGAGAGATAAAGCTACATAACCAGTTATATAACTGTCTCCATAACAAGTTATAGGCTAGTGATGAAGGATTAAAGGAAAAGCGCTTTCAATGCTGTTAGGGCAATATTTCAGTCATTTCAAACTTCTGGAAGCACACACACAAAAAATAAAATAAAATCAGACAGAAAACTAAAAAACTTGAGTTAGCTTCTCAACAGTTCAATCGCTGGCCTGATTCGATACTGTATAATGAACCAAATCTCAAATTAACACATCACTAAAAATGCCGTCTAGCTGTGTAAGTCCTAACCACAACTCTTTCTTAAATGGCCCCTCTACGGGATCGGTGTCCGCCGTCCCCCCGTGGGATGATTGAGCTAACATGCGCTAATGTGACATATAGACATAGACATATCTGATATGGGCAGAAAGCTTACATTCTTGTTAATCTATTACAGTCTATTGTACATGCTATTGTTTGAGGAGAATGCACAGTTATGAATTTGAATATATATCAATAAACCAATTCGGCACATTTGGGCAGACTTGATACAACATATTGAACAGAAATGCAATGGTTCATTGGATCAGTCTAAAGCTTTTCACATACACTGCTGCCATCTAGTGGCCAACATCTAAATTGTGCCTAAACTGGAATAATACATTGTGGCCTTTCTCTTGCATTTCAAAGATCATCAGCTATCAGCTACAATAATAATGGTCATATTCATTAGTGCACACTGTAGCAAAACGTTTAATATTGAACATTTATTTGCAGTGCCTCACTGTTTCAGTCCATTTTCTTTCTAGCGAATGCAACCCAGTTGACTGAACTCTAGTGCTAACGTGTTCCTGCCACACACAAGCTGGCTGCTTTGTTGAGAAACACAAGATGCAAGTTTGAAAGCATTTAAAAGGCAACTCTAAAAGACTGAATGAAAGGTAAACAGACTTAATCCATCTCAGAGAGAGAGAGAGAGAGTGAAACAGAATGAGAGAAAAATAAATAAAAGAAAGAGCAAGCAAGGGCTTGTGCCAACTGCCAACATTTCAAACACCATCAATGAAAAACAACAAGCAGGAAATGACCCTTTGGTACATTTGGCTGTAGGACTCGCTAGAAGACTGGCTCGCTACTGCGAAAAACAAAACAACATGCTGTTTTCACACTTTAATTGAGTCAAACTGTATAATGGACGTGACTTTGAAGAACTGTACACAGAATAAGGTTCAGACTTCGGGCGTACACCCGATGAAGGCATTATAGCCGACATTGTGTTGTGTCAGGCTTTTTCTCTCACAAAAGTTCGTACCGCACGAACATGTCAAGGTGCTGTCTCAATGTGTTCCTGTGCTAACAAATCAGCAGAATTTGACTAAGAAAATAGGGGACAGGGCTTACCATGGCTAGCTGGCGTCCTATGTTCCCCACAGTCACTCCTCCTGAGAAGAATATGCATGGAAGCCAAGAGCGCGCATACAGAAAGTCTGGATACGTGTATCTACAAGAGAGGGAGAAAAATACATGCGATTAATTAAATATCTGCCCCAATAGTCAAATCCAGCCCCAAATAAGACACATAGAGACTAGCCTTAAAACAGGAATGGCAACTTAAACACAGTTTCAAAGACAGATCTCGAAAGGGGGGAAGGCAGCATTATTAAAGTTTAATGAGGAAATATAAAATCCTCTCCCTCTCAATTTCATCTCTCTCTTCCCTTCAGTCAACAGAAGCTGCAAGGCCTTTTGAACACAGCTCTTTGTAAGCCCCTCACTGAAGCAACATTGCTCCCTCTCCCCATGATGTTTTCGAGGAGGTGCCACAGAGGCAGGTAGGAGGGCCAATAATTGGGTGTAGAGGCATGGGGGAATCCGTATCACCCAAAAAATAATTGCTTTCATTTTCATGCCTTATCTGTCAGATCCTCTTTGATGGAATCAGGTGACTGAGACCAGTTCCAGGAAGCACACTTTAATAATACATCAATCACAAGGGAAATATTTCCTAAAAAAAACACCTGTCTTATTTTATTCACTGGCTGTACTAAAACTTTAAGGCAAGTAGTGATACCATAATATAATATCATAATATGGTCCTGTGCAGCTCAGTTGGCAGAGCATGGCACTCGCAACGTCGGCAATATGGCTTCTATTCCCACTGAGGCACAACAACAAAAAGTAGTCTTGCAGTACTGTAAGTCACTTTGGATAAAAAGCTTCTCCTAAATGCATCTTATTATTATCATATATCTTGCGAATGCATTTTTGACAGTTTGTCAGCACGGTTAACCCCAATTAGTTGTCATTACGCCTCCAATATAATCTCTGTGTGCTTTGCATTTGAGTGAATTATAGAGTTACCACCCATGGCTGTATTTGTTAAAGACATTTGTTCATTTTCAGTCGTGAGGCCTTCACCAAGAGAGTTCCTAGGTGAATATTATATTTAAAACTCTTTATGACATTACATTTCTCATAAGGCCTCGCTTTACCCTAATACAGTGGCCTGAAACTCATGGATTACAGGCCACATCAGGCTTTCATGTAGGGTAGCAACATATTATTAACTTTCCCCAAATTCACAGATTTAAAAACATTCTTGGTTGGAGGATTTCCAGGAATCTACCAAGAGGGATTTTTTTTTTTTGCAACCCTACCTGCAAATCACATTTTGTTGGCTTGCGAAGTGATGTGTAATTGAAAAATAAACAGTTGAAAAATATATGGCCCATGGAAATCATAAGAGGGCAGTTTACAGAGATAGGTGGGATGGATTGAGAGTAGCTGAGGGATGGGTTTAAAAGCTCATGTTCTATAATAGTTAGTACTTATACATAGTGTTTTCAGTCATATCTATCCAGAGGTAATGTATATCAAATTACTTTATTCTTGCTATGTAACTACTGTAGTAGAAAAATAAAAGTGCAATGTATGTCAAATGTGTGTATAAATACAACAAAAGAAAAAGCTGTAAAATATTCGTTTTTTTGTCCTCCGAAGAGGGGTGGATGGGCCAAACATTTTTAAATATGTATATTACAAAAAACCCAACAAAAAGTAAGGTGTAATTCATATTGGAATCCAGCAAGAGTTAGAATATCCAACAGTTAAAAATGTTATTCACCCATAACCTTCATACATAATAACTGCCAGGGTTAGGAGTGAGGACACTACCTAACAGACCCACTACACCGCTCGCATGTGCGGGCGTTGCAAAATAAATTTAGAAATCTATATTATTAAATTATTGCTCCCACACTGCTCGCGTGGGCCTACGAGCGTCTGCGTTGCTAAAATAGAAGTCAGTTCTACTTCCGACGCAGATCGTGCTGCAAGTCCTGCCTCTCCCATCTCCTCATTGGTTTATAGAAGCAGGTACCCACATGCCATCTCCTCATTGGTTATACCCACGTGGGTGACTGAAAGATGAACGAGGTCGGTGGCGGTAATGCACCTAATTTATGAATGTTGCCAAATTGCAATATAAAGTCAAGAGAAGAAAAAGCCTAGAAGGAGGAGAGATGAATAGAAACGACTCGGTTGACCGTTTTATGTGTGGATTAATTGTCAGAGTAAAGGACCTTGTGCATTTCAGGTAAAATAACAACTCAATGTTTATATCCAAGGACAAATTAGCTAGCAACAGCAAGCTAGCTAAATATGACAAATTAGCTAGCAAGTGCAAGCTAACTAGCTAAATTGCCATAAAGGTTTAATGCTTTTCGACCTGTCCCCAAATTAATGTAATTGGTTTAGAGTTTGCTCAGATATTTAAACCTGCGTGTCGTGATCGCGTTTGGTGTGGGGGGACAAAATACATGTATGCACAATGGCGCACACACGCAGCCGGTTTGGGTTCCGTGTAAGCCATTTAAACCGGAACAACCATTTCAGCAACGAGTGCAAAAAAATCTCAAATCTAAAAAAACTAAATTATAGGATTAATTTAGAAAAATTTATGATATGTATCTTTGTGTAGCAGAAGATTAATCAAATTAAAATCAACCTGCAGTAGAGCATGCTGGGTAAAAAGTCAATTTATCATTATTTAAATTTTTAGTGACTTGTCATTTAGTTTTGAGTCAGTACCACAAGGATTTGAAGTAATAATGACTTTTCATTGACTTTTAGTTCAACTTACTCTAAGTATTCGAGTTCAAAATGCCTTTTGGGTATACAGTGTGGGCTTAACTTCTCAGTGTGACGTGGTCAAACAAAAGCACGACTTGACTTACTGATAGACACCGTTGTAGACCAGCAGCTGTGTGATAACGGTGGCAAGGAATGCCGTCCCGATGCCCAGGCCGAAGCCACTCCTCGAGCGATCAAACATCCACCACAGTCCCAGGGACAGGGCAGCCAGGGTCAGGGACAGCTGGGCATTATTGGCAAAGTGTAGTTTCTGTGAAACGGAGCAGTTAAGGACAAAGACAGTATTTGCTTGCGTAGGCTCTAATCTGGGCCTAGTACCATTTGACACAACCTTTCACTATCTTTCCCCAAGGTCATCCTCTCTAAGTATCTCTTCAGTAAAAAATAAATAAAAATCACTTCAAATATGTTTAAAAAAATAAATATTTGTTTGAATGTTACTTCAAAGCATTACAGTGTGGGTGGCACAAGCAGTGTATATGTTTAAAGCAACTATAGGTTCCATACATACTTGGAAAGTATGTCAAGGAGTCAAAACAAGCAGGAATGCAGTGGGGAATTCAACCCACCGTCTCACTGACACTAGCTGAATTGCCTTCGGGGCTGTAAAAGTAGCACAATGGCAATATAATATATCAAAAATAATCACAGAATGTTACTCAATTATGAATATGTTACACATTTAGTAGACCCTCATCCCTGTTTATGCTCTGGATGTGATAAAATTACTTTGGTGTAAATATGCATCCATCCTTTTCTAGATTGGAGGTAGCCAACATGAGAGTGTGCACATTGTGAAGTTGTTGATGTTTAGAAAGGATACAGCACTGGCATGGTTGATGCCAACGAACACTGCAATGCATCTCATGACACTAGCCCATTCCCTCTTGAACTTGTGGGGCTCTCCTAGATGGCTGTCGATGCAGGGGTATAGCAGGCCAACAACAGCTGCAGAAAAGATAGTTGAATTAGTACCTCACTGAACGGCATACATACAAATCAAACTGACTCATGTGGTTCGATGGTCTTGAAAATTGTATATTTCTTTTGAGTTTCAATTTGGGATAAAAATAGACCGAAACTAAAACAAAGGACAATATCGCTTTCTACTTTCAGGCACATGATCATTTCTGGCCTATCAGTCCTTGCACAAACATGTCCATAACCTACAGTGAGAAGACAAGTCTCGAACATTGTATCACTAAAATAAAAACGTTACAATTCAATTGGGAGACAATGATCTAACGTTTGTATTGTTTGTTGTTGTTGCATGAATCACGGTAGCCTACTTCTCAACAGCATGGGGGAGGGGTTGGTGGTGAAAATTATTTATTTAAATTCTGACTGCACACGACTTCCTTGTTTCTCTTTTTCTGTAGTGGCATGTTCGAGGCAGCAGCCAATTATGGACCACCTCCACAGCTCGCCCGTTATGAAAGCAGCCAATGAAAAATAAGCACAACCCCAATGACCCTCCATGTCCGGCTGTTTCTAGTGAAGCCTATTGGAGGGCAATATAAATACTAATGTATGTTTCCACCAGACAAAACGCTCACCATTATGGGCTCAAGGCTGAGAGAACACTTACACAATTCATATATAGAACAATAACAATGATGGAATACGCGGTAAATTATTATGTAGCCCAGGCTGTAGTTAGCTGCCTGCATATAATGGCATCATGAAACACACAAGCAGACTATCCCCATTCCACCCCCCATAAAATCCCAATTCACATTAATTTTTATCAAAATTAAAAAGTACATTTAGCAGCCTCATTAAGTCAGGGTATAGGTTTAAAAGTGACAACTCACCAGCTGCCGTGCCGCAGCAAGGGGGTATCCACCACGCTGATGAAAACAAAGTTGCCATCACCTCTTCGGGAAACAAAGTCACATTTCTTTGTAACTGCAGCAAGTTGAGCACCAACGCAAGAACAACTCCCACGGTGAAAAGGACGAGACCCCGCCTGATCAAGTGTGCTGCTCGCACACTGTGCAGCGAGCCATATGCATTGCTGAGCACTGTTGTGACAATGGACATCATTTCTTCAGCTCTCGATGCGACCCAGTTTCCCCCAGAAAAAGTCTTAGATTCCACCCTAGATGCACAGGAGCGACTCCAACAGTGTTCTTCTAGTCTTGGCATTTGGCACTTAGAGTGCTGGAAAAAAAACAAAAATGCGTTAATACATCATAGCTAACACAGATATGCATCCATACATTGTAATTCATCTAAATTAACACTGACAACAATGTTTCAAGATCACCACTAAACTAGATATCAAATAAAAGTGGTGTCTAGTCTGGCCTTTGTAGATCGTGTCTTTCTCAAACTGTTTAACCACTACAATGATTATCAATGGACAATAGCAAAGAAGAATGAATTGATCGTCTTCTTACCTTGGATGTCCAGATATGTTCTATGTGTCCAGATAAGTTCTAAGTGTCCAGATACGTTCTAAGTGTATGATCTAGCGACAACCGACTATGTTCATTCGCACCTCGACAATGATGAAGCTGTGAGTTGTGCTGCTCTCTTACTGCTCAGACAGTTATCACGTAGTTAGGTCACATCATCGTTTTGGGGGAGAGGGAGAGAGAGGCAGAAAAAAAGCTGCTATTTCATTCCTGAGCGCAGACCTCATACCAGAGACAGGCTTCCTCTGCAGGAAAACAGCCACAGCTGTGTCGGGTGAGTCGCGTCGGCCAATGGGAGCTAGGCGAACGATATGACGCGACGCCACCCCACCGTTCAGGACAGACGACGTCACACGAGTCTGGCGCACGATCATGCAGTCGTGGAAGGTTTGAGTGGGATACGCAAACCAGTGATCATTTAAAATAAACTGAGCGAACTTCCAATTGAAAACTAAAACTTATTCAAAAGTCATTCCGATGCAGCAATGCATACATTTGTCTACTGTAGGCCTATTATCTTACCGATAAAAATGCCAGATCAGCTGTGCTATCCTGGGCTCATAACATTAACTCTGTCCAACCCAAATATTTTAAATAGCTTACTGACTACTCGTTTTTGAGCAATTGTATATGTTTCAACAGGCAGGCCTAGTTTGATAGTTCTTATAGTCCATACCCAACATAAACTATTTAATTCTGGCGGGTGCCACTCAAGCAGACACCTTCCAGGCAGGTTGGTGAAAACCCGAGTGAACAGGACAGCTTCAGCCATTGACTGTCGACCCAGCCCAACCCAGCTAAAGGACATCGATAACATCACCAGAGGGAGTCAATGATTGGATAACCGCCAGCTCTCTAGGTACTGAAACTAACAACAACAACAAGGAAACATGTTTTGCAGGTGTGATGTGGCCTAATATTCTGAGTGGTTACACAATTCACATGCATCAGGTGATGTGTAGATAAACAAATACTGTATGGCACACCGGCATCATTCGATACATACATGCTACATGTCTGCATGCACGCGCACAGACCTCATTATGCTTTAAAGGGGTTGGGTTAAATGCGGAAGACACATTTCAGTTGAAGGCATCCAGTTGTACAACTGACTAGGTATCCCCCCTTTCCCCTTTTGAAACTGCTTTCATACTGCATTTGGTATTACATCTCAAGGTTACTTGTGTAACCCAGGTTCTCTGATATCTCACCTGTAGTGATTGAGTGAGATACTGTAGCTCACCTGTGGTGACAATCATTCTACCCAAGTCAATGTTTTGTCACACATCAACGTTTTAAAATCTCAATTTACACATACAATTTCATGCCAAGTCAATTTGCATACTGGCAACAACAGGGGAAACATGACTGAGTCACCTGCATGTTTCAAGTGTGACAACCATAATGTTTGCAACCTACTTAGTTGTTCCTTACTGAAAAATCACATGTTTTCATGTGGAAAATCACATGATTTCACATGTTTTGTAAAAAAAAAAATTCACAAGGTGAAATTTTACATGTGAAATCATGCGAAACCATGTGGTTTTGGAACACTTCACAGGTGAGGATATTTCACATGAAGTTTCACGACATTTCACAGGTTATGCCTGCAAACAAAAGTAAGTCCTCAGGATATCCGGACCATTACCTTGGTCGCAGTGTTTTCAACTTAAATATTTGACATACAGTACCCGATTACATTGTGTATGTTTATTTATTCAATTATTATTCAACATGTCCTCACCTGGGGTTTGAACTCACAACCTCTTGGTTTACGGCAGTCGAGCATCGATCGTCGTGTCACAACGATAAGACCCTCGATATTTATTGGAAAGGAGCATCACACGCTTCACTTTGCACTTTCACCACCCAGTGAAGTTCATAACTTATTTCATCTGTAGCCTAATAAACTGCATGCTTTCCCAAAGAGTTGTAGTGGGAGGACCACACAACATGTCATAGCCTGACTGCAAGTTTACTTTGATATGATGGTTGTTCTATCAATATTTGCACATAAAAGCGTTTCTATCTACGTTTCTCTGATGTGATATTCCGATCTGGGTTGGTGCCCACCCTTGGGTTGTGCCGTGGCGGAGATCTTTGTGGGCTATACTCGGCCTTGTCTCAGGATGGTAAGTTGGTGGTTGAAGATATCCCTCTAGTGGTGTGGGGGCTGTGCTTTGGCAAAGTGGGTGGGGTTATATCCTTCCTGTTTGGCCCTGTCCGGGGGTATCATCGGATGGGACCACAGTGTCTCCTGACCCCTCCTGTCTCAGCCACCAGTATTTATGCTGCAGTAGTTTATGTGTTGGGGGGCTAGGGTCAGTTTGTTATTTCTGGAGTACTTCTCCTGTCTTATCCGGTGTCCTGTGTGAATTTAAGCATGCTCTCTCTAATTCTCTCTTTCTTTCTCTCTCTCGGAGGACCATGCCTCAGGACTACCTGGCATGATGACTCCTTGCTGTCCCCAGTCCACCTGGCCGTGCTGCTGCTCCAGTTTCAACTGTTCTGCCTGCGGCTATGGAATCCTGACCTGTTCACCGGACGTGCTACCTGTCCCAGACCTATTGTTTGACCATGCTGGTCATTTATGAAAATTTGAACATCTTGGCCATGTTCTGTTATAATCTCCACCCGGCACAGCCAGAAGAGGACTGGCCACCCCTCATAGCCTGGTTCCTCTCTAGGTTTCTTCCTAGGTTTTGGCCTTTCTAGGGAGTTTTTCCTAGCCAAAGTGCTTCAACACCTGCATTGCTTGCTGTTTGGGGTTTTAGGCTGGGTTTCTGTACAGCACTTTGAGATATCAGCTGATGTACGAAGGGCTATATAAATTAATTTGATTTAAGTAGATTTCTCACATAATACATTTTACCTACACAAAAATATTCCATCTTGACTAGCGTATTTAGTTTTGTCTACATCTGGAAAGTTTACGGGGGAAAAATGTCTGTTTCCATCAGGCCTGTCAGGACAGTTTTTTGGTCAGACATGTACCTCACTCACATAAATAGGTTGGATGGAAACCTGGTTACAGCTGTCATGATACATTTTTTAAAATGTTTATACTGGTATGACTGCTCGCATAAAAACTGTGGATGGAAAAGTGGTTAGTGTCAACTGATACCACCTGTATTAACACACTTTGGACTTCAAAGTCTCAGCTTTGATAAAAACACACTCAAGAAAAACTATTATATTTATCATGGTGATTCAGGAGAAACATTCAAATGTAATAATGTCTCACCAACATTAGACAACTATACAGAAAACCCTCAAATTGCTGATATAGTTAATAAATGATGAGAGAATTAACTGACAACTAAAACAGCGGTGCCGATGGCACACTTCTGCTTAGTGCAGAGATGCATTATAGGTAATGAATCTGTAGGGGACTTCTGAGAATGCTAAAGGCTTTGTGGCCCAACAGAAAGATCAGCCTACACCAAAATCCAGAAGCAGTGAGTTCAAATTTCAGGTGTGGTCATATTGAAAAGCCAGCATTAAGTGTTCATGTCAAATGTAATTAAATATGTTTAGACTATTTTAGTTGAACAGCGTACCACTTTCCTTAAAACACCCATACCACTCCATTACATAAAAACGTTCACATCTGGAAATCTAACTCTCACATGTGGAAATGCATTTTCACATGGTCTAACTGACATGTGGAGTTGCATTTTTACATGTGAAAAACATTCACGTGAAAATCAAATGTACAGTTTTTCAAATGTTGCCACGTGTAGTTTCATGGTATCACTTGTTGAAATTTTGCATCCCCATGTCACATTTATTTCACATGTTTAACGTTTTCAAATGTGTAGTTTCATGTTAACACATTTTATTTTCACCTTTACTTAAATACCCAGGTAGGCCAGTTGAGAACAAGTTCTCATTTACAACTACGACCTGGCCAAGATAAAGAAAAGCAGTGCGACATAAACAACAGAGTTACACAAACAAACGTACAGTCGATAACACAATAGAAAAATCTATGTACAGTGTGTGCAAATATAGAAGAGTAGGGAGGTACAGAGTTGAAAGCCTTGGCCAGGTAGATGAAGACGGCTGCACAGTACTGCCTTTTTCCGATGGCGGTTATGATATCGTTTAGGACCGTGAGCGTGGCTAAGGTGCACCCATGACCAGCTTGGAAACCAGATTGCATAGTGGAGAAGGTACGGTGGGATTCAAAATGGTCCGTGATCTGTCTGTTATCTTGGCTTTCCAAGATTTTAGAAAGGCAGGGCAAGATGGATATAGGTCTATAGTCTATACCCAAAACAGTTTGGGTTTAGAGTGTTTCCCCCTTTGAAGAGGTGGATGACCGTAGCAGCTTTCCAATCTTTGGGGATCTCAGACAATACGAAAGATAGGTTGAACAGGATAGTAATAGGGGTTGCAACAATTTCAGCAGATCATTTTAGATTGGTCTAATTTACTGCATGGTGATGTCACCATGGAAAGCCAAAAACCCCATCCCACCAAAACAGGCTGAAATTTCAGTTGGTATTTTCAAACACTAAATGGCATTTTCATCCTTTACACAGTATTATTCCAACCTCATAGTGTAGGAATATATACAAAACGCGGGAAAATCTAGTGTGTGTCTGCCCGTGTGTGATATGAACAATATCAATATTTTTAAGAGTCCCCCCAAAAAAAGAGTTCAAAAGGCCCTGCTAAAGACAAACCGGCTATCGGATGTGTATGTAGCTTGTTTTCCATACAGTATGTGTTTATCTACATTTCAGGGATGAACCAGTTACTAGGCAATGACAGAGCCCTGAGAAACCACATGAATTTCACATGTGAAGTTAATGTGATAACATGTGAAAACATGTATAAGCAACATGTGTTAGAGGATGCCTGGTTGCGCTTTAAAAGTGCTTTCCTCACCATCTTAAATAAGCATGCCCCATTCAAAAAATGTAGAACTAAGAACAGATATAGCCCTTGGTTCACCCCAGACTTGACTGCTCTTGACCAGCACAAAAACATCCTGTGGCGTTCTGCATTTGCATTGAATAGCCCCCGTGATATGCAACTTTTCAGGGAAGTCAGGAACCAATATACTCAGTCAGTTAGGAAAGCTAAGGCTAGCTTTTTCAAACAGAAATGTGCATCCTGTAGCACTAATAACAAAAAGTTATGGGACACTGTAAAGTCCATGGAGAATAGGAGCACCTCCTCCCAGCTGCCCACTGCACTGAGGCTAGGTAACACTGTCAACACCGATAAATCTAAGATATTCCATCATTTCAATAAGCGTTATTCTACGGCTGGCCATACTTTCCACCTGACTACCCCTACCCCGGCCAACAGCTCACCCAAATCCAGACAGCCTTTGTTCTGAAAGAGCTGCAAAATCTGGATCCCTACAAATCAGCTGGGCTAGACAATCTGGACCCTCTCTAATACGAAAGAGAGTTCCAAACCTCTCAGTTAAAAACTGTTAATTTTCACTTTTCCCCTCCCCACTCAGACCACTCCCAGACAGTCGGAGCAAAATTCTTTCTTGAGAAATTTCTATTTGCTAAAGAAGCTATTTTTGTTTCTTTTTGACCATTTTAAATTGGAAATAATCACAGTAAGGTATTTAATTGTTACAAAGAAATGATTTGTTATTGAGATAAGAATGGCTGCATTTAGACTTTTAAAATCTAAATTAGAGACAATTTTATGCAAGTCAATTTGTGATGCTGGTGAAAGTGTATTGGTTGAAATTAAGTTGTTTCGCCAGGGGATTAATATAAATCGTACAGTGGATTTATCCAAATGATCAGGCAGGAAGTTTCATAACATGGCTATAGTGTTTATTCACTAGCTGCTGAAAACTTTGTTGAAGGCAATGCCATGGGTGAATCATCCGTTTCATGCAAATTAGCTACTGAAATTAAGAGCGTGGCTTCTTGACCTAGAGCTAGTCTGGCAGGCAGAAGAAAGCACAGACTGTATTAATCAGAATTTTAAATACATCCTTACATTTTATAAATAGACATGCCAAACCAAGGAAACATATAAAAATATTTCCATCGACCATGAGAATTTCACTCAAATAATGCTTTAGCATTGAACATGTATATTTTGATGCATTTGAGTGGTGTCAAAGTCTTACCCTTCTTCTTTTAGAAGTTGGCTGAAACCTGGTTGGTCATCTAAAAGTTCTATGTTGAAGTCTTAAGTGGAATTTAAGGCTTCAAATTGGATTCAGGAAATTGGATTCAGGACTGCTGTATCAGTCTATTACGCCTTTATAACTCAAGCAAAACAAGTATTTTTGGGGGATTGAAAGTTAGTATTTGCCCCGTCTCGCTTTCTTAAATACTTTAGTTGTCGTGGTTGTTCTGCAGCCCGTGGACACAAATATGTATATAGCATGTCTTATTGGATAAGAATTCTGGGTCAAAAGAGAGGATTCCAATCTTTCGTGAACTGAAATGTTTATTTTCCCCTCTCTCACATCCCATTTGCTATGTCTAGGAGGGCACTAAAGCTGTTTTGGAGTGCAGAGCCTTATTGCGTCTCTGGTGTAGTGTACAGCACATGCTGTTTGTGGCGTAGAACAGACAAAGACACACATTCCCTCGCAATGTGTTGGCATGCAGAAAATTAGGTCTTTGAGATTTACTTTATGGCACAACATAGAAAATGCAATGTGGTTGAAAGAGATAAACGGGCAGGGCTGCACAGTTTTGACAAATCAAATCTTTTGACAAAGGGGAAGGAGGTCAAAGAGAGAAGGCTAGGTCGTGAACAGGAACCTCCCCAAGGTGAACCTACAGTAGTGTCACACTACCCCTATAATGCCATTGTCTTCCTATGGAGGACATGACTACATTGTTCCTCCATTGTTGCTCCCAGCTGAGAAGGAGTATGTGCTTGTTCTCCTAAATAAATACCTCCCTTTCACCCCCCCCCCCCCCCCTGTAATTCAGGGGTTCCTTGTGTTGGTGGATAAGGTCCTCAAGCTGAGTGTAGGGGTTTGAGGGACCTGGTCCTGAGATCACATTGTGCACAGAAAAACACCCTAACCAAGGATGTAAGATACCACCATGAATTATTTTCCACTAACAGTTTTAACACAATAATATTTCATTACAGTATGTAAATGAGGGTGAGGAATTACAGGCCTGCTTTAACTTTTTACTGCAGTGGGCTGAATCAGGGTCACACAGAGTGTTTCTTGGTTGTCTTAAACAAATCGACTTTGAAACAAAAGAATACACCTCACCTCTCTGTGTTTTCATAATTTTCCTTCACAAGTGGCTGAATCTCACTGGAGAAATCATCGGAGCGAGGGAAACAGCTCCCCCTCTGTCTCAGTATGTGTATCCCATGAATCTGATGCTGTCTGGACAGGGAAACAGCTCCCCCTCTGTCTCAGTATGTGTAGCCCATGAATCTGATGCTGTCTGGAAAGGGAAACAGCTCCCCCTCTGTCTCAGTATGTGTATCCCATGAATCTGATGCTGTCTGGACAGGGAAACAGCTCCCCCTCTGTCTCAGTATGTGTATCCCATGAAGCTGATGCTGTCTGGACAGGGAAACAGCTCCCCCTCTGTCTCAGTATGTGTATCTCATGAATCTGATGCTGTCTGGACAGGGAAACAGCTCCCCCTCTGTCTCGGTATGTGTATCCCATGAATCTGATGCTGTCTGGACAGGGAAACAGCTCCCCCTCTGTCTCAGTAAGTGTATCCCATGAATCTGATGCTGTCTGGACAGGGAAACAGCTCCCCCTCTGTCTCAGTATGTGTATCCCATGAATCTGATGCTGACTGGACAGGGAAACAGCGCCCCCTCTGTCTCAGTATGTGTAGTCCATGAATCTGATGCTGTCTGGACCAAAAGAGTATAACATGTTGCCGCTGTAGCATTTGATTGATTGAGGTCAGCAAGCATTTGGCCTCCCAAATGCAAAAAATATATATCAAATAAGTAGCCAATCAGCGTTGAGCTAAACTCAACTGTGGGTTGTCCTGGTGCAACAAAACACCCCTCAAGGGAGGCCAGTTTTGATTTGGCTTCAGACCACCCAAAATCACTTCCTTTGCGAAAGGTAATTTTCAGAGAAAACGTGTCTGTTTCTGGTCTGCTTGTGTTGATGTTCTGTAGGGCTAAATCAGCCCTTTCCTAAGCCATGCAAGGAGATGGGGATTTGGACGTGTGGTTTTGACTTAATTCTCTGTACAGGCCAATGATTACGATGGCAATTACATAAATTAATATGTTGTGTCACTGGCCTGAGACAATTGAAGTTAGCCTAGATGTAGCCTAGTTGGCTCACATTAACTAGCTAGCTAACTTAGCTGTTTCATTGTTTCCCATGCAAGGAAGTCAGGCTAACACAAATTTTAGCTAGGTAGCCTATGGCAACAAAAACTAAAAGTATTCAAAAACGAAAACATTTCCACTTAAATCAGTAGCTGTTTAGTAAACTGTCAAAAACATTAATTTGCTTGACCCTGCTGCAGGTGATATAACTGTTGTATGTAATATATGCTTTGTGGACTTCTCCGGACCGATGCTGCTCTCCCGTTTTGTGATGAAACAAACGTATGTGTAGTTTAATTTATTCCGCCACTCTGTGACTGTTGTCTTTTTGTTGTCACGGCCTTATTGTATATCAGGTGGCGTATGAACAAATGGCTTATAGAGCGAACAACGCAATTATCACAACATAGTAACAAAAAAAAGCCTGACTTGGCATGGCTTCCTCAGTGATTTGATCCATGCACCGCTACTGCACCTCACACACATGGTTAAAAAAAAAAGAAGACATCTGTATCATGTCAGATATATTTGGGGTGGAAAGGTATCTTAGTGGTTAGAGCGTTGGACAAGTAACCAAAAGGTTGAAGATGGAATCCCCGAGAGTTACATTTTGAGTCTGAATCCCAATATGACACTTTATATACATCACAGAAGACTGAAATATAACAAAATAGTTTGACATAGAAACACCAGATTTTCGGCGAAAAATGAATACATGTTTATCAATTATGAAAAATAGGAATAACATTCCACCCATGAGGCCACTAGGTCATTTGACTGCAGGAAAGTATTTTTTAAAGCACATTGACGTTAACAAGTACGTTTCCTACGTGGATACTGAAATCAAAAAGGATATGTTAAAGCCCTGATAATAACCATGAAAATGATTTGGCGCAGCAGCAAATAGCTTCTAGCAACCGGCTCTGCTCCCTCTCTCCCAGTCTCTCTCTCTCCCTCTCGCTGCTGGTGTCGAGGAGATATCTTCTGATGAGGGGGGATGAAGCAGGATGTTACAACACATCAAATGAATAGCAGATCAAGCCTGCCACAGATTATGCTGTTCGACTGAAGAGGAGGAATGGAATAGCACCATATTAAAAGGGGAAAGAGAGACAATTAGAACAGAGAGTAAATTGATCTATCAAACTAGCAAGCACTTGGCAATTTATTCTTCAATACCGCCTGGAATTATTAAGGGAGACATCTTCATCCGTCCCCGTCCTAACCGATAAGAGATTAAGACGCAAAAATCGTTTCATTTCTCATATTTTCATTTTCAGAGGAACTGAAAGCCATGTCCCTGATGTACACTGCCTCAGCCCATTTACAAGTCACGTCACTGCGTTGAAGTCTAGATAACAGTGTGACATGCATGCTATCCTGTGTAGCTCAATTCAATATGGTTCTTGCAAGGCTACTGTTGAGGGTTGGATTCTGGCTGGGGCCACCTATGCAAACATGTATGCACACAGTACTGTAAGTCGCTTTGTATAAAAGTGTCTGCAAAATGACATATTATATTACAAAATTCACATATGAAACTGCAAATTAGATTTTTTTTTCACATGTGAACCCACAATTCCACATGTGAAAGTGAAATTTCCAAATGTAGAGTTGTTTTGCACGTGAAACGTCAAAATTAGATTTTCACATGTTAATGTTTTTCACGTGAAATATCTTACATGAACAAACCTGCAAATTGGATTTTCAAATGTGAAATTGAAATTCACATGTGAGGTGAAAACATGATATTCTCTTCACATGTGAAAAGGTACTGTTAAGATGTAAACTCTACATTTGAATACATGTGAAAATCGGGTTTCACGGGAAATTTAAAGTCAGCAAGTGAAAACAGCTATTTCAAATGTGATTTTCATACAGGAAACTGTTATTTTTTTGTTGTTGTAAAGAATGCTTTAAACATGCAACAAACTATTTAGCACATGTTTGGTCACTTAGCAGAAGCTCTAATCCAGAATGGTTTATACTTGGTGCATTTAATGAAGGTATGTAAAACAACCACATACCACAGTCATTGTAAATTAAGCTATACAGAATAAAGCAGCTATCAGCAAAAACAGTGCTAGTCAGAAAAGATAAGTGCAAGTTGGGGGGGGGGGGGGGGGGGGGGTCAAGAGTGTTATGTTGAATAAGCTTGTTATAACACAGTGGGCATTGATGATTTTTACATCATTTTTGTATTTTCCCAGCAGTTTGACCTGCGATAATTGGAATTAGGTATCCAAAATGCAATTCCAAAATGCATGTCACAGACCTGCCAAAGCAGCATGATCCTTCTGTAATGTTGTTATTTTAGTGCTTTCATGAGGTGTGGGCTATTACTTAACCACTAAGGTGGGTAGGTGTAGCTACAATAAATGACTGACTTATCAAGCAAGATAAGTAGCATACTGATAGTAGGAAGCGTTCATTGTCCTGATACTGAGATAGGAAGGAAATACTGGGTCATGTTTTTTAGGCATCAAACAGGCAAAAGAAAACAGACTGAAACAGGGGGGCATTACCTGAACTGCCAAATAAGAAATGCTCATTTTTCATTGCAAAACGTTTCCCTACAGTATGCACTAATGAATACAACCCAGGTAAGACAATACAAAGTTTATCTAGAATACAGACATACTATGATGGTTTTATGCTTAGCTCTTCATTAAAAACGTTGTGTAATCCCATAACTTTCTACTAAAGTATGAGAGTTGTTTTGTAGGTCTGTCACTTCCAAAAAAAGAAGAAGTGGCAACCTCAAGAGGCAAAATAACTAACAGCACAGAAGTCCTGTTTATGCTTGGTGCTAACATGCGTCCTTTGTCCTGAATTTTGTCTACGTTCTGATTGTACCCACATTTTTAGGCAGGTGTTGATGATTGAAGATGCATTGAGATCTGATTTTGATTGTGTCTGAATAGAAGGATTTACACAGTGCAGACGGATATAGACAGTGAAATCATTTAAGTCATAATTATCACGCCCTTTAAAATCAATGATAGATAGCACCATTGATTTATGGCATCAATATGTGTCCTAAAATAAATGAATCCATATTATTTCGAAAAAAATATCAGTGAAATAATTTGCATACAAGGAAATCTGGTCCAAATGTGGACACTGTATACACTATGTGGACAGATGTGTAGACGTGACAAACCTTCATCAGATAGTGATTGAATCATATTGATCCGATCAGGAAGCCCACATGTTAGTGCAAGGTGTAAACAGGGCTAGAGAGGATGTCCCATATTAGGTTTATTCAACGTCTGTCTATGGTGAGAGATTTATGAATCTTAACTACAGTGGGATGGGTCCATCACTGAACCCAAGGCATGCTATGGTAAATTGTTAACATTCTCAATGTTGACTTATATGCATCATACTTTTCCTAGCCAATATTGTACATCGCTTACTTTGATATTGGAACAGAAAAATCTAAGCCAATATGACACCGATGTCGATGAAACTTCACAAATCAACTTTACATTAGATCTGTTCAGCCGTTACCGAGGAACCACATACCAGATTTTTAAAGGGTCGTTGGCATTAGGAAAACATATATAATGCGAACACCTAGTTCAAAGTCTAGACGGTTGGATTAAAACAAAACTATAGCGTCCATACGGTGACCATTGGATTTACCCTTTGTCGGACTGAATGAGTGTGTAGTTGCAACAGTTTTTATTAAATGCAAATATAATGTATCGCTCTCACGTGCCCAATAAAAAACAATACCTTTGTGTAGCATTTCTGACAATGCTAACAAATATGTTTATAACTAAACCAAGATAGACCACAACCTGTCGTTTCCAACGGGAACAACTGAGTCATAGTGGGCAGAACAAGCAAGGAGGTGGGCAGAGCCACGCAGGAGCTAGCGAGATTATATTGGCGGGTTCTAGCATTATCTGCATATTTCCGTTAGGGAACGCCTACTATGTGAATTGCATGTGCACAATAACTCCATTCGCCTTTGCGCACCTTCTAAACAATGCAATTTTTTTCCTCAAATTTATACAAAGGGAAAAGTATACAACACTTAGTCCACTCTGTTCGTAATTGATTGTAGTTTTGGGAAGATAAAACTGTATTGAAATCAAATGTTTCATCGATGACAACATTTGCAGAACATCGGCCAAAATCCACCTTCTTCCATCTTCTCCCACGGCTCTCACTACCATATTTGGTGATGATTGGAAACACCAACCGGATGCTTCACATTTATACATCCAGTGAAATATCTGTGTCATTGTTCTATCTGTGATGCTAACATATTTTTCAGCCAAATCTTGCTCAGCAGTTTAACAACACAGCTGACCGCCTGCACCAGGCAGCATATCATAAGAAGAGGTTGAGAACAATCCTAGGCTGCTGTAGATATATGTTGGTATTCAAGCTGAGGTTAATCAATAAATGCATGCAGATAATTATTCGACATAGAAAATGGGTCGGCTGGTTGTAGTGAGCAGTTTCCGTTTTGAAAAACCAATGATTGGGGTTATGTTTAGATTAGCTAGGTAACAAGCTACATTACAAATCCCAGGTGTGGAACATGTTGAGTAATAATTACTCTAGCTGGCTAAATTAGCTAACATTATACCAGTCAGATGGGAGCTAACGTTGACTAGCTTGGATTTTGTATATAAAGCTAAAGTAATGTGTAAACTGCTGACCTCGACACTTGCGTGTAATCAGAGCACAAACCGCGCTTCAGGACTCCGTGGTCCCGTTCCCGGCTGACCCGTTGTTGCTCCGTTTCCACTTCACAATAACAGCACGTACAGTTGACCGGAGCAGCTCTAGCAGGGCAGAAATTTGACGAACTGATTTATGGAAAGGTGGGATCCTATGACAATGCCAGCTCTTCAGTAAGGCCATTCTACTGCTAATGTTTGCGTGGCTGTGGGATCGATTTTATGCAGCTGTCAGCAACGGGTGTAGCTGAAATAGTCGAATCCACTAATTTGAAGGGGTGTCCACATACTTTTGTATATAGTGTACCTAGCAAACGGTAGGGAGCTCGTTAAATTCAACGCTCCCCAGTTGGGAAACCGTCAAGCTGCTCACATTAAGCTACTTCGCTAGCTAGCTGTCTACAATGATGGTCCTTCTTCCTACATTGTATTTTTCCTACATGTTGCTCTTTCCATCCGACTGCTCCCATATACACACATGTACTGTGCACCCAAGCTCCCATTATGCCAACAGAAATGACTGACAATGAAAACATATCTAATTGATGCGATACAAAAACAAGACAAGCTTACATTCCTTGCCAAATCATGACAGCTTTTTCACAAATTCTAAAAGGAGAAGTGGGACAATATGTGTTCCAAACACGAGCTGCTGTTTTGGAATAATACATGCTGAAATTGACTTTACTTAAGTTTAAGGTAGGATCAGTTATTGTCATGGTGGCGTAGCAAGTAGATCAGAATGCCATGACCCAAGAGCTTGGGAGTTCAAATCCCAGGTGTGGACGTGTTGAATAATAATTACTGTATAAATAAACATACTCTATGTAGGTTGAAAACACTATGTTAAAAGCACTGTTTGTGTGTGCATCCTTAAGGACACATTTTCGTTTTTAGGGCATCACTTGTGAAATCTCGTGAAAAAATATTCACGTGAAAATTTGAATCCACATGTAAAAGGTTATGCGAACTTCAATGTGAAGTGTTCCAAAGTGAAGTGTTCCAAAAACATGGTTTCACATGTGAAATAAATATAAAATCATGTGTTTTTTTCCCCGTAAGTGTTGTGTCAATATTACCAAAAAGGAATGCAGACAGGCTCAATAAACCTCTATATAAGAGTGACTGTGTCCAACACACCACCCCCTGTTGTTAAGTTAGGCACCTACTGACTAAAAAAATATGTTATGAAATGTATATTCTCAATGACTTGTATTGCTATAAAAAAAAGCTTGAAACGGTAGTGGAATGGGTTAATGTCTTAGGCTGCGTTGACACAGGCAGCCCAATTCTGATATTTTTTTCTACTAATTGGTCTTTTGACCAATCACGTCAGATATTTTCACATCAGATCTTTTCCAGAGCTAATCTATTTGGTCAAAATAGCAACTAGTGAAAAAAATACCTAAATTGTAAACACATCCCTAGAGTAGGAGCTCTCGCAATAATGTGATTTGTACTGCATACAAGCAATGGATTCTTCACACACTGCACTATGGCTGCATTTACACAGGCAGCCCAATTCTGATCTTTTTTAAAATCTAATATAGTAGGTCAAAGCTGTGTGCTTGAAAACCTTGGTAGAGCATGGGTGAAGTAGCCATTGTGGCACTCATGTGAATTTTCTTTCTTTTTTGGTTTCAGACCAATGCCTACTTTTCACTTCAAATGTATTTTTTTTGTATTTAATAACCGAATGGATATGCATAATAAAGTTGACAGGATGAACAGCAGAGGGCACTAAAACTTCAAAATGTATCGCACAAGCCCTGCTGAATGATCAAGACATGAATAAACATAACTCAACAGTAATCTCATTACCTGTACTTGTTGATTTAAGTCTGTCAACAAAATGGTACCTCTAGTGTTGACATGTTCACTTCTTGAGTTGCTCAGTTGTAACCAACATTCCGAAGACATTAAGGGAAATTGTATAGTAATGCCAATGCCACATTTCAACACAGTATTCTGAAAGTGTCCGTAGAAAAATCTTTATTTCTCCATTATCTTCTGTTTTCTTCTTTCCGTCTTTTGCCCCTCTATTCTTACCTCACATGAGAGTAGCATTTTTGTATTTTTCTAATTACTTTTTTTCTGAAGACCTCCCGAGATTACCACAAAACATTTCCGCTTGCAGCAGGACAAAGTAACGGAACTTTCGGGTCATATCAGAGTTCATCATTTATAATAATTACAACTCTATATCTGAATATATACAGAACAAAAATATAAACACAACATGTAAAAGTGTGGGTCCCATGTTTCATGAGCTGAAATAAAAGATCCCAGAAACGTTCCATATGCATAAAAAGCTTATCTTGAACACACATTTGTTTATCTCCCTGTTAGTGAGTATTTATCTTTTGCCAAGATAATTCATCCACCCGACAGGTGTTGCATATCAAGAAGCTGATTAAAAAGCATGATCATTACACAGGTGCACCTTGTGCTGGGGACAATAAAAGGCCACTCTCAAATGTGCAGTTTTGTCACACAACACAATGCTACAGATGTCTCAATTTTTGAGGGAGCGTGGAATTGGCATGTTGACTGCAGGAATGTCCACCAGAACGTTTGCCAGAGAATTGAATGTTCATTTCTCTACCATAAGCCTCCTCCAATGTTGTTTTAGATAATTTGGCAGTACGTTCAACCGGCCTCATAACCGCAGACCACATGTAACCAAGCCAGCCCAGTACCTCCACATGCAACTGCTTTACCTTCCGGGATTGTCTGAGACCAGCCACCCGGACAGCTGGTAAAGCTGAGGAGTATTTCTGTCTTTATTAAAAGCATTTTGTGGGGGGAAAAAAATCATTCTGATTGGCTGGGCCTTGCTCCCCAGTGGGTGGGCCTGGCTCCCAAGCGGGTGGGCCTATTCCCTCCCAGGCCCACCCATGGCCGCGCCCTTGCCCAGTCATGTGAAATCCATAGATTAGGGCATAATGAATTTATTTAAATTGACTGATTTCCTTATATGAACTGTAACTCAGTAAAATCTTTGAAATTGTTGCATGTTGCGTTTATATTTTTGTTCAGTATAAAATCAACTGGCCAAAATCCGCTCTATTACCCCTGAATGAGGCAATGTATAATTCACAGCTGCCCGTATACATTCCCAGAGTCCAGCATTTCTGCTACCTGGGGAAATAAAGCTATCCTTCTTTGCAATCAATTGTAAACTTCAACACCATCTTTAAAAGCATAGAGTCTGATTTTAAAAGATGGGAGCAACTCTTTCCAGGCTTGAGTCTCCATAATTGAAATGAATATATTGCCAAGAATCAATTTTTATAGTTCCATGATCCCTCTTTCACCACCAGCAGGATATTGGGATAGGTTACAGTCATCACTTGCCAAATTCATTTGGAAGATGAAACACCCTCGTATTAAATGTTCTACCATTCAGTGGGAAAAATGTGCTGGCGGCCAAAACCTCCAAAATTTCAAATTCTATTTATGGGCTTTTATTTTACACCCTGGTTAAATCCTGGTACAGCTTTAATCCTGGCGCGCCCTGGAGGAAAATCTAGTTTTCCCTCACAGACTCCAAGACATAATCCATTCTGATATTCCACTTAAATACTGCAAAGTCAAATTTGGTGATGTCACCAAGCAGGCCTAAACTCCATTGCACCTAAACAGGTTGACATTTCAGGCGTACTTTTCAAACAGTTCTTACACTAAAAGGGCATGATCATCATTTTCACAATTTTACAGTGTTATTTCAACCTCGTAGTGTGGAAATGTATATAAAACATAGGCAAGTCACATTTTTGACTGCACTGGGCTTTTACGAATGAGATAGATGAAGTGATCTTATACCTGCTTATACCTGCTCTGCTGTTGGCCCAGGAGGCCAGTCTGCTTGTGTGTCTTTATCTGTGGGGACAAGGGATTCTCACATATTTTTACTGCACTGAAAGTGTACAATAACTGGGAATAGATAAACACTCAACTGTGATTGAGATCAAATGTTGCCGTAATTGAAGAGGATGCATCCTTTTGTAGCCTCACTTACGATGTCATCACTCTTCACTCCTAAAGTAAACCATAACCACGGACCCTCAAGGCATTGTCCTTCGGTGCGCTCCACCGTGGCCCCTTAGGTCTGTTTTTCCTCCACTTGTGGCCTCAGTGTTCCAGCTATTTTTAAGGAACGCTGACACTCAAGATTGTTCTCTGTGTCTACGAGCGTGTGAATTGCTTCTAGTTATTATGTCCATTTTCAAAGCGATTGTTCCAAATAGATCTATTGCATTTGGCAGTTAATGGAGCGCTTGTAAATCCCGAACAACAGAACTGCTAATTGTCACAGCCATGTCACAATTGCATGGCAATTATTTCAGAAGTTCTCTTGTCTCGTAATTGCAGCCCTCTAATGAAATCACGACATTGAAAAAACAAATAGGGCAATTTGGGGAAATCCATATCAATAAGGACACTTTACTAGACTGTCAGGAGAACTATACTCTGGGTTATGGGCTTAAAAAAAAGAAGACGTCTGTACCATGTCAGATACAGAGTTGCATCACCATATATTACACTTGATATACCTCACAGAAGACTGAAACATAACAAAACTGTTTGACATAGAAACACCGGATTTTCGTCAGTTCCAAAAGATACAATCTTTATTAATTGTGAAATGATGACAAATATGAATAGCATTCCACACACGAGGCCAAAGAGGGCACTTTTAGTCATTGACTGCAGGAATGGGCTACAGTATGTATGTTCTCTCAGAGGAAGGAAGGCTACATGTAACATGTAGACTACATTTGCTCACTAAAAACCTTCATGGGAATAACACACCCCTTAAACGTTGGTCTTTTTAGTCCGAAAATCAGCAAGAGACTCTTTGTTATTCATGAGGCGTCTCAGAGTTGGAGTGCTGATCAGGCCCCCCCCCCCCCATCCACGCAATTTTATTCATGGTGATGTAAAAGGCTAAACTGATCCTAGATCGGCACACCTGAGAAGCTTTATGAACATAGGTATTTTGAGCTTTCCTCTAAGAAAACTCAATATGGAGACATGGTTATTGAGTCATTTCGGAGCCACATACTTCAGGTCTATCCTTCGTTTGTCTTCGTAGACATTTGCTCCTCTACCTGCACGACAGAGGGCCTGGTTCATTTGGTGGGAGCACCTTGTGAATCCATTTACATGTTCTTATCACATGGTGGAGGAAAAATATGATTTCAAGATTTGCAGATGGAGAACTGACCGTACTCTTGAAGTAATTCAATCCGTATCATGGAAGTTCAGCGTTATTGAAGTTTAAAGGCAATGTCCCAGTGCCAGTGGAGACTCCTTTCAATGTAAACGCTGCGTGTGTCGGCTCAATCGGAAATGACCCTTTACATTTTGATCGCGTAATCTGTAACTCTCCGGCGAAGCAGATTGAGTAGAGCCCTAAGATGCGTTTGAGTTAGTGCCATGCCTTGACAGATTCTCAGAGGTGTTGAGCCATTTCATCAAGGCTCTGAGAGTGCTTTTGTGTGGAGCTGGAGGAGTACTCTCAGGAATGTGAAAAAGCGTGAGGTGAAATATTAATTCACCAGTCAGAAATATTAAAGACTCATGTGTGACAGAACACCAAAAAGGTATTAATACCTTCTGAACATACAGCGAGATCCACGCATATTTTATCCAACTTGCCACAACTGAAGTTCCCTCTAGTAAAAGCAAAGTAATTATATTCTAATGGATCATCTCCTTGTCATGAGAGAGAAGGAAGAGAGAGCATAATGATATCAATGACATTACGATAATAGAAAAAAGAACAGTGGCGACCCATCATTCATGTTTAGCTTTTTTTTGTTGTTGCCTGTTTTGCATGTTATTTTGGCATTAATTACGTGCCTCTTTTTTGCTTTCTTGAGTAAGGCAGCTGCAAAATACAGGCGTTTCAGCCTAGCTCAGTGCTTTCTGTGGTGGTGAGGCAGCCAGCGGAAAATACGGAGCGTAGGGGTTGGTAATGCTCTCTAGCAGCGCCGTGATTGGCTCAGTGTAGAGTAGAGCTCAAATATTCAAGCCCCTTGGGTGCTGCCATAGAGTTACATTAGAAGTGCCCATCCAAGAAGGCTCAAGGTCATAGGTCACAGATAAAATGATGTCAAATCACGTTATATCTACAGTAGCTTTGATTGGACTCATCATGTCAACATCATACTTTCAAAATCAATCTACTGGCAAATGCCTTTCAATCCTTGTCATATGAAGAGAAATAATGAAGAGAAATTATAGAGTACACGTATCTGTGCTCATCGGCCATTGGACATAAACATTACACAACAAGTTGGAAATCGCAATTCAACATTGAGTGGTTTGGAAGGAAACAGTGGCTAACTGCAAGCATTGCAAAGCACTCACAAGCCTGCTATTCAGTGGAGTGGATGTCTGTTCCCAAGTTTGGATTTAAGGGTCTCTTTACCAAGCTTAATACCTGTTTGGGATAGGGGGCAGCATTTTCACGTTCGGATGAAAAGCATGCCCAGAGTAAACTGCCTGCTACTCAGGCCCAGCAGCTAATATATGCATATTATTAGTAGATTTGGATAGAAAACATTCTGAAGTTTCTAAAACTGTTTGAATTATGTCTGTGAGTATAACAGAACTCATATGACAGGCGAAAACCTGAGAAAAATCCAATCAGGAAGTGGGAAATCTGAGGTTTGTAGTTTTGCGACTAATTGCCTATCGAATATACAGTGTCTATGGGGTCATATTGCACTTCCTAAGGCTCCCACTAGATGTCAACAGTCTTTAGAACGTTGTTTCAGGCTTATACTATGAAGAGGGAGAGAATGAGAGCTGTTTCAACCAGAGGTCTGGCAGAAGGCCATGAGCTGATCATGCGTGCGCCGTGAGAGCGACCTGCATTCCATTGCATTTCTAAAGACAAAGGAATTCTCCGGTTGGAACATTATTGAAGATTTATGTTAAAAACATCCTAAAGATTGATTCTATACATCGTTTGACATGTTTCTACGAACTGTAATATAACTTTTTGAACTTTTCGTCTGAACTTTCGCCTGGACTTGCCCGCGCCTCGAGTTTGGATATGTGAACTAAACGCTCTAACAAAAGGAGGTATTTGGACATAAATTATGGACTTTATCGAAAAAAACAAACATTTATTGTGGAACTGGGATTCCTGGGAGTGCATTCTGATGAAGACCATCAAAGGTAAGTGAATATTTATAACGCTATTTCTGACTTTTACTGACTCCACAACATGGCGTCGATCTGTATGGCTTGTTTTTGTGTCTGGGCGCCCTACTCAGATTATTGCATGGTTTGCTTTTTCCGTAAAGCTTTTTTGAAATCTGAAACAGCGGTTGCATTAAGGAGAAGTATATCTATAATTATGTGCATAACACTTGTATCTTTTATCAAAGTTTATGATGAGTATTTCTGTAAATTGATGTGGCTCTCTGCAAATTCGCTGGATGTTTTCGAGGCACAACATTACTGAACATAACGCGCCAATGTAAACTGAGATTTTTGGATATAAATATGAACTTTATCGAACAAAACATACATGTATTGTGTAACATGAAGTCCTATGAGTGCCATCTGATGAAGATCATCTAAGGTTAGTGATTAATTTTATCTCTGTTTCTGCTTTTTGTGACTCCTCTCTTTGGCTGGAAAATGGCTGTATGTGTTTTTTGTGACTAGGCTCTGACCTAACATAATCATATGGTGTGCTTTCGCTGTAGAGCCTTTTTGAAATCGGACACGATGGGTAGATTAACAAGAAGTTAAGCTTTCATTTGGTGTATTGCACTTGTGAAAGTATGAAAGTTAAATATTTCAAAAAAATATTTTTGAATTTCGCGCACTGCCTTTTCAGTGGATGTTGAATGTTTATGTTTATCCTTATAACAAGTTAAAAGGATAAACATTCAACATTGGCCATGCTGTCAATCCAGCATGACTTCTGCCTTGCTCAAAACAACTGGAAACTTAGAACTGGGAAATCTCAGACTTCAGTGAGTTCAAAAAAACTGGGAACTCAGGAAAAAGCAAGCTCCAACTGGGAAAATAAGTTTTGAAAGGTAATCCATCTCCCCTCATAATTTTGCCTACTGTTCTGACTTGGTGGTGCACATGCAGGCTATAGCCTGTTTTAGAGAAACATAATAATAAAATATTATAAGAGCTTTCATTGTCCGCTTATATGCTCCCTTTATTTATCCTACTGTTCTGACTTGGTGTACAGGGAGAATACTGTAAGAACGGCTCATGTTCTGAATTCTGTCGCAGTACATTTCCAAAGTGTTGAACAAATAGTTTATATTGACTACGTCCGGATTGCCTCTTATCCGCTCATCATCCCCTTATGCCATAGTTTGTACATCTTAATTGCCAGTAGAAAACACATTTGTTTAAGCTAGTCAACCATATCACCTACGTTTTTTTTAAAGGCAGTAAATGAGGCTGAATGAACTGTTTCGCTGCCAGACAAGGCTCCGCTGATGTAGCAGTGGTAAGGTGTTGGGACTGCTGATGTTGGGACAGCTTTATGTAGGCCCTAACAGTTTGTGGGCACTGTTTGTCACGGTTATAGTGCAATTCACGTATTGTTTAGTGTTGTGTAGTGGCTGTTTTTTTCCCCAACAAGATTTACATGCTAAAATCATCATTGATAAAGTATAATGAAGATGATTATTCTACTTAATCAACGTAGGTCTGATTAACAAACCTGCAAGTTAGAACTTGTTAAAAAACGGTAATTGCGAAATTTATAACAAAAGTCTGCTGTAATATCAGTGTTTTTTAAGGGGATCTGCATGCTCTGACTGTATCAAACAAACTATTACTTGAGCATTCATGAAGTCTCATCACATTTGATGTAGCCTATGCTTGGTAAATCACACACGAACACGCACACACACACACACACACACACACACACACACACGCACACACGCACGCACGCACGCACGCACGCACACACACACACACACACACACACACACACACACACACACACACACACACACACACACACACCCTTGCTGAGACAGAAGTTTGATTGCCTTCAATAGCATACCACATCCCACTGCAATGAACTCAACAAACAGGACTTACGTAAATGATACAGATATATCAGTTTGACCCTGACCTCTGTAGGATGGCGTGGGGCTTTATATCATTATGGAGGTGTGATGCTTTCCTGCCTGTGTGTGTGTGTGTTGCATGTGGTTGATACTGAACAGGAAGCACATGCCCCACCATGCGTCTAGGGAGACGGTGGCTGTGGGGGCAGGTGCAGTGATTTGGTACTTTTGATCTGTCCTCAGCTCACCTTCCTACTATGACACTGTGTACTGAACAGCCTTTGATTCATTTGTCTCCAGGCTATTTTTGGGCTTCATCCCTTCTCCTTTTAATGTTGTTTTACACTGGCTATCTGGTAAACACACACTTGACCAGACGTGCTCAGAGTATGTTCATCAGAATGATCAGAAGGCGTATATTACTGGACACACGTCAAAGGATCTGGGTTAAGCATGAAGCATAGGCAAACAGAAAAGGACCAGCACAATATTGTACAAAGGTTGCAATTATATACAGTGCCTTGCGAAAGTATTCGGCCCCCTTGAACTTTGCTACCTTTTGCCACATTTCAGGCTTCAAACATAAAGATATAAAACTGTATTTTTTTATGAAGAATCAACAACAAGTGGGACACAATCATGAAGTGGAACGACATTTATTGGATATTTCAAACATTTTTAACAAATCAAAAACTGAAAAATTGGGCGTGCAAAATTATTCAGCCCCTTTACTTTCAGTGCAGCAAACTCTCTCCAGAAGTTCAGTGAGGATCTCTGAATGATCCAATGTTGACCTAAATGACTAATGATGATAAATACAATCCACCTGTGTGTAATCAAGGTTCCGTATTAATGCACCTGCACTGTGATAGTCTCAGAGGTCCGTTAAAAGCGCAGAGAGCATCATGAAGAACAAGGAACACACCAGGCAGGTCCGAGATACTGTTGTGAAGAAGTTTAAAGCCGGATTTGGATACAAAAAGATTTCCCTAGCTTTAAACATCCCAGGGAGCACCGTGCAAGCGATAATATTGAAATGGAAGGGGTATCAGACCACTGCAAATCTACCAAGACCTGGCCGTCCCTCTAAACTTTCAGCTCATACAAGGAGAAGACTGATCAGAGATGCAGCCAAGAGGCCCATGATCACTCTGGATGAACTGCAGAGATCTACAGCTGAGGTGGGAGACTCTGTCCATAGGACAACAATCAGTCGTATATTGCACAAATCTGGCCTTTATGGAAGAGTGGCAAGAAGAAAGCCATTTCTTAAAGATATCCATAAAACGTGTCGTTTAAAGTTTGCCACAAGCCACCTGGGAGACACACCAAACATGTGGAAGAAGGTGCTCTGGTCAGATGAAACCAAAATTGAACTTTTTGGCAACAATGCAAAACGTTATGTTTGGCGTAAAAGCAACACACCTGAACACACCATCCCCACTGTCAAACATGGTGGTGGCAGCATCATGGTTTGGGCCTGCTTTTCTTCAGCAGAGACAGCGAAGATGGTTAAAATTGATGGGAAGATGGATGGAGCCAAATACAGGACCATTCTGGAAGAAAACCTGATGGAGTCTGCAAAAGACCTGAGACTGGGACGGAGATTTGTCTTCCAACAAGACAATGATCCAAAACATAAAGCAAAATCTACAATGGAATGGTTCAAAAATAAACATATCCAGGTGTTAGAATGGCCAAGTCAAAGTCCAGACCTGAATCCAATCGAGAATCTGTGGAAAGAACTGAAAACTGCTGTTCACAAATGCTCTCCATCCAACCTCACTGAGCTCAAGCTGTTTTGCAAGGAGGAATGGGAAAAAAATTCAGTCTCTCGATGTGCAAAACTGATAGAGACATACCCCAAGCGACTTACAGCTGTAATCGCAGCAAAAGGTGGCGCTACAAAGTATTAACTTAAGGGGGCTGAATAATTTTGCACGCCCAATTTTTCAGTTTTTGATTTGTTAAAAAAGTTTGAAATATCCAATAAATGTCGTTCCACTTCATGATTGTGTCCCACTTGTTGTTGATTCTTCACAAAAAAATACAGTTTTATATCTTTATGTTTGAAGCCTGAAATGTGGCAAAAGGTCGCAAAGTTCAAGGGGGCCGAATACTTTCGCAAGGCACTGTACCTACCCATGAAGTCAAGTCCATACAATGCCAAGTCCATACATACAGTACAGATTATATGTTGGTTAACTGAGGTGATCATTTTGCATGACTAGGAAGCTGAGACCCGAACAGAGCTGAGGAGAAGGGCCATTGTGCCAAAAGCAGCCCATACACAAAGCACTGATCCACTTTCTTTCAGCACCTGTCTGTTTTGGAAAGAAAACAAATACTTGGTTGGATGGCCATCAAAAACCCTGCAACTTATCCAGAACGCTGCAGCCGGCCTGGTGTTCCACCTTCACAAGTTCTCTAATGTCACCCTGCTCCTCCACACACTCCACTGGCTTCCAGTCGAAGCTCTCATCCACTACAAGACCATGGTACTTGCTTACGGAGCAGCAAGAGGATCTGCCCCTACCTACCTTCAGGCTATGCTCAAACCCTACGCCTTAACCCGAGCACTCCGTTCTGCCACTTCTGGTCTCTTGGCCCTCCCACCCCTACGGGAGTGCAGCTCCTGCTCAGCTCAGCCCAGCCCAAGCTCTTCTCTGTCCTGGCATCCCACTGGTGGAACCAGCTTCCCCCTGCAGCTAGGATAGCAGAGCCCCTGTCCATCTTCTGAAAACTTCTGAAACCCTACCTCTTCAAAGACTGTCTTAATAATATTTTCTTAAACTGAAAGTCCCCAAAATCTGGAATTATAATATATATTTTTTAATATGTTTACATGACTTATTTCATTGATTTCCAGCTGTTTTATAAGTCAGAAGACAGACATCTAGACCTTGCTAGGACGATGTCAACATCCTCTGTCAAATACACGTATATATGCCTCCCTCCAGTGGTTGGCTGCATCATTACATCCATTTATATAACTTCACTGCACCATTACGTCAAAGGGGTGGTCCTTTGAAAAACATTTAACCAGCTCAACTTCATCATGGCACAGACATGGCAAAGCATCCTGAATTTGTCTCGAGCAGCCGGATATAAATACATTACTTTCATAGCTCTACAATAAAGAATGCGATCTACACACACCCTAAAATAAGTAACTCATTTATTTTGTTTGGAGGTCAAACGTTTGTTTTATGTCGGAGGCAGACACAATTGCATATGCTCACAATGACAAAATGTAGCCTTTAACATAGCCTTTCTCCCCTTGTCTATAGAAGTGTCCCACAAGGTTTAAATGGCCCAAATGTTGATTTAGACATTCACAAATTTGACAGATGTTTACTATCACTAATGTGATAGTAATATGTTTGGTAAAGTAATTGGTAAAGATGGTGACATATCTTGGGTGCATGTTCCTAAAAACAGATTATAACTATATATGGACATATTATAAAGTATGAAAAGGCTTATTCATTCACAATTTAGATTCATTTTTTATCGTACCATCATATTTATATACGTTTTATTACACTTTTATTGTGTACTACTCATAAATAAAGGATTCCAGGTGAAAGCCAAAGGTCAAAGCTTTCTGCTGGGTGGACACACACACACACACACACACACACACACACACACACACACACACACACACACACACACACACACACACACTACTACATGAATAAAAATATTGGCCTCTTTCTAGATTGATGACTAAAACCATAGTGACACAGTGCAAAACGTCTGTCAGTTCAACTTTAACCCCAAAGCACCCCCCCCTTGCACCCCCTCCTCACTCTCCCCCCCCAAATAAGCAAACAACACAATACAATACAATACAACACAATACAATACAATACAATACAAATCAATACAAAAAAAGAAAAGCCTTTCGTGATCTAAAACTCACACTTGACTTTTATCCCCCCTTACTAGCTCTGACTTTGCTGATAGCTACTTCATTGAAGGAAAAATGTACTTACTATGACTGTGATACAGTACTTGGTTGTCCCACCTAGCTATCTTAAGGTGAACGCACTTAACTGTAAGTCGCTCTGGATAAGAGCGTCTGCTAAATGACTCAAATGTTGACTAAATACTGGCCAAGCCAAAAATAACATCTTACGTACAAGATGGATCTCTGATGGTGTGGATGATAGTGGTGTGTGTGTGTGCTTCTCCCCAGAGCCACAAACAACCGTCTGGTTTCTGGTCTGTCAGAATCTATGTGATTATAGCTTTTCTCAATATCCTTGAAATATCTACTATGTTGTTACTACTGTATATTGCCATGTTTTATGTAAAGATGCAATATGCAGAAATTGCTCTCTCATTCCCTGTTGTGTCGTCTGCAAACTTGATGATTGAGTTGGAGGCGTGCTTGGCCACGCAGTCATGGGTGTACAGGGAGTTCAGTGTGATTATAGCTTTGCTCAATATCCTTGAAATATCTACCCTATTGAAATATTCTCAACACTGTCTGTGAGGGTGGTTCATTTCAGTTTGTCAGTGAGGTGTATGCCAAGGAACTTGAAGCTTTCCACCTTTTCCACTGCGGTCCCATCAATGTAGATAGGTGGGTGCACCCTCTGCTGTTTCCTGAAGTCCACGATCATCTCCTTTGTTTTGTTGACGTTGAGTGAGAGGTTGTTTTCTAGGCACCACACTCCCAGAGCCCTCACCTTCTCCCTGTAGGCTGTCTTGTCATTGTTGGTAATCAAGCCTACTACTGTTGTGTCGTCTGCAAACTTGGTGATTAAGTTGGAGGCGTGCTTGGCCAAGCAGTCATGGGTGAACAGGGAGTACAGGAGGGGGCTGAGAGGCAGCCTTGTGGGGCCCCAGTATTGAGGATCAGCAGAGTGGAGGTGATGTTTACTACCTTCACCACCTGGGGGCGGCCTGTCAGGAAGTCCAGGACCCAGTTGCACAGGGCGCCGGTTCAGACCCAGGGCGTTGAGCTTAATGATGAGCTTGGAGGGTACTATGGCGTTGAATGTTGAACTATAGTCAATAAACAGCATTCTTACATAGGTATTTCTCCTGTCCAGATGGGGCGGTGTGCAGAGTGGTGGCGATTACATCATCTGTGGATCTATTGGAGTGGTAAGCAAATTGAAGTGGATTTTTATTTTACCTGCCTTCAGTGTTACCTGCCTTCAGGGTTGGCTAAAATTATACCTGTCTCATAGTTTGTGTGTAATGAACACGATGGGAGACAGAGAGCTGGTTTCAAGCGCAGGGTGCAGGAGGTGTTTATTGGTAAAGGACCACAGGAGGAGGCAGGTAGCTGGGTCCAGGGGCAGGCAGATGGTCCAAAAAGGCAACAGTACAGGCAGGGAAAACGCTAGTAATGTCATCCAGGAGATCAGGCAATAGGTTGATCCGATAGGCTACAGAACAGGCAGGGAATAGGCAAAAAGTGTCGTTAATGAGGCAGGCCAAAACTATCATACACAAAAACAGAGCTCTGAATAGAAGTGTGTCACAAAAGAAGCAATACCTCACAATGATGTGGTGCAAAGAATGGAACTGAATAGTGTGTTATAATGACATACAGGTGTGTGAACAGGTGATCAGAATTCAGGTGATTGGGATCTGGAGAGTGAGCTGTCTTCAGAGGATCTACGTGTTTGAGAGAGTGAGTTGGAAGCAGACGTTACATTGTGTTAGACACTGATCTAATATGACTTACTAAAATTCTCTCCAAGGAAATTAAAGTCCACTCTGTCCCCATCCATCCATCCAACAAAAAAAGGCACAAAAATGGCTGTACTATGTAGCCAAACATACTTTTGGATTTTG
Source organism: Oncorhynchus clarkii lewisi (assembly GCF_045791955.1). Lineage (NCBI taxonomy): Eukaryota > Metazoa > Chordata > Actinopteri > Salmoniformes > Salmonidae > Oncorhynchus > Oncorhynchus clarkii. Next base: position 33,289,343 of record NC_092157.1, read on the forward strand.
TTTTGAGAGAGAGAGAGAGAGAGAGAGAGGAGAGGAGAGGAGAAAGAGAGAGATGCAGGTCATGTTATAACATTAGAAAAAAACAGTATCATCCACAAAGGGGCAAAACAAAATTCAACTAATGAGATAAATAAAATTTAAAAAACTGAAAAATAATTAGGAATAAAATCTGATAAAAAAGTAAGATCCCAAACAAATATTATAACCTCTATTAAGGAACTGCTCCTCCTGCTTCTCTCTTTTGATGCTTATTTTGTGGGTGGACACATCAAAGTGTACCTCCTATTTTTAGAGGTGGCAAAGCGGTCAATGACACTATTGTAGCTTAGTGGCCCAAACACTTCACCCTCAATGGACATGGCTGCAAGACTTGCAAGCCTTTTCTGACCCATTGTCTTACGCAGCCAGGAGTGCAGACGGCGCAGTGCACTAAAGGACCTCTCACAGGAGCAGCTGATCACAGGAATTGTGAGGGCAACTTGAATGATTTCCTTCAGAGAAGGAAACACATCATCATCCAGGAGGTTATGCACAGCAAGCAAATCTTTGGGAGGACGTCCAGCCTCTCTTTTCTGGGCAAGAAAGTTTCTGGCCCCCAACATCTCTTGTGTTTTAACATCAATACCGTAGTGCTCGGCAAACTCAGTTAAGCATGATGTATCTAGGATGTTTTTTTGCGTTGGGTTTGCATGCCTGTATGCCTTTGAGGCGACCTGCATCTACAGTCGAGAATTCATCTCGACCAGGCAGGGGAGCAACAACTCTGTTTTCATTGTTTGGGAACATGACAATTCTGTACCTAAACCCAAGGAGGTCTACACCACAAAATCTCCCATCTTTGTTTGCTGTTTCTTGCTGCATCTGCCTCTGGAATATTGTGAATTTCACAGAGTGCTTTGGTTCTGTCATAAAGTTCTGTGGCAAATGCATCTGTGCGTTTGCCTATCAGTGTGTCACATACAGCTTGTTTGCCGAAACAAGCTTCTGCCAGGTCTACCGTCTCTAATCTGTCTGTAAACAATTGTTGGAAACATTACTTGTGTCATGCACAAAGTAGATGTCCTAACCGACTTGCCAAAACTATAGTTTGTTGACAAGAAATGTGAGGAGTGGTTGAAAAGCAAGTTTTAATGACTCCAACCGAAGTGTATGCATATTCCCAACCTCAACTGTATGTTCTGTGAGCCATGAGAATGATGAGAGAACAAGGAGAACAATGGCAGTGTATGCATTTGATAGTGTTCTCACATTGTGCTGGGAGAATCATTAACATTTTCCTCATACAAATTCACCATATTGGCAATAACCGGCCAAGATGACACAATCTTCTTTTTTATCCTAGAACATTCTGCTGTGTCCAGTAGTCGGCTGTTGTTCAAGCAATGTTCAGTGGGGCAGATACTCAGTCCTCGGTATTATTTACTCTTAGTCATTCCAAATATTGAGCCCAGTCGATCGGTTACATAATACAGGGTATAACTCATATAATGGTTGTTGTTCAATCACATTTCAGTGGATGGGACAGGTTAATCATTAGGAACAGAGGCTTTAGCCAACTCCATCATTACATCACCCAGCCACCAGGACTTGAGGGAATTGAGCTTGACTGACTGGTCCTACACCAGAAGACCAGTGACACCAGTGACACCAATTTACCTTGTGTTGGGCTGTCACGTCTACACGGCTGGAGGTCTGAAAAACAGCTGTATAAAACCAGACAATACAGCCAGGTATAGCATCAAGTACACAACAACAACAACAAAAAACACATGTACACACTCTCGGTCTGGTATCTCCACATTCAGAGAGCCACCTTGTATGTGATTTTGGCATGGCTGGTTTTTGCTATATTGTCACGATTGAGCTGAATAGGTTTTACTGCACATGTTAACCTAATCCCAATATGCCCCCCTCCGTAAAGATTTTATTAGCTGGTGACTTGGGAGGATCATTTGCAAAGCAAGCAGTGTGAGGAATATGTCCTAAGGAATAAAGTTATTTCCACTATATTTCCTTATCACACAGATTAAATTAGCCATAAAACAGATCCATGCCCAAACATCATACTTTTTAATGGCCATTCAATTATTCATTAGTTCTAATGAGCATTTTCTTCTAATTCAATCAATGATTCATGAAAAATGTTATTACGTTGTCATAGATCTAGGTTGTTTTTTTGTGCACTTAGGAGGGCCCACATTTCCTCTTGAAATGGAAGCTACCAACCAACCCACTTGCAGCACTTGTCTCAGCAATGTCAAGGACTTTCAGACTGCCAGGTTGGGCCAGCACCTTTAGAAGTGGAAGGCACCCACTAGACACACACTGTTAACTGCTTGGACACCCACAGATGACCGTGACCTTTAGGAATATAGTGTAAACAGCAGACATTACTCATGCAATTACCCTGGTGCTTGCCTACAGAGCAGCAAATGAAACTGCCCATCCCTACCTTCAGGCTATGCTCAAACCCTGTTCTGCCACCCCCATTTAAACAACACAAGTCAGTTAAGAGTAAATTCTTATTTACAATGACAGCCTACCAGGGAACAGTGGGTTAACTGACTTGTTCAGGGGCAGAAGAACAGATTTTTACCTTGTGAGCTCAGGGATTCAATCCAGCAATCTTTCAGTTACTGGCCCAACGCTCTAACCACTAAACTACCTGCCACCCCATAAACTCGGGCTTATCTTTTCCTACTAGCCTTGACTTTGCTGATAACTTCTTTATTGAGAAAAGGTTGACTTAATACAACTACGATATGTGGTAGACTCCCCTAGCTATATTAAGATGAATGCACTAACAGTAAGGCACTCTGGCTAAGAGTGTCTGCTAAATGACTAAAATGTCAAACGTAGATGATTGGGTGAATCATATGAATCGCACATCTCAAAAGGGTAAAGCATGTGGAGAGGAGTGGTTGAGTGGTACCTCTCCTGGCACATATAACATCTGTGATTCCACACTGGTGACTGTGGTTCAAAGCCTGCCCTTGTCTCTGTTTTTCTCACCTGCATGTATCCCATCTGATTTCTTCCCTGTCAAAATAACATAAATATGTTTTTCAGTCGGGCATATCATAAAAGGTGTTTGTTGTGTTGGTCCTGTTTTCATCACACAGTACTGGACATTTGAACTGGAACAGCCAGATGCATGAATAGAAATTGTCCTATAAAAACTCTGGGATCTTTTTACTGGTTAGAGCGAGCCATCAACAGCAGACAGCAGCTGTGAGATGGCGAGTCAGGGGAGAGCAGGGTGGGGGTGGGATGTGTGTGTGCGACCAACTCTGTGTGTTTTGGACCATAAATATACCTGCAGTCAGTGAGGAAGAAGGGTTTCTCTGGCTGCAGAACAAAGGAGCCTGCTCTAGATGGATCCAATCCACTGCTGAGTCTATCTGTATCCCAAATGACACCATTCTCCCTATGTACTGTACACTCTTAGAAAAAAAGGTGCTATCTAGAACCTAAAAGGGTTCTTTGGCTGTCCTCATATGAGAACCCTTTGAAGAACCATTTTGGGTTCCAAGGAGAACCCTTTCCATAGAGGGTTCTACACGGGACCCAAAAGGGTTCTATCTGAAACCAAAAACGGTTCTACCAGGAACCAAAAAGAGTTCTCCTATGGGGACAACTGAAGAACTGTTTTGGAACCCTTTTTTCTAAGAGTGTAGTGTACTACATTGGATCAGGGCCCATAAGGCTCTAGCCAAAAGTAATGCGCTATATAGGGAATCGGGTACTAGTTGGGACACAGAGCATGTCTCTAATACTGCTGATGGTTATGGAAATCCTTTACCCCCACTCATCTCGTTACACGGATGGAACAGGCAGAAGAAGATACAACTTTTTCAGGAGCCCAGGACTGATTATTTTCAACAACTGCCAACAGGCGTCCATACTAGATAAATCCATGAGAATCCACTATATGACTGAGCATTAGGACACAGAAGAAATGTTAAGACTGCAATCTTGGGTGCTATTTCAAACTAACAAAATAATCCCATTTGATACTGTATATGCATAATTGTATTGCATATCTGTTGCACAAATCAAAGGCCAATCATGCTCATTAATCATGCAAACGATTGAGAGCTCGGCAAGAGGACATGATCAACACGAAAAAAATGACAGAAATTGCACTTTTTCTAGCCCACTGATTCTTTGTCCAACAACCAGGTTCAACCTCACAAGCTCACAACATGACTGTACTGCTCAGGTATTGTAAGAGACAGGCTTATGTGAAGTAGCCACAGGCTAGCAGCGCTACTGTAGCATAGCACCTGGGTTCAAAGACTATTTGAAATATTTCAAATACTTTTAGCATTTGTTCTAGTCTGTCAGATGGGAAGGGTTTGTACTTCTAACTATTCTATTGATTCTATTGATTGTGAGGGGACAGTGCACATAGTCTGGGTAGCCATTTGATTAGATGTTCAGGAGTCTTATGGCTTGGGGGTAGAAGCTGTTTAGAAGCCTCTTGGACCTAGACTTGGTGCTCTGGTACTGCTTGCCGTGCGGTAGCAGAGAGAACAGTCTATGACTACGGTGGCTGGGGTCTCTGACAATTTCTAGGGCCTTCCTCTGACACCGCCTGGTATAGAGGTCCTGGATGGCCGGCAGCTTAGCCCCAGTGATGTACTGGGCCGTACGCACTACCCTCTGTAGTGCCTTGAGGTCAGAGGCCGAGCAGTTGCCATACCAGGCAGTTGCCATATCTCGATGGTGCAGCTGTAGAACCTTTTGAGGATCTGAGGACACATGCCAAATCTTTTCAGTCTCCTGAGAAGGAATAGGTTTTGTCGTGCCCGCTTCACGACTGTCTTGGTGTGCTTGGACCATGTTCGTTTGTTGGTGATGTGGACACCAAGGAACTTGAAAATCTCAACCTGCTCCAAACTTGCTCCACTGCAGCCCCATCGATTAGAATGGGGGCGTGCTTGGTCCTCTTTTTCCTGTAGTCCACAATCATCTCCTTTGTCTTGATCACATTGAGGGAGAGGTTGTTGTCCTGGCACCACACTGCCAGGTCTCTGACCTCCTCCCTATAGGCTGTCTCGTCATTGTCGGTGATCAGGCATCAGGGGTGTTGTGTCATTGGCAAATTCAATGATGGTGGTGGATTTGTGTCTGGCCGTGCAGTCATGAGTGAACAGGGAGTACAGGAGGGGACTGAGCACACACCCCTGAGGGGCCCCTGTGTTGAGGATCAGCGTGGCTTATGTGTTGTTACCTACCCTTACCACCTGGGGGCGGCCCGTAAAGAAGTCCAGGATCAAGTTGCAGAGGGAGGTGTTTAGTCCCAGGGTCCTTAGCTTATTGATGAGCTTTGAGAGCACTATGGTGTTGAACGCTGAGCTGTAGAATAGCATTCTCACATAGGGGTTCCTTTTGTCCAGGTGGGAAAGGGCAGTGTGGAGTGCAATAGAGATTGCATCGTCTGTGGATCTGTTGGGGCGGTATGCAAATTGGAGTGGGTCTAGGATTTCTGAGATGATGGTATTGATGTGAGCCATTTCAAAGTACTTCATGGCTACAGATGTGAGTGCTACGGGTTGGTAGTAATTTAAATCAAATCAAATCAAATGTTATTTGTCACATACACATGGTTAGCAGATGTTAATGCGAGTGTAGCGAAATGCTTGTGCTTCTAGTTCCGACAATGCAATAATAACCAACAAGTAATCTAGCTAACAATTCCAAAACTACTACCTTATAGACACAAGTGTAAGGGGATAAAGAATATGTACATAAAGATATATGAATGAGTGATGGTACAGAGCGGCATAGGCAAGATACAGTAGATGGTATTGAGTGCAGTATATACATATGCTATGAGTATGTAAACAAAGTGGCATAGTTAAAGTGGCTAGTGATACATGTATTACATAAAGATGCAGTAGATGATATAGAGTACAGTATATAGGTATACATATGAGATGAATAATGTAGGGTATGTAAACATTATATTAGGTAGCATTGTTTAAAGTGGCTAGTGATATATTTTACATCATTTCCCATCAATTCCCATTATTAAAGTGGCTGGAGTTGAGTCAGTGTGTTGGCAGCAGCCACTCAATGTTAGTGGTGGCTGTTTAACAGTCTGATGGCCTTGAGATAGAAGCTGTTTTTCAGTCTCTTGGTCCCAGCTTTGATGAGCCTGTACTGACCTCGCCTTCCGGATGATAGCGGGGTGAACAGGCATTGGCTCGGGTGGTTGTTGTCCTTGATGATCTTTATGGCCTTCCTGTGACATTGGGTGGTGTAGGTGTCCTGGAGGGCAGGTAGTTTGCCCCCGGTGATGCGTTGTGCAGACCTCACTACCCTCTGGAGAGCCTTACGGTTGTGGGCGGAGCAGTTGCCGTACCAGGCGGTGATACAGCCCGACAGGATGCTCTCGATTGTGCATCTGTATAAGTTTGTGAGTGCTTTTGGTGACAAGCCGAATTTCTTCAGCCTCCTGAGGTTGAAGAGGCGCTGCTGCGCCTTCTTCACAATGCTGTCTGTGTGGGTCGACCAATTCAGTTTGTCTGTGATGTGTATGCCGAGGAACTTAAAATGTACTACCCTCTCCACTACTGTTCCATCGATGTGGATAGGGGGGTGTTCCCTCTGCTGTTTCCTGAAGTCCACAATCATCTCCTTAGTTTTGTTGACGTTGAGTGTGAGGTTATTTTCCTCTACACCACACTCCGAGGGCCCTCACCTCCTCCCTGTAGGCCGTCTCGTCGTTGTTGGTAATCAAGCCTACCACTGTTGTGTCGTCCGCAAACTTGATGATTGAGTTGGAGGCGTGCGTGGCCACGCAGTCGTGGGTGAACAGGGAGTACAGGAGAGGGCTCAGAACGCACCCTTGTGGGGCCCCAGTGTTGAGGATCTGCGGGGTGGAGATGTTGTTGCCTACCCTCACCACCTGGTGGCGGCCCGTCAGGAAGTCCAGTACCCAGTTGCACAGGGCGGGGTCGAGACCCAGGGTCTCGAGCTTGATGACGAGCTTGGAGGGCACTATTGTGTTAAATGCCGAGCTGTAGTCGATGAACAGCATTCTCACATAGGTATACCTCTTGTCCAGATGGGTTAGGGCAGCGTGCAGTGTGGTTGAGATTGCATCGTCTGTGGACCTATTTGGGCGGTAAGCAAATTGGAGTGGGTCTAGGGTGTCAGGTAGGGTGGAGGTGATATAGTCCTTGACTAGTCTCTCAAAGCACTTCATGATGACGGAAGTGAGTGCTACGGGGTGGTAGTCGTTTAGCTCAGTTACCTTAGCTTTCTTGGGAACAGGAACAATGGTGGCCCTCTTGAAGCATGTGGGAACAACAGACTGGGATAGGGATTGATTGAATATGTCCGTAAACACACCAGCCAGCTGGTCTGCGCATGCTCTGAGGGCGCGGCTGGGGACGCCGTCTGGGCCTGCAGCCTTGCGAGGGTTAACACGTTTAAATGTTTTCCTCACGTCGGCTGCAGTGAAGGAGAGTCCGCATGTTTTGGTTGCGGGCCGTGTCAGTGGCACTGTATTGTCCTCAAAGCGGGCAAAAAAAATATTTAGTCTGCCTGGGAGCAAGACATCCTGGTCCGTGACGGGGCTGGTTTTCTTTTTCTAATCCGTGATTGACTGTAGACCCTGCCACATACCTCTTGTGTCTGAGCCGTTGAATTGAGATTCTACTTTGTCTCTATACTGACGCTTAGCTTGTTTGATTGCCTTGCGGAGGGAATAGTTACACTGTTTGTATTCGGTCATGTTTCCGGTCACCTTGCCCTGATTAAAAGCAGTGGTTCGCGCTTTCAGTTTCACGTGAATGCTGCCATCAATCCACAGTTTCTGGTTTGGGAATGTTTTAATCGTTGCTATGGGAACGACATCTTCAACGCACGTTCTAATGAACTCGCTCACCGAATCAGCGTATTCGTCAATGTTGTTGTCTGACGCAATACGAAACATATCTCAGTCCCAGTTACCTTAGTGTTCTTGGGCACAGGGACTATGGTGGTCTGCTTAAAACATGTTTGTATTACAGACTCGGACAGGGAGAGGTTGAAAATGTCAGTGAAGCCAGTTGGTCAGCGCATGCTCGCGGTGCACGTCCTGGTAATATGTCTGGCACTGCGGCCTTGTGAATGTTGACCTGTTTAAAGGTCTTACTGCGGAGAGAGTGATCACACAGTCTTCTGCAACAGCTGGTGCGCTCATGCATGTTTCAGTGTTATTTGCCTCGAAGCGAGCATAGAAGTAGTTTAGCTCATTTGGTAGGCTCGTGTCACTGGGAAGCTCTTGGCAGTGCTTCGCTTTGTAGTCTGTAATGGTTTGCAAGCCCCGCCACATCCGACGAGCGTCAGAGCCAGTGTAGTACAATTTGATCTTAGTCCTGTATTGACGCTTTGCCTGTTTGATGGTTCGTCGTAGGTCATAGTGGGATTTCTTATCAGCTTCCGGGTTAGGGGTATGTACGTTCGGTCACTGTGGGGATGATGTCATCAATGCACTTATTGATGAAGCCAATGACTGATGTGATGTACTCCTCAATGCCATCAGAGGAATACCGGAACATATTCCAGTCTGTGCTAGGAAAACATTGCTGTAGCTTAGCATCTGCTTCATCTGACCATTTTCTATTGATCTAGTCACTGGTGCTTCCTGCTTTACTTTTTGCTTGTAAGCAGGAATCAGGAGGATATAATTATGGTCAGATTTGCCAAATGGAGGGCGAGGGAGAGCTTTGTATGCGTCTCTGTGTGTGGGGTATAGGTGGTTATTTTTCCACTGGTTGCACATTTAAAGCTAGGGGGCACTATTTTTATGTTTGGAAAAATAACGTTCCCAAAGTAAACAGCCTATTTTTCAGGACCAGATGCTAGAATATGCATATAATTGGGATTGGGATAGAAAACACTCTAAAGTTTCCAAAACGGTCAAAATTTTGTCTGTGAGTTAAACAGAACTGATATTGCAGGCTAAAACCTGAGGAAAATCCAATCAGGAAGTGCCCCTGTTTTTGAAACCTCTCTATTCTAATGCATCCCTATTGCCCATTTAAAGGGATATCATCCAGATTCCTTTTTCTATGGCTTCCCTAAGGTGTCAACAGCCTTTAGACATGGTTTCAGGCTTTTATTTTGAATAATGCGCGTGAACGACCACATTGCATAAGTGGATAGGTGGGGGCTCTCAGAGTGAGTTGTGCGCAAAAGAGAAAGGCGGCCATTGTTACTCTCGGTCCTAGTGAAAAGCCAACTGTCCCGGTTGATATATTATCGAATAGATATTTGAAAAACACCAGAGGATTGATTATAAAAAACGTTTGACATGTTTCTGTGGACATTATGGATATAATTTGGAATTTTTGCTGCGTTGTCGTGACCGCTCTTTCCGGTGGATTCCTGGGCATAACGCACCAAACTAACGGAGGTATTTGGATATAAAAAATATCTTTATGGAACAAAAGGAACATTTGTTGTTTAACTGGGAGTCTCGTGAGTTAAAACATCTGAAGATCATCAAAGTTAAACAATTAATTTGATTGCTTTTCTGATTTTCGTGACCAAGTTACCTGATGCTAAGTGTACTTATTGTTTAGTCGAGCGATCGATAAACTTACACAAACGCTTGTATTGCTTTCGCTGTAAAGCATAATTTCAAAATCTGAGACGACAGGTGGATTAACAAAAGGCTAAGCTGTGTTTTGCAATATTGCACTTGGGATTTCATGAATATGAATATTTTCTAGTAATATTATTTGACTGTGGCGCTATGCTATTCAGCGTTGCTGATGACAAGTATCCCGGATCCGGGATGGGTGGTTCAGAGAGGTTTTTAACATGCTGATAGAAATTTGGTAAAACGGATTTAAGTTTCCCTGCATTAAAGTCCCCAGCTACTAGGAGCGCCGCCTCTGGGTGAGCGTTTTCTTGTTTGCTTAAGGCGGAATACAGTTCATTCAATGCTGTCTTAGTGCCAGCCTCTGACTGTGGTGGTATGTAAACAGCTACAAAGAATACAGATTAATTTCTCTCGGTAGGTAGTGTGGTCTACAGCGTACCGTGAGATACTCTACCTCAGGTGAGCAATAGCTCGAGACTTCCTTAGATATCGTGCACCAGCTGGTGTTTACAAAAATACATCGTCCGCCGCCCCTTGTCTTACCAGACGCCGCTGTTCATATAACCAGCCAGCTGTATGTTGATATTGTCGTGCGCAGCCACGACTCCGTGAAGCATAAGATGTTACAGTTTTTAATGTCCTGTTGGTAGTTTAATCATCCATGTAACTCATCGATTTGCAGGATTGCACGTTTGCTAGCAGATTGGAGGGAAGTGGGGGTTTATTCGATCGCCTACAAATTCTCAGAAGGCAGCCTGCTTTTCGGAAGTGGCAACATTATGTACAAAATAAGTTTAAAAAATAAATGACAAACAACGCAAATGAATGAACAAAAATACAATCAGCTGGGGCCACGTAAAACGTCTGCCTTCATCTCCAGCGCCATCTTATACATCTTGAACCTAGGTCTGAACCCAGGTCTGTTAGCACTCATGCATACAAGAAGTTTGTGAGAAGTTTGACCAGTATCTGCATGGCAGAGAATTCATCACTTTACCCAGCGACCACAAACCCCATGAGACGATCTTCAAAGAATCCCTTCTCACAGCACCCAAGCAACTGCAGAGAATGTTGCTAAGGCTACAAAGATACCAACTCCACGTGCAATGCAAACAAGGCAAAGAACTACATGTAGCTGACTTCCTGTTCAGAACAGTCAACCACAGAGCACAGACAAATGCAAACACCAGCCACGGTCTACTCTATGGGTCTTGCCACAACTGACCTGGAAAAGGTGTATCACACCAGTGATGTCAACATCTAAACTAAGACAATGGAGACAATCAAAGCACACTGTTCCCAGGACCCACTATTTCAGGCTCTGTACACACAAATAAAAAACATCTGGCCTGGAACCAAACAGGCTGTGAGTCACACACTGAAAGATTTCTGGACATGCAAAGAGGAGCTCACCACAGGAAAAAGGAGTGATATTTAAAGGAAACAGAGTCTTGATCCCTGACATGTTATGTGTCTACTTTCTAAACAAAATACACTCTGGCCACTCAGGCATAGAGGCCAGTCTCAGAAAGGCACGTGATGCTGTTTTCTGGCCAAGGAATACAGAGGACATAAATATCTTTATCAGCAAATGTGAGAATCTGCAACTCCATCCAGAAGAGACAACAAAGGAGACTCTCATCCCCAACCAAATCCCTCCCCTCCCATGGTCCAAGATCAGGATAGACTTAGTTACTCACAGTCAACAAAAGCAACTACCTCATCATGGTCGATTATTACTCGGACTACTGGGGGCTCGACGTGCTGACTGACACCACATCAGACACCATCAGTGAATGCTGCAAAAAGCAAATCAGCAGACATGTTGTTGCTCACACTGTTGTTTCTGATAATGGCCCCCTCTTCTCCGGGAATGGACTTTCTAAAATGTGCTAATGAGTGGCACTTTAAACATGTGATGTCATCACCATACAGCCAAAGCAATGGTCCAGCGCAATCAGCTGCGAAAATGGCCAAAACGCTCCTAAAAAAAGGCTGCGATGGATGGTGAAGACCCATGGAAAGCAGTGTTGGAATGGCGGAATAATCCAACAGGGTGACTTAACAGTTCTCCGGTACTGTGACTCATGTCTAGACGCACAATCCTACCCGCCATGAAACAACTGCTCAAACCCCAAGTGGTACAAAATGTAATTCCAAGAAAACAACCCAAAGGGTGGACAGCAAAACACCACTGTGACACACATGCCTGTGACATACCCAACATCGTTCAAGGACCGCCTCTTGTTTTGGTAAAAAAAACTGAAGGAAAGGGCTGGAGAAATCTAACCAGTAATACTTTTGTAGCTGTATATTTTAAGCTGTGATGGAGGAAGACAATTTAAGTTTAAGTTAAAAGGCATTTAAGTTATCAATGGCTATATATCATTAAGTCCAAAAATGGATGTACCAATCCCAGACTGACCCTTTAGTGCAGGAGATAAAAGCTTGTGAGTGATGACCTACAACCGATAATTGCTGTTGACTTTAAAAAGTCCACATGAGATAGGTCGGCTGCTTCCCAATTCTGATCTTTTTCACAATTATTGGCAAAAGAGCTGATCTGATTGGTCAAGAGACCAATTGGTGGGAAAGGATCCGAATTCGGCTGCCTGTGTAAACACAGACATAAATAGCACATATTATAAAGAGATAAATGATCAGACTTGAGATTTTTCCACACACGTGCTGGGTTCTTTTATCATGCTAAGTATTGACAGTATAATGTCAGTTGGCGCTGACTTTTTATGTCCACAGTCTTCAGATCTCACAGTCCGAGTTTGAAGGACAGTCATGTTGATTTAGAAACATCGACACGTCCAAGGAGAAGAAGAAAAAACAATCACCTATAGTACCCTTCATGAGTCAAAGAGGGTATAAATCACTTTGTTGCCCCAGGCTTGGGAGGGGTTTTCAGGCCATACCCGCACCTCTACTCCTGCAATAATGCCACTAGAACCGTCTGTGCAGTAATATAGACTCCAAGACTCCTGATTGATTGAATTTCCACTAGTCTCTAAGATAATGTGGCCCCCCTCCTTTCCTCCTCAATCTCTTTCTAACAGGTTTGGGGTCAATTCCACAAATGTAATTCCAATTATATTCCCTCTCCCTATAAATTCCATAAATTCAAAATTCCCGCAGGGAAAAACCCACATGATATAATGATTGCATGTGACGCTAACGTGACAACATGTAAGATAACATATGATGACATGAAACAATTTTTTTTTGGAAGGGATGTAATAGAATAAAAGTGATACGCTGTTCAACACATCTTTAATCAATATGATTACAATTATTATTTACATTTTATAAAATAAGTTTCATTAGGAGTGTTTATTAGTCTTTAATTACTCTAATCCTTTTCAAGTTTTTTTAAGATAACACTTAAAAAATTAATCATTAGGATATCTGACTGAACACTCAACCATTAAAGACTTCCTGCAAGTCTGTTCCCTATGTACATTTAATTGTTAGGGAACTACTATCACATACAGTGCCTTCAGAAAGTATTCATACCCCTTGACTTAGTCCACATTCCATTCTCATAGTTTCTACAGATTGTGAATTAAAGATAAACATTTTTGCTGAAAGTATTGACAGCAGTGTATTTGCAGAGTTAGCTCCAGTTTAATGTTGCAATTCTTCAGACATTCTATGTGACACATTATGTGATATTTAGTATTTGTTTTTTTCACCCGTCTACACACAATACTCCATAATGACAAAGTGAAAACATGTTTTAGGATTTTTTATACAAATGTGTTGAACATGAAATACAGAAATATTTAATTTACAGAAGTATTCACACCCTTTAGTCAATAATTTGGCAATGATTGCAACTGAGTCTTTCTGGAAAAGTCTCTAAGAGCTTTTCACACCTGGATTGTGCAACATTTGCCAATTATTCTTAAAGAAAATATTCAAGCTCTGTCAAATTGGTTGTTGATCATTGCTAGACAACCATCTTCAGGTCGTGCCATAGATTTTCAAGTATATTTAAGTCAAAACTGTAACAAAACTGTAACTTAACTGCAACCCCAGTGAAGATTTGGCCTTTTTGTGCTTTAGGTTATTGTCCTGCTGAAAGGACAGATATCGCTATTTTCAAAAAAGCAATAGAAAATTGGTTGTACCTACCAGAAAATACAAAACAAATAATACGACAAATATTATGGTTAAACTCAAACATACTAATTGATAAAAAAAAACTATAATTATTATATATTTTTTAAAGTATAGTCTTTGTAAATTATATCATAAATAGGACTGGTGGAGTTGTGTCACACATGCAGCTAACAAAAATATATGTAAATGTCTGCTCTTCCCAAAATTACAACCAACTAATTGCAACATTACCACAGATGCTAAACTACAGAGCTGTTTTGCTGCCACAGACTGGAAAATGTTCCGGGACTCATTCGATGGCATAGAGAAGTATACCACATCAGTCACCGGCTTCATCAATAAGTGCATCGATGACGTTGTCCCGACAGTGACCCTACGTACATACCCCAACCAGAAGCCATGGATTACAGGCAACATCTGCTCTGATCTTAAGGGTAGAGCTGCCACATTCAAGGAGCAGGACTCTAACCCGGAAGCTTAAAAGAAATCCCGCTATGCCCTCAGACAAACCATCAAACAGGCAAAGCGTAAATAAAGGACTAAGATTGAATCCTACTACACTGGCTCTGACGCTCGTCGGATGTGGCAGGGCTTGCAAACTATTACGGACTACAAAGGGAAGCCCAGGCGCGAGCTGCCCAGTGACACAAGCCTACAAGACGAGCACCATAGTGCCCTCAAAGCTTCACTAAGCTAAGGACCCTGGGACTAAACACCTCCCTCTGCAACTTGATCCTGGACCTCCTGATGGGCTGCCCACAGGTGGTAAGGGTAGGCAACAACACATCTGCCACACTGATCCTCAACACGGGGTCCCTTCAGGGGTGCGTGCTTAGTCCTCTCCTGTACTCCCTGTTCACCCGTGATTGCGTGGCCAAGCACCACTCCAACACCATCATTAAGTTTGCCGACGACGCAATGGTAGTTAGGCCTGATCACCGACAACGATGAGGAGCCTGTGAGGAGGAGGTCAGAGACCTGGCAGTGTGGTGGCAGGACAACAACCTCTCCCTCAACGTGATCAAGACAAAGTGATCAAGACAAAGGAGATGATCGTGGACTACAGGAAAAGGAGGGCCAAGCACACTCCCATTCTTATTGACGGGGCTGTGGTGGAGCTGGTTGAGAGCTTCAAGTTTCTTGTTGTCCACATCACCAACAAACTATCATGGTCTAAACACACCAAGAAGGCACAACAACACCTGTTCCCCCTCAGGAGACTGAAAAGATTTGGCATGGGTCCTCAGATCCTCAAACGGTTCTACAGCTGCATCAACTAGAGCATCCTGACTAATTGCATCACCGCCTGGTATGGCAACTGCTCGGCCTCCGACCTCAAGGAGCTACAGAGGGTAGTGCGTACAGCCCAGTACATCACTGGGGCCAAGCTTCCTGCCATCCAGGACCTCTATACTCGGCGGTGTCAGAGGAAGACCCTAAAAATGTCCAAAAGACTCCACGCCACCATAGTCACAGACTGTTCTGCTACCTATCTATCTGCTACTCACTGTTAATGATCTATGTATAACCACTTTACCTTTACCTACATGTAAATATTACCTCAATTACCTTGACTAACCTGTACCCTCACACATTGACTCGGTACAGGTACCCGCTGTATATAGCCTCATTATTTTATTGATGCTCTTTAATTTTTTACTTTGGTTTATTTAGTAAATATTTTTCTTAACTCTTATTTTCTTAAAACTGCATTGTTTGTTAAGGGCTTGTAAGTAAGCATTTCACAATAAGGTCTACACGTGTTGTATTCTGCGCATGTGACAAATAATACTTGATTGGATTTGAAAATGGAAGAGGCAAGTGGAAGGGGGAAAAAGTAACCAAAATTGGTTAAAGAAAATTGTGATGATTTAAAAAGTATACCAGTTTAATTTAAGGACCAAAAAAATTGACAACTGTGCCATATAGATTGCAAAATAATTGGGAAGAGATTTTGCAGGTTTTCATCAAGGATCTCTCTGCACTTTGCTCCGTTCATCTTTCCCTCGATCCTGACTAGTCTCCCAGTCCCTGCCGCTGAAAACATCCCCACAATATGATGCTGCCACCAGCATGCTTCACCATAGGGATGGTGCCAGGTTTCCTCCAGACGTGAAGCTTGGCATTCAGGCCAAAGAGTTCAATCTTGGTTCCATCAGACCAGAGAATCTTGTTTATCATGTTCTGAGAGTCCTTTAGATGCCTGTAGGGATGGTGCCAGGTTTCTTTTCCCTAGATCAGCGCCTCGACACAATCCTGTGCTCTGACATGCACTGTCAATTGAGAGACCTTATATAGAAAGGTGTGTGCCTTTCCGAATCATGTCCAATCAAGTTGAAGAAACATCTCAAGGATGATCAATGGAAACAGGATGTACCTGAGCTCAATTTCGAGTCTCATAGCAAAGGGTCTGAATACTTACGTAAATAATGTATTTCTGTTTAGTTTTTTTCACCTGTTTTCACCTTGTCATTATGGGGTATTGTGTGTAGATTGATGAGGCCATTTTTTTATTTAATTAATTTTAGAATAAGGCTGTAACGTAAAAAGGGAAGGGGTCTGAATGGAAAAAGGGAAGGGGTCTGAATACTTTCCGAATGCACAGTATATGGGGGATACAAATATCCCAGCTCTGCAGATTTAGCTGCAAGATTTGTTTCGGTACTGGAGCTTGTTTTTGGATCGCAGGTCCAGGAATGGCTGAAGAATTGCAACGTTAAACTGGAGCTAACTCTGCAAATACACTGCTGTCAATACTTTCAGCAATTTTTTTTATCTTTAATTCACAATCTGTAGAAACTATGAGAATGGAAAAGTTCAGAACTTTTGTGAAATAGAAATAAAAAATATATAGTGTTAAGAGATAGATGGGAGGGGTTGAATGGAGCTGAAAGGTGGGACTAAAATCAACAAGATAACTAATATAAAATATACTGTGTCCGTAAAATGTATGCAGGCTCAGAACTTTTGTGAAACAGAAGAGTTAAAAATCTATGGCAAATAGAAATCAAACTGAATGGTCTTTAGAGATTGATGGGAGGGATTGAGGGTAGCTGAAGGATGGGATTAAAAACTTTTTACAAAAGAAAACTTTTGTAAAATACATTCTGTCCGTAAAATGTATATATTATGTGTAAACTGGATGCAGAAGCCTAAGTGTTGTTGTCCATTAGTGTACTTCAATTAGGGAAGGGGTGGTCAGGTTAGGGGAAAATAATAAAGGAAACTATATTTAAAAAAAATATATATATATAAACAGTACCAGTCAAAAGTTTGGACACACCTACTCATTCAAGTTTTTTTATTTTTACATTGTAGGATAATAGTGAAGACATCAAAACTATGAAATAACGTGTATGGAATCATGTAGTAACCAAAAAAAGTGTTAAACAAATCAAAATATATTTTATATTCTTCAAAGTAGCCACCCTTTGCCTTGATGACATTGCACACTCTTGGCATTCTCTCAACCAGCTTCACCTGGAATGTTTTTCCAAAAATCTTGAAGGAGTTCCCACATACACTGAGCACTTGTTGGCTGCTTTTCCTTCACTCCAACTAATCCAAAACCATCTCAATTGGGTTGAGGTCAGGTGATTGTGGAGGCCAGGTCATCTGATGCAGCACTCCATCACTCTCCTTCTTGGTCAAATAGCCCTTACACAGCCTGGAGGTGTGTTGGGTCATTGTCCTGTTGAAAAAACAAATGATAGTCCCAGAGATTATTTCGCCACACACAACATTTTCCCACAATGTACCATAATTCACTGTCTGCTGCTATAAATATACAGCTAAACGGTTAATACAGTACTATACTGTAAAATTGTATTGTACAATTATTTTACAGCAGTGTAGAGGAACGCCATTGAGCCCCCATATGTATTGCTCTTTACAGTACTGTATTGTAATATAGAATTACAGTAGGTAACTGTGAATGTTTTGCTGTAAATTTAGAGCAATTTGTTACAGTGATTCAAATGTATTTTTAGCTACATGTCACTGCTGGTCATTCATGCATTTAATTGCTCAATCACTTGTTCATTAACCCCTTCAGTATTGTGTAAGTGTATTGTTTATTTGTGTGTCTATTGTGATATGCTTGTGTCTAAGTTTGTGTGTCTGAACGTGTGTGTACTTAGGCTTCCGGAAGTCCCTTATATGGTTTTCCCTGAGATTCCGCTTCACTAGTCCACATATAACCATTGTTTGTATTTGTACGTGTGTGTAAATGTGCACGTGTAATTCTATGTGTGTGTATATGTACTGCGTGGGTGTGTGGGCATTAGCCTGTGTGAGTGTTGTCAGCTGTGACCTTGAGTTTGTGTGCGTATGAATGTGCATGTGTAATTCTCTGTGTGTGTCTATGTACTGCGTGGGTGTTAGCTTGCATGCGTGAGTGTCTTTGAGGATCCCTATTCACAGGCAACAGGCCATTTTTCCTGAAGTTCCTTGACAGGTAAGAGTTCAATACTCCAGGGGAATATTTATTGTTTTCTCTTATCTCCTTTCTCTTGGCAGAAGTCCAAATCCACTAGATACTCCTCTTATCGCTTCCCTACAGAAAGTCTCCAAGATTACAGAATAACAGAGCACAATTATTAGATGACTGACGTTATTCATTAATATTAGAATTATAGTCTTACTATTATTAATTATTATTAGGATTGCATAGTCTTCTCAACACTATTCACTCATCATTGATTTAATTGACTTATTTCAGCTATTTAAAGGTTTTCTGTACAGTTGTCTAATGTTGGTGAGGCATATTATTCTGTTTTAATGTTACTCCTGAATAGTTCTTTTTTTAAACAAAGCTGAGATTTACTTTGAAGTCCAAAGTGTAGGGACACAGGTGAAGTCTGTAATTGACACAGACATGGTGGCGTTGCAGGAAGATCAAAATTCTGCGAACCAAGAGGTTGTGAGTTCAAATCCCAGATGTGGACATGTTGAATAATAGTTACTGTATAAATAAACATACATAATGTAGTCAAAGTGTGTCAAATACGTATGCTGAAAACACTGCGGCCGAGTGATGTTTCCAGTGGACATCCTAAAGACTTACTTTTGCTTGTTAAATCTCACGTGGAAAATATCCACGGTGATGTGATCAGCATGTTAAATATCATCACAAGTGAAGTGTTCCAAAACCACAAGGTTTCACACGATTTCACCCGAGTTGTTGTGTGTTGTGAGTGTTGTGAATGTTGTAAGTGTTATGAGTGTTTTGAGTGTTGTAAGTGTATGCTATAAGTGTTGAGAGTGTTGTGTGAGTGTTAAAGCACAGTGGCGTAGCATTGTTCAACATAGCTAGTGACCGTAGCTATGTTTCCATCCAATTGGCGACAGATTTTCATGAGAATATTCTCAAATCCGCATGAATAAAATGTGATGCATTTTCCCGCCAGAGATGTGTTTACGTCAAATTGACTTTTGCGGTTAAATTCCTATGTACAGAATAACAAATACTTGCTAAATGAGTTTCCATCGCATTTTCAACTCTACTGTTTTGCGTTACAGAGCGCTCTGCCCACTCTGGCCCTGGCACGTGCGCTCTAGCCAACAGTTCGCAAATACAGTGCGGGTATAGCCTACACGATGATATTATTTTGGACAAAAGAGCGAGATCATTTTTAAAAATTTGTCAAACGGAAGCAAAGCATTTATTCATCACGTCACCAGACTCAGATATCAGTAGAGGCTGCTGATGGTAGGACGGCTCATAATAATGGCTGGAATGGAGCCAATGGAATGGCATCAGACCCGTGTAAACCACGTGTTTGATGTGTCCGATACCATTCCACTGATTCCGCTCCAACCATTACTCCAGAGTTAAGGTGCCACCAACCTCCTGCGCTCGATATTTATTGGAAAGGATCATCAAGCTCGTCACCTTGCACTTTCACCTCCATGTGAAGTTCATCATAACCTATATCATCTATAGCTTAATAAATTGCCCGCTTTGAGGACATTTACCAAAGACTGTGGGCTCTCCTTCTCTGTGGCCGACGTGAGTAAGACATTTAAGCTCCCCTCAGAGCATCCCTAGACCAGCTGGCTGGAGTGCTTACGTACATATTCAATCTCTCCCTGTCCCAGTCTGCTGTCCCCACCTGCTTCAAGTCACATATTGCTGCACTGTCAAAACTAGAAGCACAAGCATTTTGCTACACCCGCAATAACATCTGCTAAACACGTGTATGTGACCAATAACATTTGATTGGATTTGATTTGGAATGGGCAAGACAAGATTTAAGCGTCATGGTAGTAGATACCAGCCGCACCAGTGTGAGTGTGTCAAGAACTGCAACACTGTTGGGTTTGTCACACTCAACAGTTTCCCGTGTGTACCAAGAATGATCCACCACCCAAAGGACATCCAGCCAGCTTGACACAACTGTGGGAAGTATTGGAGTCAACATGAGCCAGCATCCCTGTGGAACGCTTTTTGACACCTTGTAGAGTCAATTCCCTGAAGATTTGAGGCTGTTCTGAGGGAAGAAGGGGGTGCAAGTCAATATTAGGAAGGTGTTCCTAATGTTTTGTACACTCAGTGTACATTTCTGAGTAAACTTACACTTCTTTAATGATACTGGACAAGTTGACCATGTTTGACCATGTTTGTGTCCAGACCTGCTGGAAATAAAACAAGTAGCCTCTAGGTACAAATGTGACTCCCTATTTAATTTCTGTACCACAGATGTTCATCAATCCACAACAGCAGCAAAGAATTGACTGAATATGAAGACGATATAGCACAATGTTGCTGTCTTTATGGATTAGTTGAGCGAGTACATTTTTCAACCGTTTCTTTTTTTCTGCTTCATGTCTGCCAAGTTTCAGAGGTACTCTGAGGTATTTTATATGTCAAGCCCCAAAAACTAGAATCATACTATATTTATATGGTCTAGCCAGTGGATCGAGTTCCCAGGCTGTATAGCAGCTTGCCCAATCACATCTGTGACGTCATTATCTACCTCAGCTTCAGAACCACTTTGTGTCTCTCTATCCACATTCATTTGAGCATTTCACCATCCACGGGCGATGCAATCAACGCATGGCTCTATAATACTCAATGGATCCTATTCACACTCTAGTGCTGAGCGATTAGTGTTTTTGAAGTTGTTTCGGTTTCGGTTCACTAAAAAAAATGATTACGGTTTTTGATTTCGGTTTCTAAAATATAAAAAAACATTAAATGAACTATGCATTAGCCTACAGTATGTGGGTTGAATGCTGTAACAACTCAGAATACAACTACAGTTTTTCCCAATTGTTAACACACGTTTGCTGAAACTACATCTCAGGCACTCAAAACTCAAAACACAAAACAATTTCCCCAAACCCACAGACATCTTGGAAAATGAAACACAGCAAACAAAATCATGTACTCTCTGCTCAAAACGAATCTCTGCATACAAATGAGACACACACACACACACACACACATCAAATGAATCTAACTTAGTGACAACTAAGATCACACTAATGTGACATATTCAAAACACTACATCAGAACCAATTTCAGTGTAAAGACTAAGATTTTGTTGTTATACTGTATATTGTTTGTGTATACTCAAACAAGAAAGGAAGACAAATGAACTGGTGAATTTGTAAAAAAAAATATATAAAAAAAATGGGTTAATTGCTCAGCATTGCCGTATTCAAATGCTTTCATATCTTCAGGAGAATTTAGACTAAAATCTTTCACTTCAACAGTCCATAATGTATTCGATGGTGAAACATCAAGAGGTGCGCATCATCAGACATCAAAGTGGCCTACTTGATAAATAGGCCTTAGGGCTCACTGATTTATTCAAATGTTGGATGTTTAGGCAGGAATAGAAAAAAATAGGAAAAGAAAAAGGGGAAGAGAGAGAAAGAGGAAGAGACACAGCATGCTAGTCCCTACTGAGATATTACCCTGCTGTAAACACTTCACAATCACCTTTTTTTGAATCACCTTGACCTTCTCCAGAATCACCATGCCCTTCTATATATATATATATATTATATATATATATATATATAGAAGGGCATGGTGATTCTGGAGAGGGTCAAGGTGATTCAAAAAAAGGTGATTGTGAAGTGTATATATATATATATATATAAGTCAATATGTATATATATATAGTCACACATGTACACATTCTCAAGTCAAATTACATACTAGCAGCAGCACTCAATTGATATGAATACATTTGAAGAGTTTATTTCCAAAATGCTATATCCACAAATGTTTCACATTTGTGTTTTTTCATCAGAAATGATTTCTTATGAGCACCTTAATGTGTGCATTTTTTAAAATGATAAATGCTATATATCTGTTGTTTTGTAACGATTTTCTTCCTCTTCTGATGAGGAGTATGAAGGATCGGACCAATATGCAGCGTGGTACGTGTCCATGTTATTTTATTAGAACAGAAACACTAAACAAAATAACAAATAGAGTGAAATGAAAACGAAACAGTCCTATAAGGTGCAGCAACACAAAACAGAAAACAACTACCCACAACTCAAGGGCGAAACCAGGCTGCCTAAGTGTGGTTCTCAATCAGAGACAACGATTGACAGCTGCCTCTGATTGGGAACCATACCAGGCCAAACACATAGAAATACAAACATAGAACAAAACATAGAATACCCACCCACATCACACCCTGACCAAACTGAAAATATAAACATACAAAGCAATTTACAGTCAGGGCGTGACATGTTTAGCTGGAATGGAACGTTTGTATCCTATATATTTTACTCTAATATGTGGTTGTCTCATCTAGCTACAGTGCATTTGGAAAGTATTCAGACCCCTTGACCATTTCCACATTTTTTTACGTAACAGCCTTATTCTAAAATGGATTAAATCATTTTTTTACATCATCAATCTACACACAACACCTCATCATGCCAAATGTATTAAATGTATTCAAAATAATGAACAGAAATACCTTATTTACATAAGTATGCATCCTGTTTCCATTGAT
The DNA here is from genome assembly GCF_045791955.1 of Oncorhynchus clarkii lewisi. Classification (NCBI taxonomy): domain Eukaryota; kingdom Metazoa; phylum Chordata; class Actinopteri; order Salmoniformes; family Salmonidae; genus Oncorhynchus; species Oncorhynchus clarkii. The sequence continues at coordinate 33,312,062 of NC_092157.1, forward strand.
CACCCTCATCATGTTTCTACAACTTGATTGGAGTCCACCTGTGGTAAATTCAATTGATTGGACATGATTTGGAAAGGCACACATCTGTATATAAAAGGTCCCACAGTTGACAGTGCATGTCAGCTCAAAAACCAAGCCATGAGGTCAAAGGAATTGTCCGTAGAGCTCCGACAGGATTGTGTTGAGGAACAGACCTGACTGAGGAAGGGCACCAAAAACTGTCTGCAGCATTGAAGGTCCCCAAGAACACAGTGGACTCCATCATTCTTAAATGGAAGACGTTTGGAACCACCAAGACTCTTCCTGGAGCTGGCCGCCCAACCAAACTGAGCATTTGGGCGAGAAGGGCCTTGGTGAGGGAGGTAACCATGAGTCCGATGGTCACTCTGAAAGAGCTCCAGAGTTTCTCTGTGGAGATGGGAGAACCTTCTAGAAGGACAACCATCTCTGCAGCATCCACCAATCAGGCCGTTATGGTAGTGGCCAGACAGAAGCCACTCCTCAGTAAAAGGCAGATAACAGCATGGTTGGAGTTTGCCAAAAGGCACCTAAAGGACTCTCAGACCAAAAACAAGATTCTTTGGTCTGATGAAACCAAGATTGAACTCTTGGACCTGAATGCCAAGCATCACGTTTGGAGAAAACCTGGCACCATCCCTATGGTGAAGCATGGTGGTGGCAGCATCATGCTGTGGGGATGTTTTCAGCGGCAGGGACTGGAAGACTAGTCAGGAGGGAGGAAAAGATTAACAGAGAAAAGTACAGAGAGATACTTGATGAAAACCTGCTCCAGAGTGTTCAAGACCTCAGACTGGGGCGAAGGTTCTCCTTCCAACAGGACAATGACCTTAAGCAACACAGCCAAGACAATGCAGGAGTGGCTTCAGGACAAGTCTCTGAATGTCCTTGAGTGTTCCAGCCAGAGCCCGGACTTGAACCCGATCGAACATCTCTGGAAAGACCTGAAAATAGCTGTGCAGCGACACTCCCCATCCAACCTGACAGAGCTTGAGAGAATCTACAAAGAAGAATGGGAGAAACTCCCCAAATACAGGTGTGCCAAGCTTGTTGCATCATACTCAAGAAGACTCGAGGCTGTAAAATGCTTCAGCAAAGTCCTGATAAAGGGTCTGAATTTTTATGTAAATGTGATATTTCAGTTTTTCATTTTAAAACATGAGCAAATTATTGGATATTGTGTGTAGATCGATGAGGAGAAAAACAATTTAATCAATTTTAGAATAAGGCTGTAACGTAACAAAATGTGGAAAAAGTCAAGGGGTCTGAATACTTTCTGAATGCACTGTATCTTAAGATGAATGCTCTTACTGCAAGTCGCTCTGGACAAGAGCATCTGCTAAAAATGTCAAAATGTCAAATGTAAATGTTATACACACAGATCTCATATTATTATTATTATTCAAGCATTTATTTAAATAATTGTATTATATTTGATGTCACCAATGTATCATTTGTACATTTCTTTCTTACAAATGCTACATTTTGGGGCGATAGCTAGCCTTGTGGTTAGAGCGTTTGGCCAGAAACTGAAAGGTTGCTAGATCGAATTTCCGAGCTGACAAAATAAAAATCTGTTGTTCTACCTCTGAAGAAAGTAGTTAACCCACCGTTCCTAGGCCGTCATTGTAAATAAGATTTTGTTCTTAACTGACATGCCTAGTTAAATAAATGAAAAAGGTTACTGTCTAAATCCTAGCAGTACTTCTTATTTTGTTTGAGAGTGAGGCGGATATACATTATAGCATTTTGAAAAGAAATACATGAATATTTGTCCTTCTGAAATGAAAGCATCAGGTGAAAGAGTTTAAACAAACACATGTATGTCATTAAACAACCCCATGCCATGATTAGAGAGTGAAACACAAATCTCTCACAATTGTTTTCAAGAATAAAAGCTAATTTACCAACATTTCTGAAAATGGATATAGCATTTTGGAATGAAACTCTTGGGTTCGATAGTATAATTAGGGCTAGCTGGCGAGGGCATGTAACATATTGCCTTTGATCTTAAATTGCTTTTGAACTATCATTGCCTTTGAAGAATTCTGCTTCATATCAATGACATTTAGTCACTATTTTCATTTCAATTATGCAATATATTAAAATGCAAATGCAGTATACTGTATGTCACTGAACAGTAATTGAGATACAGCCTTTGTCGGTGTACTCTCTCGTATTCCATGTTTTGCTCCACAGATGAGAGAGAAAAAGGATGGTCAATTCTTTCAGTCACAAGTACTCTAGTCATCCTCATATATCTCTCCAATGACACCAAACACTCAATCTCAGGATAACCAGATTTTTTTTTTTTACATTATCTTGGTGACCTTGGCTGTATAAATAAAATTGGAAGACACTTTAGATATATCATGACTCCTGCCATGCCTGCCCATACCTCCAATGGTAAGTAAAAAAGATTTAACACTGACAAGCCCGGGTTCCACTAAAGTACACTAAAGTTATTAAAAAGATGGATGTTTCATGCTTTCAGGGTCATAACAAGGGTAGCATGATAGACAGCACAGAGAGAGAGAGAGAGAGAGAGAGAGAGAGAGATTTATCAAATAAAAAAAAATCTGAACAAGGTGTGTACATGTTCTGGCATCAGAGTGATTACAGAGATATCCTTGACTACAGACAGTCTTGTCTGTCTCCCTGACCATGACATGCATGCAGATCTAGTGGTCAGGGGATCTAGTGATATATAGGAATTAGGGTGAAGTTTGAGATGCAGAGAGAGTCCTCTTGGGGTCGTCGGGCAGATGTCAGACCTCTCGTCCTACTGCTCCTAATTGCCCAGTTCAAACAATGTGTACACTGATTGTTTCGGAGTCTGATTTTCTCTGCTCTTGAAATAACCCAGACAGTGGGAACATCTTTCTGATTGTCTGTTCATTCAGGATCAGCACTGCGTATCATGTTTATTTTCCAATGTGGTTATCTACAAATTCCAGGGGAAATACTTGTCAAAAAAGCCAGGTTTACCTGACTCGCAAACACAGTGGTGGCATCGGCTGAAGATCTTTGAGGTACACTACACATTTACTAATATTCATGGTTTGGTGGGTATCATTATGGAGAATGGCAGTCATACAGAATGCTGAACAAAACTGGAGGTAAAATGTAAAAAAACTAAAACACTTGAGAGGTCATGGGGGGGATGGTAGCTAGTCATTATCCAGTAGTCACTCCTGAATGACAGCGGTGGGTTGTAAGTTTCCAAATGGGGAGATGTCTAAGACTCCCTGCAGAATGTGGTTGCATTCCAAATGGCACCATATCTCCTATTTTGTGCATTACTTTTGACCAGAGCTCTAAAGGCCCTGGTCAAAAGTAGTGCAGTAAATAGGTAATAGGGTGCCATTTGGGATGCACACTGTGTGTAGGAGGAGTACTGTACTGCGGATCACAGCTCACAATATCTTTTCACTTATTACAGAATATTCTAGTGTCTCCACCGTTTCTGTGATTCCAAAACATGACCTGGAACAGAACAGGATATCTACAAAAGAGCTGATTAGAACCCAAAACTGGAAAATAAAGGTTATTTCAGGTCAATCACACAGCAAAAATACCTGCATTCAATATCTTGTAGTTTCCTCTCTGCTGTGAACTGTCACAGGTTGGTATTTATTGGGATTTTATTTATTTATTATTTATTTAATCTGAATTACCTAAAATATAGAAAATGCAAATATACAGTTGAAGTCGGAAGTTTACATACACCTTAACCAAATACATTTAAACTCAGTTTTTCACAATTCCTGACATTTGATCATAGTAAATATTTGGTAGCATTGCCTTTAAATTGTTTAACTTGGGTCAAACGTTTCAGGTAGCCTTCCACAAGCTTCCCACATAAAGATGGGTGAATTTTGGCCCATTCCTCCTGACAGAGCTGGTGTAACTGAGTCAGGTTTGTAGGCGTCCTTGCTCGCACACGGTTTTTCAGTTCTGCCCGGTTCTGCTCTGGGATTAAGGTCAGGGCTTTGTGATGGCCACTCCAGTACCTTGACTTTGTTGTCCTTATGCCATTTTGCCACAACTTTGGAAGTATGCTTGGGGTCATTGTCCATTTGGAAGACCCATTTGCAACCAAGCTTTAAGACTGATGTCTTGAGATGTTGCTTCAATATATCCACATAATTTTCCGTCCTCATGAAGCCATCTATTTTGTGAAGTGCACCAGTCCCTCCAGCAAAGCACCCCCACAACATGATGCTGCCACCCCCGTGCTTCACAGTTGGGATGGGGTTCTTCGGCTTGCAAGCCCCCCCCTTTTTCCTCCAAACATAACGATGGTCATTATGGCCAAACAGTTCTATTTTCGTTTCAGCAGATCAGAGGACATTTCTCCAAAAAAAGTACGATCTTTGTCCCCATGTGCAGTTGCAAACCGTAGTCTGGCTTTTTTATGGCGGTTTTGGAGCAGTGGCTTCTTCCTCGCTGAGCGGCCTTTCAGGTTGTGTCGATATAGAACTCGTTTTACTGTGGCTGTAGATACTTTTGAGCCTCTTTCCTCCAGCATCTTCACAAGGCCCTTTGCTGTTGTTCTGGGATTGATTTGCACTTTTCGCACCAAAGTACGTTCATTTCCAGGAGACAGAACGCGTGTCCTTCCTGAGCGGTATGACGGCAGCGTGGTCCATGGTGTTTATACTTTTGTTTGTACAGATGAACGTGGTACCTTCAGGCGTTTGGAAAGGATGAACCAGACACGTGGAGGTCTACAATTTTTTTTCGGAGGTCTTGGCTGATTTCTTTAGATTTTCCCATGATGTCAAGCTATTGGCAGTGAGTTTGAAGATAAAAAGATATGACAATTCGGAGTGGCATATCATCCGCTATTGTCCTCAGTAATATTCCATCCAAGTTGTCAGACCCCAGTGGCTTGTCATTGTTGATAGACAACAACAATTTGTTTGCTAATCTTGCCAATGAAAATAACATTAACACAGCGCGCATCCAACCCGGAAGCCAGCCGCACCAATGTGTTGGAGGAAACACTGTGCACCTGGCAACCTTGGTTGGCGTGCACTGCGCCCGGCCCGCCACAGGAGTCGCTGGTGTGCGATGAAACAAGGATATTCCTACCGGCCAAACCCTCCCTAACCCAGACGACGCTAGGCCAATTGTGCGTCGCCCCACGGACCTCCCGGTCACGGCCGGTTACGACAGAGCCTGGGCGCAAACCCAGGGTCTCTGGTGGCACAGCTGGCGCTGCAGTACAGTGCCCTTAACCGCTACGCCGCCAGATTCAATGAATGATGGAGCGGAGTTTGCCTTTTTGCCCAAAATTTCATTTAAGGCTCTCCAAAGCTTTTTACTATAATTCTTTATGTCATTTACCTTTGTTTCATAGAGTAGTTTCTTCTTCGTTTTATTCAGTTTGGTCAAATGATTTCTCAATTTGCAGTACATTTGCCAATCGGTTGTACAGCCAGACCTATTTGCAATTTGTTTTGTCTCATCCCTCTCAACCATACATTTTCAATTCCTCATCAATCAACTGGGATTTAACAGTTTTTACAGTCATTTTCTTAATGGGTGCATGCTTATTGGTAACTGGGATGAGAAATGTCATAAATGTGTCAAGTGCAGCATCTGGTTGCTCCTCATTACACACCACGGACCAACAAATATTAGTTACATCAACAACATAGGAATCATTACAAAACTTATTATATGAGCTCTTATACACTACATTAGGCTCAGTCTTTGGAACTTTGGTTTTCTCATATATGGTTACTATATTGTAATCACTACATTTGAAGGATTTGGATACTGCTTTCAAACAAATTTCTGCAGCATTAGTAAAGATACGATCAATACATGTTGATGATTTCATTCATGTGCTGTCTGTAACTACCCTGGTAGGTTGATTGATAACCTGAACCAGGTTGCAGGCACTGGTTGACTGTTAGCACTTGGTTTCTATAGCAGCTTCCCACCAGAATGGGCTTTGGGTGAGGCAGATTCCTCTGTAGCCATATTACTTCAACATTATTTATTTATTTGTTTTGTCCATTTGCAATATATGATCATAGGAAGTCGGCTTCCGAACCCAAAGGTCAGTGAACCATGGCCAATTGGCATAAGAAATGTCCAAATGCCATTCATAGGTATTGAAAGTACCAAATCAGGATGTTATCTCTATTTGCCATATATGATCATAAGAAGTCGGCGTTCGAACCCAATAGTCAGTGAACTATGTCCAAATGGTATAAGAAATGAACAAATGGCATTTATACTGACCAAATTATATCTATCACTATATTAAGCACTGAATCAACCTAGAAGGTCTATTTGTCATGTTTGATCATAGGAAGTCATAGGAAGTAAGAATTTGGTGCAATGAGAGATGTGTTTTTTTGGTGATGTTTTGTCCATTTGCAATAAGCAGCCAGTCGCCATCTGGTGGAATTTTATAAAACGGAAACCAAATGTTAGAAATACTTTTTTTAATGAGTTCCCGGAAGATCTGGCCCTGGGGCACGACCTGAGGCCGTCGGCCTATTTTAATAACACTCGCGGACGTCTAGTAAGGGACCGTACATTTGCAATATGCAATATGGAGATCATCATCAACCATACGGGTAATGCCATCGTCCCTTATGTATGTAATCTATATTCAGAAAGCCTGTTTCTGTCCTTCCCTTGACTTTGGTGCAGGGCATGTGATGTCCATAGCCTCGTCGTCAGAAAACTCCCTGATCTTTTCAAAAAGATAAGTTTGTATAGCTGTGTCCAGTCCAGGTGGTGCTTGTACATGGAAGGAAGGATGTCAGCGTTGCGCAGCAGCTGAAACTTGGTCCCGACTAAGTCCAAACGATCCTTGGCGACAACAACACCAGGCTCCAGAGCATCAAAGCTGTAAAACAGGAAATAGCTAACAAAATTGAAAATACATTACAACGTAACATCAATTCACCTCACAAATTTAGATAAGAAGAATAAAGTCATAAAATGAGTCAGGTGTTGTTGACAGTCATAGCTTTCCACCAGCACCGTACCGTCCTCCAGTCCATCCAGCTGAGGGATTTTGACTCGTCACAGTGCTGTCCTTCACAACACTAGCAATCGTGGTGAAAGTGTTCACTCTGGTCTTCCTGAAGCGCTGCTTGATGAAGCACCAGTCGGAGGCAAATTTGGTGTGGCCTGTGATCAGGCACTGCCATCAAAGGTCTGTCCGGGGCTTAGTGCTTGAGATGTGGGGCAACAATTTTCTCCACACGTTCCTGAAGAAAGACAGCCTGACTACATGTGTCTGTGGAAAATACAGAAATAATGTGAGATCAATAAAAGTACTGTCAATCATGTTGGAGGTAAATTAAATAATCAAAACCTGTTGTTTATGCTTTACATACCAGGTGTTTGTTAGCTAGCTAACATTAGGCTATAACTAGCAATGCAAATGGATTTCTGAGATAATGTTACTACATAGATCATACACTTAACTTGTTATGGCTGCAATCCCGAAATCGGGATAAGTGTCATCAACAACCGCTGAATAGCATAGCGCTACATACAATAAATATTACTATAAATATTTATATTCATGAAATCACAAGTGCAATATAGGAAAAACTAGTTTAGCCTTTTGTTAATCCACCTGTCGTCTCAGATTTTGAAATTATGCTTTACAGCGAAAGCAATCCAAGTGTTTGTGTAAGTTTATCGATCGCACGATAAAACATTAAGCACACTTAGCATCAGGTAGCTCGGTCACGAAAATCAGAAAAGCAATCAAATTAATCGTTTACCTTTGATGATTTTCGGATGTTTTCACTCACGAGACTCCCAGTTACACAACAAATGTTCCTTTTGTTCCATAAAGATTATTTTTAGATCCAAAATACCTTTGTTTGTCGCGTTATGTTCAGAAATCCACAGGAAAGAGCAGTCACGACAACGCAGACAAATTCAAAATAGTTTCCATAATGTCCACAGAAACATGTCAAACTTTTTTTATAATCAATCTTCAGGTTGTTTTTAAAATATATAATCGATAATATATCAACCGCAAATGTCTTTCACAGTAGGAGAGGGAAAGCAATACCTATCCAAACTCTGTTGCGCAAGCAAAACTCACGTGACCACTTGATGCGATGTTATCGTTCTGGCTCATTTTTCAAAATAAAAGCCTGAAACTATGTCTGAAGACTGTGGACACCCTGAGAAAGCAATAGGAAAAGGATTCTGGTTAATATCCCTTTAAATTGAGCAAAGGGAGGCTATGGAACATGGAGTTTTCAAAATAGAAGCCACTTCCTGCTTTGATTTTCCTCAGGGTTTTGCCTGTAATATCAGTTCTGTTATACTCACAGACAATATTTTGACAGTTTTGGAAACTTTAGAGTGTTTTCTATCCAATACTAATAATATGCATATACTAGCAACTGAGACTGAGGAGCTGGCCATTTACAATTGGGCACCTTTTCATCAAAGCTACTCAATACTGCCCCTGCAGCCATAAAAAGTTAACGCTAATGTTAGCTAGCAAGCCAGGCACCTAACGTCAGCTAGCTAGTTAACAGTAAGCTTTAACTTGCAATGAAAACAACTATCTGACAAAACTAGAAAAGTATAATATCTGAAACTGTAGCTAGACTCTTACCCGTATACATGGATGAACGCTTCGCGGCAGACTGCAACCCCTTTCATTAAATAAGACGTCCTTTGTCGTTTCCGTTTTGTTTGTACAGCTTGTTTGGCCCACTGTGTCAAGTCACTCTGTTTCACACTCACCGTGTGCAATGACATAAGAGTCAGAGAGAGTCAGCATGGTACGGTCGTCCTCCAGAAAGTAGTCCATCACAACTTTTCCCCACTGATCTTTGCTGATAGCACCTGATAAATTCAGGGCAGCAATGTTATTGAGAGCAGTAGCAACACATTTGAGAGAGGGGTTGTGTCCCTCTCTCTACCCTCTTCTCTCTGTTTTTTATTTTCTTTCGACAGGCTAGGGGACAGCGCTAATAACACTGTCTTGACCGCGGCTGGCGCTGTTCGTCTAGTCCATGGACCAGTCCGACTCCTGAAGAATTGGGGAAGAAGGAAAGGTAACAGTGGCTTGACCGTGGACAACCCCAGACCTACTCCCCTAGCATCCAGAGCCAGCACCGGACCAGCTGCCTGAGGAGGAGACGACAGACTGCAGGTCTTGCGGCAAGTAGAAGCACTGCTATGGCTAGCCACTACACCCTGGCCTGCTGTCCTCCTCCCCTGCTTCTTTTTTTTCTCCATCTGCCCTCCTCAGGCCACCAGCACCCAGACCAGGACCAGCCGACCGCCAACCATAAAGAGCAGTTCAATAGAAGGAAAGACCAGACCAGACACAGAGAACACCACCACAACCAGGGCGCAGAGGAAGGAACTCTTTTAAAGATACCAATCTACGCCTGGAACGAGCAGACCACAGGGGAGTGCCTCCATTGACCTCCGGTTCATGTAACCTGATCTCACAGAATTTCGTATTATTCTGTATGTAAATCTGAACACTCCATTTAGTATGATATATGTTTCATATGGTATGTATTAATTTGTGGATGTCCATCACCCATTTCGTATGGTATGTTACGAATTAAGATGAAAGGGGAAAGGGGGGTACTTAGTCAGTGTCCAACTGAATGTATGCAACTGAAATGTGTCTTAACTCAACTCCTCTGAATCAGAGAGGTGCGGGGGGCTGCATTAATCAACATCCACGTCTTTGACCCCCGGGGAACAGTGGATTAAACTTGTGAGGGCTAGGGTCCTTTTTTCTGAATTTCCGCCTGACTGACGTGCCCAAAGTAAACTGCCTGTTACTCAGGCCAGGAAGCCAGGATATGCATATAATTGGTACCATGGGATAGAAAACACGTTGAGGTTTGTAGAAATGTTAAAATAATGTATGAGACTATAACACAATAGATATGGTAGGATAAAATCAAAAGAAAAGCCAACCAGAATATTTTTTACAATGGAAAGTATAGGGGCATATCCAAATCTAGCTCCCAGATTGCAATTCCTATGACTTCCACTAGATGTCAACAGTCTTTGTTCAAGGTTTCAGGCTTGTAACTTTTTAGTTCAACGACACCACTTAGGAAATACGTGTTTACGCTTGCAATGAAGAGGACGAGGCACCTGTTAATATTGCTTTCCTATTGAACATACTTCTTTCTGTATGAAATATTATAGTTTATTTACATTTTAGGGTACCTGAGGAGTAAATCGAAATGTATTTTGACTTGATGAAACAAATTTTAGGTGTAGATTTTGATATTCCTTTCTCTCCATGTTGAACGAGTGGATTACTCAAATCGATGGCGCCAACTAAATGGACTGTTTGGGATATAAAGAATAATTTTATCTAACCAAACGACACTACATGTTATAGCTGGGACCCTTTGGATGACAAATCAGAGGAAGATTTTCAAAAAGTAAGTGAATATTTTATCACTATTTGTGATTTTATGAAACCTGTGCCGGTGGAAAATATGTTGATGTGGGGCGCCATCCTCAAAAAAGCATGATTTTGCTGTAAAGCCTACTGTAAATCGGACAGTGCAGTTAGATGAACAAGAATGTAACCTTTCAACCGATATAAGACACTTGCATGTACCTACATGTTTAATATCTATAATTTTTATGATTATTTATTTGAATTGCGCGCCCTCCAGTTTCACCGGAAGTTGTCCCGCTAGCAGGATGCCTAGCTCTAAGAAGTTTTAAGTAGCCATCTGTCTTTTGTAACCATACCAAACGTAACATATCATACATACTAAATGGAGTGTCTCGGATTTACGTACAGAATAATACTCTGAGACCAGGTGCTCGCTCTGAGGTTGTCCTTCCTCCCCCTGCAGGATCAGAGTAGACCAATGACCAGACTAGACATCATCAAGAACCAAAACCACCAACCTCCCACCCCCACATGAACAAGATGACCGGGATGAACCCAGGAGCGATGACCTGCTACAATGCGGTGAAGCTGACGCTAATGCCCAATGAGGAGGCTGCCAAGGACGGAGCCCCCAATTGCCGGTGATCAGCAGGAGCAGCAGCAACAACATCAACCGCCAGACCAGAAACCATGAGGGCAGTTCAGCAGGGCAGTTCTACAGAGAAGTATGGGCTTTGTGCCATCTGACCTGAACAGGAATAATTTGAAGCCCGTTTCTAAGTTACTGGAACAGTTTTGGTTAAATTTCAGAAATTGCAACGATTCAGCCCTTTCACAGATTCAGGGCATACCCCCTTTCTGAAACAGAATCCAAGGTAGTTACAGTACAGCTTTACAATGAATGCATCCAGGACTATGACATATAGGTTTGGTTAAGCAGGTTTGCCACGCTCAAGTCAGCTGCTAGGAGGGTCCTGGACTAAGACAATGCCTGGACTGGGGTACGAAAATGGCTGGTCCAGTTAATTAAGACCGGACCCAACAACTTCCGAGTCCATTACTACTGCATGCCCAAACTGTGCAGGAACTGCGGCCGCAGCCTGCACAGTTATCATTTGTAAGATCTGTAAAGACAGCCATCCCACCTCGGACTGCATCTTCATACGACCCTGTAACCTGTGAAAGGGGTACACTCTTCAGAACATGCCCCAGTTCAGAACATGCCCCAGTTCCTATGCTGGCAGGGCAAGGGCCAACGCCAATGCCACCGAATGCCCAACACCAACACCCCACCCCTCCACCAAACAACAACGAAAACCCAGAACCAGTCCCAGAACCAGACCCAGACCTTTCCACAGTCACCGCCAAACCCACGCCCCAAGACACCCCAGAAATGACACCCACCCATGTCGGCACCTCCACCAGCACCCCCTTCCTGGCCACCTACACGCTCACCTCCATACTCTGATCTCTACCTCTGACCCCCCACAGCCCCTGATCCCGCACCGGCAGTCTCAGTCCAGACCCGCCGGACCCTTGAAACCGCATTCACCCCTTCTAGCATACCCCATCCCACCACCCAGAAAGTTCAGGGGGCCACCAGGCAGTCAGCCAAGACCTGTGAACAGCCAGGAACCACCCAACAACACAAATGACATGCTAGAGGCCCTCACCTCCCCACCTCTGAAACAAAATAATCCAACCCGGACCCCCCAATAACTCATCACCATAACCCTAACAATACACTCAGAAAAGAAATACACTCTGCAGATGGCTGTTCATGGTTGCCTCCTCACTATGGAATCTATTCATAGATGGCACAAGGTACTTACAGAGAACTGCCCCCAGCAATGTGGCAGCAAGGCTGGACTTTGGAGGACAGAGGGAACAAACAGGGCCCAGACCCACCTGGCAACGTAGCACTCACAAACAGTTGGTAGATGTGTTCCGTGTGACTGCTACGTGGCCAGGTGGGTCTGGGCCCTGTTTGTTCTCTCCAGCGTCCGGCCTTGCCACTGCATCACTCCTCCACCAGCACCAGCCCAAGCTGATGGACATACCCTCCACCACCCCATTCTCCCTCTCCATCCCTCTACCCCTTCCTAGCTCTACACATATCCCTCTCACAGAACCAGAACCAGAACAAAATCAGGAACCATTCGTCACCTCACCAGAGAAGGTGTGGAGGAAGGGTCAAAGATCTGCACCCGGTGTGAGAAGGCCACAGGGGAGCACCATCACTGACCTCTGGGTCATGAGCTTTCCAAGTGTGTCTGCTGGCTCCTCAGGTTGTCCTTTCTCTCCCCTGTAGATCAAACACAAGTCCCAGTTCCAGAACACCAGACGAGGTGTGGAGGAAGGACCAAAAATGTACTCGGTGCAGGCGGACCACAGGGGTGGTCCACCATTGATCTCTGGGTCAAGGGCTTCCTTGTGTGTCTGCTTGCTCCTCAGGTTTTACTTCCTCCCCTCTACAGACCCAGATCCCTACCCAGTACCTGCAGCAGCCCCAGTTTCCTGGTTCCTGGTTCCCAGTCCCCAGTCCCAATACCAGACCGAGCACCAACCCATGGTTTCCAATCCCGGCCGAGCACCAACACATTTCCCAGTTTCCAGTGCCAGCACCAATCCCTCTGTCAACCCTAGGCAAAGCAGCAACCACCACAACTGCCACCCCATCAAACTGCTGCCAGCCCAGACGGAACCCCTCCACCAACAAAAGGAAACAGACAGATCATCAACCACTCCACCAGACCAACCACTCAAACAAAAACCCCAAAACCCAAACAGGCAAGGGGGTTGCTCAATTGGGAGACTGCTGCTTGTGTTGTCCCTATCCCAAATGAGGCTGAAATGTAATATAGTTCAGGTAAGGTTTAGCTGGTTTTGAGAGAGTGTGCTTGTTAGAAATGGAAAAAAGCGTTGTGGTAGCTTTTGATAAAAAAGAACATCAAGACGAAGCAGATGCTTTATAAGTGGGAGGCATTGTTGAGTGCTTCATCCCAAGGGGTTTGTGCTGATTGAATGGAGATCGTGACAGCTGGTTAAATGGATCCCTTGAGAAGGCAAGAACAAGATGTATGCCAGAAGTGCAGCATTATCATAAGGAGACGTATACTTAGAATACGGAGGAGGAATGGAGGGGAAAAGAGAGGCAAAGGAGAGAGAGGGAGGAAGAGGGTGAGCTTGAGTTGGTTAAAAATGTCAGGAAAAAGGGAGATGGATTGTTAAAGAAGAATGATAGAAAGTGCAAGCAGAGCGAGCTGAAGACAGGAGGAAAAATTGATATTAATGAGGTGTTGGGTGCTGTGGAATCGGTGAGAATAACCAGATGTGATCTTGTGATAATTGTTTGTGTTTCTGCTGGTCAGAGGGAGCAGGCGCTCCGCATTAAATGAATGGGGACAACAGATGTGAATTGTTTGCTCTCAAGAAAAGAGTGCCATTGAAAGGAGTGATTACCGGGGTAGCGGTAAATGTGAGAGTTGACCATCTAAAGGGATCCTGATGTTTGTGATGCTTGTCATTTGGTCGATGCAGACAGGATGGCGTGAGTAGTGAAACAGAAGAGTTGTTGTTTGTTCTTTTAAGTTTTGATTATGTTAGGATATGTAAGTTATTCCATACAAGCTTTTGTGACGGATACATTACGTTGTTCCAGGTGTCAAGCTCATGGGCATTGGTAACCTATTATTAAATTGATTGAATACCCTACTTTAAACCTTTTAACTTGATTGCAATTTGAATTATGATTTAAGCATAACCAAATAAAATTACATTTGTAAGAGCTTGTGACAATCAAGAGCTGCACTGTTAAAGGTCATGAACAGTCAAAGTCAGGAAAATGGACGATATTTGGATAAAACCAGATCAAAGAATGATGAACAAAGTATGAAAAATGACTGTTGCTTCTTCATTGATGAAGTTTAATTATAAAGTTACTAGTCCCCTCCCCATATCAAACACTTGGATTCAGAAGGTGGGATTATTAGGGGGATAGGGTGACATCACCCTAGCTCTAATTTGAATACACCAATGGTAACATGATATTCTCTTACCTAATTTAAATAAGTACCACCTTGTAACCAAAATCAGTGAAGGCTTGTTTGCTGAGGGGTGTAGTTAAAATACCTAGATAGTTACTCTACTGGTGCCAAAATTTGACTGTAGGATGTCAGCAAATATAATTAAAAGTGTACACTATTCAAATATGGCAAAGATACTTACTATACAGTTGAAGTCGTAAGTTTACATACACCTTAGCCAAATACATTTAAACTCAGGTTAACAAATCCTGAAATTTAATCCTAGTAAAAATTCCCTGTCTCAGGTCAGTTAGGATCACACCACCTTATTTTAAGAATGTGAAATGTCAGAACAATAGTAGAAATAATTATTTAATTCAGCTTTTATTTCTTTCATCACATTCCCAGCTGGTCAGAAGTTTGCATACACTAAAATAGTATTTTGTAGCATTGCCTTTAAATTGTTTAATTTGGGTCAAACGTTTCGGATAGCCTTCCACAAGTTTCCCACAATAAGTTGGGGGAATTTTGGCCCATTCCTCCTGACAGAGCTGGTGTAACGGAGTCAGGTTTGTAGGCCTCCATGTTCGCACACGTTTTTTGAGTTCTGCCCACACATTTTCTATAGGATTGAGGTCAGGGCTTTGTGATGGCAACTCCAATACCTTGACTTTGTTATCTATAAGCCATTTTGCCACAACTTTGGAAGTATGCTTGGGGTCATTGTCCACTTGGAAGACCCATTTGCGACCAAGCTTTAACTTCCTGACTGATGTCTTGAGATTTTGATTCAATATAGAGTGCCTTGTGAAAGTATTCGGCCCCCTTGAACTTTGCGACCTTTTGCCACATTTCAGGCTTCAAACATAAAGATATAAAACTGTATTTTTTTGTGAAGAATCAACAACAAGTGGGACACAATCATGAAGTGGAACGACATTTATTGGATATTTCAAACTTTTTTAACAAATCAAAAACTGAAAAATTGGGCGTGCAAAATTATTCAGCCCCTTTACTTTCAGTGCAGCAAACTCTCTCCAGAAGTTCAGTGAGGATCTCTGAATGATCCAATGTTGACCTAAATGACTAATGATGATAAATACAATCCACCTGTGTGTAATCAAGTCGCCGTATAAATGCACCTGCACTGTGATAGTCTCAGAGGTCCGTTAAAAGCGCAGAGAGCATCATGAAGAACAAGGAACACACCAGGCAGGTCCGAGATACTGTTGTGAAGAAGTTTAAAGCCGGATTTGGATACAAAAATATTTCCCAAGCTTTAAACATCCCAAAGAGCACTGTGCAAGCGATAATATTGAAATGGAAGGAGTATCAGACCACTGCAAATCTACCAAGACCTGGCCGTCCCTCTAAACTTTCAGCTCATACAAGGAGAAGACTGATCAGAGATGCAGCCAAGAGGCCCATGATCACTCTGGATGAACTGCAGAGATCTACAGCTGAGGTGGGAGACTCTGTCCATAGGACAAAAATCAGTCGTATATTGCACAAATCTGGCCTTTATGGAAGAGTGGCAAGAAGAAAGCCATTTCTTAAAGATATCCGTAAAAAGTGTTGTTTAAAGTTTGTCACAAGCCACCTGGGAGACACACCAAACATGTGGAAGAAGGTGCTCTGGTCAGATGAAACCAAAATTGAAATTTTTGGCAACAATGCAAAACGTTATGTTTGGCGTAAAAGCAACACTGCTCATCACCCTGAACACACCATCCCCACTGTCAAACATGGTGGTGGCAGCATCATGGTTTGGGCCTGCTTTTCTTCAGCAGGGACAGGGAAGATGGTTAAAATTGATGGGAAGATGGATGGAGCCAAATACAGGACCATTCTGGAAGAAAACCTGATGGAGTCTGCAAAAGACCTGAGACTGGGACGGAGATTTGTCTTCCAACAAGACAATGATCCAAAACATAAAGCAAAATCTACAATGGAATGGTTCAAAAATAAACATATCCAGGTGTTAGAATGGCCAAGTCAAAGTCCAGACCTGAATCCAATCGAGAATCTGTGGAAAGAACTGAAAACTGCTGTTCACAAATGCTCTCCATCCAACCTCACTGAGCTCGAGCTGTTTTGCAAGGAGGAATGGGAAAAAAATTCAGTCTCTCGATGTGCAAAACTGATAGAGACATACCCCAAGCGACTTACAGCTGTAATCGCAGCAAAAGGTGGCGCTACAAAGTATTAACTTAAGGGTGCTGAATAATTTTGCACGCCCAATTTTTCAGTTTTTGATTTGTTAAAAAAGTTTGAAATATCCAATAAATGTCGTTCCACTTCATGATTGTGTCCCACTTGTTGTTGATTCTTCACAAAAAAATACAGTTTTATATCTTTATGTTTGAAGCCTGAAATGTGGCAAAAGGTCGCAAAGTTCAAGGGGGCCGAATACTTTCGCAAGGCACTGTATCCACATAAATTTCCGTCCTCATGATGCCATCTATTTTGTGAAGTGCACCAGTCCCTCCTGCAGCAAAGCACCTCCAAAACATGATGCTGCCATCCCCATGCTTCACGGTTGGGATGGTATTCTACATCTTGCAAGCCTTCCCCTTTTTCCTCCAAACATAACGATGGTCATCATGGCCAAACAGTTCTATTTTTTTTCATCAGACCAGAGGACATTTCTCCAAAAAATAATGATCTTTGTCCCCACGTGCAGTTGCAAACAAGCTGTTCATTGGCGGTTTTGGAGCAGTGTCTGCTTCCTTGCTGCATGCAATAAAATGCTAATTGATTACTTAAAAATCATACAATGTGATTTTCTGGATTTTTGTTTTAGATTCCGTCTCTCACAGTTGAAGTGTACCTATGATAAAAATGACAGACCTTTACATGCTTTGTAAGTAGGAAAACCTGCAAAACTGTAGATACCTTTGTACCTGTTTCCTCCAGCATCTTCACAATGTCCTTTTCTGTTTTTCTGAGATTGATTTGCACTTTTCGCACCAAAGTATGTTCATCTCTAGGAGACAGACCGCGTTTCCTTCCTGAGCGGTATGACAGCTGTGTGGTCCCATGGTGTTTATACTTGCGTACTATTGTCTACACCAGAAGTTAATTGTTATCTGTAGGAGGAATGTATATGGTGGATGCAATTAAGCTTGGAATGTACTGAGTGAAGGAAAGATAATCACATGTAGCAGACACTGATAAGGATGGAGAGATCTGGATTAGTGAGGAAGGTGTTTGAGGTTAGGTCAGGTCACCTTATGGGAGAAGGAACAGTTTGTGGAGTGGTACCTTCCTGAGCGGTATGACGGCTGTGTGGTCCCATTGTGTTTATACTTGCATACTATTGTTTGTACAGATGAACGTGGTACCTTCAGGCATTTGGAAATTGCTTCAAAGGATGAACCTGACTTGACGAGGTCTACTTTTTTCTGAGGTTTTGGCTGATTTCTTTTGATTTTCCCATGATGTCAAGCAAAGAGGCTGTGAGTTTGAAGGTAGGCCTTGAATTCCCTCCATAGGTACACCTCCAATTGACTTAAACAATGTCAATTAGTCTATCAGAAGCTTCTAAAGCCATTACATAATTTTCTGGAATTTTCCAAGCTGTTTAAAGGCACAGTCAACTTAGTGCATGTTAACTTATGACCCACTGGAATGGTGATACAGTGAATTGTAAGTGAAATAATATGTCTGTAAACAATTGTTGGAAAAATGACTTGTGTCATGCACAAAGTAGATGGTCTAACCGACTTGCCAAAACTATAGTTTGTTAACAAGAAATTTGTGGAGTGATTGAAAAACAAGTTTTAATGACTCCAACCTAAGTGTATGTAAACTTCCGACTTCAACGGTATGTCTCCCCTTTCATCTGTGTCTGGTGTTAGATAGAACTAGCTAGCCAGTAACTTCAGCCACCAAAAGGGGGGAGGTTCGTTCAAAACTCTGACGCAGTTTATATTGTGCTGCTATGAACAGCATCACAACAGATGTTCCAAACAGGAGCTGCATGAAAAAAATTTCATGACAAAGGTGTTTCCAAGAGCTGTCAGTCAAGATCATCAATACAACCTCCCCATCCACCTTGCCTGTCTTTTCAAACTTCCTGGTAGTTAGTCATGAGAGAAATGATACTTTTTTGAAAATGTTGAGCAATTCTATCCCCCCCAAAAAATATTATGGGGGATATTTTAGACACTCAAAAGTACATTTTTACCTGGGAATCAGAGTGACATTTCAGGATCTTTAACGAGTTACTGTGTATTTTCCCGCAACTTTATGGTTATTGGTCCCCGGGAAGTTCTTGTTTACATTTCAGTCATTTACGGGCAGCTTGCTGCAGATTTCTCTGTAGTTACGGTACTTTCCAAGCTGATTTCAAACACTGACCTCTACTGGACACCGTACTTACTTATATATATATATATAGTTAGGATTTTGTAAGAAAAGTTTATCCAAACCAGTAATTTATCAAGGAGAGTAGGGAACTGTGGAATATTCAGGGATGTGAGGGTATGAGAATCCTGTTGAAGGCACACTATTTTGAAAATTGTTTAATGTGCAACTTCACTTTATGCACTGTTGTTTAAATAATTGGTTTTATTTAGTATAGTATAGCATCCTAAATAATGCCATAGAATCCATAAAAAAGTCAACTTGAAGGCTATAAAGGGAAGCATGATGTAAGATGCAAACCTGGTATTCCTATTGATTATAGACCACTACAGCCAACAACTTACCACTGCACCACAGAGTTTTGACAGAAACAGTGGAGAAAAAAACATCTATCTAATAATCACATGCTGCTATTTATTGCTGACCAGCAGATGTCACTAATGTGCATTGTGAACAGATAGTGATATTGAGTTTTGAACCATTTTTCAGTGCAATTTGTTTAAAGCCTCAAGTTCTCATCACTACTGGCTATTAAGTTACTGTGACTTTTACTTACCGACAGCTGGTTTTCCATTCAGTAATGCAACATTCAGGCAACTAACTTCCATTAAGTTAGTGAGACATGCACATTAATGTCTTAGCTGTGCTGCTCTTTATTGACACACCAATTGAACAACAACAATGTTACAAGAGATACTCAACCATTAATAACATAACCAGCAAGCACTTAAATTGGTACTACACTTCAACTGACGGTTGGCACAAATACATATATTAGACAATGCCCCCAAATATGCAAATGAGCACCACCGGTACATTGCCCCCACCTACATTTCAAAGCACAGTGATGATTGTACCTTATATTCAAAATATTGGGTAGAAAAATGCACCATTATACTAGATTGTTTGACCCTTTTGAATCCCAAGGAGCAACAGTGACCCTACACTACTTTTGAGACTGTTCTTGGTAATAAAGATGCACCTGGTGGCACTCTCTTCTGCCCAAAAGCTGGCAAGTTCAAATCCCCAAGGAATTTATGCACATTTTACATCAAGTGTCCCTGAGCGCTGCTATTTTTACTTTGGTGTTGTCAGATCATCAGACAATTATTGACTTGATTATGGCAAATTTGATACAAGTTCAGAACTGCATTCTTGCCATTAAATTTGTAGCCAATCTCTGTCATGCCCACAGACCTGATGGTGTAGCAGGAAATTCAGGTCATTAGAAACCAAGAGGTTGTGAGTTCAATCCCATGCAATAACACCTTCATTCAGCTGTAAAAATTCAGTAACTTATTGTTGTGTTAGGTTCTAAATATCAGTGTAAGAAATTGACTGACACTATGAAAGCTCCAACCAATTTTATTCACCCATTGTGTCAATACAGCTGCATAAGACAAAGACATGGTTCCACCTGTGGTAGTATATATACCCCAATTTGGGTGGAATCTCCTCCTCTCTAAACATTGAATCTTTATTACTAGGCAGGAAGTTAAGTGATGCGGGCCACAAACTGTTCCTTCTCCCTTAAGGTGACCTGACCTAACCTCAAACCCCTTCCTCACTAATCCAGATCTCTCCATCCTTAGCACTGTCTGCCACATGTGGTTATATTTCCTTCACTCAGTACCTTCCAAGCTTTGTTACATCCACCATATACATTCCTCCTACAGATAATCATTAACTTCTGGTGTAGACCCTTGAGACTATGGCACCCCTCATGTCTCTAGTATAACTAATGATTCATAATATTTCAAGTTTAGAAATCCACATCCATCAGTTGCTTACCTTACTTTAACCGCAACCTTTAGTCTCTAAGTGTACAGTACAATTACAGGAACTTTTTAACAGTGTAGCATTTCATGGCACAAAAGGAAAACATCACAGCATTAAAGAACTCTTCCTGATATGCAAAAACGAAATATGCTTACACATATATGCTTACACATATCAACCTCAACCCTCAACCCTTTTTTTACTATAGAGCCTTCAAACTCAACTCTGGACCTCAAATCCAGTTCCAATGCATTTTTTCATTGTTCCCCTCTAATCAGGGACAGATTTAGACCTGGGACACCAGGTGTTTGCAATTAATTATCAAGTAGAACAGAAAAAAAGCAGGCTCTGGACCGCTTAGGGTAAGAGTTGAATACCCTTGCTGTAGAGTGTATGCTGGTCCAGCATGATCCAGCTCAGAGGTGTCCAACTCATTCCATGGAGGGCCTAGTGTCTGATGGTTTTTGTTTTTTCCTTTCAATGAAGACCTAGACGACCAAGTGAGTGGGGTTCCTTACTAATCAATGGCCTTATTCATCAATTAAGTCCAAGGGAGGAGCAAAACCCGCAGACACTTGCCCCTCTGTGGAATTAGTTTGACACGTGGTCAAGTTGGTCTGCAAAACCATGCCCATCATTATCCTTGACTTGTTTAGAGTTTGGCACATTCTCTTCCTTTACTGAACATTTTGCATTGATCAAGATCAGAGAGTAACTCTCTGGATTCCCTCTCTTTAATAGTCTACTGTTCTGTTAGGAAATACCTGAGTAGTAGAGGACACAAATACCCAGGTACAGGATTTAGTCATCCCAGACATCTCTCCCGTCCGTCGTTCCACTTTACCGAAGGAGGAAGTGCCGTATCCCCTTTGAAGTGATGTAAGGGAGTGTTGTCGGAGGGAAGGGCCAGTGGTGGGTAACCCCTTATTCCTCTCTTTGTCCCTCTGTGTGTGTGGGTGCTCGGATGCACCCACACATACACACCCACCATGCAGCTAATATTAACCCGCCCCCATACTATGAGAATCTGTTGTAGCTGGGATGGCTCACTCGGCTGACTTGAGGTGTTTTGCATTTTCAACTGGGGATCAGAGCGGAGCCGGAGACGTGGTAAGTGAATTATCAGCCATCCCGGGGCAATGTGTGGAGCCCCTGAGACGTTTGCTTCCCTCTCTCCAACAACAATGGCTCACTCACACCTATTAAAATGGAACTAGCTCAGCCAATTCATCGGTGGAGTATAGGGTCAAAGACAACAGAGTACAATGACTGTCATAATCAATATCATATGTTATAATCCATTAAGATCCAGAATAGATATCTCTATAACATGAAGAAACCTTTTTTATTCACCTCCTTTCATAGGTTGCATCTCTGTCACTTGGTCGTGTCCTACCATTGTTATGAATGTTCTCAAGCCACCTTCTACCGGCTGTGCAGTGGTGGTGCTGTAAAGTCGTGATAAGTCCAGTCATTCTGGATGGAGGCTAAATACTGTTTAGTTTAAATGACACTATGGTGCCTAGAAATACATTGCTAAAGTAGTCAAATATTTTGTAGAAAACGACTTTGCCAGCATTATCATGTTGTCAAATTCACTTTAGACAGATGACAATGTTGTCATTAGCTAGCGAAGTTTGTCAAACATAGCTAGCAATGCTAATGTTAGCTGGCTAAAATCTGACGTCCTCCCTTCAATCTTAGTTAACTAATTTAACGTTGCACTGCATCTAAAGTCAATCTGGCGACATCAAAATGAAGACAAATGTCATTGTATTTCCAAGCCACTGTAATGCACTTTTTATGAAATCTTCATCAGCGCTCATTGATGATGCATTGAGTAGAATGCTTAGTCGGGCATCAGTCCAAAGCGAAGGTTCAAAACAATATTGTTTTGAAACAAGCAATCCGTGAATAGTCTCAAACAAGTGAGAGTAAAGATTATGAACACCCCCTTTTTAATTTTCATGCATTTATTTCAATTTGATACCGTATAATCTTATTTGGAGACAGCAACCTAAATCTGTACTTTCTCAAAATGGTGTAGTCAATTGCAAGATGATCACAGTTATGTTTGATAACTTCGGTTTGAGGACAACAATCTTTTCTATTCATGTGGTGAATCTATGGTTGTTAAAAAGCTTCAGAGTGAATTGATGGTTGTTAAATCCACGGATTGTAATGTAGTCCCTACTTTTACAATGTAGTCCACAGTTTTGTTGGTTATATACCTGCGAAACACAATGAAGGCTGGAGAATGGCGTCGGAGGGGATGGCTGCTGTTAAACGGGCTCCTAACCAATTGTGGGTTTTGTAGATGTCTATTTACCACCACATGTAGGCACTAAGACCACACTCAATGAGCTATGTAATGCCATTCACAAACAAGAGAATGCTCACACAGAAGTGGTGCTCCTAGTGACCGGGGACTTTAATGCAGGAACATTAAATCAGTTTTTACCTCATTTCTACCAGCATGAATGAGGTAAAAAGGCTGGTCATGGTTCACATCAACACCATCATCCCAGAAACCCTAGACCCACTACATTTTGCGTGCCCAACAGATCCACAGTTGATGCAACCACTATAGGACTCCGCACTGCCCTTTCCCACCTGAACAAAAGGAACACCTACGTGAGAATGCTGTTCCTTGACTACAGCTCAGCGTTCAACACCATAGTGCCCTCAAAACTCATCATTAAGCTAAGAACCCTGGGACTAAACACCTCCGTCTGCAATTCGTTCCTGGACTTCCTGATGGGCCACCCCCAGGTGGTAAGGATAGGCAACAACACATCTGCCACACTGATCCTCAACAAAGGATCAACACTGATCCTCAACTGCCACACTGATCCTCAGGGGTGCATGCTTAGTCCCCTGCTGTACTCTCTGTTCACCCACAACTGCGTGGCCAAGCACGACTCCAACACCATCATTAAGTTTGCTGACAACACAACAGTGGTAGTCATGGACACTGACAATGATGAGACAGCCTATAGGGAGGTGGTCAGAGACCTGGCGGTGTGGTTCCAGGACAACAACCTCACTCTCAATGTGAGCAAGACAAAGGAGCTGATCGTGGAGTATACGAATTGGAGGGCCAAACAGGCCACATTAACACCGACGGGACTGAAGTGGAGCGGGTTGAGAGTTTGAAGTTCCTTGGTGTCCACATCACCAACAAACTATCATGGTACAAACACACCAAGACAGTTGTGAAGAGGGCACAACAACTTTTCCCCTCAGGAGAATTAAAAATTTGGAATGGGTCCCATATCCTCAAAAAGTTCTACAGCTGCACCATCGAGAGCATCCTGACCTGTTGACTGGTATGGCAACTGCTCGGCATCCAACCATAAGGCGTTAGGGTAGTGCGCACTGCTCAGTACATCATTGGGGCCAAGCTTCCTGACATCCAGAACCTATATACTAGGCGGTGTCAGAGAAAGATTGTCAAAGACTCCAGTCACCCAAGTCCTAGACTGTTCTCTCTGCCACCGCATGGCAAGTGGTTCTGCAGCGTGGAGTCTAGGACCAAAAGGCTCCTTAACAGCTTCTACAACCAAAGCCATAAGACTGCTGAACAACTAAACAAATGGCCAACCAGACTATTTACATTGACCCCCCCCTCCTTTGTTTCTACATTGCTGCTACTCGCTTATTATCTATGCATAGTCACTTTACAAATTACCTCGACTAACCTGTACCCCCGCATATTGGCTTGGTACCGGTACCCCCTGTATATAGCCTCATTATTGTTATGTAAATTAACTTTTTGACAGCTTTTTAAAATTTGTGACAAATAAAAGTTGATTTGATGTAAAAACATCATAAAAGTTCTGAAAGTCTTTCAACAAGCTGATTCGCAAATACTTGGTTGATGCAGAGTTGGGAAAGGAGACGCTAATAGAGCCTGTACTGGTTTGTCAGATTTGCTCTCTAGCTCTGATAGAGCTAGCCTCCTGGTGAAGTGGCTGTTCATGTGGTTCAGCTTGAGCCTGAGCCTCAGCCCCATTCTCTGCCTCTGCCTTATCCCCAGCCTTAGTCTCGGCCACAGGAGCCTGCTGAGGGGAGGATGGCTCATAATTATGGCTGGAATGACACGAATGGAAGGGCATCAAACACGTGGACACCATTTGTTTGATGTATTTGATACCATTCCACTTATTCTGCTCCAGCCATTAACCACAAGCTCGTCCTCCCCAATTAAGGTGCCACCAACCTCCTGTGGTCTCAGCCTTAGTCTCTGCCCCAGCCTCAGTGTTAAATGAAATGAAAATTATGGCCAATGTTCTGTGGTCAGAGACGATAGGACCCGCTGATTTTAACCGTTATTTTACACTGTCACTTTTGTCCTCCAGCCCTCGTCCTCCAGCCCTCCTCCCCGGGCTTAGTGTTGGCGGGAGAACAGGTTCTTCAGGGCGTTGTTGTAGTTCTTGTTGAAGGCTGTGTATATTAATGGGTTGAAGAAGGAGTTGGAGTAGCCCAGCCACAGGAAGATGCTCTTCCAGATGGGTGGAATGTCGCAGTGGCACAGTGGGATGATGAGCTCTGTGAGGAAGAAGGGGATCCAGCAGAGGACGAAGACGCCGATCAGTATGCCCACCATCAGCGCCGCCTTCTTCTCCTTCTGCTCGCGCCACGTGTCGCCGTCCATCTGAAAGGTCACCGTAGCGTGGCGCACAGTGAACACCATCTGGGGCTGCCCCGATGCCTCCTTCACCTGTCAATCAAACAGTCAGCCAATCAGTTAGTCAATCCAATCAGTCAACCAATTAAGAAATTAAAGAACCGACCAATCAATCTGTTTATAATTGCAGGCGGTCAGTTTTATATTTGTTTAGTTCTCAGTCAATTAGTCACTTAGTCAATCAAACAGTCAACAAATTGATACTCATCAGTAAAAGAACAAGCCAATGAATTAGATAATTGAGCAACTAGACAGATAGCTGAACCTTGTGGGCAAGACAATAAACTTATCAATCAAAAACAAGCAAAATAGTGTCTGATGAATCAATCAGCCACGATACAGGTCATAAACTACAAGCCCCGCCAGAACTCAAGCAGCAAACCTGGTTTCAAAAACAAATAAAGAAACCTCATGGCAGGTTGTGCCTCATGGCACAACGCCTCTCCCCCATGTGACCTACTTGTTGTCTGTATATAAAGTATTTTGTCTGTAATGTGTTTTCGTTATATGTCGGAGCCCAGTAAGACTAGCTGTCGCCATTGGCGTCTGCTAATGGGGATCCCAATAAATCAAATCAAATCAAAAGCCATCAGCCTCACACAGAATAAATGGAATGAAAACACCATCCTTCAATCTTTCCGCCCATTTCTCCTCTCCAGGCACCCGCCCTGTTATAAGGAGCCTGATGAAATAGTGTTTGTCTCTACACCTGACCGCTGCAGGTCATCATGCATGAGCTGTTTACAAACCTACACTTTCCTCCCAGCAGATCACATCTGGGTAGCGCGTCCCCAAATGGCCCTCTATGGGCCGTGGTCAAAAGAAGTGCACTAAATAGGGACGCGGTCCCTGGTATATTAAAACTAGAGTGGCAGGTAGGCCGGCAGCCTATTGGCAGCAACAACAACACCAGGTGCTCTAAGACTGAAATGTAGAGATGTATAAAGAGCTTAGTCAGAATTAGTTGACGTCGGTGTGAAAAAGTAAATTCTTACAGAAATCAATAAGGGTCAGGAGGCCAAGGAGACAAATGGATAGATTCATTCCATTTGCAGGAGAGGTTATGGGTTAAAAGCACAGGGTCTAGGGGGAAGTTGCTGATGCCAAATTGAAGGGTAGAGTATATTGAACCCTGAGGTACTGTGGAAAAAGGGTTTGCAGTTTGACAGGGAATCTGGGCCAATTTGTGTGCTTTGATGGAATATAGCCATTGATTCTTGAAGAATATAATTTATAAATGCCTCACAAACTTAGTTCAACTGTCTTACCACATCACCACACAAGATACATTGTATACTTTTTATCTCATTCATGGCCAGTCCTTGCATCCATAGATCTGTCTGTGAATTTGATATTGGTTACATTTCTCTAGTCCCATCCCACAGTGTACACTTTGTTGTTGTTTGAATCCAAGATGGCCTCTTTGACAGTGTCTATGGATGTAATACTTTAAGTACAGGTATCTGGGACTGTGATATATGAAACCCGGGCTCCTGTCAAGAGATTAAGGTTTTCTTAGTAGTGAAATGTGAAATGTAATTTTCAGACAAAAAGGTAGCTAACTATCAGACCCTAAGTGACTTAACTACATTTTTGTCGAATTTAAAGACAAAATATTTTTGAAACCTCCTACATTGGGCTGGAGAATGAGGAGAATTACTGTTTTACCTCAATTAGCCACAAAATCCCTAGTTTTGAAAGCGATTGTTTTCTTGAAGATGTGCCACAACATTTTACTCTACATTTCCCCCCACGTGGCCCAGTCTCCTAGCAATTTGAGTTATAGCCAATGAGCTTCTGTCCCTCAAATTTGAGTGACAGCTATCAAGAGGCCTGCCTAGCATTATCCAATGAGGTTTCAAGGCGGGCCCAATAATTCAATGGACACAGAAGAGAGAGAAAGAGAGAGCAATCACGTGGTGCACATAACTGCACATACAGTGCCTTCGGAAAGTATTCAGACCCCTTGACTTTTCCCACATTTTGCTACATTAGAGAATTATTCTATTCTATTCTATATTATATATATTTTTTAAATCCTCAGCAATCTACACACAATACCCCATAATGTTTTTTTTAGATATTTAGCAAATGTATTAAAAATAAATAACAGAAATACATTATTTACATAAGTATTCAGACCCTATATTATGAGACTCGAAATTGAGCTCAGAGTGCATCCTGTTTCCATGGATCGTCCTTGAGATGTTTCTACAACTTGATTGGAGTTCACCTGTAAGGGTTTTCCTCCTCTTCGTCTAAAGAGGAGGTGTAGCAAGGATCGGACCAAGATGTGGCGTGGTAAGTGTCCATGGTTGTTTATTTAAAAACATAAACTGAACACTCAATGAATACAAAACAATAAACGTGAACAAAACTGAAACAGTACCATGTGGCGAACAAACACAGACACGGAAACAATCACCCACAAAACAACAGTGAAACCCAGGCTACCTAAGTATGATTCTCAATCAGAGACAACGACACCTGCCTCTGATTGAGAACCATACTAGGCTGAACACAGAAAACCAACCTAGAAACACAAAACATAGAATGCCCACCCAACTCACGTCCTGACCAACTAAAACAAACAAATAACACAAGAACTAGGGTCAGAACGTGACACCACCTGTGGTAAATTCAATTGTTTGGACATAATTTGGAAAGACACACATCTAAGGTCCCACAGTTGACAGTGCATGTCAGAGGAAAAACTAAGCCATGAGGTTGAAGGAATTGTCTGCAGAGCTCCGAAACAGGATTGTGTCAAGGCACAGATCTGGGGAAGGGTACCAAAAAAATTCTGCAGCAAGGAAGGTCACCAAGAACACAGTTACCTCCATCTCTTCCTAGAGCTGGCCGCCCAGCCAAACTGAGCAATTGGGAGAGAAGGGCCTTGGTCAGGGAGGTGACCAAGAACCCAATGGTCAATCTGACAGAGCTCTAGAGTTCCTCTGTGGAGATGGGAGAACCTTCCAGAAGGACAACCATCTCTGCAGCATTCCACCAATCAGGCCTTTATGGTAGAGTGGCCAGACAGAAGCCACTCCTCAATAAAAGGTACATGACAGCCTTCATGGAGTTTGCCAAAAGGCACCTAAAGACTCTCAGACCATGAGAAACAAGATTCTCTGAATGCCAAGTGTCACATCTGGAGGAAACCTGGCACCATCCCTGCGGTGAAGCATGGTTGTGGCAGCATCTTGCTTTTGGGATGTTTTTCAGTGGCCGGGACTGGGAGACTAGACAGGATCGAGGAAAAGATGAACGGAGCAAAGTACAAAGCAATCCTTGAGGAAAACCTGCTCCAGTGTGCTCAGGACGACAGACTGGGGCAAAGGTTCACCTTCCAACAGGACAGGACAACAGAACACCCAATCTAAAGACCAACTTTACCTATTAACGAACTAAGAGGAAATGTTCCTGGTAAACCTCAAAATGACTCCTGCATTCTGAAAACTCTCAGGAATTAGCTTTAAAATGTTAAATATATATAAAAAATACAATAAGATGCTTTTCATATTAAAACATATAATCATAAAGATGTAAAACATTATCCCAAGAAACTCATCCAATTATTGAATATCATTGATAAGCTAAAGCTGTTTAATGCTTTCTTCTTCTCATATGGTTTGAAACAATGCTCAATGCTCTAAAAACCATTACACAAATGAACAAACCGAATCGAATATCTCTGGAGAGACCTGAAAATAGCTGTGCAGCAATGCTCCTCTTCCAACCTGACAAAGCTTGAGAGGATCTGTAGAGAAGAATGGGAGAAACACCCAAATACAGGTGTGCCAAGCTTGTAGCGTCATACCTAAGAAGACTGTAATTGCTGCCAAATGTGCTTCAACAAAGTACTGAGTAAAGGGTCTGAATACTTATGTCAATGTGATATTTCATACCACAGATAAAACAGCCTAACTTTTCTTCGTAGAAAATGAATTGACTAAGCTAATTCAGCTGAAATACCACAGTTCTAGAGGGTGATAGTTGACTGTCTAATTAATTTATGTGAAAACTAGAGGGAGTGTTTACTGAGGGTGTATATGGTGATAAATATTCATGCTTAGGTGCCAATTAGTTTCTATTGTTTGAATGCGGTATAATTTAATAAAACATACGAAAGCTAAAGGATATTTTCCAATGACCTACCAGTCTATATGAAGTCTACTTTCAACCATCTCCAAATCAGTGAAATAGCCGCAATACACTTGAGCTGTTTTGTAGCAGCCAATTTTCTTAACAAACCTGCGGAACTTAAAAGTGTATGCTGCTGTTTGCTTATTGAATATAGCCAGAGAGAGTAGAGGCCAGGGTTTGGGTCATTTCCACAAATTCAATTTAAATTCAATTCCCTCTCCCTCTCCATCAATATTAAGTCAAGAAAAAAATACAATTCCTAATTCAATATTCTGCCACAACAATTCACATAATTAAATCCCTTCCCTTCTTTCAACTCAATCCAAACTCAACCCTACTACCTCAATTCATGGCAGATTCCAAAGACCAACTTTACCTAATAACGAACTAAGAGGGATTCCTGGTAAACCTCAAAATGTCTCCTGAATTCTGAAAACTCTCAGGAATTAAAATGTTAAATATATAAAATAAGACAATAAGATGGTTTTCATATTAAAATATACAATCATAAAGATGTAAAACATTATCCCAAAAAACTATTATTGAATATCATTGATAAGCTAAAGCTGTTAAAAAATGTCTCTGAATGGTTTGGCACATTGTGGGAAACAATGCTCCATGCTGTAAAAACAATTACACAAATCACCAAACCTTTTTTTATGAGATAGGGACACACCTAAAACACATTTATTTATATTCAATGAAACATTTACACATCACGTTGTCAAGTGCTTAAATGCAAAGTTTGAAACAAGATTCATGATAGAAATGAGAGGATCTTGTAGAGCTGTGGGCATGTTGGCAACACTCCCTGCAACAAGCATATGTGTTTTCCCCCAGAACAGGGTTCAGTTCCCGTCTCCACCTTTCTTAATATGTGTATGTCCAAATAAAGCAAAAATACTAAAGGTAGAGTGAAATTCCTTCTCCATAAATGAGAGCTTTATTAATTCAGGAGTTTAATTAACACTCGGTGCTGTAAAAGAACCTGAGTGTTGGTGTTAATAACCAGAGTTGAATGGAATTCTTACTCTGTATAGAGTTAAAGGTTGAGTAAGTAAGAAATGTGTCCACAAATGTTCCCGAAATGTCTATTATATGTGAATGCCATAATGTTGTTATTTTGTTAGGTACTTCTCCTTATTAGCTGACATTTTTCAAAGCCATTTGACCTGTCACGCTAGCTGCTCGGTTCATACAGATTCACAATTCATGGGAATGTAGTGCAATACAGACTGACTCCCTCTGAGGCACATGTTGCTCGGCAACCCATCCGCGGCTAAAACCAGTGTGAGAAACATGCTAATAAACGTTTGTGCTATGAAACAAAATAAATACTGCACTTTGACCCACAAAACTTTCCGCCAGAGTTATGATAGTATTGTTCGACAAAGCAGGAAAAGTGAACTTCAAAACGTGATGTAGTTTTATTGGAATTTGCAGCTGTTGTTGGTAAGTAATGAATCAACTTGCTTCTGACATGACTTAATCTTTAAACACGGAGGAACTCAAAACCACACCCATTATTATTATATTTCCCAGTGTGCTCTATTGCAGGTAGATTTAAAAAAAAAAATGTTTGTTTCAATATCTGTGTATTTGCATGTACATTGATTAATTGCTCTTATGCTATACGAAGATAAATAACATACGTTTTTCTAAACTAATACAATCCGTTAGTAGTTGGATTTATTGAACCCGTTACTGAGATAGTTATTCCAGTTTAAATGTTTAAGTGGGTCTCCTTTATGTAGTTAACTCTACCTAAGAAGTTCATCTTAATGCAGGTTGTGGGTAATTAGTAATTTACATGTGTAGTACCTTAGCTTATTTACCAACCAAAAGCTCTTGACCTGTCTGATGGCCAATGAATGTGATTTGCTTCACTGAATGTTAATCTGTGTAATTGGCTATTTTAACTCTGGCTTTGTTTGCTAGTCTACCACTGATCAAACACATTTAGCATGCTATAATACATCAGCATAATAGCATACATCAAGTGTATTGTTTTGCTATTGGCTCATAGGCAACGTGAAAAGCCTGTTGATGTTGTTAAATATTGCTATTATTTTCTGTGTGTATCATGATGAAGATAGTCCTAATTTAAAACCCTACGCCTGTCTCTACTAGGCGTAGAAGGGCTTACGCCCAGGTGGTGCAACAGGTATCATTTTTAGGTCCAATGTAGAGCGCATTTAACATCTGATGTAGAGTTATGACCCACTTATGACCAACTGGTGCAACCGGCCCCAGTTGTTGGATATCCTAACTCTATCTGGATTCCAATAGGAATTACATATCACTTTGCAAACCAGCATAATGTGACTTGCCCAATGTGGCCTACAAACCAAGACTTTCAGACCAGTGTGTTATGGTAAAACTAGGCTGTTGAGGTACAGCCTTATGTTATGTATTGTCATAAAGAGTTTGATTTCATGGATAAAATATTAACTTAGGCACTCAGTGAAGGGGAATTGAATGAAACAACCATGTCTATCACAAGCAAACACAGTGGTAATTATGAAGTTAACTCTGAAGGCACACTGGGATTTATGCAAATATGTGTGTGTGTATTTGGACAGACGTTAGAATTTTCACCCATGATTGTGTTTATTAGTGACAAAGACTAGGTCATTGGATTCACTTTTTTCAGCTTTTATCTAGGGTTCCATAAAATGACGTGTTCATAAGTGTGTTGAAATACCAGCAGATCCATCTTTGATTATCTGTTATATCCATATCACAGCAATAAGAAATCATTTTATTTGCACTCCACATCAGGCCATTTTATGAAATGATGATGACCTTCAGGCTGATGTTTAATTCCAATTATACAACTGGTGGTTTAGAATTCCCATTGTTAGAGCCTCTCCTGCCCATGATAAATGAGAAAACATACACATGGCCACGTTCATTTAAAGTGGAATCTTTGTCGTTACCTAGCAACGCACTACCACAACTACTTTTACAACTACTAGTCTTAGTACCTGTAACTCATCAATGATGATTTTAAAGTTACTCTTGTTTTTGTTTTATCCACTAATGTTTAATGAATGGTGCCAACAAGAAGAGGAGGAGGACATTAAAGAAATTAAACAAGAAGAAGAGCAAGTTGACCAGCAACCTGAGCTTAGCTTTAACGTTAGACATGCAAAAATCTGTAATGTTAGCCCTGGTATAGACAACATAGAAAAGGAGCAAAGTGAAGAAGCTAGCTACATCAAGACAAATCAACTGGGCAGTGAAGTGCTTTCTGGAATGGCTGTCAGAAAAGGGTATAAACATCGATCTGGTAACTGTTTCAAAACAGGAGAATGATAATATTCTCTGGAGTTTATACGCCACCTACTGAATAAGGTGTGGTTTGATTTGCAGTTGCACTTTTGCCAAAGACGCAATGAAGGAAATCACAAACTGAAGCCAGACTCATTTGTGATAAAAGACAAAAATGAAGAAACCAAGAACCACAAAAATCCAATGGAAAGAGACGGAGAGAATCGTTGTGGCTGCATTTATGAGAACCTAGGAGAATGAGCTCTGCTTCGTGGAAATGTGCATTTCAGTATCATAAATGAATAGCTGTCGGCGCTGTGACTATATGAAAATAATTGTCATTGCGGTTTCTATTCTTATCTGTTGTTGTAATGTCTTTGCTACAATGTTTCAGTGCTGTTTTCAGATCCATGGACAGCGCCCCTATACAATGTTTTGATCCGTTATGACATTTTCCTACGCCTAGACCAGACGTGCGCTGTTTTCAGAACCATGTACAGCCTCCGTAGAAACCAAGGTTCTGGAACTATCAACCAGCTCGGGTAGTTTTGCTTTACATGGCAGTCAATACGAATAGAACTAACGACCAGAGAGCACCTAAAATGTCACTTGACATCCAGTCTCAGTGAATGTAGCATATTGTTTTTTGTTTAAAAAAAAAGGATGGTTTGGGAAATAGTCTTGATTTTAATGCTGGTAACCCGTTGTATAAAAACTGTAATACAGTTGAGCCAGTTTCGCCTCATGGGTATGACCACATCACAGCCATGATAAAAATGTCATAACGCATGGCCTCTCATGTATTATTGCTTAATTGATATCCAGCCAAATGGCACATTTACAAGATTTGGAATAATTCATCACCCACCTTTTCCATTCAGACTGATTATAGAAGATAGTGGAGCATAAATTGGTAGGACAACCTAAGCTATAAATAAATAAATCCAACTACTAACAGATCAGAGTAGATAAAAATAAATGTGCAAACAAATATTTATGCATGCTGGGAAGTGTTACTCAGCCCCCTGAAACCATTTCAAATGTATTTTTCCAAAGCTAAAATGTAAACAATAAAGAATAATTTAGTAAACAATACTGGAATTAAGCCCCTATACACTGAGTTACCAAACATTAGAAACACCTGCTCTTTCCATGACATAGACTGACCAGATGAATCCAGGTGAAAGCTAGGATCCCTTATTGAGACAATTGAGACATGGATTGTGTATGTGTGCCATTCAGAGGGTGAATGAGCAAACAAAAGATTTGTGCCTTTGAACGGGGGATGGTAGTACTGTAGGTGCCAGGCATAAAAGCTTGAGGGTTTCAAGAACTACAACTCTGCTGGGTTTTTCACACTCAACAGTTTCCTGTGTGTATCAAGAATGGTCAACCACCCAAAGGATATCCAGCCAACTTGACACAACTGTGGGAAGCATTGGAGTCTAGATGGGCCAGCATCCCTGTGGAACACTTTTGTGTAGAGTCCATGCCCTGACAAATTGAGGCTGTTCTGAGGACAAAAGGGGGTGGAACTCAATATTAGGAAGGTGTACACTCAGTGTATATTAACAAGGCATCCTTAAGGGATAGTCCACCCAAATTACAAAATTACAATGTTGGAGTTCATAGACTGCTTAAGGGTAAGGAAACCAAAATGAAATTTGGGTGAAATATCCCTTTAATGGGACCAAAATAAATACATTGGAAACATATTGCACATCCTCATTAGAAAACATTTTAATGTAATGCATATACAGTACTGTATATAGTTATAAATATTTGATCAAACATTGTGTTCACAGTAGTGTGTTGAAATGATTTAAAACAACATGTGCATTCAATTTCAATGCTAAATACATAAACTCCAGTAACTGGAACTTGCACAATTATAATACAATTGAAGTTTTACAATTCTAAATTCCAATTCCAATCCAAGGATGTTTTTATTTTACAATTCAAATTCAAGTCCAATACAGACAGCCTAAATGCCAATTCCATTTTAATTCCATTCCAAGGATGGTTCTTGTTCAATTCCTGATCAATTCCAATTCAGATAGTCTAAATTCCCATTAAATTCCAATTCCATTCAATTTTTGTTTTACAGTTTAAATGTAATTCCAATTCAGACAGTCTAAATTTCAATTCAATTCCAATTATATGTATTTTTACAATTCCAATTCAATTCCAAGTAAATTCTCCACTTCATGCTTGAATTCCAGAATTTAGAATGATATATATTTTTTAAATTGACCCCAACCCTTGTGGAGGCAACATGGAGGCAGCTCCATTCGAACAAGCTTGGGCACTATAGCCATTAATACCAGGCACTTCTTCACTTGCCACTGCTTCTTGATTCGTCCTTTGATTAAATGCCATGGATTAAATGTCCGTCTGTGTGGGGAACACATTATCTCCCACCCTCTGTGTGTATATTTGTGTGTGTGTGTGTGTGTGTGTGTGTGTGTGTGTGTATTTGTGTATTTGTGGATGTGGATGTGCATGTGTGTGGGCCTATGTACAAACATACACGTGTACATGCCTCCATGTGATTTGGTCTGTTGAGTATGAGATACAGTACACACAAGTGTTAGAGAGCAATACACATCCTGCAGCACCATCACAACACCATCAGAACACAGCTCAGAATGTGTGTGGAGATGACATGGTTTTCTACTAATTGCCCAGCAACCGACATGAGAGCAACAGGATATCCTCATCAGTCGATAACAATGTGATATGCACCTCAGGAGCAGATATGAGAAAGGTATAATGACACTGATATAATTGATGTATATTCAGATAATGATTCAGATCGTGTTTGAATGGGCAACCATTATCTGAACATTAATCAGGGTTGATTAGGTCTGTCAAAAATGCCAGAGGAGCTTTACGAGTGTGTCAAAGTAATAATAAGGTAATGAAATCATCTGATTATTAATGCCATGCTAGCCTACTGGTAGTTCATCATGTGGATCCGACATGGAACAACCAACCATCCAGCGGGCAAAACTAGCTGAAAAATAAATAATTACAACCAAAAACTGTTTAGATTTTTTTTTACAAATATAATTCTAACCAGTTTTACCCGCCTGGCAAGGGGTAAGACTATGGTAACAAAAGTACCTCAATCACCTCAGCCATAGGCGTGATGGTGTTGGTCTTGCGTGAGCCGATGCGGAACTTGGCCGCCTTGTAGATCTTCCAGTAGACGAAGAG
Organism: Oncorhynchus clarkii lewisi; assembly: GCF_045791955.1. NCBI lineage: Eukaryota > Metazoa > Chordata > Actinopteri > Salmoniformes > Salmonidae > Oncorhynchus > Oncorhynchus clarkii. The sequence continues at coordinate 33,347,973 of NC_092157.1, forward strand.
CACCACGCACAGCGGTAGGTAGAACGCTCCGAAGGTGGAGAAGATGGTGTAGGAGGGTGCCTGGCTCACCTGGCACTCCATGCCCTCCTCTGAGTAGGTCTCCCCCCAGCCGAACAGTGGCGACAGGGAGATGACTGAGGACAGCAGCCAGGTGAGTACGATCATCACATTGGAGATCCTCTTGCGAGTCTTGAGCGTGTATTCCAAGTGTCTGGTGATGGACCAGTAGCGGTCCAGGGCGATGGCGGTCACGTTCCAGATGCTGGCCGTGCAGCAGAGCACGTCGAAGGAGATCCACACTTGGCAGAGCACGCGGCCCAGCTTCCACAGCCTCCCATTGAGCTCGTGTACCAGGCTCAGTGGCATGACCAGGGCTGCCACCATCACATCTGAAATGGCCATGGAAGCCACCAGGTTGTGGGGCACACGGTGGAAGGTCCGCACCCTCAGGATGGTGAGGAGAACCAGGAGGTTCCAAACAAAGGTGGCCACCACCAGCATGGCTAGCAGGGTGAGGGTTAGCACGCTGAACACCGAAAACGGACGGTAGAAGTTCCCTGCTCCATACCCCAGGTTGTCGCTCCCGGCCCCGCTGATGTTGGTGGTCACTAGGCTCATGTTGGGCTCAGTCATGTTCAACAGTGTTCAGCAGTGGTCACACAGCCCAGCTGGCTGAATATGGTCAGACAGGTCTGTCACAGGGAAGGCTTCTGATATCCTGCAGTGTAGAGAGAGATAGAAGAAGAAGCTTATTAGGTGCTCTATTCATCTGTATCGCTGAAGAGTTACAAATTGCGTGATAGAAATGTAAAGGTAATTTCCGATTGAACCGACATATGCAGCGTTTACCATGAATGCAGTCTATGCCAACTAGGGTTACAAAGGGTCAGGAAACTTTCCGGTAAATGTCCAGAATCTTTCTGGAAATTTTCCATGGGAAGTTAAGCCAGGGAATTTGGGTAATTTTGCTTAAATTCATCTAAAAAGTTAGCTTGTAACAGTGAACCTTTTTTGTGGGATACACATAAGGCAATTCTAGGTCTTGTGGCATATTTGGGTTAAACTATCCCCAATCCAATGGAATTGCAATCCTCTGCATTCACAGTGCACTCTTCCATCACATATACAGCTGATTCTCAAGATCTTGCACACTAATGAGATGCTATTGAGACCACACTACTACACTGTTTGAGCCAAGGACTACATGCTTTCTGGCAAGTTTTGATTACAATACTGGATGGTGTGAATATATTTTATACGACATACATACGTTTTTTGTTAACTAGTAAATAGTAGTCTACAGCAAAGTGTGTTTAAATCATTTCTAACTTGTTAACCATTTCTGCTAGTTCATTTTTGCTACCATGTGGGTTTTAGCTTGCTTGAGCCTGCTAACTGAGGAGTGTCAATTCACCTGTTTCCATACATGTTTCATTTTAAAACATTTATCTTACAAAGGAGTTGTTTAACTGTTTAACTATTTATCTATACATGGAATTGTATTTGGGTTTTTTTACAAAATAAATGATATTCTTTACAGGAAAATGCCTCGGGCGCTATATGATGTGTGGAGACATTTCACTGCAGCTTATATAGAAGGAAAAGCTGTGTACATTTGCAAATACTGTGCCAAATCATATGTGAAGAATGCAACAAAGATGCAGAATCATCTGGCCAAGTGCATAAAGTTCCCTCAGCGCTCACAACAAGCAACCTCTGACAAAAGTCCCTCTACCTCTATTCGAGGTGAAAATGATGAATCAGACACCTTATCGATAGCAGCAGCTCATGGTCCTCCTGGAATCAGACATTTTTTTTAACTCAATGGAGGAACGTAGTCAGAGAAATGCTGATGAATGTCTTGCTCGAGTTGTGTATGCAACTGGTTCACCTCTGATGCGCACAGGCAATGTGTTTTGGAAGATATTTCTGAATGTTCTTCGCCCAGCATACACCCCTCCAACCAGACATGCTTTATCTACTCATTTGATGGATGCAGAGTTCAACAGATTACAAGTGAAGGTCAAGCAAATCATAGAGAAAGCACACTGTATTGAGATAATCTCTGATGGGTGGTCAAATGTTCATGGGTAAGGAATAATGAACTACATCATCTCCACCCCTCAACCAGTATTCTACAAGAGCACAGACACAAGGGACAACAGACACACCTGTCTCTACATTGCCGATGACCGTGGACCACAGAAGGTATTTGCACTGGTGACAGACCATGCCACGAACATGAAGGCTGCTTGGTCTAAAGTGGAGGAGACCTACCCTCACATCACACCCATTGGCTGTGCTGCCCATGCATTGAATCTGCTCCTCAAGGACCTCATGGCACTGAAAACAATGGATACACGCTACAAGACAGCCAAAGAAATGGTTAGGTATGTGAAGGGTCAAAAAGTTATAGCAGCAATCTCCCTCACCAAGCAAAGTGAGAAGAATAAGAGCACCACATTGAAGCTGCCCACCAACACCCGTTGGGGTGGTGTTGTCACGCTGCAGCATACATGATGGACCACAAGTATGCTGGCAAGAGAATCCTGTCTGGTGCATAGATCAACAAGGCCTATGCTGTCATCACTACCGTGTCTCGTCACCTTGGCCTGGATAATGGCAAGGTTCTTGGCAGTCTGGCAAAGTACACTTCCAAGCAAGGACTTTGGGATGGAGTTGCTATATGGCAGTTTTGCCAACATATCTCATCAGCCACCTGGTGGAAGGGACTTGTGGATCTGAGGCTCTTTCCCCTGTTGCGTACATCATCCTCCAAATCCCACCAACATCAGCCGCCTCAGAGTGCAACTGGATCTTGTTTGGGAACACACACACCAAAGCACACAACAGGCTGACCAATACAAGGGTTGAACAATTGGAGTCCATCCTGGCAAATTTGAGGCTTTTTGAGCCTGACAACAAGCCATCCTCAACAAGGTTGGAAAGTGACAGTGAAGATGAGGCCCCAGAGTCTGATGTTCAAAAAGTGGACATTGAGGATGTCCAGGGAGAAGACAAGGAAGCCTGAGAGGAAGACAACCAAAGCTTTAGTTTCTTGACTACCACTTTACAGTTGTATGTTGAAAACGTTTTTGGGTGATGCGATGTATCATTGGGGATCATTCAATATTCCCTTTCTGTTCAATTCGGAACAAACGTTTTTTTTTCTGTTGGAAGGATTTAATCATTTGCAATTATCTTTACTTATGATAAGGTAAAATGTTTATGTTTCTGTCTCCATATGATATGGTAAATATATCCAATGCAAAACACACCTACAGTTAAATGGTATTAATATTAATTTGCATATATTTCCATTAATTCCCATATATTCCCGTTAATTCCCACGGAAGGTTCCCACCCCTGAATATTCCCCAAAATGTGCAACCCTACCGCCAACGCAGGAACATTGCCTTCAGATTTCAATTGGGCTTTAGTGCTGAACTTCCTACGACATGCATTGAATAGAGCCCTAAGTCATGCCAACAGAAAACATGGTTCTTGGTAGTCTTGACACGTGACAATGGTCACAACCATATCAGTTGAAGAATTGAAGCTACAAGCAAAGGAAACCGTGAAGGGCATTGAAGGAGAATACTTTTAAATCAGATCATTGTTACGATTTTGTTCACTGGATTTGCACATTCCCTGTGAAAGCACTACTTTATTCTGGTGTGTTATAAAGACGCTGTTTGGTAAGTTGCTCACAACAGTAGAAAGCTGGCCGAGAGGCTCATTTAAACTGACAAGTAACTTGTCTGCAACTTGCCTGCAACTTTCATACTTGATTGTGATATCCAGATAATAAGCAGCTGAGGTACTCCACTACATCCTTGATTCTGACTAAAGAACATAAGTATTCAGTTCCAACGCACAAACGCCAACATCCTTTCTCACAAAAAAAAAAGCATCACAGATAAAAAGATCTACATGGAACACACAACTTAGTGTTTGTACCTTTTGAAGCTTTAACAAGGCTTACGCACGAGTATGAGTGCCTCAACTGCTTATGCATATCCCACCGGTTGGACAGTTAACACTTTATAATAGTTCAATAATAATGTTATTATATTTACATTATCATATATCTTTAAAAATATATATATATATCAAATACAATTACAAATTCAGTACATTACGTTGTACATAACATGGATTTATACAAACAGTATCAAAAAGTACCGTAACCATATAAAAATCGCAAAAAACTTCAGAAAAGTGCTGTTCTGCAGAACCTGACCAGTACCGATATATAATGCAAAGCTAATTTGTCCTGGGATATAAACATTGAGTTGTTATTTTACCTGAAATGCACAAGGACCAACACTCCGACAATTAATCCACACATAAAACGGCCAACCGAATCGTTTCTAGTCATCTCTCCTCCTTCCAGGCCTTTTCATTGTTTAATTTATATGGTGATTGCATCTAAACTTTCATTGTATTACCACGACTACCGTCAAAACAATTCATCTTTCATTCACCCACGTGGGTATAACAAATGAGGAGATGGCACGTGGATATCTGCTTCTATAAACCAATGAGGAGAGGGAGAGGCAGGACTTGCAGTGCGATTTGCATCAGAAATAGGAATGAGTTCTATTTTAGCCCTTGGCGTCGCAGACGCTCTTTGGTCTTGGCCATAGTGGAGTTTGGAGTGTGACTGTTTGAGGTTGTAGACAGGTGTATTTTATACTGATAACAAGTTCAAACAGGTGCCATTAATACAGGTAACGAGGTGAGGACAGAGGAGCCTCTTAAAGAAGAAGTTACAGGTCTGTGAGTGCCAGAAATATTTGTTTGTAGATGACCAAATACTTATTTTCCACCATAATTTGCAAATAAATTCATTAAAAATCCTACAATGTGATTTTCTTGATTTTTCTTCTCTCATTTTGTCTGTCATCGTTGAAGTGTACCTATGATGAAAATTACAGGCCTCTCTCATCTTTTTAAGTGGGAGAATTTGCACAATTGGTGGCTGACTAAATACTTTTTTGCCCCACTATAGCTGAATAGCTACTTTACTGGTGCCAAGATTTTACTGTAGCTACCTGTCAGCAAATATAATTACAGTTTTTCTCAATTGCTAAAACACTAAAACCCATTGGCTGAACAAAGTTCTCAGTTGCCTGGACTCATTTAGCTAATTATGCACTCTGTTGTCAATACCTTAAACCATTTCACATGGTAAAACACAATTTGCAGATCTCACTTAGACTTTTCAGCAAAACTTTAAACACATTCTCATTCTCAAAACACATTTAGCACTCTAATGCACATGTCATCCATACTGGTAAACACAAGTGGCAACAATCAAATACAAATAGAGAAGACATGTAATTTGAACACAACCACTCAAAATTGATTTAACCTGTTTCAAATGATGCGACACAACCAATATTAGCCAGTTCAGAGAGAAAAGAGGTTGTTGAAGGTGGGAAGGAGAAAGTCTGAGAATGGATAGAAGAAACAATGTACGAGGACGAGTGCGTATGCGAGGTGGGCGACATGGAGGAGGAGGGCAAGAAAGAAGAAGAGGAGGACGAAGAGGAAGAGGAAGACAAAGAGTGGAAATATCTGATGAAATTCGAGCAACAGTTATAGACCATGTTCTTGTCCATGGACTGACAATGAGGGAAGCAGGACTTAGAGTGCAACCCAATTTGAGCCGATTTTATGTGTCCAACATAGTAAGGACATTCAGAGAAGCGAACAGGTACAGGATACTACTGTATTTTTGTAACTACAAATTTATGCAGCTATATGGATATATATGCAGCTGTTTCAATAGACATTTGTAAAGTTAACACTGTATGTATTGTACTGCATGAATATGTTTTGTAACTGCACAACTACTTTTTGTAGAATTGCAAGGCTGCCACATGCAGGTGGAAGGACAGCTATGTTCACTCAGGAGCAAGAGGCCGTTATAGTTGGCATGGTCCTTCAAGATAATACAATACGACTCAGAGAAATCCAGGAACGAGTGATACAAGACAACACACACTTCCTAAGAATCGACAGTGTGAGCATTTCCACAATTGACCGTGTCCTCCATCGTAACAGGATGCGAATGAAACAAGTATACAGAGTACCTTTTGAGCGCAACTCACCAAGGGTGAAAGAACTGCGAGCTCAGTATGTGGAAGTAAGTGTACATTCAGAAACATTTACTGTAATCCAGATTGTCTACAATACTAACACATACTATGTGAATGACATTACTCTTCAGTACATGCAATGTATGTGAATCAGAAACCTAATTGTACTCTACAGTATAGCACTGTCTCTGTACGACTTACACAACCCTACATACAGTATATTGTATTTCTACACAGACAATATTTAACTTGGAATCCTTGGACAGACCCCATGAGTTCATCTTTGTCGATGAAGCAGGCTTCAATCTAACAAAGAGGAGAAGGAGAGGCCGAAACATGATTGGACAGCGGGCCATTGTTGAAGTCCCTGGTCAACGAGGTGGCAATGTCACAATCTGTGCTGCTATCAGCAACCATGGTGTTCTACATCACCATGTTATACTCGGGCCATATAACACCCACCACCTTCTAAGATTTATTGCCAATCTAAGAGATATTTTATTTGAGCAGCAGGTTCAAGAGCAGCAGGGTCAAGAGCTAAATGAGAATCCCATTCCCACCTATGTGATAGTGTGGGACAATGTCAGTTTCCACCGAGCTGCTCAGGTAAGGGAATGGTTTAACATCAATGGGCAGTTTATGAACCTGTACCTCCCTCCACACTTGCCTTTCCTGAATCCGATTGAGGAGTTTTTCTCCTCTTGGAGATGGAAAGTGTATGATAGACAACCCTACACCAGAGTAAATCTGCTGCACGCCATGGATTTAGCCTGTGGTGATATAGGTGAGGAATCATGTCAGGGCTGGATACGGCACACAAGAGGCTTCTTCGCCCCGTTGCCTCAGGAGGAACAATATTGATTGTGATGTCGATGAAGTGCTCTGGCCTGACCCAGCCCAAAGACAAGAAGAAGCACATTGATCACATGTTTGCTTCTTTGATTTTTGTCCCTTTTAGTATTGTATACTTTAGTACAGTGCATTGTAGGCTGAATACTGTACAATGGGCAAATTGTATTGCCCTGAACATTGTGCTTTCCATTTATTAACAGTACTGACTGCTCAATAGATTTTGACTGGTTGCAGGTTCATATCAACAAAGAACAAGAATTACAGTCAAAGGACAAGTTTGTGAGATGCACGGTGAAGTACTGTAAAAATAGGGGTACAAGGAGGAGGAAGAACAAAAAACTAAATTGCAAAGAGCAAAGCAGAGTAGTAATTTCTGATCAATTTTGAGCTACTATGATAGAGCATGTTTTCGTTAATCAAAAGACAATGACGGAAAAATATGAATATTTTTTTAGATTAAAAATGTACTTCTCCCTGAGAATTGTATGTTTTGAACAATGTGTTTCTATTTTTCAGTGTTATTGTTTACTGACTGTTTGAGAGTGTATATCATTTTCATCACTTTGTTTATGATTTGAGAGCAGAGTTTGATTTTGAACACAGGTAAAACTGTTTTGAGGCGAATGTTTCATTTTGCAAGAGGAGTCAGAGGTTATGTAAATATTGCTTGAAGATGAGGTTTTGTGTTTAATGTTTTCAGGAAATGGAGCAAGGTTTCAGAAATTGTGTTTTAGCAATTGAGAAAAACTGTAAAATAATACACTATTAATCTATGGGAAAGATACTTATATTTCCTGTTTCATCTGTGTCTGGTGTTACCGTAGCTAGGGCTGGCTAGCTAGGGCTTCAGCCAGCATGGTACAAAAGGGTGGAAGGCGTCGTTTAAAACTCTGACGCAGTTGTCATGTCAACACATCTGTCAATGCTGCTGTGAATTGTGTCCTTAAAGACTTTCCAAACGGGAAATGTATTTAAAAAAAATTGTTTTACATCATTGATTCAATTTCAATGTTGCTTTATGTATCACCTAACTGCTCACTGCATCCCAGTTTCTTGACACAGGTGTTTCAAGGAGAGCTCAGTTAAGATGAGTTCATAAATTGAAGCTCCCCTCCCACTCAGCCTGTTTTTTCAAACTTCCTGGTAGTTAGCCATTAGAGAGAGTACTTTTTCTCAAATTTTGAGCATTTCTATCCCCCCAAAATAGTATGGGTGATATTTGACTTACTCAAAAGGACATTTTATATGGGAATCAGAATGACTGTTCGAACAGCATGGAAGTGAATTAAAACCCAATTTATGTTTAAATTAACCCATGTTTGGGTAATCAGGTTATTTTCAGGTGTGGCTTTCAGTTGTTTTTGGCCACCCTATGGGATTAAATGCAATTCTAGTTCACCATGTTAAGTTCATTTAACTTTTCCTTGAATATTTCTGGATATCACTTATCCTAATATCAAATGAATAATACTATATAAGTGTTATAACAAAGTGGTAGCTCCCCCAATATTGGGATATGCGTAGGTTCTTAACCTCTTAGAAACTCATAGTCATACTTCATTTTTTGATAAACTTTCCAAATCGCACCAAATCAAAATAAGCTAGACAAGGTGGTCTGTAAAATTAATTATGTGAGAAATGTTGGTGGAAACGATGTATTCTCAAATATTGATCTAATAACTATCATATAGAGGTAAACTTTGAGTCACGCGATGACTCACTGGGAAAGCATACAGTTTATCAGGCTACAGATGAGAGAAATTATCAGGTAAAGTATTTAAACAAACATACTTTAAAGTACTACTGAAGTTTTTTTTTTGGGGGGGGGGGGGGGGGGGGGGGAGGTATTTGTACTGTACTATTTATATTTTTGACAACATTTACTTTTACTTTTACTGACACGCAAAAGTACTTGTTTTGAACGCTTAGCAGGACAGGAAAATTGTCCAATTCCCCCCTCAACAGACCAACCCTGGTCATCCCTATTGCCTATGATCTGCAGACTCACTAAACACAAATGCTATGTTTGTAAATGGTGTCTGAGTGTTGGAGTGTACCCCCCCCAAATGTAAAAATAAATAAAATAAAAACATTGTGCCGTCTGTTTTGATTAATATAAGGAATTTGACATTATATCTATATTTACTTTTACTTTTGATACATTTCAGCAATTACATGTATTTTTGATACTTATGTATGGGTGATTCTCCAACTTCGGGCACTTTGACCCGGCAAGCTTTCAGAAATTAAAATGTATTGAAAAAAACAACATTTTACCAGTATTATAATTGTTTTTGATTTGTCTAGACATAATATCTGATAATGGCTGCGATCGTACTATTCAGGAATGTATATATTTTTGTTATTTTCATCAGATAGCCATAGACAAATATCATATACATCACGTATTTAAACATCAATTTTAGTTGAAAATGAAATATCATACAATTAATGTATATCAAATGTCTTATACCTTTGTACATTAACTTGCATTGAATGCTATTTTCTGGGGCGGCAGGTAGCCCAGTGGTTAGCGTGTTGGGCCAGTAACAGAAAGGTTGCTAGATCAAATCCCCAAGCTGACAAAGATAGAAAAATCTGTTATTCTGCCCCTGAACAAGGCAGTTAACCCACTGTTCCTAAGCCATCATTGTAAATAAGAAGTTTATAATTGACTTGCCTAGTTCAATAAAAAAAAATGTAAGTACTTTTTAAGGTTAATTCAACACTACGCCTGAATGTATAAACTTGCCTTTGTGACAGCTGAACACATGTATTTATTATACCACCCAAACTTTTTGGGAGATTATGATAACCGCCATATGATTTCCCTATCTAAAACAGATCAATCAATGTAATTATACATAATATACTAATTTACCTTAAAAAATATGGGTGTGGTGGAAATGACAAGGTGTGGTGGAATTGACGTCTATGTAAAAAAAAAAAAAAAAAAAAAAACGGATGAAAACAATAGTTTATTGCAAACATTTTGAACAACAACCATTGTCTGAAATTAATTAAATGTTTAACAAAGTAAGATTCCAAAAGTAGCCGATGGGCAGAGCTCAAGGAAGTAGACCAGTGTTTTTGAGAGATGAGCCCAGATTGCAGAGGGATCATCCGCATAGAAGAGCTCAGTGAGCAAAATGACAAAAATGACAAAAATGCTATTTCAGAATGTGGGTGTGGTCAATATGCACGATGATCTCTTTCTGCAGATTCTCTTTTAATTCTCTCAATGTGCCACACATCTTTTATTTAACTGTCAAATATACAGGGAACTTATCCATGTTTCCCCCCTTTGTTTTCAGCTTTGTTTTTCCACTCAAACCACCATGTCTGCTCACCAGCATCAAAGTCAGATTTAAGCTCTTTTGCTTGGCAAAAGGGAGCACTCTGTGTTCATGCACTCTTTCTTCAGGTTCTCACAGCACAAAGACTTAATTAGCTTCTCATTGTTTGCTGCAGCTGATCACTTTGTGATGCTGTAGTTTGTCTGCCATGAACTGGAGGTTGGCGTGGGTTTTGCAGAGGTATGTATCCCTATCCTGGACTGTTGGCTTGACAACCCAAAAAAGACATATTTTGCAGAATTCATAGTTGGACATTTTAATCTCTGAATATTCCCTCTTAAACTTCTGATAAAGGTTTTGAATTGTGCCATTCAAGAAGCGCTTCTGCTTTTTCTTTTCTTGTGTGTCCTTTTTCCCTGTTGTTGCTCTACTGTTGACGTCACGCTCATAGAATCTAGTGATTTTCTCTTCTGTGGCTGTGCTAATTATGTTACACTGCTTTTTCCTGGAGTATTGAAGACTTGTTGGCCTGTTTTCATTTTGCCCTCATTGCTTTTGCTGAAAATCCTTGGCACTGCGCATTTTTCGATACTTTTGCTTTAACTCTGTAATGATGGCATTTTGACACAATAAAATCCTTCTCAAGTTCTTCGGGTGTTCCCTTCATTTTCTATTTTGTCTTTTTGTCTTTGGGGAATATTGTCTCTCCATTTTCTTCATCAGTTGATCATACCTTTTTTTGTATTTCTCAGTTTTCCGTTAAGCATTATCAAGTTTGACATTTGTCATGCAAAGATCTCTATGTATTTGAGCGACCTCTTCCAACCTTTTTCCTTCCAGCAAGTATTCAACTTCTCATTCCTGTTGCAGATGATGGGGAAGGGGTATCAGGGCATGCATCAGGAGCAGGTAAGTTAGGCGCAGGTATGATGGCCTCATGTTCTGGCTACAAGTCATCAGGTGTCTGATAGGTTGGTCGCAATTGCAACTGTTCTCTTTAAAGTCTGTCTTCTATTCCATTGTTTGCATTTCCATTGCCATCTCTTGCTTCTTTGTTCTCGCTTTGAAAGCTCAGAGATAGATTTCACTTCTCCCTTCAAACTTTTTCTTCCAGTATCACTGTCTTTTTGCCGATGTCCCTGGTATCGTATAGGATTATTTTTTATTTTGCTTCTAAGTCTGTGACCTCTTCTAAAAACAAAGATAAGTACTATTTATGGTGGGGAAAATGTGCTTATTGTTTTCATGTGGATTACTGAATATTCACATTAAAATATGTCTCCAATTGGGTGGAAACCTAGCTACTGTTCCATAATTTAAGAGTTGCTTTGGGAGTAATACTATATGGGTGATTCTACAGAAGTGGTGCAAATTGTGCAATGAATACTCAGGGAGAAAAAGGTGTAGATTCACGCGCAGGGCACGGCAGGTGTTTATATCGCCCTCACAGAAGGCAGGAATCGTGGTCACAGGCAGACAATGGTCACACACAGGTAGGCAAACAGGCAGGTTTTGGTATTTATGTATTGGATAACTGCACAATCATTTCTTTTTTTGGGGGGTCTTGGGCTGATTAAATGTCATTAATGTAGGGCTCATAAAATGTATTGAATATATGGCTCGTCAGGCTCAGGTAGCATCTGGTATGAATTTTGATGTGGATCAAAGCTTTAATCAAATCCAGACATAATTATATGCTTTATAATGCTTTAGAATGACACTTCCGGTTTTGATGGGAAATTCCGGGTTTCCAGGGAGACAAGTTATTTATTCTCGGGATGGAACATTTTTTAAATATCAGGAAAATATTCAACCCTTTCGGTCACTACCGAAACAGTTGCAAAAATGTGAGAAGCATGCACAGTATTGATCATTTTCAATAACGTTCTATTACAAATAAATGATAGAACCTTTATTTGCATACAATATTACACAAATTGTTTGCATAAAACATTCACAAAATAGTAAAAAACTGATTTTTAACCAGAATTTCAAAAGCTTTACATTTAATTTAGTGAAATAGGATCTCTATTGTTCTCTGTAAAATGTAAAATGTTGATTGTATGAATCTGAAACTTATTGATTGATTGAATTACTTATGCATCTAATTAAATATGTTAGATGTTTAAATTGTAACTTTTCCTATTTTTAATTTGACAAAACAACAGACGTTCCAGTAAAGACATCATTGTTTTTGTTGTGACCTGGCCTCTACAGTGCCTTGCAAAAGTATTCATCCCCCTTGGCGTTTTTCCTATTTTGTTGCATTACAACCTGTCATTTAAATTGATTTTGATTTGAATTTCATGTAATACACAAGATAGTCCAAATTGGTGAAGTGAAATGAAAAAAATTACTTCTTTAAAAAAATTAAAATAAAGATAAAACTGAAAAGTGGTGCGTGCATACAGTGGTGCAAAAAAAGTATTTTGTCAGCCACCAATTGTGCAAGTTCTCCCACTTAAAAAGATGAGAGAGGCCTGTATTTTTCATCAAAGGTACACTTCAACTATGACAGACAAAATGAGGAATAGAAATCCAGAAAATCATATTGTAGGATTTTAAATGAATTGATTTGCAAATTATGGTGGAAAATAAGTATTTGGTTAAATACAAACAAGAAAGATTTCTGGCTCTCACAGACCTGTAACTTTAAGAGGCTCCTCTGTCCTCCACTCGTTACCTGTATTAATGGCACCTGTTTGAACTTGTTATCAGTATAAAAGACACCTGTCCACAACCTCAAACAGTCACACCCCAAACTCCACTATGGCCAAGACCAAAGAGCTGTCAAAGGACACCAGAAACAAAATTGTAGACCTGCACCAGGCTGGGAAGACTGAATCTGCAATAGGTAAGCAGCTTGGTTTGAAGAAATCGACTGTGGGAGCAATTATTAGGAAATGGAAGACATACAAGACCACTGATAATCTCCCTCGATCTGGGGCTCCACGCAAGATCTCACCCCATGGGGTCAAACACACCGCCCGGGCAACGAAGGAGTGGCTTCGTAAGAAGCATTTCAAGGTCCTGGAGTGGCCTAGCCAGTCTCCAGATCTCAACCCCATAGAAAATCTTTGGAGGGAGTTGAAAGTCCGTGTTGCCCAGCAACAGCCCCAAAACATCACTGCTCTAGAGGAGATCTGCACAGTGTATGAAAACCTTGTGAAGACTTACAGAAAACATTTGACCTCTGTCATTGCCAACAAAGGGTATATAACAAAGTATTGAGAAACTTTTGTTATTGACCAAATATTTATTTTCCACCATTTGCAAATAAATTCATTAAAAATCCTACAATGTGATTTTCTGGATTATTTTTCCTCATTTTGTCTGTCATAGTTGAAGTGTACCTATGATGAAAATTACAGGCCTCTCTCATCTTTTTAAGTGGGAGAACTTGCACAATTGGTGGCTGACTAAATACTTTTTTGCCCCACTGTTTGCCCCACTGTAGGATATCCCCCGGCTGTTACTGCAGATAGACTTTGTCACCCTTGTTTTTATAGATGGTGACAATATTTGCATCCCTCCACTGTTGGGGGATGAAACCAGTCCCAAACCTCAGTTATGCACTGGTGAATCTTTCTGGTGCAGAAGTAACCTAACTGGTCGAGGTCTTGAATGGGTGGACGGACAGGCAGTTCTTCCAGGATGCAGTGGTCTGTAGGAGAATGCTGATTGAGTAGTGCTTCAAAGTGGCACACTTCATTAGGATCTGGTTTTGGTCCTTCAAGAGAGTCAGACCATCAGCTGTTTTCAGGGGGGTGATGGAGCGACTTCTAGGGCCATAGATGGCTTTAGTTGAGGTGCCGAATTTGTGCATTTCATTTTTGTCTGCATAAATTTGGATTTCCTGTGCCTTATTCATCCATCATTCGTTCTGCAGAGCATGCAAGATTGTTTGCACGTCATTGCTGGCGGAGGGTAGCAGATGTGGGGCTGTTGAGAGTAGCCCTGTGCACTTTGTGCATATTGTCCAGTAAGGCTGTGATGGTGTCAGAGTTCTCATCGAACCAGTCCTGATGTTTCCTACCTCTGAAGCCAATTGAGTGGAACTGATAAAGCACTGAGCTAATAGATACCCACTTCTGGTCCATGGGGTCCTCTGCACTCAGAAGAGGCTCAGTCTCCCTCAGTCTTTCATTGAGAGAGTACTCTTAGCCCTTTTTCATGATATCCAATTGGTAGTTACAGTCTTGTCTCATTGCTGCAACTCCCGTGCGGACTTGGGAGTGGCGAAGGTCGAGAGCAATGCATCCTCCGAAACACAACCCTGCCAAGCCACACTGCTTCTTGACACACTGCTCGCTTAACCCGGAAGCCAGCCGCACCAATGTGTCAGAGGAAACACTGTACAACTGGCGACCGGGGTCAGCGTGCATGCGCCCAGCCCGCCACAGGAGTTGACAAGGACATCCCGCTGGCCAAATCCTCCCCTAACCCTGATGACCCAGGGCCAATTGTGCGCTGCCTCATCGGTCTCCTGGTCTTAGGCGCCTGCGACACAGCCCGGGATCGAACCTGGATCTGTAGTGATGCCTCAAGCACTCCGATGCCTTAGACTGCTGTGCCAATTGGGAGGCCCAAGTCCTCCACAGTTTATTACCCAAGAGAGAGACAAGTGGCCCAGTTTGCAGATTATCTCTGTTATTGGGCCTCCTCCAAAAACTTTGCCTATGCTGTAAAAAAGCTACAGAGGAGCTTAACAGAGATCGAGAACCGGGTCAAGCTCAACCCCCTGACAACCCAGTGCGTCCTCTTCTCCAGAAACACCAAAAGAACCAAGCAAGTGCACCTTAAACTGTATGGACAGGCACTCCAGACAACCCCACAGGGTGGTCTTGGAGTGCCTGGAGAGGGAGGGAAGGAAGTCATTGAACCACCTGGGGTACTCTGCAGAAGAAAACCACTTTTAAAACAATTTTAGAGTGCATATCTGATGCATTTTATTGTGATGTTATCCACTCTTACTCCGGCTGATAGGCACGGCAATAGAAGCTGACATTTTAACAACCTAAACGCAGGTTTTATTGCACTTTAAATCCATAAAATTTGATTTTAATAAAATCAAGTTGAGAAAATAAAAATAAATAAAGGAGAACTCCACCTTGTACCTTGTACCTTGCCAAACCTGACCTTCGCCAGACCGATCCATGAAGAAGAGGGTTAGAAGAGGACAGGAAGCCCTACCAGTCCCAAAGTTCCTCGCTACAGGTCATAGAAAAGAGCAGAAGCGCTGAACTATCCATTCAGACGGCCCGCCTACCTATTGTAACTTTCTAATGGTGAAAGTCCCCACTGTTATGCCAAAGATAATAAAACAAAAACACTTTAGTAAATAATACTACATGTCCACAAAAATACTACAGTAAATACAACAGTTTGAGAAAAAAACTACAGTAAATACCGTAAAAATAACAATCATTTCATACCTTGAATACATTGAGACACAATCACCTATGTCTCATTTTTAATTCATGGGAATACTTGCTAAACAGAATTCCTAAATTAAACTAACTTTTAGCTGAATTCCTGGTGATTTTAGTCTTTTTAGTGAGTTTTGTATTTACACATTTTTTGCTAAAAACTTTGGGGGGCAAAATAAATCACTTGCGGGCCGGTTTTGACCTGTGGCCGACCCCTACATAATACAGTCATGTCCACAACACAACAGTAAATAATACTGTAGTGTTTTTGTGGACTATAGTATTTATACAATATTATACTATAGTATGTTTTACGTTAGTATATTTTAATGTGGATAATTGACCAATCACATTGCTGATCCGAAGTCATCTTGCATCTATGCCGCGGGCCCACACCCTGGCCTTCGTGCTCTGAAAAGTGACAGCCTGAAGAGAGCCTCAACCAGCCAGCAAGATGAATACGAAACAAGAACAAAGTGACCACAGTAGATTGCTGGCACCTTAATTGGAGAGGACGGGCTCATGGTAATGGCGTGGTTTCCATGTGTTTGATGCCATTCCATTCGCTCCGTTCCAGCCATTATTTTGAGCCGTCCTCCCCTCTGCAGCCTCCACTGGAGGTGATCATTTGAGGCTAATGCAGCGTGGACATGGCAACATTTTAGCCCTGATTTATACAAATATCATGTGTCTCAGACAAGTTTTCAAGAAGTTAGGCTAGTTAGGCAAATATTTACCATATTCATTATATTTCCCAGCATGCTCTACTACAGGTTGAGTTTTTGGAAACGTTTTTATCTGTGTTTTTGCATGCACATTGATTGATTAATCTCATGCTACACAAAGATAAATAGCATACATTTCAGTTATTTAGTTGTGTTACAGACTGCATTTAAAATAGTTTAAATTGAGTGTTTGTGTCTCTAATCTACACACATTACCCCATAATGTCAAACTGAAAAGTTTTTTTTAATTAATAAAAAATGTAAAGCTAAAATGTATTGAGTCATTAAGTACTCAACCCCTTTGTTATGGAAAACCTAAAGAAGTTTAGGAGTAAAAAAGTGCTTACGGTTTCCCCCAATCGTTTACACACTAAAATTGGAACTTGAAATGCAATCACCGAAACCTGAAACTCATATACCAAATCTCTAAACCAACTCTGCAAAATTGCAAGCACAATTCCTGCTTTACACTCAGTTTTCAATCCTATATCACACTTTTTGCAAAACACTACACACAGTTCTCTACATTAGGCACAACATTCACAATTAAAATCTCTTTAGTCCCGTTGGAAAGCAACACCAATCACAATGCCAAGCTATATACACCAATTGGCAACACCCACTTCTCACAGGTGTAAACACTCGTTGCTGAAATGTTCACATAGAAATCAGAGCTTTAGCACTGTAAAAGGCCACAGATGAGCTCTCCTGTTTTGGAGGGAAAAGGAGGTCAATGGTGAAGCAAGAGCTAGAGGGGAAGGAGTGAGAGGAAGAGGAGGACAAGGAAGGACAGTTGTCTCAGATGAGATCAGGGCCACATTGGTTGACCATGTGCTCAACCATGGATTGAGTATGAGGGAGGCTGGGCAGAGAGTTCAGCCCAACCTGAGCTACACGTTTGCATCTATCATCCGTACATTCAGGTATGACAACCGGTAAGTTACCTACCAACCACACTACGCTCTTTATGTATGTATACTGTAGTATACTGCAGTCTGACATGTCAGTAGGCCTATGTTACTCAGTGATTGTTGGCCAATGTTACAGTAAAGTCATTTCATATCGATAGAAAATAGATTATTTTAGCTTACTGTAACCAATCATATCATATTTGTGGATCTTCTGCAGAACTGAGATACGGCCAGGCCATGGTGGAAGACATCGGCTGTTCACACCAGAACAGGAGACCGCTATTGTGAACATGGTGGTGGCAAACAATACCATTAGACTACGAGAAATCCAGAACCACATAATTGCAGACAACACAATATTCAATGACATTCACCAGGTGGGCTTGTCTACATTGGACTGTGTATTACAGCGCAACCGAATCTGGATGAAACTGGTCTACAGGGTGTCATTTGAGCGAAACCCAGAGAGGGTTAAAGAACAGCACTATGAATTGACTGTATGTTTGTTTTACTCCATGTGTACCTCTGTGTTGTTATATGTGTCGGACTGCTTTGCTTTATCTTGGCCAGGTCGCAGTTGTAAATGAGAACTTGTTCTCAACTTGCCTACCTGGCTAAATAAAGGTGAAATAAAAAAATTAATGTGCAAATAAGTACTATACTGTGAATTTACTATCATATCAGCACTGTGTAGACACAGTACTGTAATCCAGTCTATTGTGCCTCACCATATTGACTGCTCTAGGTCGATGTCACTTGTTGTCTGTTTCAGAGAGTCTTGGAGCTGGATGCCTCTGCAATTCAGCACATTAAATTTACATGGATGAGGCTGGCTTCAACCTAGCCAAAAGAACGGGACGGAACGTTATTGGCCACTGTACCATTGTGAATGTCCCTGGACAGCGTGGAGGGAATATCACCATGTGCACAGCCGTTAGCCAGTAAGGCGTCCTCCATCACCATGCCAACCTTGGTCCCTACAACACCGCCATTCTCATCACATTCCTGGACACACTACATGGCATCCTCATTCCAGCCGAGCAGAGGGGTGGACCAGAGCAGCCCAAGTATGTTGTCATCTGGGACAGCGTGAGTTTCCACCGAGGAGCTCTGGTCCGTAACTGGTTCATCGACCACCCACAATTTATTGTTCTATACCTCCCACCACATTCTCCATTCCTAAACCCAACTGAAGTTTTATTTCGGCATGGCGATGGAAGGTGTATGACCGCCATCCCCTCGCACGGATGCCTCTTCTCCAGGCAATGGAGGATGCATGTGGTGAAGTTGATGTGGGGGCTTTCAGCGGCTGGATCCGTCACTCCAGAAGATTCTTTCCCCACTGTTTAGCCAGGGAGAACATCGATTGTGATGTAGATGAAGTGCTGTGGCCAGACCGAAATAGGAAGCAGGATGCAGCCTGTCTTTTTTCTTACATTTTACATGTGTTTGTCTTTTTGTGTTAAGAGTTTTGAGAGAATGAGCCACTTTGATTTTGTCTTGTTGTACAGAAAACCCTTTCTTACTGAATGTTTTTCCTGGTTTTCTCCTGTTGGGTATGGAACGTGTTCCATACAAAACAATGTTCAAAAAGACTGCATTTTGGAAATAAATGAATGTTTTGTTACTGTATTGCATTTGTGTGTTTATGTAATATTTGAGTAGGTATACATTACTGTAACAATATTTTACAACTGACTACAGTGTAACACTGAAAAGGCATAAACCTCCTGGGATATTCAGTGTTTTGTGTTTAGCACATCAGTGTGTTATAGGTTGGTAGACAGATCTATTCATATGACGCGTGTGTTGGTTTGATGCAATAACAAAAACATTTTGGAAAGCGCTAAAGCAGTGGTTGCTTTTGCTAGAGTTTTGCATTTTGTTTAGAGTTTTGTGAAAATGGCTCAAAGATTCAGCAAACGTGTGTAAACAATTGTGGAAATCTATAACAAATCGCATAATAAGTTACATGGACTCATTCCGTGTTCAATAAGTGGTGAGCATACATACAATTATCTCCAAGGTCCCTCAATTGAGTAATGAATTTCAAACAAGGTACCAGGGAGGTTTTTCAATGTCTCGCGAAGAATAAAAAAAACAGATGCTGAATATCCCTTTGAGGACAGGTGAAGTTGTAAATTAGGTTTTGCATGGTGTATCAATACACCCAGTCACTAAGATACAGGCTTCCTTTCTAACTCAGTTGCCAGAGAGGAAGGAAACCACTCAGGGATTTCACCATGTGGCCAATGGAGATTTTAGAACAGTTAGAGTTTAATGGTTGTGATATGAGAACTGAGGATGGATCAACAACATAGTTACTCCACAATACTAACCTAAATGACAGCATAAAAAGGATGACGTTGTGAATGAGAATACAAATATTCCAAAACATACATCCTGTTTGCAACAAGGCACTAATACTGCAAAAAATGTGGCAAAGAAATTTAAGTTATAAGGAATAAAAATAATTATGTTTGGGGGAAATCCAACACATCACTGAGTACCACTATATATTTAAGCATAGTGGTGGCTGTATCATGTTATGGGTATGATTGTCATCGGCAAGGACTAGGACTTTTTTTAGGATAGAAAATAAATGGAATACAGCTATAAGCACAGGCAAAACCGTAGAGGAAAACCTGGTTCAGTTTGATTTCCAACAGACACGGAGACAAATTCACCTTTCAGCAGGACAATAACCTAAAACACAAGGCCAAATCTACACTTACCAAGTTGCTTACCAGGAATTTTCCTGAGTGGCCTAGTTAGTTAACTTTATTCAGCTTGAAAATATATGGTAAGATTTGAAAATGTCTGTCTAGCAATGATCAAGAATTAAAAACAATAATGCACAAGCCAGGTGTGCAAAGTTCTTAGAGACTTACCAAAAAAGACACTTCATCAAATTTGATATTTCAATCAGTAAATAGGCAAAAATGTAAATAAAAAAAACATTGACTGTCATTATGGGAATTGTGTCCATTTTTTATTCAGGCTGTAACACAACAAAATGTGAAGTAAGTTGAGGAGTACGAATACTTTCTGAACCCACTGTAGTCTCTCACGATGTTCCTAACCCTGGCAGTCATTCTGAATGTAGGCTGCAGGTGAATAAAAATGTCAACTGTTGGATATCCCACTGGCTGGATTCCAATTGGCATTACACTTCACTTTGCAAGTCAACATATTGTGACTTGCAGGTAGAGTTGTGAAATTCTGACAACTTTCCCCAATTTCAAAGGATTTCCAAAAATCCCAGTTGAAAACTTCCTGAAAAATAGACGAAATAAGCAGGACATTTTGGGAAAGTTACTGGAATTTTGCCACCCCACTTTCAGGCTGAGTGTGGCCTGCAAACAATGAGTTTCAGGCCACTGCATAAGACTAAGTCTCAAAATGTAATATGTACTGCATTGTCAGAGTTGCTTAAGAGCTCACACGGGGATTGCGACAGGACTGAAAAATAACAAATTCAACAACCATGTCTCTGTCACTAACAAATACAGTCATTGCTGGTAACTACAATTCACTCAAAAAGGCAAGGCACACTTGGAAATTATATTACAGTTTTTGCTTACACATTATTTCTGAAACCATGGCTCCTATTCTCTAGACTCTACACACAAAACGTCACATCTCTTGCAAAACCAAACATTACATTCAAAACCATTTTAACTCTTCTCAAAATGGTGTTTTTGCATCAAAACTATACCCACAATCCATCAAATGATTAGTTCTTATACACGCCAACTACACATGTTCAGTGGAGTCCACGGCAGTTTGTCATAGCACTCACATGTACATGTCTGTGTGTAACAGCTGTTGGTGGAAGAAGGTGTGCAGCGTGGTATGTGTTCGTCATTTTAATGGTAAAGCTGAACACTACACAACAAGCGAAACAACACCGTCAGGCGCAAACCACACTCAACAGAACTTAACTACCCACAAAACTCAGGTGGGAAAAGGCTACCTAAGTATGGTTCTCAATCAGAGACAACGATAGACAGCTGCCTCTGATTGAGAACCACTCCTGGCCAAACAACAAAGAAAAACAAAACATAGAAAATGAACATAGAATGCCCACCCTAGTCAGACCCTGGCCTAACCAAAATAGAGAATAAAAGCCTCTCTATGGCCAGGGCGTGACACTGTGCATAAAAATATACAGTATGTATTCAGATTCAGTATATATTTACACTATAAACAGAAATGCAAAGTGGGAAAAATCAAATGTATTTCTTTCTCAAAACATTGCATTTTCATCCAGATTTCGGGATGAACAATAACAGACAAAACAAATACAGTAGAAGATAAACAAACAGGCTGTCCTTGTCCTCCTCCTTGTCCTCTTCCTTGTCATTGTCCTCTTCCTCCTCCTACTCCTTGTCCCCCTCTCACTCTCATTCCTCTTCCTCTATCTCGCTCTCCAGAATTGGCCTCCATTGTTGTCCAAACCAAGAAAGCCAACCTGAAGCTTATTTATACTGCTCAAGCTCTGATTTCTAAGTGAAGAAATGAGCTATATGTGTTTTCAACTGGGTGTACGTAATCGGTGAATGAGTGTGGCATTTGGAATGGCAGTGTTTTCCAAATGAAACACAAGACCTGTTCGTTTTGAAAGATGTGTCTAATGTAGAGAACTGTGTTTAGTGTTTAGCAAAAAGTGTGTTTTACAATTGCAAACTGAGTGTAAAGCAGATAATGTGCTTGCAGTTTTGCAGACTTGGTCTGAAGATGAGGTACATGAGTTAATGGTTTCACTGAGTGTGCCTCAAGTACCACTTTTATTGTGCAAGCGATTGTAAAAAATTGTAAAGGCATGGCTTAGTGGGTGCATGGTTTTCAGTTAGTTATTTTTGACCAGCTGTAAGTGGGAGTGTTGTACCAGTTTAACTGGTCTATGGTAGAGGTGCATCATATTATAGGTGTGGCTTATTGGGGGGTCGGGGGGTCACTTATTGGGGGGTCATTTAACCAGGCAAGTCAGTTCAGAACAACTTCTTATTTACAATGTTTGGCCTAGGAACAGTGGGTTAACTGCCTTGTTCAGCGGCAGAACACCAGATTTGTACCTTTTCAGCTCAGGATTCGATCTAGCCACCTTTTGGTTACTGGCCAAACGCTCTTGCCCCCCTAGGCTACCTGCTGCCCTAGGCAGGGGGGATAAATGCAAGTACATTTTATTTGTATGAGAAAATACTAAATCCATTTATTGTAATTAAAATGTTACAAAATACATGAATTGTACTTCAGGCCAGTCAAATACAGATTACAAAAGGTATTGAAATACCTATATTAAATATAGAAATACTGCTCGTTGTTTGCACTAGCTGCCTGCACTGTGAATATGCAACAGTTTGCTAACCACTGTGCTTCCAGTAATGCACTGCAAATTCTATAAATACACCATGTTGCTGTAGTCAGTCAGGTGTTACAGTAATATTCCGCACGTTTGTGTTTCAGTAAAGTTCCTGTAAAGCTATAGTCATTTACTGGCTTCTGTGCTGCCAGTATTATTTCCAGTGTAGCCTACAACATAATTGCAAATACCAACCAGAGACTGTTAAACGGACGTTTGACTCACCCAGTAACCGCCAATAAAACAGAACTAGACTTATTCGACAGAAAGTCAAACTGCCCAACCAGATTTTCCTCTGACAATGGCTATAAGTTTCCCATCATATAAACTAACAATATCAGTTTTTTTGATTGGTGAAAAGCGCGTGATCTTGTTAGAATAGATATCCAAAGACGCATTCAGTAGGCTAGATAAGATATGACTTACCCCACATCTCAGAAGAAACGAGTCCTACATGGGAAAAGAACGGACTTCTCGCTCAATCTTTTGCTTTTCCATGTGTTCACTTTGTTGCTCTTCGTGTGGACCTAGAGTGAGTGTTTATGATAGCAGCGACAAATAGATACAGCGGCTTCGGAAGGAACCATAGCCAAAGAAAGGGGGAGATAAGTCCATCACAGCGGTTGTCCACAATCAGAAAATATATCTATTTTTAAACATTTAATCAGTATTACTTATATGTTAAAGCCTACGGTGGTTATCATTTGGAAGGGTGTTTCTTTATTGCATAATTTGTGCACAATGTCATTTCATTGCCAGTTATTCCCTCCCAATATCCAAAGATCAATAAACTGTTTATCTTGTGAGATTAATAGCCTATATCGTGCTTGAGAGGAACGGTGGTTAGAAGTTTGGAAATGCCAAGGAAACGTGACCACCTATGGCCCCTTATCCATCCCTCACCAGGACTCATATTACATCATTTATTTATTTTCGCACAAAAGCAATTTTTATTTCATTTGTCTCAACACACGTGGGTGAATGTCATTTATAATCAGGTTTCTTACTACAACTGAACGAAATTAGGCTTCTCCAGCGGGACACCTCTCCCGCTGTCCTGGAAATGGTTTAAATCTCTCTGGATGCTTAGTTTAATTAAATCCACGTAATTCATTACCAGCATTCACCTTTCAAAATACAATATGGACTGAAAGCTTAACATCACAAGTTATCAGGTTTTGAATAATCCGGTTTTGATTATTGATCAAGCACTCAAAGTGTATCTTATATTGTTACTTGGTTTGACAATGCCATGTACTTGTCAATCCACATGCTTTCAAGGCGGCAAAACGCCGTAGCTTTGAGTTGAACACGGTTGAGCGACCCTGTGAGTAAAAAACGCTCGAAATAGGATGTGCCGCGGGAGGCAGGCAATCAGTCAGAGCGTTGCTGTCTGTTCAGCACCACAAGCAGACGGCTTTGTTAAATCAGCACCATGGACAGCAACCACCCGGTCTCTCTCAACAACTGCCCAATTTATGGAAATTCTGCAATCCACTTGGCAGCATGCAAGCTATCACGTGTTAACATACAACGATATATATTTTTGGCCACTCTTAGACTTGGGGAGGAATTGTCTGGTGAACGAGATGACTCTTAGGCCAACCTCTGCCATTTATGCTCCGGTTACCACTTTCACACTCTCCAAGTTCTACCCTACAGCACTGCATTAAACGCCCTACAGTAAGTGGCTTCCAGGATCATGTAGCTTCAAGGAACCTAGGGTATTGCTGTAAAAGGCCTCCAGCAAGTAATTGCCCATTTATTCTACTCCTTTCACTGCGGGTGCTGAGGCTCCACTTTGGACTAGTTACACACTCTTTGTTCTTTTTTTTAAACACATCCATGTGTCTAGTTAGGGACAACACATGTTGTGTTACATTTAACATGATTCGTGTACATTTATCAACACATTTTGTGTCAATTCCTGCAATAAATGTGTTAAAAGCTGACAACTATACAACACAACCTGATGTTGTGTTAGATTATTGACCAATCACATTGCGGATCCGAAGTCGCATAGAAAAAATGTTGTGTTTTTTTTTTTTTAACACAGCTTTGTGTCTAGTTAAGGATCACACATTGTGTTACTTTTAACACAATCACTGTCTTGGCACATTAACACATGATCTGGGTACATTTTTCAACACAGTGATTATGTTCATCTTTTACTGCAGTGGGCTAAATCAGAATCAGACCGAGTGTTTCTTGGTAGTCTTAAACAAATTTCAAAAGCATATACCTCACACACATGGTTATGGGCTTAAGAAAAAGAAGACACCTTTACCATGTCAGATATAGAGTTGAACTCTATTCAATGTTGAGTTTGCATCCCAAAATTACACTTGATGTACATCACATAAGACTGAAATATAACACAACCATTTGACAGCGAAACACCAGATTTTGGGCTGGTTATTAATCCGTTTTTTAATCCGAAGTCGCTTAGAAAACATTTTGTGTTATTTTTTTTTTAACACATCTGTGTGTCTAGTTAACGTTGAGTTTGCATCCCAAAATTACACTTGATGTACATCAACCATTAACACAACCATGATTTATTACAAATAATGTTTTTTAATAATGAAATAATGAAATCCATGAGGCCACCATTGATTTGACTGCAGGAAACGACTACAGTAATACGACATGTGTCATCCATAACTATATACATGGATATGTAAAAACAAAAGGTGTTGTTTTACACATGCAGTGTTGTAATCCACTTTAAAATGATGCAAATGACTGGGGAAGAAGTGTAGATTTTTTTTTATTTAGAAGGTCATGAACAGTCAATCATGTTTTTCAGGAATTCTGATGATGTTTGGAAAACCAGATCAATCAATGTATGATGACCAAAGTATGAAAATGACTGTTTCTTCTACATTGATAAAGTTCGATCATAAACTTACTGGTCCCCCCCCCCCCCGGATTCCAGCCATTTGCTTTGTCAGTGGCTGTGACTTAGGATTCAGCCAGTAGATGTAAATTTGGAAGAGTGAATTAAATGGTAGGAGGGACATCCCAGCTTCAAGTGGTGTCACATTTCACATCCTGCTTCGCATAGGCAGAAGAGACATACTCCTGTGTCCGTGAGCATCAAGGCTTTCGCTCAATGCAAGTCATTTCGGTCTATCGATTTATAAGCGAAAATGTCCGCCGGAACCGGTACCTGAACCATACAGGTTCCCAAAACAGGGGACTTTACATCTAAGAGGATTTTAAGGAAACAAGGTGACATCATCTTAACGCTCATTTTAATACACCAATGGTACCATGATATTCTCTTACCTAATTTAAATAAGTACCGCCTTGTAACCAACGTCGGACAAGGCTTATTTGTAGTGGGGCGTAGTTTATATAGCTACTCTACTGGGTCTAACATTTGACTGTAGGGTGTCAGCAAATATAATTCAAAGTTGACCTTATTTATCTTTGGCAAAGATGCTTATACACTGCATGTGCAAAACATTATGAACACATGCTCTTTCCACAACATAGATTGACCAGGTGAATCTATGATCCTTTATTGATGTCAGTTGTTAAATTGACTTCAATCAGTGTAGTTGAAGGGGAGAAGACAGGTTAAAGAAGGATTTTTAAGCCTTGAGACATGGATTGTATAAGTGTGCAATTCAGAGAGTGAAATTCTGGACAAGTTTACGTGCTGCTATGTAGTTTGTTGCTAATGTTACTTTGCTACCTGCCAACTTTACTCCTTTTTAATAAAAAATTTTCCCGTTTCACTTTTTTCATTCAACTTTTTCACCCCTGACACAATCTGGACATGGTTCTACACGACCTCCACCAGCCGAAGCTAAGTAGTAACAGTAACATTATGCCTTCTAATTGCAGTCGCTGTACTCATAATATACAGGAGATCGATCGCCTTATGGTGAGGATAGCCGGGCTGAAAGCCCAGTTTTAGACGCAATCGTTAGGCAAGGGTAATTTAAGTGGAGGAAAGGATGAAACAGAGTCTGTGCCACCAATAAGTACAGAACGTAGTATAAATCCCCACGCACGGTCCCCGCAGCCGGACAATTTTCTAATTTCTTCTGGAAGGAAATGATTTAGGAATGCTCAACCGGTGTCGCTCATTCAGCCGACAGAAACATTCAACCGGTTTTCCCCATTAAGCAACGAGTCGGAGTCAGAGGCCAAGCTTTCTCTGGTCTCTCCACCACCCGTTATGGGGTCTGAGATGCCGAAGCCTTCCGCAATTAGCTCTGACAAATTTAAAACCCTAGTCATCAGCGACTCGATTGTCCGCAGTATTAGACTTAAAACGAATCATCCAGCGATCAAACACTGTTTACCATGGGGCAGAGCTACCGACATTAAGGCTAATCTGAAGATGGTGCTGGCTAAAGCTAAAACTGGCGAGTGTAGAGAGTATAGGGATATTGTTATCCACTTCAGCACCAACGATGTTAGGATGAAACAGTCAGAGGTCACCAAGCGCAACATAGCTTCATCGTGTAAATCAGCTAGAAAGATGTGTCGGCATCGAGTAACTGTCTCTGGCCCCCTCACAGTTAGGGGGAGTGATGAGCTCTACAGCAGAGTATCATAACTCAATCGCTGGTTGAAAACAGTTTTCTGCCCCTCCCAAAATATAGAATTTGTAGATAATTGGCACTCTTTCTGGGACTCACCCACAAACAGGACCAAGCATGGCCTGCTGAGGAGTGACGGACACTGTCCTAGCTGGAGGGGTGCTCTCATCTTATCTATGAACATAGACAGGGCTCTAACTCCTCTAGCTCCACAATGAGATGGGGAGCAGGCCAGGCAGTAGGCTGTTAGCCAGCCTGCCAGCTTAGTGGCGTCTGCCACTATCACAGTCAGCTCAGCTATCCCCATTGAGACGTGTCTGTGCCTCGATCTAGGTTGGGCAAAACTAAACATGGTGGTGTTCCCTCTAGCAATCTCACTGGAATAAAGACCTCCTCCATTCCTGTCATTACTGAAAGTGATTGTGAAATCTCACATCTCAAAATAGTGCTACTTAATGTTAGATCCCTCACTTCCAAGTCAGTTATAGTCAATGAACTAATCACTGATCATAATGTTGATGTGATTGGCCTGACAGAAACATGGCTTTAAGCCTGATGAATTTACTGTGTTAAATGAGGCCTCTCCTCCTGGTTACACTAGTGACCATATCCCTGCTCATCCTGCAAAGGCGGAGGTGTTGCTAACATTTACATTAGCAAATTTCAACTCACAAAAAAAGACTGCATTTTCTTCTTTTGGGTCATGAAATCTATGCAGTCTACTCAATCACTTTTTATAGCTACTGTTTACAGGCCTCCTGGGCCGTATACAGCGTTCCTCACTGAGTGCCCTGAATTCCTATCAGACCTTGTAGTCATGGCAGAAAATATTCAAATGTTTGGTGACTTGACTTTTCTATGTGAATATTACACAGACCCACTCTAAAAGGCTTTCGGAGACATCATCGACTCAGTGGGAGTTGTCCAACATGTCTCCGGACGTACTTACTGCCACAGTCATACTCTAGACCTAGTTTTGTCCTGTAGATTAAATATTGTGGATCTTAATGTTTTTCCTCATAATCCTGGACTATCGAACCACCATTTTATTACGTTTGCAATCGCAACAAATATTCTGCTCAGACCCAAACCAAGGATAATCACAATCCGTGCTACAAATTCTCGGACAACCCGAAGATTCCTAGATTCCCTTCCAGACTCCCTCACCTACCGAAGGACGTCAGAGTACAAAAATCGGTTAACCACCCGAGGAACTCAATTTCACTTTGCGTAATACCCTAGACGCAGTCGTACACCCCTAAAAAAAAAACATTTCTCGTAAGAAACTAGCTCCCTGGTATACAGAAAATACCCGAGCCCTGAAGCAAGGTTCCAGACAATTGGAACGGAAATGGCGCTACACCAAACTGGAAGTCTTCCGATTAGCTTGGAAAGACAGTACGGTACAGTATTGAAGAGCCCTCACTGCTGCACGATCATACTATATTTCCAACTTAATTGAGGAAAATAAGAACAATCCAAAATGTATTTTTATACTGTCGCAAAGCTAACTAAAATGCAGCATTCCCCAAGAGAGGATGTCTTTCACTTCAGCAGTGATAAATTAATGAACGTCTTTGACAAAAAGATCATGATCATTAGAAAGCAAATTACGGACTCCTCGTTACGTAAATCTGTGTATTTCTCCAAAGCTCAGTTGTCCTGAGTTTGCACAACACTGCCAGGAATTTTGTTAAACATAATAAACGCCTCCATATTGTAACGAGTACGCTAAAAGTCGGGAAGCAAGTTCAGTGAGTGAATACGTTTAATAACTAAATGAACAAAACCGACAGAAACAATGACGACTGGGGAAGAAACCAAAGGGAGTGACATAGGTTTTGGCAAAGGTTTTACTTTTAAACTTGGACTAAAAATACATGCTAGTTCTAGGTCCCAAGAAACAAAGAGATCTTCTGTTTGATTTGACAATTAAACTTGATGGTTGTACAGTTGTCTCGAATACAATTGTGAAGGACCTCTGCGTTACTCTGGACCCTTATCTCTCTTTTGACGAACATATTAAGAGTGCTTTCCATCTACGTAACATTGCATAAATCAGAAACTTCCTGTCCAAAATTTATGCAGAAAAATGAATCCATGCTTTTGTCACTTCTAGATTAGACTACTGCAGTGCTATACTTTCAATTTTCCTGGAAAAAACACGAAATAATCTCCAGTTAGTGCTAAACACGGCTGCTAGAATCTTACTAGGGGGCGGCAGGGTAGCCTAGTGGTTAGAGCGTTGGACTAGTAACCTGAAGGTTTCAAGTTCAAACCACCGAGCTGACAAGGTACAAATCTGTCATTCTGCCCCTGAACAGGCAGTTAACCCACTGGATTCCTGTTAAGGCTAGGGCTAATTTCAAGATTTTACTGCTAACCTACAAAGCATTACATAGGTAGGAGCAAGCCTACAGTGCCTTGCGAAAGTATTCGGCCCCCTTGAACTTTGCGACCTTTTGCCACATTTCAGGCTTCAAACATAAAGATATAAAACTGTATTTGTTGTGAAGAATCAACAACAAGTGGGACACAATCATGAAGTGGAACGACATTTATTGGATATTTCAAACTTTTTTAACAAATCAAAAACTGAAAAATTGGGCGTGCTTTCGCAAGGCACTGTATCTTTCCGATTTGGTCCTGCCGGGCATACCTACACGTACGCTACGGTCACAAGACGCAGGCTTCCTTATTGTCCTTATAATTTCTAAGCAAACAGCTGGAAGTAGGTCTTTCTTCTGCAGAGCTCAATGTTTATGGAATGGCTGCGACCTTTAAGTCTTTATTGAAGACATCTCTTCAGTAGGTCCTATGATTGAGGGTAGTCTGGCCCAGGTGTGTGAAGGTGAACGGAAAGACACTGGAGCAACAAACTGCCTTGCTGTCTCTGCCTGGCCGGTTCCCCTCTCTCCACCGGGATTCTCTGCCTCTCCATGTCTGGTGTCCCAGCAATAGGGCATAGTGTGGTCGTTGGTGGTGGTCGATGGTGGTGAGTCCGAAGGTTCTGAGAATAGGGGTGTCAAAATACCATTCAAGTACTGGCTTTCCTTTCCATCTTGTGGATGTTGGTGACCAAGTTGGATAGTCCCTGTGCCCTAATGATGTTAAGGATGTCTGGGACCCCCTTCCCACTTTTCTCAATTGCTTTTTACAGGGTTCTGCACTTGAGTTGCTCCATCTGGCTCCTATAAACATAGGTGAACATCATGCGTTCAATCTTCTTGCCAGTAGCTCTGTCTGGGGGAAATACCCTGCCTAGGTATAGGAGAATGTGGAGAATGATTGCCTTCAGGACCATGATCTTACCTGTTATTTTGAGGGACCGTGCACTCCTTTTCCAGACCTTCTGTTGGATGTGGTGGATGATCTCCTCCCAGCTAACAGAGCCACCTCCATCCCTCTGGATTGTGACCCCAAGCAGCTTGATGGTTTCTGTTTTGACAGGGAAAGAGGTGTTGAGAGTCTCATGCCAGTCCTGTGACCGGTGCAGTTCACTCTTACCCCTGTTGACGAGGGAACCAGTGGCTGCACAGTAGTCGTGCACCACTTTTGTTGTCCATGTCCACCACTTTAAGCTTCACCCCCTGGGCTGCTGGCATCTGGTAGTCAGGGATTCCTGGTGTGGACCTGATCTTCTGGAGGAAAGACTCCGCAGAGTCTGTGAGGGTGTTGTTTACCCAAACTCTGCTTGTGAATGTTCTAGTTCCGTCCAGTGGATAAGGTGTTAGGGAAGTTCATCTTGGTTAGCACCCTCTGTAGGAAGCCATGACTGACTCTGTCTAAAGCTTTTTCCTGGTCTAGGCTGAAAAGGCCCAAAGAGGACCTTCGCTCCTGGGAGTGCTTGATGAGATCTCTCACCAGGAGCAGGTTGTCATTGATGGACCTACCGGGGATGTTGCAGGTCTGGACTGGGGCTATTACTGAGGGGAGGTGTGTCTGGAACCATTTGGTGATGGTCTTGGTCATGATTTTATAGTTGACAGAGAGGAGCTTAATAGGGCACCAGTTCCGGAGATTCTTGAGGTCCTCTTTCTTGGGGATAAGAGAGACCCTACGCTGTTGTACTCTTTTCATTGTTTACTGCTCTGAACACCTTCATGTCATCATTGAGGAGGTCCCAGAAGGTCTGATAGAACTCTCCTGTGCTTTATATTTGTTCAGGGAGCTCCTCTGCGCTTAGGTCTGGGATCTCACTCTTTCCACCCTCTGTGACTCTGTCTAGCACATCTAGGAAGGAGGCCATGAGAGTTTCGATGGCAGGCTTGATGTCAAACATCCTACCGTAGATGTCATGTGCCACCCCCAGGATGTCCTCATTGTTGGTCACAGAGCTCTTTCAAAGTTCTCCACTCCAGGTAGCGTCTGGAGAAGGAGATTTTGACTGCTGGGCCCTGAAGGATATATGTACTGTATTCATCCTCCAAGACCACCTACCTACTCTCACTAGGCCTTCCCAATCTATGGACATGGTCAGCTTCCTGTGGTCTGAGAAGTGCAACTTCTGGCTTGTCAGGTAGCACATTTTCAGAGTCATATAAGAACTGGAGTTGTGAGTTGTGAGGGTTTTCCGGTTGTATGGCCTCTCTTGAAATCGGCTCCCCTTATGACCAGGGCTTTGGAGGGAGTGGAGGTGGCAAGGAAGGGATTTGTTGGGGGTGCAAAGTTGGAGAGGCCGGCAGGGTTAGGGGCTTGGGAGGTGACAGGGGTGGGGGCTGTTTCATTACTAGCCATTTTCGTGCACCAACCCAGACGTTGTCTTTGTCCTGGTGGTGGTTGTTGCTGCTACCCGGCGATTGGCGGCTTCGTCTTCGGCAGCCTCCTCGTTGGGGATTAACGTCAGCCTCACTGTGATATAGCGACGCATCGCTCCCCGGTTCATCACGGTCATCTTGTTCAGGTGGTGGTGAGATTTTTAGGTCTGCTCCGGTCATGCAGGTGGAGGAATGACAAACCTTAGAGCGGTCAGACATACCTGGAAGCCGGTGACCCATAGTTCAATGGGGGGACTCCTGTGGTCTGCTCGCTCCAGATGTAGGTTGGTGTCTTTCGTCTTTCCTCTGCGCCTCTGGTTCTGGCGCAGATGCTGTCTCGTCTGATCCAGGTGGTTAGCGGTCTGCTGGTCTGGTTCATGGTGGTGGCCTGAGGAGGGCAGATTGAAAAGATAGAAGAGGAGGAGGGCTGCTGGTCAAGGGTAGAGGGAGTGAGGCTTGCTTCGGCAGCACTCTACTCGCCTCAAGACCTGCAGTCCGTCATCTCCTCCTCAGGCATCTGGCCAGGTGCTGGTTCTGGATGTTGAGAGGTTCCGTGGACTGGCGAGTCAGGTCACTCCGAGGTCAAGCCACTGTTATCCTTCCGTCTTCCCCAGTACTTCAAGTGTTTCTCTGCCATTTCCACTGGACAAGTAAGGCAGCGCCAGGCATGGTCAAGCCACTGTTAATGTTAATGACTCCTGGTCCGTCCAAATAAAAGGATAGAGGAGAGAGAGTAGATAAAGTGATACAATCCCAGAAAATCTCCACCATGCAGGGTTGTGTATAATGAAGACAAACCAGAGTAAATTAAACAACACAAAAAAACAAATGCATATGTTCAAATAACATGTAAAAATCTGTCTGTCAATTTGTCAGTCAGTCATGGTTGGTCTGGTGGAATGGTTGACGGTGGTTTTGTGTCTTTGTGTTGGGAGAGGGGAAGAGGTGGGGTCTGAGATGGCAGTTGCTGGATGAAGGTGCCAGTTATGGTTGGTTGGTGCTGTGTCCAGGGTTGGTGATGGGACCGAAAAAATCCTGGGTTGATGTTGGTATCGGGTTAGAAATCGTGCTGGTAGCAGGGTTGGAGAACCAGGGATTGGTGCTGGGTCTGGGACAGTGGGCCTGGGACAGTGTGCCAGGGAGAGAACAGGAACCAGGATTGGTGCTGTGTTGGGATCTGTAGAGGGGAAGAAAGACAACCTGAGGAGAAAGAAAACACACGAGGGAGCTCTACACCCAGAGGTCATTGGTGGTACTTCCCTGTGTTAGGGAATCCAACAGTTTCAGAATGATTACCAGGGATAGGAGTATTGTGAGGAGTCTACCCATGCCATTTAAACTGGAACAACCATTTCAGTAACGGTTGAAGAAAATCCAACTAACTGATTGGATTGGTTTACAAAAATGTATGTTATTTGTCTTTGTGTAGCATAAGATTGACTAATTAATCATTGTACATACAAAAATACAGATATATAAAACAATCTAAAAATCAACCTGCAGTAGAGCATGCTGAGAAATATGATAATAATTATTATTAGGGTAAAAATTACCATAACTAACCTAACTTCTTGAAAACTGAGACGCATAATATTTTTATTGATCAGGGCTAAAATGTTGCCGTTTCCATTCTGCATTAGCCTGAAATGGACACTTTATTCAGATAGAGTCCATTTGCCTTGTTTCTTCTTTCGTACTGCTCCTGCTGGCTGAGGCTCACTCCAGGAAGTCATTTGTCACTTCACTTTCAGAGTGTAACATGCGGACCACACCGTTCACGTTGCAAAATAAATGTACACATAGTGTACATGTCATTCAATCATTGCACCCACACTGCTCACGCGCGTCAGCGAGCATCTGCGTGGTCAGGCGCTAAAATAGAAATTGGTTCTATTTGTGATGCTCAAGGCGCTGCAAGTTCGGCCTCTCCAATCTCCTCATTGGTTTTTAGGAGCATATATCCACATGGGTGATTGAAAGACTAACTGAGGTCCACACTCCAGTCGGTTGTAGTAATGCACCATAAAGCTGGTTGCCAACCGTCATATAAAGTCCAAAGAAGAAGAAGAAGCCTAGAAGAAGGACAGACGATGAGAAACAAATTTGGTTTACCGTTTTATCTGTGGATTAATTGTCGGTGTAGTGGACCTTGTGCATTTTAGGTAAAGTAACAACCAAATGTTTAAATCCCAGTATAAATTAGCTAGCAACAGCAATCTAGCTAGCTAAATTGCCATACGTTTAATTATTTTTGACCTGTCCCCAAAGTAATATCATTGGTTCAGAGTTTGTTTTGATATTTCAACCTGCATGTCCTGATTGATTCTGGTGTGGGTGAACAAAATCAACATGCGGACGCACGTGCACGTCCGGTTTGGTCAGCATGTGACGGCCAGGGTGTGGGGCCACAGCGTAAATACATGATGATAATCTAACACATCTAGGGTGTGTTGTATGGTTTTCAGCTTTTAACACGTTAATTGCAGGAATTGACACAAAATGTGTTGAAAATGTGATTGTGATTGTGTTAAAAGCAACACAACATTTGTTGTCCCTAACTAGACACATGGATGTGTTTAAAAATAACACATATTTTCTAAGAGTGCAGGTGATGCACAAGAGACCTCAGCACAGCAGAATTTTTGGCAACATCCTGATTTCATCCTGACTTTATGCATAATAGTAATCAGGTTAATTCATTTTGGCTTGCTTATGATGACAGTTATAAGAGAATCAATGTAGACTACTTAAAATGTCTGTGTAAGTGTTACTTAATAATCATGTGTACCATATAGCTGTGAGACAGCCGGATTGAGGTGCAATGTAATTCATTTTTAGATTCCAATGATTATCTTTGCTAAAATTGCAAAAGCAAACTTTAACGATAGTAAATTGTCATCTTAAGTAAGCATTAAATGTTAATGTAAGCTAAATTGGGAATGCAATGCTAGGCTTACTCTCGCAAGGGGGAATCTTAGCAGTTATCAAAACTGCTATGTGTAGGACTTGGCAGGAGGTCCATTTTGTTTCATGATTATCCAGCACAGAGATACAGTGCATTCGGAAAGTATTCAGACCCCTTGATTTTTTCCACATTTTGTAAAGATACAGCCTTACTCTAAAATGTATGAAAAAAATCAATCTATACACAATACCCCATAATTACAAAGCGAAAACCGGTTTTAAGAAATGTTTGCAAATTTATAAAAAATAAAAAACAGGAATACTTTATTTACATAAGTATTCAGACCCTTTGCTATGAAACTCGAAATTGAGCTGAAGTAAATCCTGTTTCCATTGATCATCATTGAGATTCAATTCAATTGATTGGACATGATTTGGAAAGGCACACACCTGTCTATATAAGGTCCCACAGTTGACGGTGCACTTCAGAGCAAAAACCAATCCATGGGGTCAAAGGAATTGGCCGCAGAGCTCAGAGACAGGATTGTGTCGAGGCACAGATCTGGGGAGGGACACCAAAAAATGTCTGCGGCATTGAAGGTCCCCAAGAACACAGTGGCCTCAATCCATCTGAAATGGAAGACGTTTGGACAACCAAGAGTCTTCCTAGGGCTGGTCGCCCAGCCAAACTGAGCAATCAGGGGAGAAAGGCCTTTCTCAGTGAGGTGACCAAGAACCTGATGGTCACTCTGAAAAAGCTCAAGGGCCTGGGAGACTAGTCAGGGTCAAGGGAAATATGAGAAGAAAAAAAAGTATAGAGAGATCCTTGCTAAAAACCTGCTCCAGAGGCCTCAGGACCTCAGACTGGGGCGCAGGTTCACCTTTGAGCAGGACAACAACCCTAAGCACACAGCCAAGACAACAGAGGAGTGGCTTTGGGACAAGTATCTGAATGTCCTTGAGTGGCCCAGCCAGAGCCCGGACTTGAACCCGATCGAACTTCTCTGGAGAGACCTGAAAATAGCTGTGCAGCGACGCTCCCCCTCCAACCTGACAGAGCTTGAGAGGATTTGTAGAGAAGAATGGGAGAAACTTCACAAGTACAGGTGTGCCAAGCTTGTAGTGTCATACCCAGGAAGACTCAAGGCTTTAATCACTGCTAAAGGTGCGTCAACAAAGTACTGAGTAAAGGGTCTGAATAGTTATGTAATATTTACACTTTTATTTTTACACATTCACAAAAAAAAGGGTACTGAAAACTTTATGAATGCACTGTATCTCCCTTGTCTGACACTAACAAGCGTCAGATAGAGAAAACATACTACTTAAGAGTCCTATCCCTGCCTCTCGCCGGCCCAAGGTCCTAACATCCCTCTACAACAGATTAAATATATTCTTGAACCTTACCCTCCATCCCCCTCACTCCATACTTTCGCTATTATCACCAGAACTATCAGAACTATCAGTGATGTTTTTGGTCCAGAATATTAGGTGTGTATCTCTGACCAACTCATTGAGTGTCTGTCCTGTGATTGGGAGGATGGGAGTTTGACTCCATGTTGAGTCATAGCTCTCTTCTTGGCACGCAGCGCTAGGGAGATGTATTGGGGTACGGCCCTCCGATAGACTAGCGTCCCGTTTAGGGGGTGTACTTGTCCATCAAGCTCCCTCACACTACAGAAACAGGAGCTCATTCAAGGCTACTTCTACTCTCAGGTGGGTGCTATACTCATCTGGACCGATCTCTCTTGCGTAAGAGATTTTTCTTATCTGTATAAGGACAAATAAATAAACAAATCAACAGTCAGTTGTCAACGCATCATGGTGTATTATGAAGAACCACAATGAATTACTGAAAGGAATGTGGCTAGAACCCATTTGGAAGGATGAATAAACGTTTTTGAACGACTAATAAAAGCTCATTCAGCCTTTACCTTGACAGTGTTGCTGACACATGACTCAGCCACTCACTCATCTCCGTTCTCATTGAGAAACGTTTTAAATGATGAAAGACCTCTGGTGGAGTGGTCATACGAGGAATTTAACACAGTGTGCAGCCATTATTCATGTGTCAGTTGGTTATGTGCCACGGTATTGATTCATGGTAAAGTGAATGTAGTCAAAACCGAGGCTGTCTTCTAACCCAATGGTTCAAAACATCCTCAGGATGAATCAGGCCAATTGCTGACCTGTCTGCAAAAAAAAGGTGAAAATATGAAGAAAACCAGAGGAGAACAATCAGCCATCGATGGAGAAAAGGGCGACAGCAGAGGGAATGAATCCCCATCAAGAGGCTATTTTCTGTGGGGAAGGTACCCCTCTAGGGAGGTTCCTCCTGATCCACACCCCAGGTGGTAAGCTGTGATGTGCTGAGTACGCAGTAGGCACCATCCACCGTGTCTGGTGGAGAGAATGAGATTGCCTCTTGGTAGGAAATGGAGAAACGCCAACAGTAGCTGTATACTGTATGTGGACACAACATGAGTTCATATCGTGCAGTGTATATGAACAATAGGGACTTCAACCTAAAACATCAATATCTTTATATCAATGTCTACAGACTTAATGCATATATAATAGATATGTTATTCAAATGCAGCAGTGGTGAAGCACCACATTTGAATATACTACTCTTTCGGTATCATGTGGTTAGGTTGTGGTTTTACGTAGGCAGACAGCAACCCAGGTTACATGTTCATTATCCTGGTGTTGCGCTAGATTCAAATATTTCAAGGTGAAACGTACGGCTGACACAAATTGTTACTTGAATTGCAGCGCAATGGAGTCGTATAATTTTGCTGTCAACCTTTTTTCTGTAGTCAGCCTCGTTGTCATCCGTTCCGCTCCTTTGTCTGTAGAATGTAGGTCAGCGAGTGTTGAGATGCGGCACGTATGTCGGAGGGAGATGGAGGTGTCATTGTGCTTGAGATGAATGGTCCTGACTCGCAGAGGTGCTGTGAACTCCTCTCCCTGACGGGATGAACAGGAAATATGACTTTCACATGTCACAACAGCGTCAACCCGCTATGGAATGAATGAGGGAGGCTCAAAACGATTTGGGAGGATAGAATGTGGTAGAAGAACATCTATGTCAATTAGATCAGTCATAGGACGTGTCCCCAAGGCCTTTTTTAATGTGGCTGCCCACCCGTGGAGGCTGGTGGGAGGAGCTATAAGAGGACGGGCTCATTGTAATGGCTGGAATGGAATTAACGGAATGTTATCAAACAGATTAAACATACGGGAACCACCTTTGACTCTGTTCCAGTAATTCCATTCCAGCCATTAGATTGAGCCCTTCCTACTAGAGCTCCTCCCACCAGCCTCCACTGCTGCCCACAGAGCTGATCGTTTAGATACGGGTTTCCCAGACTCAGTCCGGGTCTAGATATGGTGATCTGAACTGGAGTGTTGGATGTTTAATCTGAAACACATAAGGAAGCAATACAAGGCATAAAGATTGATAGCATGGGCTTTATTGTCATCCACCCTGACACCACACAGTAATCAAAACACCCACTCCTGCGTTCTCACCAATATGGAATGTCACGTCTCTCATCACTGATGGAAGCTATTTATTATTTCCCTCAGCAGTGTGAACATGTCACTCCAAATACGCAGTGATGTCTTTTTCACTTGGTCAATTGTTATTTGCATTAGTAAATGCCCAGTGTTTTGACAAATTACACAGGTAAGTGCTTCAAATGTCTTCACGGAGTCAGTGTGCAATTGGCACAGTCTCACTGCATCTGCATTTACTCTGGTCCAAGGGCTGAAGGTTCAATTATGCCACTTAAAATTCCCGAAAACAAATGATCTGTACAGTGGAGACAGTATCTCACCTTCCTCCGCCCATCTCTGACACCACTAATTCTACATTTTGGGACTATAAGGTTCTATCTGCGCAAAACATAATTCGGAGATATTGAGTATCAACGTTTTCACATCCTAGACCTCAGAATTATTTTGGAGTGAATTCTTCTTTCATTAACTCATTAAAGTATTTACCTTAAAAGGTACCTAAAGTGCAGAGGATTCAAATCCTGAGACATTTGGGGGGGGGGGGGGGGGGGGGGGGGGGGGGTCGCAATCGCAGATAGAACCTTATGTCTCTGAAATGTCAACCTGGGTTCAGCCATAAGGTTCTCTCACACTTCTGAATTAGACATGTTCGGTTTTTAGGAAAACTGAACACGTCAATGAATGTATTATGGTCTTCAGACATACTACTGTCATCTCTGAGCAAAGATGTGAGGAAATCATTTCCTTTAAGACTTCTAACAGTGTTGTCTTTTTGCCCGCGTGACATTATTTCTGGCTAGACTAGCCTAGACCATACTTAGACGGAGATGGCAAAGATGTGTTCTGATTGGCCACGCCTGTATTCTTGTAGGCTTGTGATTGTATTGCAGATAGAACAGTGTACTGTAGCGCAAAGCTCAAATTGATTTATGCAGATTCCCCGTGAGGGGGGAATCTGCATGTTAGACTGGAACCTGGTTCACAGTGTGTTTTTCATGTTTATGGATTGGACTTCATAAGTGGAGAAATGGCATTAAAGCTTTTCAGTCTGCATATGCCATATAAGCTTTTAATGCTTTTAGTTACCTCACATCAGCGATAGAGTAATAGGGTCGGGTAATCTGAGGTTGACTATACTTTTTGTAATGTAATATTATGACATTTAGATGGAGAGCGGGCATGACAGAAAATGGATATTGTCAAGTTCAAGGAGGAGACCAAGGCACAGCGTGATAGGAATACATTATTCTTTAATTAACAAAGAACACACTAACGTGACGCTATGCTAAACCGAGTGCTGACACAAGCAACTACACATAGACAATAACCCACAAAACCAAAATGGAAAATGGCAACCAAAATAGGATTCCCAATCAGAGACAACGATAAACAGCTGCCTCTGATTGGGAAGTAATTCAGGCCACCATAGACCTACATTTACCTAGACAAACCAAAACCCCATAGATATAAAAAAAACCCTAGACAAGACAAAAACACACATACCACCCTCGCCACACCCTGACCTAATCAAAATAATAAAGAAAACAAAGATAACTAAGGTCAGGGCGTGACAGATATCCCTTTTGAACTAGAATAATCAGATAATGTTACATCTCAGCTCATACATTTTCATCTCACATATTGTATGTAATGTAATCTTTCTGTGTGAATCATTATGCCTGTTCTTACCAATATGTAAAAATAATTGAAAAGGTTACCTTACACATGAATTGGAAAGCTAATATTATAGCGAGAATTTAATTATTCCTCACAGAGATTTTTTAATTGAAATTGTTAATGAATTGTTGAAGGACTTTTAGACTTAAGGAAATTGCCTCATTTCAACTGTTCTGCCTGTGGTGATCCCCTGACTCTTTTGGGTGAATAGCCCAAGGTATCGCCCTAGAAAGCATCTGGAAATTAATACACCAAGGTTATGTGCCAGAAATCTGTTGAGGGAGCCATCAATCATAACGAAGTTCAGGTAACACAGGTGATTTTATATCTGTGTCAAATTACATTAGCATTTTTAGGAACATTTTGAAGAGCATTCTCAAGATCAGCATTTTGCTGATTCACCCGGGCCACAGCATAACTTTCTAAGTTTTCAAAAATGTGTAATATTGGTGACGTTTCCCAAGTGTTCAAAAGTGCTGATACACAATTTGGGAAATTAGAGTATATAGGCAGGTGTTCAATTCCATACAAAGCGCTCCAAGTCAAGTCTCCCTCTGTAGAGTGCCAAATTTAGCCAATGCTGGACAAATATGTAGCACTGAATACTTTTAATGAGAGACACACATCTCAAAATAGTGACCACACCCCAATATACTGAAAATATTCAGCGTTTAAAACGTCAAATATTCCATTAGACCAGGTTACTGCTTCGCTGTGTCTGTTGGCCGTGTTGACCCCATGTCTAGTGTCTGATGTACTTGAGTAGCGGTGCGCAGTGGGTCACCCCCCACTCTCAATACACAGCTCTGTCTACGCTCTTAGAAGTAAAAGTGCCTGGACTAAACTTCTAAAAATGTAAACACCGTTGGAACCTTTTCAGGTCAAAAAGGTTCCTCAAGGAACCCCTCTGAAAACATCTGATAGGCTCGCGTTACTGGGCAGCTCGCGTATGGGTTTCCCTTTGTAGTCTGTAATAGTTTAAGCCCTGCCACATCTGACGAGCGTCAGAGTCGGTGTAGTGGGATTCAATCTTAATCCTGTATTGACGCTTTGCTTGTTTGATGGTTCGTCTGAGGGCAGAGCGGGATTTCTTATAAGCGTCCAGATTAATCTCCCCCTCCTTGA
This sequence comes from Oncorhynchus clarkii lewisi, assembly GCF_045791955.1. Classification (NCBI taxonomy): domain Eukaryota; kingdom Metazoa; phylum Chordata; class Actinopteri; order Salmoniformes; family Salmonidae; genus Oncorhynchus; species Oncorhynchus clarkii. Next base: position 33,389,202 of record NC_092157.1, read on the forward strand.
AAGCAGCAGCTCTAGCCTTTAGCTCGATGTGGATGTTGCCTGTAATCCATGGCTTCTGGTTGGGATTTGTACGTAGGGTCACTGTGGGCACGACATCGTCGATGCGTTTATTGACGAAGCCGATGACTGAGGTGGTATACTCTTCAATGCCATTGGATGAATCCCAGAACATATTCCAGTCTGTGCTAGAAAAACAGTCCTGTAGCTTAGCATCTGTGTCATCTGACCACTTCCGCATTGAGCGAGTCACGGGTACTTAATGCTTTAGTTTTTGCATGTAAGCAGGAATATAATTATGGTCAGATTTGCCAAATGAAGGATGGGGGAGAGCTTTGTATGCATTGTGTGGAGTAAAGGTGGTCTTTTTTCCCTCTGGTTGCGCATGTGACATGCTGGTAGAAATGAGGTAAAACGGATTTAAGTTTGCCTGCATTAAAGTCCCCGGCCACTAGGAGCACCGCTTCTGGGAGAGCATTTTCTTGTTTGCTTATGGCCTTATAGAGTTGGTTGAGTGCGGTCTTAGTGCCAGCATCGGTCTGTGGATAGACGGCTACGAATAATATAGATAAGAACTCTTAGTATATAGTGTGGTCTACAGCTTATCATAAGGTACTCTGCCTCAGGCGAGCAAAATTTCGAGACTTCTTTAATATTAGACATCGGCGCACCAGCTTTTATTGAGAAATAGACACACCCCACTCGTCTTACCAGACGTAGCTTCTCTGTTCTGCCGGTGCATCCCGCCAGCTCTATATTATCCGTGTCGTCGTTCAGCCATGACTCAGTGAAACATAAGATATTACAGTTTTTAATGTCCAGTTGGTAGGATAATCTTGATAGAAAGTCATCAATTGTATTTTCCAATGATTGCACATTGGCCAATAGAACGGACGGCAGTGGGGGTTTACTCGCTCGCCTATGAATTCTCAGAAGGCAGCCTGAGCTGTTCCCGCCAAAGTAGTATATCCTTTTCGTCAGACTCATTTAAAGGAAAAAGCTTCTTCCAGTTCGAGGTGAGCAATCGCTGCGCTGATATCCAGAAGTTATTTTCGGTCGTAAGAGACGGTAGCAGCAACATTATGTACAAAAAAAGCTTTAAAAAACTAAGTTAAACAATGCAAAACTTTTTTAAACAAAATAGCACACTTGATAAGGAGCATGTAAAACATCAGCCATCCTCTCCGGCGCCATCCTCTCCGGCGTCATCTCTCGGTCCCAGCTTTGATGCACCTGTTCTGACCTTGGCTTCTGGATGGTAGCAGGTCGAACAGACTGTGGCTCGGGTGGTTGATGTCTTTGATCTTTTTGGCCTTCCTGTCCCATAGGGTGCTGTAGGTGTGCTGAGGGTAGACCGTGTGCCCCCGCTGATGCGTTGGGCAGATCGTACCACCCTCTGGAGAGCCCTGCAGTTGTGTGCGGTGCAGTTGCTGTACCAGGCGGTGATACACCCCAACAGGGTGCTCTCAATTGTGCGTCTGTAAAAATTCCTGAGGGTCTTAGGGGCCAAGCCAAATTTCTTCAGCCTCATGAGGTTGAGAGGCTCTGTTGCGCTTTCTTCACCATACTGTCTGTGTGGGTGGACCATTTCAGATCATCAGTGATGTGTAGGCCAAGGAACTTGCAACTGTTGTGTTGTCTGCAAACTTGATGATTGAGTTGGAGGCGTGCTGAACACTATATTATAGCCTCAAAACATGGGGGCTCTACTCAATCTGTATAGCTGAAACAATCATGATTGATATTTTAGTCATTCAATTTCTAAGGTAAATTAAATTGAATTAAATGTGGGGGGAAAGGGATCTAGCTATTGACTCTTTCAAAAGAGCTGTGAAAATCTTTTGAATTTCAGTGTCATAGAAGATGTGGAAGATCGTGTGGTAATAGCATGCTGTGTTTGCAGTATACAGGTGCACCGCCCCGGAAGAAAGTCAAAATGCCAACCCCAGGAAGGCCAAGATTTCAAGATTACAGCTTGATCAAGCTCTGAAGCTGGCCTTGGCATTTGAACGTTCAGTCAGTGACAAAACCCACAAAGCTGCTTCAGTCAATATCTACCCTCCATCTGTTGTTTAGGTAGCACCCAGTAGCCAATTCATATTCACAACTGTTTGTTTTGTCCATGACATGCCTCATTAGTTTTTTCCCCTATTCTCTCAGTAGCCTAGACTCACAGTACACCAGTAGAGTTTGCATTCATAATAATACGTCATAATTATCAATTAGCACCTTATGCTAATTAGAGGTGATAATTAGAATACAGAAATCTCCCCTTTTGATTAAACTCAACAAGTTCCTTCTTGGTTTGATGAGGTCCTGGTAGATTAGCTGTGTCAACACTCCAAGTGTGCCCTAGTATCAAGACGAGTTCTTCTGATTAAGCATAACTAAAAAAAAAAGACTCATTTATATTCTTAATTACCCTGCCGTTTTCTCTCTCTCTCTCTGTTGGCGTATGTCCCCACATCACGTCTGGACTGTATGCTTGTATTAAATACAGTGGAATCCCAGGATTCTGAGATCATAGGCTAATTAATGAGTGCCGTGGGATTAATGACTTCAGACATTCGCACGCGTGCTAATTGTTTCACTAAGATAATCGGCGGGGAGTGAGCAAACTAGAACTGTGGTGTTTGAATGTCAACAGTATTTCCTTTGCAAAGTCAACAATACCACAGGAACCACTCAATTTATCTTGACATATATTCCATGACACAGCTATGTGACACCTTTACTGATTCGAGCTATCTGCTTGTTTCCAAATACTAGCTGTCACAGGTGTCTCTGTGCTGCGTAACAGTTTTGTTTCCTTCCTCACGGCCCCACACTGGTATGCAAAATTGGATCCCGCAATGATTGCCATCTTGAAAACACCTAAGCCAGCTGCACCACCGAGAATCTAGCGATTTGATGGCGAAGGTGCTGGTATTTCAAGCTGAGAAGTTAGTTTAACCAATTCAACTAAGAACGATGGGGACATGGAGAAAGGACAAAAGCAGCCTTGCTAAACAGCCACTAACCTAGAACATAAAAGGAAAGACGAGGCGCAGAAGAGGAAGATGAAGAGAGGACGACCAATGGACACCTGGAGAGAATGCACAAAAGGAGAAGATAAGGTCAGAGGGGGGTGATGTTGAAACTTCCACCGCTACAATTCTACCAACTGTAGGCTGGTAAAATACAGAACAGGAAAGAAACTGGTCATTGATCTATGTTCTTCATGGAATAAAAAGGCTTTTGAAAAGAAAAGTGCATATGATGACACTGTTCAAGATAAGATCTAGTTTTGATTTAGTACTTTATTGGTAGTGTTTTCATAATGCTATAGTCTATACATAATGGTGGTGGATTATTCTGTCCTGTGAGAAATGCCTACTGGGATAAAGGGTTTTAAGTCATTTATAGACATAGAGTACCAGTCAAAAGTTGACACTGTCACATTGTATAATGAATTGGAGATAGGTGCAGGAATACATAGTAGGGGGTGTTAATACTCCACCCATGGGAACAATAACCGTCCAAACAATGGTGAACAGAGGGCACATATGTAAAATGACTAATCAGGGGAAATGGGAACCAGGTGTGCCTAATGAAACAGTTCAGTGACGCCTAGAAGGCCAGCTACGTAGACCTCCGGAGCTGGTGCACGGAATGAGCAGCAGTACCGGGGGAATTTGTGACACACACCTACTCATTCCAGGGTTTTTCTTTATGTTTTACTATTTTCTACTTTGTAGAATAATAGCAAAGACATCAAATCTATGAAATAAAACATATGGAATCATGTAGTAACTAATAGGCTATCTTCCTGATAACACCCCTAACTTGTCACAGCACAACTGATTGGCTCAAACAAATTAAGAAGGAAAGAAATTCCACAAATGAACTTTTAACAAGGCACACCTGTTCATTGAAATGCATTCCAGGTGACTACCTCATGAAGCTGGTTGAGAGAATGCCAAGAGTGTGAAAAGCTGTCATCAAGGCAAAGGGTGGCTACTTTGAGGAATCTCAAATCTCAAATATATTTTGATTTGTTTAACACTGTCACGTGTGCTCCTCTCTGGCCTCTAGGTCAAAAGGCTGCTCGTTATGGCGCACCCCTGTCATCATCTTTACCCGCATCAGCGCACTATGACACTCACCTGGACTCCATCACTTCCTTGCTTACCTGCCCTATATATGTCACTCCCTTTGTTTCCTTCCCCATGTGTCATTGTTTCTGTTTCATGTCTGTGCTTTGTTCGGGTCTCTTGTTTTGTGTTATGTTTTGTTTATTGATTAAAACACTCACTCCCTGAACCTTCTTCCCGACTCTCAATGACGCCTCACCAAAGGGAAGCAACAGGGAGTGGTTTGTTTTGTTTCTGATTTGGTGTTGGGTCCGGGTGTCAGAACCGGAGCTACCTGCGAGGCCTCTGTCGGTTTGTCGGATTCCCAGTCCTCGGTGGGTTTGACAGGTTCCCCTGCCTCAGTGGGATCGACAGGCTGCCATGCCTCAGCTGGGTTGACAGGCTGCCATGCCTCAGCTGGTTTGACAGGCTGCCATGCCACCGCGGGTTTGACTGGCTCCCATGCCTCAGCGGGTTTGACAGGCTCCCATGCTTCAGCGGGTTTGACTGGCTCCCATGCCTCAATGGGTTGACAGGCTCCCATGCTTCAGCGGGTTTGACTGGCTCCCATGCCTCAGTGGGTTTGACAGGCTCCCATGCTTCAGCAGGTTTGACAGGCTACCATGCCTCAATGGGTTTGACAGGCTACCATGCCTCAATGGGTTCGACAGGCTCCCATGCTTCAGCGGGTTTGACAGGCTCCCATGCCTCAATGGGTTTGACAGGCTCCCATGCTTCAGCGGGTTCGACAGGCTCCCATGCCTCAATGGGTTCGACAGGCTCCCATGCCTCAATGGGTTTGACAGGCTCCCTGTCGTCAGGTTTCTGCGCCCCACCTGATCTCCAGGATCGTCCCTGTGGTTGGCGTCCTGCGGCTTGAGCTGAGCGCGCCGTGGAGGGGGTACTGTCAGGTATGCTCTTTCTCTGGCGCTCTAGGTTGCCATGCTCCCACGCCTCAGCTGGATCGACAGGTTCCCGCGCCTTAGCAGAGGTGACCGGTCCGCTCCTGATCCCCGGTATTGTCATCTTGGTCGGCGCCCTGCAGCTGGAGTTTGCGTGTCGGGGAGGGGGTACTGTCACGTGTGCTCCTCTCCGGCCTCTAGGTCACCAGGGGCGGCAGGGTAGCCTAGTGCTTAGAGCGTTGGACTAGTAACCCGGAAGGTTGCAAGTTCAACAAATTCACTTATAGTCTATAAAAGTAGTCAAAAGTTTAGTATGCACAATGATCATACCCCCAGGTTATCATTTTTGGGGGGGGCTATATGACATTTATGCTTCTGTAACCTTCTCACTTAAAGTTATTCACGATTCATTCATGATTATCCGTAATCACGGCAGCTTCCACATTACTGTGGAAGTGTTCATAAAAATATTGTTTTCTTGTTTTCAATAAAAGTGACACCAAAATGACACAATACATGATTTTTCCATTCATTTCTATTGTGCAGAGTATGAAAACACTCTTAAAACTACCCAAATGAAAAGTGAAATAACTGATTCTTCAGGCCTGCTGCAGCCATGTCAATCAGACAAGCTAATTTAGCTTTACCCTCAAGAGTACGAGTGCAGGAGTGGGAGGACAACTTTTTTCTTCCAAATCTCTTTTCTCTGTATAATTAATTTGAACTATTTTAATTGAGAATGCAAATTCACGTCTGGCTTTATTTCTCTCAGGCTAAAGTCTTGGGAGAATAAAAACAATTACAAGGCCTTTTTGTCAGTAAATAGCCTTTGTTTCTTCTTTCAATTTGAACATATTCTCCAGTGTTTCCCATCAGCTGGGATTTGGCTGGGCCAGTGTGGTAACGAGACAGATGAGAGAACAGCCGAGTGCTTGAGGCGCGCACTTCCAATAAGATTTAGAGCCCACTCATTTAGGACACTCTATCTCCCAGCAATAAAACACTTCATATCAACTGACATTCATAAATTGGCCAAGCACTGTTGGGTGGTTGTTTTACAATAACGTTGTTGATAAATGGATTTTATAATCTTCTCAAGGCGAAACGTGAATCACAGATTTTATATAAAGACAATGTCAAATCAATTCAAATTAAGAGTCGATGCGTAAAGGTCCATAAAGATTTAAATAAATCTTCTAATTTTCTTCGTGGTGGGCTCAATTATTCCCCTCGATCTCTGTCCCTCGGCTCAGCTGTGGCAGCAGATGGACAGACAGAGGAGTGTTTGAAGGAAAATACGGGAGAAAACAAACTTGCCATATCATTGTACAGTACATATGCTACTAATGATGTGATAACATTGATGGCAATCTAGACAGCTGATAACTGTTATCTCTGTTGTCAGACAGAATATAGGTTTGGAAATAAATGAAGATCACAATATTTCAGTCGATTATTTTCAACACAATAATAGTAGTCTATAAATCCAGGTAGAAAGGCAGAAATCTCATTGTATTTATTCAGTGCACATTCGGCATAGGGTCATGTTCACACAAATAACCGCAACGTTTCACATAATATTACAATTAAAGTATCTATTTTTCAGCATCAAAGACAAAGGACAAAACAAGTAGGAATTCATTTATGTTCATTTCATTGACCGAAGCAGTAGACGACGTACCAAACATACAACGAATGGAGATGAATTGCTACAGGTGTCACCCGTCTTGCTTTGGTGAGTAAGGTTTAAGGACAGTTTTATTTTCCGTCTTTCATCTGTGTATATGTCCCCAGAAAAAAAGGTCACATGTCCTCTCTCTATTTCCCTGGGCTCCTGAAGATGCATTGGAGTTTGATCGGACTTGTCATTGGGGACATAAACTATGTACTGGAACAGTTAAGCGTGATTGATTAATGCTTTGGCTACGCCCATCCCTTCTTAATCATCATGCAGAAGGGAGAATGCATAGAATGACAAAGAGCAGGGGTATTGAGCCTGCTGGTTTTCTGTTCTACCTGACAATTCATTGCACCCACCTGACGTCCCAGGTCTAAATCTGTCGCTGATTAGGGGGGAACAATGACAAAACCCAGTGGTACTGGCTCCGAGGTCCAGAGTTGTGTTTGAGGGACATAGAGGACCTCTACAGGAGAGTGGAACAACTGAATGCTCAGCATGGTCATGAGGTCACTACTCCCCCTTCTGGAAAAGCAGACTTCTACGTCTCCCTTCATTTCCCAGCTGAAACAAGGTCATGGAGATGCTGCTCTCTGCTGGTGAGGACTATGAGGTTCATCAAACATGTATGATCCTCAGGCTGTAGGCTTGTACGTCAGACTGTGATAGAACTTGGTCAGCTAACATTCCACTTCATTTACTAGGGTTGGGGTCAATTTCAATTTAATTTGAAATTCCAAATCAGTTCTTGAATTCTCTCATGAAGTGGAGAATATCTGTTGAATTCCATTTGAATTTCAACAATCTCCAATTTATGGAATTGGAATAGAATTGGAATAGAATTGGAATAGAATTGGAATATAATTGGAATTAGACCGTTTGAACGGTTTGAATTGCAATTACAGTATATATACATTATTCTTTATTTCAATATTTGTACATTTCCAGGTTAATAGAATTAATGCAAAAATTCACTGCAGGATTTGTTTTAAATCTTTTAAACGTGTATTTCTATATTTTCAGTACAGCTAGGCTGTCTGAACAGTGACATGCTAAACTACAAAGCATTACATGGGCTTGCTCCTACCTATCTCTCAGATTTACTCTTGCCGTACATACCTACACATATGCTATGGTCACAAGATGCAGGCCTCCTTACTGTCCCTAGAACGTCTAAGAAAACAGCGGAAAGCAGTGCTTTCTCCTATAGAGCTACATTTTTATGGAATGTTCTGCCTATCTTGTGAGAGACGCAACGCAACGCAGACTCTGTCTCGACCATTAAGTCTTTACTGAAGACTCATCTCTTCAGTAGGTCTTATGATTGAGTGTGATCTGTCCCAGGGGTGCAAAGGTGAACGGCAAGGCACTGGAGCGACGAACCACCCTTGCTGTCTCTGCCTGGCCGGCTCCCCTCTCTCCACTGGGATTCTCTGCCTCTGACCATATTACAGGGGCTAAATCACTGGCTTACTAGTGCTCTTCCATGCCGTCCCTAGGAGGGGTGCGTCACTAATGTGATCTTCCTGTAAGGTTTTTCGCCTGGGCTCGGGTGGTGGAAGAGATCTTCGTGGGCTATAGTCAGACTTGTCCCAGGGTAGTAAGATGGTGGTCTGTTGGCATCCCTCTAGTGGTGTGGGGGCTGTGCTTTGAAAAAGTGAGTGGGGTTATATCCTGCCTGGTTGGCCCTGTCCGGGGTCATCGTCGGACGGGGCCACAGTGTCCCCCGACCTCCCCCTGTCTCATTCTCAAGTATCTATGCTGCAATAGTCTGTGTGCCGGGGGGCTAGGGTCAGTCTGTTATATCTGGTATATTTCTCCTGTCTTATCTAGTGTCCTGTGTGAATTGAACTATGCTCCCTCCAGACTGGCCACACCTCAGAACCTGTTTCCTCTCTAGGTTTCTCCCTAGGTTCCTGCCTTTCCAGGGAGTTTTTCCTAGCCAGGTGCTTCTACATTTGCATTGCTTGCTGTTTGGGGTTTTAGGCTGGTTTTCTGTATAATGATTCTGTTGATGTAAAAAGGGCTTACCCACTGCTGGCTTGCTTCTGAAGCTAAGCAGGGTTGGTCCTGGTTGGTCCCTGGATGGGAGACCAGGTGGTGTTGGAGGGCCAGTAGGAGGCACCCCTTCCTCTGGTCTAAAATAAATATCCAAATTCCCCAGGGCAGTGATTGGGGACATTGCCCTGTGTAGGGTGCCGTCTTTCGGACGGGATGTTAAACGGGTGTCCTGACTCTGTGGTCACAAAGATCCCATGGCACTTATCGTAAGAGTAGGGGTGTTAACCCCGGTGTCCTGGCTAAATTCCCAATCTGGCCCTCATACCATCACAGTCACCTAATGATCCCCAGTTTACAATTGGCTCATTCATCCCCCCTCCTCTCCACTGACTGTAACTATTCCCCAGGTTGTTGATGTAAATGAAAATGTGTTCTCAGTCAAATATATAGAAATTTGATTTGATTTGATGATCAGCCTGAAAGCCTGAAGGAATTGAATTTGTGGAGTTGTTGGGATATGATTTCATATAATTTACTTAACATTGGTTTGAGAGAAATTGAAAGACTGACCTGGAATTTGAATGGAATTAAATGGAATTTACAGGGAGATGGAATTAAATTAGGGATGAATTTATGGAATTAACACCAACTCTGCATGCTTCATTACATTACATGACAATTCCATAAGGAGTTGGCAATTGAGCAGAAACAGACTGCCACCCAGGCCAATTCTGGTGTGTCTTTGGCATTCAAATTTGTGTAGGCCTCTTTCTGCAAAATAAACTCTATCCTAGAAACACGAGAATGGATTTCCAAAAGGTGTTGAGTGTTCCTGAATGGTCAGGTCTCAGTCTTGACTTAAATCTACTTGAAAAACAAAGACAAGGTTTGAATATTGCTGTCCATCAATGATACCCAACAAAATGTTATAGGGGCTGCATATTTCGGTTAATTTAATTGCCAACTAACTATTGCACAACAACTGTCTACCGAACAATTAAATTAGTTCCAAACAGTAAAATGACATGACCAACAGAAAATACTATGCATGTGTAGGCCTACCAGGAATGGAGATTAGAAAACATGCAATAAATATTGATGTAAAACACAATTTTATTGATGTAAAACACAATTTTCAATGATTCTGTTCATCGACTACAGCTCGGCATTTAACACCATAGTGCCCTCCAAGCTCGTCATCAAGCTCGAGACCCTGGGTCTCGACCCCGCCCTGTGCAACTGGGTACTGGACTTCCTGACGGGCCGCCCCCAGGTGGTGAGGGTAGGCAACAACATCTCCACCCCGCTGATCCTCAACACTGGGGCCCCACAAGGGTGCATTCTGAGCCCTCTCCTGTACTCCCTGATCACCCACGACTGTGTGGCCACACACGCCTCCAACTCAATCATCAAGTTTGCGGACGACACAACAGTGGTAGGCTTGATTACGACGAGACGGCCTACAGGGAGGAGGTGAGGGCCCTCGGAGTGTGGTGTCAGGAAAATAACCTCACACTCAACGTCAACAAAATTAAGGAGATGATTGTGGACTTCAGGAAACAGCAGAGGGAACACCCCCCTATCCACATCGATTGAACAGTAGTGGAGAGGGTAGTAAGTTTTAAGTTCCTCGGCGTACACATCACAGACAAACTGAATTGGTCCACCCACACAGACAGCATCGTGAAGAAGGCGCAGCAGCGCCTCTTCAACCTCAGGAGGCTGAAGAAATTCGGCTTGTCACCAAAAGCACTCACAAACTTCTACAGATGCACAATCGAGAGCATCCTGTCGGGCTGTATCACCGCCTGGTACGGCAACTGCTCCGCCCACAACCGTAAGGCTCTCCAGAGGGTAGTGAGGTCTGCACAACGCATCACCGGGGGCAAACTACCTGCCCTCCAGGACACCTACACCACTCAATGTCACAGGTAGGCCATAAAGATCATCAAGGACAACAACCACCCGAGCCACTGCCTGTTCACCCCGCTATCATCCAGAAGGCGAGGTCAGTACAGGTGCATCAAAGCTGGGACCGAGAGACTGAAAAACAGCTTCTATCTCAAGGCCATCAGACTGTTAAACAGCCACCACTAACATTGAGTGGCTGCTGCCAACACACTGACTCAACTCCAGCCACTTTAATAATGGGAATTGATGTAAAATATATCACTAGCCACTTTAAACTTTAAACAATGCTACATAATATAATGTTTACATACCCTACATTATTCATCTCATATGTATACGCATATACTGTACTCTATATTATCTACTGCATCTTTATGTAATACATGTATCACTAACCACTTTAACCATGCCACTTTGTTTACATACTCATCTCATATACTGTACTCAATACCATCTACTGTATCTTGCCTATGCCGCTCTGTACCATCACTCATTCATATATCTTTATGTACATATTCTTTATCCCCTTACACTTGTGTCTATAAGGTAGTAGTTTTGGAATTGTTAGTTAGATTACTTGTTGGTTATTACTGCATTGTCGGAACTAGAAGCACAAGCATTTCGCTACACTCGCATTAACATCTGCTAACCATGTGTATGTGACAAATAAAATTTGATTTGATTTGATTTGATTGCTGAAATATGATATTATTATTTTTTTAAGAATATATTTCTGATACAATCTTAAGATCTCATTAGGATAATCATTTCTATGTATAGTTATTACACATGGACAATGCCTTTGGTTGCACCACACGATACTGTCAAAGGATCCCTCTTGACAGTTTGTTCTCCATTGTGCAGGTGTTGGCTTCACGACCCGACAGGTGGGAAACCACATCAAGCCCAGTCTGATCATCAACATGGATGACCAAGGAACGATCTTTGTAAAATCCCAGAGCACTTTCAAAACGATGGAGATGAAATTCAAACTCAATGACACTTTCGAGGAAACAACCGCTGGCAACACTGTGTAGGGGATCAAAGCTGGTAATTGTCTGTGTAGGCGGAGATTTTTAGCCCCCTGGTTCTCAGGGGTGATAGAGACGCTTCCACAAACTTGCTGAACAAACTGGTAACAAGTGCTAGCCCGAAGGGAACAGCAAAGTATTTGTAGGCTGTGCTTCGAAAGAAAACCTGAAAATATCCTGTGTGCTGGCAGAATGCTTATATGAAAATAAGCGCCCTGTAGGTCAGCTGAACTGAACCAGTTGCCTTGACAAATAAAACAAAACAGCACATTGTATGTAAGTATACGGAACATGATGGACGCTGTTGCGGATCCTTAGGTCCAGAATGGAGCGTATGCAATGCCCCCCTGGGAACCAGGACTCTTCCCTGGAGTAGAAACAAATGGAAGCACAGCCGAGAGCTGCCCAGTGACACGAGCCTACCAGATGAGCTAAATAACTATGCTCACTTCGAGGCAAGTAACACTGAAACATGCATGAGAGCATCAGCTGTTCCAGAAGACTGTGTGAACCCGCTCTCCGCACCCGATGTGAGTAAGACCTTTAAACAGGTCAACATTCACAAGGCCGCTGGACCAGACGGATTACCAGGACATGTACTCCGAGCATGCGCTGACCAACTGGCAAGTGTCTTCACTGACATTTTCAACCTCTGTCGGAGTTTGTAATACCAACATCTTTCAAGCAGACCACGAATAGGCCATGTGCCCAAGAACACTAAGGTAACCTGCCTAAATGACTACCGACCCATAGCACTCATGTCTGTAGCCATGAAATGCATTGAAAGGCTTGTCCAAACTGGACAAAAAGAGCACTTATATGAGAATACTATTCTTTGACTACAGCTCAAAGTTCAACACCATAGTGCCCTCAAAGCTCATCACTAAGGACCCTGGGACTAAACACCTCCCTCTGCAACTGGATCCTGGAATACGTAACACCTCCGTCACGCTGATCCTCAACACGGGGGCCCCCCAGGTGTTCGTGCTCAGCCTCCTCCTGTACTCCCTGTTCACTCACAACTGCACGGCCAGGCACGACTCCAACACCATTATTAAGTTTGCACAACAGTGGTAGGCCTGATCACCGACAATGATGAGACAGCCTATAGGGAGGAGGTCAAAGTACACTGAATAGTGATTTCGACACGAATGCCTTGGAGCTCCGGTATCAAATGTAACATCACTAGTGACAAGTATGGTTTGGGGTTTGCTTGGTGTACTCGCCAGTGAAGGGGGTTTGCAGACAGTGCCCTATAGTGCACGCAGAACTTGGGGTTAGCGAGTGATGCAACAGCATGCTCAAAACCCAAGCAGGCGATACATATCTGGTGTATATCCTTGCCTGCTATCATCGCCCTGCATGGGCACGGGTGTGACCGTTCTGGGGCGGGGGCAGGAGGCCTGCTAGGTTCTCCCTGTGCATGGGTAGCAGGCTCCATGGATCTGAGAAGTAGTATTCCTTGAGTAAAGTGTGAGCTAGCTAGCTTTCGCCTCAAGGCTAATAGCCTATCTCGTTAGCACACTACTAGCCAGAGAAAGTGCGTGCTTTCTTTGTTTCTCCACGAACAAAGCGGGTCTCTCGATCGTCATGCTGTGAAGCTAGTGCTGTCAGTCTAGTCAACATGGCCCATGAGGGGTTTGTGCTAAATGCGAGAGGAAAGCTAGCAATTCTACTTGTGTAGGTAGAAAAGCTAGTTTGGTGTAGCTAGCCTTGTGAGTTACACAGGCTAGGTTAAGCCTTGCAGCGATAGCTAGTCCTTTGTGTGGTAAACTAGCCTTGCAGCTAGCTAGCCAAGTTAGCTAAAGCCTTGCGCCTAGGGCTAACCAAGTCTCGATAGCTAGCCGTGTGGCACTAGCTAAATGGAGACTGACGACTGACTAAATGGAGACTGACTCAATACTATCGACAGGAGCTGAAGTTCAATGTTCGGCAGCATTAACCTCTAAACATCAGTAGGAAGCCAGGAATCTAGCCATGCTGAGGAATGCTTTTATGAACGCAGTCACTTCCGCAAGGAAGAGAGGTGAGAATGACCAGAAGGTGAGCGAGTGGCTCCCTTTATGGAGGAGAGGTGCTCACCTCATTTGTCACTCGACCTGTGCGATTGGATATTTTGACACATCGATACGAGTATTAGAAGTAGAAAAACAATGATTGTCAAAATTGCTCAAACTCAGGAAATTTGTTTGGGAATCATCAAATCATCAAATTTACAACGACAATAAGGACGAACTCAGTGAAAACCGGTAAAGTGAGTTCAAATAAAGTTTATTCAACATTCTGAATTGTTAAGCGACTGTTTGGAATCTATTTGTTCGTGATGAATGTGAAGGCATGTCAACACTCTAAGCTTAGAGTTAACTCAAGCTCTAGCTATCCATCACCAAGAGAACAATGTCCATTCTTACAGAAAATAACATTAATCAGTATCAAAATTATTTACATGCAAAACAATTCACTTTGGGTAAATCTTCAACAGGAGTCGTTTCTGTCCTAATATGGACACCGTACCCTCTGTTAATTGTCTAAGTTATTACAGAAGACAGGATTCACAAAACCAGTTTGTGAAGCCATCGTGCTGTCCTTCCCCATCGGTTGGCATACAGTCTCGCAGAAGTCAGGTTTACGGTTGGGCTCCTTGGTCAAATAGCTGGAGGTGTCATCTGGGTAAAAGCATGCAGCGATCAAACGGATACAGTTCAGGACAGTTGCCGCAAGCATAAGGAAGCCTGTGTGGTTGGGACAAGAAATACATAGTCAAGTGTACTGTAAGTGTTACGTAACTGTTATTCATCAGATTATACAAAATTGTCTACAGGATTTTTCTGGTATTCAATTATGACTGGCCTACAGCGTTAGCTTAGCACTGTTCCAATTACAGTATCTATAATGTGCCTATAAAATCATGTTATAATTGGCCAGCATCTGCCTACACTAAAATTGATCTGTTACAGAAAGTGGGTGTGTGGTTGGTACTACTCCAGCATATGTTCATTTCATAGAGCTGTACTAGAGAGCTCATCTCCTATTTTGTGCATAGTCTATACAGGTTCAAAGACAAGGTTAGTGATTTACTGCCGCCTGATTATACATTTACATTTGAGTCATTTAGCAGATGCTCTTATCCAGAGCGACTTAGGGAATGTTTGCTCAGGAGTATAATTCCTGCTGACCCGGATGGAATTCTGTGATCTTCCTTAACCCATAGCAAGTCCCACCGAGTTGACTACTTCAAAATGGTGACAGCCCTCAATGGCACTGCACATGATAAAACAGGCTGTGGGCTAAGTGTGCCCTCTATCCAACTCTATGTTCTTACCACAGTAGACTGTGTTAGGAGCAAGGTCATGGACACGATAGCTTCTGGTGAACATGGCTCCCAGGCCCACAATCAACACAGGGTAGACAGTAAACGTGTAGCGGATGTACTTGGAGAATATGAAGCTCTCAAAGACAAACCTGTTAGGAAATAGCATTGTTTTAAAAACTGAATTAAACCCCAGCTTCCTAGTATAGTGTACCGATTTAGTCAGTACGGTGTCCATATTAGGACAGCCTCAGTCTCAGCAGGAGAGACTGTCCTAATATGGATGCCACAATTATCATTTTTCCATTCAATCAATGATTACGATGTATATGTATGGGTCCATCATTATTTCATTATCAGTTATTACCAGATGAGCATCCCCAGGAGAAGTAGAGTGAGCACCATTGAGCTGACCAGAGGATCAGGTAGCCCAGCCTGGTACCTCACAACTCCCAGACTGACCAGGGCCTCCAGGAGAGTCCACCAGCCAAATACAGCCAGTCCGTTCTGGGTCTGTCCCACACAACACCAACACATCAACACACAGTTAGACCAGAGGGACCATGATAAAAGACATATGAAACAGACATATTAAAACAAGACTTAGTATTTATTGGTAAAGGATCTGTTTTTAGAATGTGTATTGGTGCGTTTAGATTTGTGATGTGGCCCTGGTTGGCCTTATTTTTAGTGGAGGCTC
This sequence comes from Oncorhynchus clarkii lewisi, assembly GCF_045791955.1. Classification (NCBI taxonomy): domain Eukaryota; kingdom Metazoa; phylum Chordata; class Actinopteri; order Salmoniformes; family Salmonidae; genus Oncorhynchus; species Oncorhynchus clarkii. The sequence continues at coordinate 33,404,844 of NC_092157.1, forward strand.
TAATGCCTTGTGAATATGGGTTAGGGGGATGTAGGTGCGCTGAGGAAGGGCATTGGGTGACCATAATGGCTTGGCTCCGCTGCCTTCCTGGTGCACGGCTTAGCGGATGGATGCGAGTGTGTGAGGTTTTGTGAATGGTGAACTTCCCTTAAGGGAAGTCGGAGGTGATACTTTTGGTGTGTTCAAGACAACTGGGAACTCTGAAAAATACGAGGTCAAATCATGACGTCAGTGATCTTCAGGTTGGAAAGGCTGAGCTCTCGTGAGTCGGAGCTCTCGGGTTGGAAATCCAAGTTGAATGACCGCTCAAAACTATTTTTTCCGAGTTGTTTTGAATGCGGTATAAGAGGGCATTCTGGCACCGAGCTTCATGGCTGCCTACGTTGTTGCTCGTAGATGGGCCAAGTTCAGTCTGCAGCTCATCTATACTTGCATCTCATCTATATTGCACCAATCATATTAAAGTATTCAGAAATGTTAACTTCTCTAGGGTAGGGGGCAGCATTCGGAATTTTGGATGAAAAGCATGCCCAAATTAAACTGCCTGCTACTCGGACCCGGAAGATATGATATGCATATAACTGATAGATTTGGATAGAAAACACTCTAACGTTTCCAAAACTGTTAAAATAGTGTCTGTGAGTAAAACAGAACTGATTTGGCAGGCCAAAACCTGAGAAAAATCCATTCAGGAAGTCGTTGTTTTTTTGGTTTTGTAGTTTTTTATTCAATGCCATTACAGTATCCATTGACTTATGACTCACATTGCAGTTCCTATGCCTTCCACTAGATGTCAACAGTCTTTAGAAATAGTTTCAGGCTTGTATTCTGAAAAATGAGGGAGTAAGACCAGTTGGAATGAGTGGACCCTGCCGTGTCACAGAGCTTTTTCATACGCGCGACAGAGAGAGTGCCTTTCTTGTTTACCTTTTCTATTGACGACGTTATTGTCCGGTTTAAATATTATCGATTATTTAGGATAAAACTTACCTGAGGGTTGAATATAAACATCGTTTGACATGTTTCTATGAACTTTACGAATACAATTTGGATTTTTTTGTCTGCCTGTTTTGACTGCGTTTGAGCCTGTGGATTACTGAAGGAAACGCGCAAACAAACTGAGGTTTTTGGATATAAATAGACTTTATCAAACAAAAGGAACATTTATTGAATAAATGAATGTCTTCTGAGTGCAAACATATGAAGATCATCAAAGGTAGGGATTCATTTTATCTCTATTTCTGACTTGTGTAATTCTTCTACTTGGCTGGTTACTGTTTGTAATGATTTGTCTGCTGGGCTATGTTCTCAAATAATTGTAAGGTATGCTTTGCCGTAAAGCATTTTTTAAATCTGACAGCGTGGTTGGATTCAGAAGAAGTTAATCTTTAAACCTATTTAAAATATGCTTTGTTTTCTGAATTTTTATAATGAGTATTCCTGTATTTGAATTTGGCTCTCTGCAATCTCACTGGATGTTGGCCAGGTGGGACGCTAGCATCCCACATACCCTAGAGAGGTTTTAAGAGAAATGTAAATTAGGCCTATGTATTTATTTTTAATGTGACCGATATAATTTAGTGTGATGTTCGTGCGGTATGTTTGTCCAAGTTCATGTGTTTCAGAATGGTGTTTTGGCGCATAATGACGGTCCCCTTGGCAAACATACTGGCAATGGTGTGATGATGAGGCGCTCTGAAACGTCAAAGAAAATATGTCTCCGTCCCATTATATGACTGCATGGTCCTCCAGTATTTATTTGATTTAAGTATTGGTTTGCAATATTTTGCCTTTCAAAGTGTGCTTTTTGCCTATTTGGTCAATACATGTATTCTTCATTTAGATGTCTTTTTGCATTTTTTCTTTACCTTCGTTTTTGATGTGCCTTGTCTTATTTTTTGTTTTTTTTTGTCTTGAAATGTAGGGACACATTTAAAAACTTTGGGGGGGGGGGATAAATATGCAACAGGCATGAGCTCTTGAATGCAGCCTCATAAACTGTTAGAGTAGGTGTTCCTTATTGTTCATTAACTACGTGGCCTCTAGTATAAATGATTGGCTGTCATTTCAATCATGGGATCCCCTTGCCCTGTGTTGATTGACATGCACTGGAAGGATGGGAGTGGTGGTGTTTTTAAAATTCAAAGTAAGTCAACTTATTATTATGGTAATGTCCTATTCCATATGCACAAAAAGCACATTTCTCTCAAATTTGGTGCACATATTTGATTAAATCCCTGTTAGTGAGCATTTGTCCTTTGCCAAGATAATCCAATTGATAAAATAATATTTAAATTTGAGAATAAATATTTTTTAAATGTATAATGTTTGTAAATTATATCATACATAGGACTGGTGGAGTTATGTCACACACACAGCTAACATACATATTCTGAAATGTTTGCTCTACTGAAAATTACAACCAACTACTTGCAGCATTACCGCAAAAATTTAAGAGGCAAGTGGAAGGGGGAGAAAGAGACTTCTCTGTCAGCCCTGCATTAAAGATCAATATTGGTTAAACAAAATTTGGATGAATAAAAAACTATGTCAGTTCAATTTAAGTACCAACAAATTGACAGCTGTGCCATATAGATTGCAAAATAGTTGGGAGGAGATTTTTGGTTTATGGACTGATACACAAAACAACGCTGGATTCAAAACTTTGAGTTTTTCAATTTCAATTAATATACACAATTATTGGCTAAATAACAAGATAACTAATATAAAATATACTGTGTCTGTAAAATGTATATACTGTAGGAGCGTTTGTGAAATAGCACAGGTGAAAAATATATGGCAAATAGAAATCCACACTGGATGGTCTTCAGAGATAGATGGGAGGGGTTGAGTGTAGATGAAGGATAGGACTAAAAACAAATCAAAGATAACTATTGTAAAATATACTGTGTCTGTAAAATGTACAGTACCTGTCAAAAGTTTGGACATACTTTCTCATTCAAGGTTTTTTTTCTTTATTTTTCACTATTTCCTACATTGTAGAATAATAGTGAAGATATCAAAACTATGAAATAACACATATGGAATTTGAAAGAAATCAAAATAGATTTATATGTGAGATTCTTTAAAGTAGTCTCCTTTTGTCTTGATGACAGCTTTGCACACAATTTGCATTCTCTCAACCTGCTTCATGAGGTATTCACCTGGAATGCACAGGCGTGCCTTGTTAAAAGGTTAAAAAAAGTTATTTCCTTCTTAATGCATTTGAGTCAGTCAGTTGTGTTGTGACAAGGCAGGGGTGGTATACATAAGATAGCCCTATTTGGTAAAAGATCAAGTCCATATTATGGCAACAACAGCTCAAATAAGCAAAGGGAAAGGACAGTCCATCATGAAGGTCAGTCAATTCGGAAAATGTCAAGAACTTTGAAAGTTTCATCAAGTGCAGTCGCAAAAACCATCAAGCACGATGATGAAACTGGCTCTCATGAGGTCCGCCACAAGAATGCAAGACCCAGAGTTACCTCTGCTGCAGAGGATACGTTCCTTAGAGTTACCAGCCTCAGAATTGCAGTCCAAATAAATGCTTCACAGAGTTCAAGTAACAGACACATCTCAACATCAACTGTTCAAAGGAGACTGAGTGAATCAGGCATTCATGGTCTAATTGCTGCAAAGAAACCACTCCTAAAGGACATCAATAATAAGAAGAGTCTTGCTTGGGCCAAGAAACACGAGCAATGGACAGTAGACCAGTGGAAATCTGTCCTTTGCACTGATGAGTCCAAATGTGAGATTTTTGGTTCCAACTGCCTGTCTTTGTGAGATGCAGAGTAGGTGAACGGATGATCTTTTGTTAGGTTACAGCCTTATTCTAAAACATATTAATTAGATACACACAATACCCCATAATGACAAAAGCGAAAACAGGTTTTTAGAAATGTTTGCAAATGTATTCAAAATAAAAAAACAGTAATACCTTATTTACATAATTATTCAGGCCCTTTGCTATGAGACTTGAGCTCAGGTGCATCCTGTTTCCGTTGATCATCCTTGAGATGTTTCTACAACTTGATTGGAGAACACCTGTGTTAAATTCAATTGATTGGTCATGATTTGGAAAGGCACACACCTGTCTATATAAGATCCCACAGTTGACAGTGCATGTCAGAGCAAAAACTAAGCCATGAGGTCAAAGGAATTGTCGATAGAGTTCCAAAACAGGATTGTGTTGAGGCACAGATCTGGGGAAGGGTGTCAAAAAATGTCTGCAGCATTGAAGGTCCCCAAGAACACAGTGGCCTCAATCATTCTTAAATGGAAGAAGTTTGGAACCACAAAGACTCTTCCTATAACTGGCAGCCCAGCCAAACTTAGCAATCGGGGAGAAGGGCCTTGGTAAGGGAGGTGACCAGACGGAAGCCACTCCTCTGTTAAAGGTAGATGACAGCCCACATGGAGTTTGTCAAAAGCCGACATGGAGTTTGTCAAAAAGGACCCTGACCATCAGAAACAAGATTGAACCCTTTGGCCTTAATTCCAAGTGTCACGTCTGGAGGAAACCTGGCACCATCCCTATGGTGAAGAATGAAGAATGGTGGTGGCAGCATCATGCTGTGGGGATGTTTTTCAGGGACTGGGAGACTAGTCAGGATGGAGGGAAATATGTGCAGAGAGATCCTTGAATGAAACCTGCTCGAGAGCGCACAGGACCTCAGACTGGGGCGAAGGTTCACCTTCCAACAGGACAATGATCCAAAGCACACAGCCTAGACAACTCATGAGTGGCTTCGGGACAAGTCTCTGAATGTCCTTGAGTGGCCCAGTCAGAGCCCTGACTTGAACTTGATCGAAACATCTCTGGAGAGACCTGAAAATACCCAAGGTGCTTCAACAAAGTACTGAGAAAAGGGTCTGAATATTTGTGATATTCAATTTTTTTGCAAATGTTTGCTTTGTCATTATGGGGTATTGTTTGTAGATTGATGAGGATAAAAAAATATATATTTTTTTTAGAAAGCTGTAACGTAACAAAATGTGGAAACAGTCAAGGGTTCTGAATACATTCTGAATGCACTCTATATCCAACTGGGCACACACTGTTTGAATCAACATTGTTTTCACATCACTTCAATGTAATTTCAATTAAACTGCGTTAAACCAACATGGAATAGACATTGAAATGACGTCTATGCCCAGTGGGATAGTGCTACATGATTTTATCTTAGGTCATTGCTGCAAATGATGCCAAGAAAACCTTAATGATCTCTAATGACTACTAAGACATATGAATCCGACATATTAAAACAAGACATACAGTACCAAGGTTAATAAAGTACTATCTTATCTTAAGGTTAGTGAGGTCATTGCTGCAAATGATCTCAAGAAAACATCTATTATGACCTGTAAGCGTAACTGTGCTGCTTGCGACTTCCTTAAGAGCACTAAGCACTTGTATTTTTTGCAAACAAGAAATGCTAGCACTTAGGCTGCATGGGTGGTGGTATTTCAAGCTAAAGAGTAAGTTTAACCAATTCAACTTGGTTACATACAGGTTTTTTTTTTGCCCTGAAGCTCATTGGCTGACAGCAGCATGATAAAACAAGCAACTGTGCTACATCTTGACATCATTGTGTAGAAAAGATCTTGAATTCACCAGATAGCGGGTCCACCAGGGTTCTTTAGGGTTATTGATGGCCAGCCAGGTTCTGTGATTGTGCAGGTTTCGGTAGGACACATACAGCATTTGGAAGCTGTGAATTGGCATAACCCATTTAAAAAACAGGGATGGTAGAAGGTCACTGTAAAAACACAAAAGACGTTCCATATTTAGTATTGCCTTTCTTGGTTCTGCACATAGGCCCACTGTATTTATTTTGTCATATTTTAAAATACCAAAATGTGTATCTTAAAGGGGAAGTTTATATTTTAAGGTCCAATGCAGCTGTTTTTATCTCAATATCAAATCATTTCTGGGTGACAATAGAGTACCTTACTGTGATTGTTTTCAATTAAAATTGTCATCAAAATATCTATTTTTCAAGCAAGAATGTTGCTAAGACTGTCTGGGAGTGGTCTGAGTGGGAGGGGAAACTGAAAAATGGCTGTTATTGGCAGAGACATTTGGAACTCGCTTTCTTATTGGTCTGTTATCTAATTTACCACCTGTGTGATGTCACCAGGCAGGCCAAATCTCCATCCCAGATAAACAGACTAAAATTTCAGGTGGTCTTTTCAAACAGCTCTTAAACCAAAAGGGCATTATCATAATTTAAACAATTTCACAGTATTATTCAAACCTTATAGTGTAGAAAAACAGTTGAAGTTGGAAATGTACATACACCTTAGACAAATACATTTAAACTCAGTTTTTCACATTTCCTGACATTTAACCCTAGTAAACATTCCCTGTCTTAGGTCAGTTAGGATCACCACTTTATTTTAAGAATGTGAAATGGTAAAAGAATGTGAAATAGTAAAAATAATGATTTATTTCAGCTTTTAATTCTTTCATCACATTCCCAGTGGGTCAGAAGTTTACATACACTCAATTAGTATTTGGTATATTGGCCTTTAAATTGTTTAACTTGGTTCAAATGTTTCGGGTAGCCTTCCACAAGCTTCCCACAATAAGTTGGGTGAATTTTGGCCCATTCCTCCTGACAGAGCTGGTGTAACTGAGTCAAGGTTTGTAGGCCTCCTTGCCCGCACACGCTTTTTCAGTTCTGCCCACAAATTGTCTGTAAAATTGAAGTCAGGGCTTTGTGATGGCCACTCCAATACCTTGACTTTGTTAAGCTATTTTGTCACAACTTTGGAAGTATGCTTGGGGTTATTGTCCATTTGGAAGACCCATTTGCGACCAAGCTTTAACTTCCTGACTGATGTCTTAAGATGTTGCTTCAATGTATCCACGTAATTTTCTGTCTTCATGATGCCATCTATTTTGTGAAGTGCGCCAGTCCCTCCTGCAGCAAAGCACCCCTACAACATGATGCTGCCACCCCCGTTCTTCACGGTTGGGATGGTGTTCTTCGGCTTGCAAGCCTCCCCCTTTTTCCTCCAAACATAACGATGGTCCTTTTGGCCAAACAGTTCTATTTTTGTTTCATCAGAGCAGAGGACATTTTTCCAAAAAGTATGATCTTTGTACATGTGTGCAGTTGCAAACCGTAGTCTGGCTTGTTTATGGCGGTTTTGGAGCAGTGGCTTCTTTGTTGCTGAATGGCCTTTCAGGTTATGTCGATATAGAACTCATTTTACTATGGATATAGACACTTTTGTACCTGTGTCCTACCGCATCTTCACAAGGTCCTTTGCTGTTGTTCTGGGATTGATTTGCACTTCTCGCACCAAAGTACATTCATCTCTAGGAGACAGAACTCGTCTCGTTCCTGAGCAGTACGACGGCTGCGTGGTCCCATGGTGTTTATACTTGCGTACTATTGTTTGTACAGATGAACGTGGTACCTTCAGACGTTTGGAAATTGCTCCCAAAGATGAACCAGACTTGTGGAGGTCTACAATTTTGTTCCTGAGGTCTTGGCTGATTTCTATTGATTTTCCCATGATGTCAAGCAAAGAGACACTGAGTTTGAAGGTAGGCCTTGAAATACATCCACAGGTACACCTCCAATTGACTCAAATGAGGTCAATAACCCCATCAGATGCTTCTAAAGCCATGACATCATTTTCTGGAATTTTCCAAGCTGTTTAAAGGCACAGTCAACTTAGTGTATGTAAACTTCTGACCCACTGGATTTGTGATACAGTGAATCATAAGTGAAATAATCTGTCTGTAAACGATTGTTGGAAAAATTACTTGTGCCATGCACAAAGTAGATGTCCTAACCGATTTGCCAAAATTATAGTTTGTTAACAAGACATTTGTGGGGTCGATTTTTAATGACTCCAACCTAAGTGTATATACACTTCCAACTTCAACTGGAAAACCCAGGAAATCACATTTTTGACTGCATTGGGCCTTTAAAACGGTTAGATTGTTCCTCACTCTGAAAGTAGTCTAGCTGCAGTTTGTAGTTGGATTTTAAATAACAGTAAACCATGGGTTAGAGTTTATCCTGGCCCATAGACTACTTTCAGGATGAGAAATCATCTAACGTTATATTTGTAAAACTTCCCCTTTAAATGCAACAAGCGCCAAACTACTTACTGCCTGTCCCAGAGAAACAGCCAGGTGATCTTTGCCACGTTGATCATAGTCCAGATCAGATAGAATGACGGAGGGTGAATCTCAGGGTTGCAGGAGACTGGACCAAACACATTCCTTTCAGGCAGAGAACATCAATCACAACTGAGTGATATAAATGTACAGCCTCATCATTTAATTGTCATCATTTAGGCATTCAGTTAACCTTTGGAAGAGTAGTGAGTGAGTGAGTGAGTGAGTGAGTGAGTGAGTGAGTGAGTGAGTGATACCTCTGGAACACAGTAAAAAGAGAGTGTATGAGCCAAGCACTGCTCCATAGCCGGAGCATGATCCAGGTGTTGTCTGCCCAGCAGTCCATGGTCACCTCCAGAGGAAAGGACTCAGAGACATTATCCAATGTGGTCATAAACAGACCTAGGGAGTAAAGCCATTGCATGTTCGGTAAAAGGACCCTGTAGAGAGCAATAGTAATGGCGTTTTTTTGTAGGCATTGTAGGCATTTTGTAGCCATGTAGACTCCATGGCTCATTGGCCAAAGTCTAAAGGGAAAACATGTTTTTGTTGTTAAGTTTTTAGATAAACGCAGAAAATAAGGTCTATGGTAAACACCGGCTTAGGAGACCCTATATGTTTTGCTCTATGAGATAATCTTCATCAGCTAACATCTTTTTGTGTGATTGTTTCTTACATTTTCGCAAACAGAACAAGCACATAAAGACTTCAGAACTCATAAAAGTCATGTTAACTGACTGATAATAGAACAAAACATATACGATCTCCTAAACCTATGTTAACCTCAGGCCTTATTTTCGGCGTTTGTCCCAAAACCCCATACTTGCCCCATTAATTTCCTCCATAGGAATGGCTAAACGAACCAGAGGTAACTCATTTCTGTTTTTTTGGACTATAAACTAGCAAGCTCTACAATCCACATACTACAGTGTCCATATTAGGACAGCCTCCTGCTAAGATTGAGGGTGTCCTAATATGGACACCATACAGTTACTGTGTCCAACAGTAAGTATAGAGTTGCAATGTAATAAGCTATGTGAAGATGAAGCTGTATTGTGAATAACAAGCCAGCTTATCCTATTGGCAATGGAGATACTTTAGTGTTTGCCTCCCATCATAGGAAATAGATTCACAGCATGCACGAGAATGGTGTCCATATCAGGACAGCCTCAGACTGAAACAAGTCCTGCTGACACAGTCCTAATATGGACACTGTATAACAGTGAGATGGAGAATACATCAGTATGAGCAGTAACATCAAAGACAGTACAGTATGAAGATGTGCAGAATCTGCTTCTCCGATAGAAATCCCTGATCACACTTCTGGGTGATGTCATGGCGGTGTTAGCAAGAATAGCCCATGCATAGAAACACTTCCCCCGAGTCTAAAGATTGTGTTGCGTAGAACAGCGCATGTGCAGACCGTCAAATGAGAGTCACTCCTTCGATATAAAGTTGTTTTTGACAAAAATGAAAACGTGTCAGTTTTTCACTTTCACAAGGTTCTTGTAATAACCTGTTCAGCTAGTTAAGACATTGGCTCGAATACAGTGCCTTGCGAAAGTATTCGGCCCCCTTGAACTTTGCGACCTTTTGCCACATTTCAGGCTTCAAACATAAAGATATAAAACTGTATTTTTTTGTGAAGAATCAACAACAAGTGGGACACAATCATGAAGTGGAACGACATTTATTGGATATTTCAAACTTTTTTAACAAATCAAAAACTGAAAAATTGGGCGTGCAAAATTATTCAGCCCCTTTACTTTCAGTGCAGCAAACTCTCTCCAGAAGTTCAGTGAGGATCTCTGAATGATCCAATGTTGACCTAAATGACTAATGAGGATAAATACAATCCACCTGTGTGTAATCAAGTCTCCGTATAAATGCACCTGCACTGTGATAGTCTCAGAGGTCCGTTAAAAGCGCAGAGAGCATCATGAAGAACAAGGAACACACCAGGCAGGTCCGAGATACTGTTGTGAAGAAGTTTAAAGCCGGATTTGGATACAAAAAGATTTCCCAAGCTTTAAACATCCCAAGGAGCACTGTGCAAGCGATAATATTGAAATGGAAGGAGTATCAGACCACTGCAAATCTACCAAGACCTGGCCGTCCCTCTAAACTTTCAGCTCATACAAGGAGAAGACTGATCAGAGATGCAGCCAAAAGGCCCATGATCACTCTAGATGAACTGCAGAGATCTACAGCTGAGGTGGGAGACTCTGTCCATAGGACAACAATCAGTCGTATATTGCACAAATCTGGCCTTTATGGAAGAGTGGCAAGAAGAAAGCTATTTCTTAAAGATATCCATAAAATGTGTCGTTTAAAGTTTGCCACAAGCCACCTGGGAGACACACCAAACATGTGGAAGAAGGTGCTCTGGTCAGATGAAACCAAAATTGAACTTTTTGGCAACAATGCAAAACGTTATGTTTGGCGTAAAAGCAACACAGCTGAACACACCATCCCCACTGTCAAACATGGTGGTGGCAGCATCATGGTTTGGGCCTGCTTTTCTTCAGCAGGGACAGGGAAGATGGTTACAATTGATGGGAAGATGGATGGAGCCAAATACAGGACCATTCTGGAAGAAAACCTGATGGAGTCTGCAAAAGACCTGAGACTGGGACGGAGATTTGTCTTCCAACAAGACAATGATCCAAAACATAAAGCAAAATCTACAATGGAATGGTTCAAAAATAAACATATCCAGGTGTTAGAATGGTCAAGTCAAAGTCCAGACCTGAATCCAATCGAGAATCTGTGGAAAGAACTGAAAACTGCTGTTCACAAATGCTCTCCATCCAACCTCACTGAGCTCGAGCTGTTTTGCAAGGAGGAATGGGAAAAAATGTCAGTCTCTCGATGTGCAAAACTGATAGAGACATACCCCAAGCGACTTACAGCTGTAATCGCAGCAAAAGGTGGCGCTACAAAGTATTCCCTTAAGGGGGCTGAATAATTTTGCACGCCCAATTTTTCAGTTTTGGATTTGTTAAAAAAGTTTGAAATATCCAATAAATGTCGTTCCACTTCATGATTGTGTCCCACTTGTTGTTGATTCTTCACAAAAAAATACAGTTTTATAATGTTTGAGGCCTGAAATGTTTATGTTTGAGGCCTGAAATGTGGCAAAAGGTCGCAAAGTTCAAGGGGACCGAATACTTTCGCAAGGCACTGTATATATTTTTTATTTTTAGATTCTAAAATTCTAAATTCTTTAGAATTTGAGAAAATTAACAACTAAGGACACATTTTCCCTTCTCCCATTGGCTTTCCAAACCCCAAACCCCGGTCTGGTCTGTTGAGACTCCTTCGCAACGCATTCCCGGATGTATCATGATGTTGTGTCTCTGGGTTTGAAAACTCTGTGGTAACATTACCTCCAGCTTACAAAGTTTCCTTTTCAGAAGTGTCTGCAAAGTGTCGTTTATCAACTCATCTGCTTATGTAATGCGGTTGGTGACACGCAGATTAGGAGTTAAAAAACACAATCATTGGCCTCTCGTCAGTGCTGGGCTGTAAAACGATGACATTTAAAACGTGTGTCGGGCCAAAGGTCCATCATTACATAAAGTCATTCCACTGTGGAAACATTGGTGTATGACACGTTGTTCTAACTTATCTTCTCAAAGGGATCCTTTGGGTGACATACTGCATGTGCATTTGGAACATCCCTGCAGGAGATATCCTTTACAGGTCATATTGGGTCAAATAGTCATTCATTACGACCGACAGTGACAAAGTTATCGTATATACAGGGGGGTCCGAAATTACTGGCAGCCTTGATAAAGATGAGCAATAATGACTGTGTAAAATGTTGTTTCATAAGTAGTATTTTTTTCCCCTAAAAAAAAAAGAAGGTAGAGGTCAAAATGATTGTCACGCCTAAATATTCATATTAAAAAAAGTAGTCAAAAGTTTAGTATTTGATCCCATGTTCCTAGGACGCAATGACCACATCAAGCGCTTGACTCTAAAATCTTGACTCTACAAACGGTGGCATTCTAATCATAGCATTGCACTCAGGATACATCCACTAGCCACTGTACTCATTTATCCAGATTGTCTGCTGAACCAAAGTCCCTGATGCCCTCACAGTAGTGCACTGTAGTACAGAGATAGACCAGGTGTCTGGTAGATTTCACTCACCGCCAGAGTTGGTCCCTGATGCTAGAACATGGAAGGTCTCGGAAGCCACCTGGCTAAACATGGCCAGAGCGATACACACACCGTGTAGGACCACATGGTGATGATGTCGCTCCATACTGCCCTGGCCATACGGAGACACACGGGAGCGGTACATCCTCCCTGTCAAGCGATCAACTGTAGAACGCTCGCCTCACACACCAACACTCTTTTATAAACACACACTATCTTGGATCTGGTGCATTGGACTTTGGATGATGGCACTGTTTCAGTCAGTGTATCATGGTTTACTGTGTTTGTGTGTGTGTGGTTATTTTTCCCCATGGAGTCTAACCAATGGGTGCTCCTACTACTGCACAGTGGCACACGGTTGTATTTTGCTATTGTTAAATCACAATAGCATTTACAGACAAGTGCGTTGGTAAGTATAACAATACACTTTATTTCTATAGCTTCATTCATACATAAATGCAGTCCAAATTGTTGTACAGTATAGCACCTAAAACAAAACGTCAAAACACAAAGGTAGATCAGATCCTGGTATAAAAACAATATGGTGGCAGTTAAAGGTTAACTAAATACATTTAAAAAAAGAACACAATCACATTAATGCCATTGAATTAGTATTGCGGTCATGAGAGAATGCCGGTCCATAGTTTTATCACACACAGTCATTGATATGATTTCGAAAAAGACATTAGCATGGCCAATGGTTATGAGCTCAATCTGTACGGTACAAAGGCACTACTAGCCTAAATCATCACCTACATGTCTTGCTGAAGCAAAGCCTTATGAATCCAACACAGGGAGAGTTTGATCACGTCTCAGCCATTAAACGTTTAGGAAAACAACATTCAAACAAGGGGGCACGTGAATCTCCGCAGCGGCTCTCTTCTTCCTACATAAAGATGAGTTTCTGTGTTCTGGCGATGTCCACTGGAGACATGAGCTCCTCTTCTCCGTAAAACGGTTTGTTGTTGTGCTTCCATAACACCATGACAATGCGTACAATGAATATGACACTAGTTATGGCCAATATGACAGCTGGAAAAGAGATGAGGCATCAAGTATATTAGCTAAAAGCGCCACGGGAGAGTCACTGCCTTGACTACAGACAGTGAGACAAGAATAACATTGACACTAGTCTAGTAGTGAAGATGGTGTGAACATTGCCAATTGCACATACGTATACTCAGTTCTCATTATACTTACGTACAGTAAATATAACATAATCAAATCTTATCACTCGGCCATCTGCTACTAATGCATGTGTACGTACGGTGGTGTCTGTATTAGGACAGGCTGTGTTATGTTATCTTCCTCTAGGTGTCAGTTTAGGAGTCAGTCGGGACGTAGGGCCTACCAGACATGATGTCTATGTGGGTACCGGGCGTGGCTGGATTGGCCACACTCGCGGCCAACACCAGGATCACCACAGGGTACACTGTGAGGATGTAGCGCACGTGCTTATCCAGGTACCAGTTCTCTATGACAAACCTGAGAGAGTTATAAGGAGGAAAAAAATATACATCAACAGTGCATCAATTCCCATGCTTTAAAAAAAAAAGGTGCGAGAAGGAAAGGTTTCTGGCGATTGTATGGTGGCCCAAAGGGGCAAATTAGCTTTTAAAATGTAGTGACAGCATGCGCACAACGCAGGCACTTGCTTTGTGTGCATACGCTGTCACTACATTTTAAACAAAATGATTTGCAGGCAGTTGCTTTGTGTGCACGAGCTGTCCACACAATTTTTAGAAGCTACTTTAGCCGCTTAGGGCAACTGAATCATTATCTTGTCAGGCCACTGTCATAGTTTGTGTATATTAAGTAAATCCGCTGTTCATGAATTTGCAATGGAACATTTCCTGGCAAAGCTCACAAATGTGTGGTATTTTGAATCAACGTCACTGAATTAAGAGGTTAGATCAAATGTAGGATCAAAGTCTCACCATCCTATGAGTCCCAATTGGAGCAGCACTAGTACCATTATGGCAGCATCTGTCTTGGGTATTGGGGTTTGATGGTCTAAAACAACGGTCAAGTGTAAAAAGGTAGCCACAGCCCACCATGTTGCATACAAAGCCACTCCGTTTTGCACCTGTAAAAGAGTTAACAAATACGGTGCCCATATTAGGACAGCTCCAGTCCTACTGAAACCGAGGCTTCATAATATGGACACCATAAACAGACAACACATGTCTGTAACCAAAACGTAACTGTCCGGCACACTTGTGGTTTGTGTACACAATACAATGTTCTTGGAGAATAGTAGAAAAAAAAAGTTTTTGTACCAGTATTCGAATGAGCCAGAGATCATTGTTGTGATATTTATGGAGCCACGCTCCATAGACGACCAGTCCGTAGCAGGAGAACATGATAATCACGCAGTTGGAGATGGCCTGTAATGCTGTGATCAGCAGCGTTGGCACCATCTTTCTATGACAAACACAGAATCTAGAAAACGTAATCTGTCTTGAGAAAGACTATACAAGTGATTTCCTTGCCACCAATTCAATGTCGAAACTCGAAAACAACTCAAAACGTGTTAAAAGTTGCATACAATTGCACAGCAAACAACACATAATATGATCACTTACTCTTTGTCGTACAGAAATAACCATGCCATATTCAAAATGCTATTCACGATCCAGGACAAGTAGAATCCGTAGGGCAGGACAGCAGGAGTGGTGTACATCCATGTATATGCTTCCCTAAGGGACAGGAACATCATCATGATAATTAACAACAACAAAATCACCATCACCATCAGCCTCATCATAATCAAAAACATCATCATGGCCAGATCTAGGCCTGGGAATTTTGGAAAAGTTACCGTAATTCTGCAACCCTAGCCAGGACAGTAAAAATCACTCTTTCTGCACTTTAATCATTTTTTTTGTTTTTTTGTCTCAACTAAGTTAGATTGCCAATAAACACAGGCCAGTTAGCCTGGATGTCTCCTTATGGAATTGTCATGTTTGACAAGACAATGAGAGACAATGATTCGGGCAATATAGCAGGAACAGATCTGGGACCAGGCTAATGTCCAGTGCAAAGTTGATTTCATTCCAGCCAGGGTTTGGCTTGGAAAATAACCAACAATGTCGGAAGGAACAATGTTTACATGATTGTTGTAGTGTCAGCGAGAGTCTAGCTTTAATGGACAGTATCGTACCTTCTACGGAGATTGTGTATCAGATAGATGAACATGCCGATCAACCAGACGTTAAGGACGTCCCATAGAAAGAGTACCCATCTATCCGGGGTTAGGTGCGTTGTGGACTTGCTCAGCACATACTGTGTGGTTTGCATAAACGCACCTGCATGTTCAAACACACAGGTTACAAAACATTTCATCGGATGCAAAAGAAAAAGTATGTGTGTTTCAAACAGACGTCATTGACTTGAAGTGGACTTTAAGAATTCACCTGTCCAGGGCCCAAATAGAGCCAATATGTTGAATGTCAGTGCAATTAGATAGCTGATTAGGGCCAGAAACATCAGCAAAACACGGACTGAAATGCACTCTCCCATGTTCAGGATCTAGGGACAGAAGTACAAACCTAATTTCAGTACTGACATTTCAATACATTTCAATACGGTCATTTTAGTAGTAATTTCAGTCAGAAGTCACATGTCATTTTAGTCAGTCACACCCTCATTTCACTATGTCAAAAACATTTGATTTCTGTGTTCTACCCCGGTGCACCACATTAGGCTGTTTGTTTCGCTCAACAATGTTTCTCAGATGGCCCCTATTCAACATTATCCCAGTACAACAATGCATGTATTGTTCCTAAAAAATTCTGGCAATTGTTTCTAAATGACACTGTAATAAGACTGATGAACAGTATGTGAAATAGAATATCTTACCTTAGGATGGCGGCCCTGAAATACTGTTTAGCCCTTCTAGGATAGACCTTCTCGGATATTCTGTGGTGAAAAAAAGTAATCAACAGATGGTTCCCAGTTGCTCCCACACAGGAGAGTAGGTGGACACATTAGGTTCACACTCTTGAGGATGGTCTGTCTGCTACTGGTGCTATCTCCACAGATAATATATAGATCTGCCCATGGACGGAGAAAGATATGGGTGGAAGTAGCAGAGACTCCTCCTCTATCTCCATTCACAAGCCCACATGAAGTCATATCCGAAGGACAATCCGCACCATTGTGCGTCGGGAACAAGTCGTGTCATTGTTGTAGTAATGTCAACCCTTACCTAACGTCGGATAGGCCACGGCATAGGAACATTGTGGAACAAAACAATCTCCCTTCTGTTGTAATAGCGACGTAGGTCACCTCAATGTTATGTCCCTAAATAAAAGAGGAGACTGTACCTCACTCAAGACGTCTTAACAATCTACATGGATGATGTATTTCATGGGGCCACAAGGTGTCAGATCTGTTCTATTATTTTTTATAACAGCATGTGACATATAGCCTTATACCACACAGTGTCACCATTGCGTTACATTACACCAGTAGGCATACCGTGCATTTAGTGTTACCATGGGAATTTCTGCGATCCGTTAATTCTTCCGCCAGACAGCATCGCCTGCAGCTCAGTTGCTGTTGACATGTGTACTGCTTTTAAAACACCACTGAGCTCTTAAGAAAAGATCCTCCCAAACCCAATGGCAACACTGGCAATCACTGGGCAAGGTTTCATCTTACATCTCAGGCATGTTTTCTAATGAAAGTGACTCTCCGCTACAGAGGATGTCCTAATATGGACGCCGTAGGGTTAAGACATTGTGTACACTCTTAAAAATAAAGGTGTAATTTGGAGACAAAAAGGTTCTTGAGAGCGATGCAATAAGGGAACCATTTTGGGGTCTCTGAAGATCCATAAATAGGATAGTTCTTTAGTTATGAAGAATTATGAAGAACCATAGATGCCACGTCAAGAACCCCACATTTAACTCAAAGGTTCTTTATCAGGCAAGTTGTCTAAGGAACCTTAAGAGCTGGGGAAGAACCATTTAAGAACCTTTATTTTTTCCCAGTGTACTGAAGGGTAATTGAGACTAGTCATTTGATCCTTGTATTTCTGTTCTGGGGATGAGGGAGCGGGCACCGTGGCACCGCTTGGTTGGTGTTCCACCTCCCGACAGAGCCCTCGACCCAGAGAGCCTACTGTGCCAGATATTGCCCCGTGGTGTAGGGCGTTTCAAATGCTCTGCATAATTAATGAAGCACTCCCCAGGGTATTAAGCACTTATGAGCTCACGCACACTGTCTCACACACACACACACACACACACACACACACACACACACACACACACACACACACACACACACACACACACACACACACACACACACACACACACACACACACACACACACACACACACACACACACACACACACACACACACACACACAGTTAAGCTACTGGCCTATGATACTAGGAGTAGAGGATTGGAAGCCATGCCAATCAGAGTGATACGGATTATTTAAAGTTCCATTGGTCATAGTACACTGAAGTGTCTACTGGGCCCTAGTTTGCTCTTAAAAATCTTTTGTACTTTTTCAGGCAGAAGAGAGGATATTTGTCTTTTAAATCTACCTCATGGAAAAATATGTGGTTTTGGAACACTTCACATGAAGCTTCACATGAGGATATTTTTTTACACAAAATTTCACTGCAAACAAGAATGAGTTGTTAGGATGAACCCAGAACTTCACACAGTGTTATCAACATACATATTTGACACATATTATTACATTGTATATGTTTATTTACACATGAACAAATGATTTTTCAACATGTTCCTCAGCAGGGATTTGAAGTCAAAACCTCTTGGTTCACGGCATTCTGATTCTGATGAGCTGGAATTTTCACTTGAAAACAAGAGAGACACGTAAGGCCGTCGGTTCACGTATGAAACCACATGTTGACATGTGTTACATTTTAGAGTTCACATGTTAACGCCACCTTTTCACGTGTGAGGAGAATAACATGTTTTCACCTCCATGTGTGAATTGCAGGTTCCCATGTGAAAAACTGTCATGTGAAAATCTAACTCTCACAGGTGGAGTAGCCTTTTCACATGTGGAAAAACAATTGAATTGAATTAGCAGTTTGACATGTGAAAAACATCACCTCATGTGTAGTTCCGCGGTCTCACATGTTGACATTTTGCATCTCCATGTTGTCACATTCAATTCATGTTTTCAAATGTGCTCAAATGTTTTTACTTGTAATCTCATGTTGCTTTTAGATGTCACGTTATCACATTAACTTCACATAAGATCACATGTGAAATGCATGTGAAAAACTGCATATTTCGTCTCAATCAGAAATTACCTTGTGCGCAACGGACCTTCCGCCATACTTTGACAATAAGGTTGAATCCAGCTCTATTGCATACACGCCATCTTTCATCACCCATATGATGATGGATACAGGTCACATCAACTCCATCACTACACACCACTATCACTTGGACTGATCTGTGACTCAAGCACTTTTAACTATGTCTGTACTTCATCGAAGGCAAAGGCCACTGAAGTCAACTAAATCATTAACCAACATACAGTTGAAGTCGGAAGTTTACATACACCTTAGCCAAATGCATTTTACTCAGTTTTTCACAATTCCTGACATTTAATCCTAGTAAAAAACACCTGTCTTAGGTCAGTTAGGATCAACACCTTTTTTAAGAATGTGAAATGTTAGAATAATAGTAGAGAGAATTATTTATTTCATCTTCTATTTCTTTCATCATATTCCCAGTGGGTTAGAATTTTACATACACTTAATTCGTATTTGGTAGCATTGCCTTTACATTGTTTAACTTGGGTCAAATATTTTAGTTAGCCTTCCACCAGCTTCCCACAATAAGTTGAGTGAGTTTTGGCCCATTACTCCTGGCAGAGCTGGTGTAACTAAGTCATGTTTTTAGGCCTCCTTGCCCGCACACGTTTTTTCAGTTCTGCCCACAATTTTTCTATACGATTGAAGTCAGGGCTTTGTGATGGCCACTCCAATACCTTGACTTTGTTGTCCTGAAGCCATTTTGCCACAACTTTAGAAGTATGCCTGGCGTCATTGTCCATTTGCTAGACCCATGTGCGACCAAGCTTTAACTTCTGATGACTTGAGATGTTGCTTCAATATATCCACATAATTGTCCTCCCTCATGATGCCATCTATTTTGTGAAGTGCACCAGTCCCTCCTGCAGCAAAGCACCCCCACAACATGATGCCTCCACCCCCGTGCTTCACGGTTGGGATGGTGTTCTTCGGCTTGCAAGCATCCCCCTTTGTCCTCCAAACATAACGATGGTCATTATGGCCAAACAGTTAAATTTTAGTTTCATCAGACTAGAGGACATTTCTTCAAAAAGTACAATCTTTGTCCCCATGTGCAGTTGCAAACCGTAGTCTGGCTTGTTTATGGCGGTTTTGGAGCAGTGGTTTCTTCCTTGCTGAGCGGCCTTTCAAGTTATTTTGGTATAGGGTTTATTTTACTGTGGATAGATACTTTTGTACCTGTTTCCTCCAGCATCTTCACAAGGTCATTTGCTGTTGTTCTGGGATTGATTTGCACTTTTCGCACCAAAGTATGTTCATCTCTAGGAGATGGAACGCATCTCCTTCCTGAGCGGTATGACCGCTGCGTGGTCCCATGGTGTTTATACTTGCATACTATTGTTTGGACAGATGAACGTGGTACCTTCAGGCATTTGGAAATTGCTCCCATGGATAAACCAGACTTGTGGAGGTCTACAATTTGTTTCTGAGGTCTTGGCTGATTTCTTTTCATTTCCCCATGATGTCAAGCAAAGAGGCGCTGAGTTTGAAGGTAGGCCTTGAAATACACCCACAGGTACACCTCCAATTGACTCAAATGATGTCAATTAGGGTATCAGAAGCTTCTAAAGCCATTATAACGTTCTGGAATTTTCCAAGCTGTTTAAAGGCACAGTCAACTTAGTGTATGTAAACTTCTGACCCACTGGAATTGTGATA
Organism: Oncorhynchus clarkii lewisi; assembly: GCF_045791955.1. Lineage (NCBI taxonomy): Eukaryota > Metazoa > Chordata > Actinopteri > Salmoniformes > Salmonidae > Oncorhynchus > Oncorhynchus clarkii. The sequence goes on from NC_092157.1 coordinate 33,425,129, forward strand.
CATTGAATTATAAGTTAAATAATCTGTCTGTAAACGATTGTTGGAAAAATTACTTGTGCCATGCACAAAGAGGATGTCCCAGCCAACTTGCCAAAACTATAGTTCGTTTACAAGACATTTGTGGAGTGGTTGAAAAATGAGTTTTAATGACTCCAACCTAAGTGTACGTAAACTTCTGATTTAAACTGTGTGTGCACAATCTAAGACTGTAGGTTTTATTGACAGAGACCGTCAAATCTTATTTTTACGATGTCCATACTAAGTTTCAGCAGGACTGTTGAGAGCGAAGCTGTCCTAAAATGGACACAGTGTGTAGTTCTTTAAATAATATCACAATCCATTTAAAACTGCACCATGAATAAACACTACTCTGTTTTGAAACAGACATTGCTGAAAGAATCTACAAAGAATAGGTTCCGCAATGATGTCTTACCGTCTTAAATCAATACAACTACACTCTTAAAAATAAAGCTGCAAGTTGGAACCAAATAAGGTTCTTGAGTGTGATGCCTTAGGTGACAATTTGAAGGTTTCTGAAGAACCATAAATGGGAGGTTTCTTTTAAGAACCACACACAAATCAAAAGCCAGAAATGTTTCAGCCCTCCAGGATAGGAATTGAACAGCCCTGCTGTAGGGTTTTAAGCCTTATTTGCATATTTCCCAGGGTGTTTTCTAGTGACAGAAACATGGTTATTGTGTTGATACATTTTCATTCCTATGGCCTTCACCAAGTTAGATCCTGAGTGTTAATTTATCTATTTACAGTGTTAATTTAACTCTTGAATCAACATTGGAAATGTTGCACTGAAAAATCAACAGTAGGCAACACTGGTCAATTTGCTGTGTGCTATGAAAGGGACAGATCCGTGTTTCGTGGGTGTTTATTTTCTGTTTTCTTTTGTGTGTCTGCACCAGCCAGAACTGTTTTTTGGTCGTTTCTCTTTGTTATTTTAGTTTTTTCCGTGTTCATTTGAATAAATATGGACACATACCACGCTGCACCTTGGTCCTCCTCTTCTCCTTCATACGACGACCGTTACAGAATCACCCACCACCAAAGGACCAAGCAGCGTGGTAAAGAGCAGCGTTATCTGGAGGAGGTTACAACATGGGACGAAATAGAGAGGTGGTCGGTCGACCCAGAGAGAGTGCCGGAGCCCGCCTGGGATTCTCTGGAACAATGTGAGGAGGGAACACGGCTGGCAAGGAAGCCCGAGAGGCAGCCCCAAAAATGTATTGGGAGGGGGCCTTCGGGGAGTGTGGCAGGAGTCAGGTAGGAGACCTGAGCCAACTCCCCATGCTTACAGTGGAGAAAGGTGGACCGGGCAGGCACCGTGTTATGCCGTGAGGTGCACGGTGTCCCCGGTGCGCATGAATAGCCCGGTGCGGTACATAGCAGCGCCTCGTATTGGCCGGGCTAGAGTGGGCATCGAGCCAGGTGCCATGAAGCCGGCTCAGCGCATCTGGTCTCCAGTGTGTCTCCTCGGGCCGGGGTACATGGCACCAGCCCTACCCATGGTGTCCCCGGTTTGCCAGCACAGCCCAGTGCCGGCTATTCCACCTCACCGCACTGGCCTGGCTACGCGGAGCATTCAGCCAGGTAGGGTTGGGCAGGCTCGGTACTCGAGAGCTCCAGTGAGCCTTATTGGTCCGGTCTATCCGGTGCCACCTCCACGCACCAGCCCTCCGGTGGCAGCCCCCCGCAACAGGCTGTCTCTCCGTCTCCTTCCTACAGGTGCTCCCGCCTGTCGAGCGCTGCCAGAGTCTCCCTCCAGTCCGGATCTGCCGGAGTCTCCCTCCAGTCCGGATCTGCCAGAGTCCCCCTCCAGTCCGGATCTGCCAGAGTCTCCTGTCTGTCCCGAGCTGCCGGAGTCTCTCGTCTGTCCCGAGCTGCCCGTCAGTCAGGAGCTGCCGGAGCCGTCCGTCAGTCAGGAGATGCCGGAGCCGTCCGTCAGCCAGGAGCTGCCGGAATCTCCCGTCACGCAGGCGCTGCCGGAATCGCCCTTCTCAAAGGGTGCTGCCAGAGTCTTCCGCCTGTCCGGTGCTGCCGGAGTCTCCCGTCCGTCCGTTGCTGCCGGAGTCTCCCGTCCATCCAGTGCTGCCGGAGTCTCCCATCCATTCGGGACCCGTGGCTAGGGTCCCCAGTCCGAGGTCGGCGGCGAGGGTCGCCGCTCTAAAGAGGCCACGGAGGCGGGCTAAGAGGCAGACAAAGACTATGGTGGAGTGGGGTCCACGTACCGTGCCAGGGCCGCCACCGCGGACAGACACCCACCCAGACCCTCCCCTATAGGTTCAGGTTTTGCGGTCGGAGTCCGCACCTTTGGGAGGGGGGTATTGTCACGTTCTGACCTTAGTTCTTTTGTTATGTCTTTGTTTTAGTAAGGTCAGAGCGTGAGTTGGGTGGATTGTCTATATTAGTTTTTCTATGATTTGCTATTTCTGTGTTTGGCCTGGTATGGTTCTCAATCAGAGGCAGCTCTTAATCATTGTCCCTGATTGAGAACCATATTTAGTGAGCTTGTTTTCTATTGTGTTTCGTGGTGATTGTTTTCTGTTGTGTGTCTGCACCAGCCAGATCTGTTTTCGGTCGTTTCTCTTTGTTATTTTTGTTATTTGCGTGTTCATTTTAATAAATATGGACACATACCACTCTGCACCTTGGTCCTCACCTTCTTCCACCAACAACGGCCGTTACAGATACCCATATAAAATAGCCTTTTGAGTGACTAAAATAGGACACATAATATTCGTTTTGTATATAAACACAATCAAATTAACTTAAATGACAGCTCTTTAAAACGCCTATGTCAAGAAACTTGGATGGAGTAAAATCAGCTCAAGCTAATTTGGTCGTACACAAAGCAACTCAAAAAAACATTTAAATTCCATCAATTATGTAAAAAAAAAATGGTTTCCTGTCCCGTTTGGCATGTCTCTTGTGATGTGATTCACAGCCGCACTGACATGACAACTGCGTCAGAGTTTTGAACAACCGCCCCCCCCCCGTTTTGTTCCATGCTGCTTTGTTCCACACGCCTTCTATGTTGGTTACTAGGCGTTACTTATTTAAATTAGTTAACAGAATATCATGTTACCATTGGTGTATTATAATGAGAGTTAAGGTGATGTCACCTTGTTCCCTTAATAATGAATTCAAGTGTTTTACCTGGGGGAGGGAACCAGTAACTTTAAGATCAATGTAGAAACAACAGGAATTTGTCATACTTTGGTCATCATACTTGAATCTTGTTTCATCCAAATATTATCCGGTTTTGTGGAAAACATAATTTTGACTGTATATGACCTTTAAGAGCTGAGGAAGAACCATTTAAGACCCTTTATTCTTTTGACTGTATGACGACTATATGACTATTCATAATAATGGCTAGCAGCATTTGATTTTATAGGAATTAATTCCACAGGTATTTCTGAATCATTTCCAGGGTTCCAGCCAAATTCATCTGGCCCTAATAGCGTTGCATTGTTTCCATGGTTACAGCCAGGGATGGACATAAATTACAAATTACAATGACAAAATACCTTAAAGACCAATGTATCAAAATAATTTTGCAAAGTATTGTATTTCATTAAAATATGTGTATTTTGTAATTGAAAACACAAAAATAAATTTGCAAGTAGCCGGCTGAACAGCAAAAAACATACTCAGTAACGGTTACTTTAACTACTTACTTGCTATGACTGTGGTATATTGTTGTTTATCTACTTTAGATGAATGCACTGTCACTTTGAATAAGGGCGTCTGCTGAATAACCAATATTTAAATGTATATGTGAAAATGAACAACTGTCATTGTTTCAGCATGGAGCTAATTAGAGTAATACTCAGTATTCTTGGCTATTGTTAATTTTGACATAACATACAGTGCCTTGCGAAAGTATTCGGCCCCCTTGAACTTTGTGACCTTTTGCCACATTTCAGGCTTCAAACATAAAGATATAAAACTGTATTTTTTTGTGAAGAATCAACAACAAGTGGGACACAATCATGAAGTGGAACGACATTTATTGGATATTTCAAACTTTTTTAACAAATCAAAAACTGAAAAATTGGGCGTGCAAAATTATTCAGCCCCTTTACTTTCAGTGCAGCAAACTCGCTCCAGAAGTTCAGTGAGGATCTCTGAATGATCCAATGTTGACCTAAATGACTAATGATGATAAATACAATCCACCTGTGTGTAATCAAGTCTCCGTATAAATGCACCTGCACTGTGATAGTCTCAGAGGTCTGTCAAAAGCGCAGAGAGCATCATAAAGAACAAAGAACACACCAGGCAGGTCCGAGATACTGTTGTGAAGAAGTTTAAAGCCAGATTTGGATACAAAAAGATTTCCCAAGCTTTAAACATCCCAAGGAGCACTGTGCAAGCGATACTATTGAAATGGAAGGAGTATCAGACCACTGCAAATCTACCAAGACCTGGCCGTCCCTCTAAACTTTCAGCTCATACAAGGAGAAATCTGATCAGAGAAGCAGCCCAGAGGCCTATGATCACTCTGGATGAACTGCAGAGATCTACAGCTGAGGTGGGAGACTCTGTCCATAGGACAACAATCAGTCGTATATTGCATAAATCTGGCCTTTATGGAAGAGTGGCAAGAAGAAAGCCATTTCTTAAAGATATCCATAAAAAGTGTTGTTTAAAGTTTGCCACATGCCACCTGGGAGACACACCAAACATGTGGAAGAAGGTGCTCTGGTCAGATGAAACCAAAATTGAACTTTTTGGCAACAATGCAAGACGTTATGTTTGGCGTAAAAGCAACACAGCTCATCACCCTGAACACACCATCCCCACTGTCAAACATGGTGGTGGCAGCATCATGGTTTGGGCCTGCTTTTCTTCAGCAGGGACAGGGAAGATGGTTAAAATTGATGGGAAGATGGATGGAGCCAAATACAGGACCATTCTGGAAGAAAACCTGATGGAGTCTGCAAAAGACCTGAGACTGGGACGGAGATTTGTCTTCCAACAAGACAATGATCCAAAACATAAAGCAAAATCTACAATGGAATGGTTCAAAAATAAACATATCCAGGTGTTAGAATGGCCAAGTCAAAGTCCAGACCTGAATCCAATCGAGAATCTGTGGAAAGAACTGAAAACTGCTGTTCACAAATGCTCTCCATCCAACCTCACTGAGCTCGAGCTGTTTTGCAAGGAGGAATGGGAAAAAAATTCAGTCTCTCGATGTGCAAAACTGATAGAGACATACCCCAAGCGACTTACAGCTGCAATCGCAGCAAAAGATGGCGCTACAAAGTATTAACTTAAGGGGGCTGAATAATTTTGCACGCCCAATTTTTCAGTTTTTGATTTGTTAAAAAAGTTTGAAATATCCAATAAATGTCGTTCCACTTCATGATTGTGTCCCACTTGTTGTTGATTCTTCACAAAAAAATACAGTTTTATATCTTTATGTTTGAAGCCTGAAATGTGGCAAAAGGTCGCAAAGTTCAAGGGGGCCGAATACTTTCGCAAGGCACTGTATACTGTATTTCATTAAGCAGTTTCTATCTCTCTCTTTCTCTCTCTCTCTCTCTCTCAAAGTTAAGCCTTAGCCAGTGTCCTGTTTGACTCCTACATGCACAGTTTAATAATGAAGGGCCGTGACTAACGAGCTGTGTTTTCAAATTCTTGTTTACCCTTCATCTCTCACTTTAGATGGCGTGTGACTTTCACGCTAAATCTGTGTCAGTCATTCGCTTTCCTTCTGGAATGAATGCAACACCCAGTGCCAATTAAGTACCCGTGACCAATAGTGTGGGCTTGACAGAGATTACAAATGATGATGAAAAAGACAACTGTGGTGAGATTCTATGCTCGATGTAAATGAGCTACAGAGCCGTATGGCTCGTGGTTTTTGACAATGTGTTCTATTTTGCACATCAACTCAATCATAGTGTACTTCCTATTACTGTAGCCTCAATTAGGGTTAAGTGCCTTGCTCACACACACACACACACACACACACACACACACACACACACACACACACACACACACACACACACACACACACACACACACACACACAATGAATAAATGTTTTTTTTACAATTGTTTGTTATCAATATCTATGTTTTTGCATGGTCATTGATTAATTAATCTTACGCTACTCAAATATAAATAACATTTTTCTAAACCATTCCAATCTGTTACTTGGATTTATCGCACCCATTACAGAAATGGTTGTTCCAGTTGAGGTGTTTAAGCCAGTTTCATGTCTTCATCTTCCCAACCCTGGCACTGGCAGTGATTTTGAATGCAGGGTGCACAAGTTTCAGGAAAATGTATTAGGGTACATGCAGGCCTTATGAAATATATTGCATTCAGAAAGTATCCCCTTGAAATTGAGCTCAGGTGCATCCTGTTTCCATTGATCATCCTTGATGTTTATACAACTTGATTGGAGTCCACCTGTGGTAAATTCAATCTATATAATTCAGTCTATATAAGGTCCCACAGTTGACAGTGCATGTCAGAGCAAAAACCAAGCCATGAGATCAAAGGAACTTACTGTAAAGCTCAGAGACAGGCTTGTGTCGCGGGACAGATCTGGGGAAGGGTACTAAAACATTTCTGCAGCATTGAAGGACCACAATAACACGGTGTCCTCCATCATTCTAAAATGGAAGAAGTTTGAACCACCAAGACTCTACCTACAGCTGAAAATGTATGAATGCAACAACCATTTCTCTGTCACTAGCGAACACAGTCATGGGTGGTACTGGTAATTCCAAAATTCACCCTGGGAAATACGCAATTAAGGCTTAGAACCCTACAGTGGGGCTATTCAATTCCGATCCTGGAGGGCCAAAACATTTCTGATTTGTGTATGGTTCCTCAAAGAACCATCCCAATTACAGGTCTACAGAGACCCTAAAATGGTTAATCTATGGCATTGCTCCCAAGAACCTTATTTGGTTACAACTTGCATATTTATTGTTAAGAGTGCATATGGTGCACTATGAAAGGGAACTATCTTAACTCTCTTAATCTCTTAACAACACAGACTATAAATGGCGTCACATTAAAAAGGTGTGCTTTTGTCATTGAACCTGACTTGTTTAGGTGGTGCATTGCACACTATTCCAACATGGAAGGCTCCTCCTACTCAACAGCTACATTATCAGCTTCATTTGTGTCTGAAAGATGAGCGAGTATGATGGATGTGGCAGGAGCAGTATGATGGATGTGGCAGGAGCAGTATGATGGATGTGGCAGGAGCAGTATGATGGATGTGGCAGGAGCAGTATGATGGATGTGGCAGGAGCAGTATGATGGATGTGTCAGGAACAGTATGATGGATGTGGCAGGAGCAGTATGATGGATGTGTCAGGAGCAGTATGATGGATGTGGCAGGAGCAGTATGATGGATGTGGCAGGAGCAGAACTGTGTAAAAGTCATTATGATTAGCCCCACCTCTGGCACTTGTCACTTCAGGTAGGACAGGGTAACCGCAGAGAGGGAAAGAGTGAGATCATTGAGTGTGTGTGTGTGTGTGTGTGTGTGCGTGTGTATGTAAAAGCGCTGAAGCGAGGATAATATCACTCGGCCAGAGCTTTCAGCAACACCTTCTACCTGTCAGAGAATCACGCACCAAGGATCTTGCTACTTTCTGTCTTTATCTCAAGGGCATTACACTAACAAGAATTCCAAAACAAACGGCAAACGTCTCGCAGCAATGCTCCCTGCCACAATAGAGCACTCTGACTTACTTACGACAAAAATGTATCAACCCCATCAAAAATGTCCATTAATTGTAATCCACGTTTCATGTTGCTGCAGGATTATTTTCATGCCGTAGCAAACTGTCTCAAATGAAGATCCTAAATCCGTATGTACGTACACTTCTTGAATTGTTTCATCGTGCCATCCACCTCCTAAGTGTGGAATACTGTGGAAAATGAAAAACACATAAGGCACTGCACCTTTCATTTCACTCAATCTCTCATTTGAATCATTTCAATCTGAACTGATATACTAGACAGTAGACACACTGCTAATATTGTCAAGAGCCACTTTATTGGCTAGGTCACAGTTTTGCTTCAAGTAAATCTTCCAGGCTTCACAAGAACATGAAAAGGATGTAGAATGTCCCTTTGGGCTATTCTATCGACCCATAAGTCATGGAGAAATTGTACTCATGTTTTCCCATCCAGTCCAACTGATTTCATGTCCTCTGGACCACTTGCTACATGAGTCCAGATCTGAATTTATCTCAAAGGTCTGGTCCGGTTTACCGAGACATTCTATTAACCAGTGTCATGAATTCATAATGCGATATAAAGTAGATGGCCCACACAAGCACACACACACACACACGTGACAACCACCGCCATCATGTCTAACACATACATGACAGGCCCACATTTTTATTTTTGCCTTGGGGAAGAAAATAAAGGAAAGGAAATAAATGATTGAACATCTCATTGTACCTGGTTTTAACATGTGAACAACTGATCTCCCGTGTCTTTTCAGCTCAACGTGTGAAAACAGGCTATTTCGCGTGTGAAAATGCAATTTCACATGATTACATAGTGCTGACTTTTCAGCGTGACCCAGCCTGGGATTTGAAATCACAATCCTCTGGGTTTGGGTGTACCCTGATCTTTCTGCTGCGCCACAAAGTCTGTAGTATTTTAGTTGTCAGTCAATTTGACTATTCTCTCATCATTGATTTAATTGACTTTATTTTCATTTTGAGGGTTTTATGTATAGTTGTCGAATGTTGGGGGGACATATTATTCAGTTTTAATGTTACTCCTGTGCAGAAGGAAGCCCTGAAGCCCAAGGCCTCCCGCTCACAAAAAAACAACAACAATAGACTCTTGGGATTATCTTGCTTAAACGACTTCGAACCTTGTTTAAACAACTTAGCATCTCTTAGTATCTTCAAACGAGATATTAAGTAATTCGAATGAGATACAAAGCCGTTTGAACAACTTATCTCGTTTGAATGACTTAATTGTTATTCAGTCTAATTAGGCCTCATTTTTGATGCAGATTTTAAGTCCGTGTTCTGGTTGCTGCATCCATTCACACACTGATTCCATCCATTGATAGGATTATTCATTAACAGTTCTTTTATAGTCTAAATCGGGGCTGCTTTTGAATGTCAGAGCATTCAAGTAGGCAAGTGTGGAGCTAGGAGCAGAGAGTTAAAACGCTGTCAGGCCTTCTCTTCTGCTACATTTTCAGTCTGGTACTGCATAGCCACACACTCTGGGCATGCTCTGCCTAGCATTTTTAATTTCTTTATTACTATTCTTTGAATTGGGGGGATATTCAGTGCTAATTATTTATCTTACCCACACACAGTAGCTTGTATCTGTTTTTTTTATTCTACTTTCTAACATTAGGATTAATTTCTACTTCAAATGTATTAGCAGGTGTTTTACAGTGCCTTGCGAAAGTATTCGGCCCCCTTGAACTTTGCGACCTTTTGCCACATTTCAGGCTTCAAACATAAAGATATAAAACTGTATTTTTTTGTGAAGAATCAACAACAAGTGGGACACAATCATGAAGTGGAACGACATTTATTGGATTTTTCAAACTTTTTTAACAAATCAAAAACTGAAAAATTGGGCGTGCAAAATTATTCAGCCCCCTTAAGTTAATACTTTTTAGCGCCACCTTTTGCTGCGATTACAGCTGTAAGTCGCTTGGGGTATGTCTCTATCAGTTTTGCACATCGAGAGACTGAACATTTTTCCCATTCCTCCTTGCAAAACAGCTCGAGCTCAGTGAGGTTGGATGGAGAGCATTTGTGAACAGCAGTTTTCAGTTCTTTCCACAGATTCTCGATTGGATTCAGGTCTGGACTTTGACTTGGCCACCTGGATATGTTTATTTTTGAACCATTCCATTGTAGATTTTGCTTTATGTTTTGGATCATTGTCTTGTTGGAAGACAAATTTCCGTCCCAGTCTCAGGTCTTTTGCAGACTCCATCAGGTTTTCTTCCAGAATGGTCCTGTATTTGGCTCCATCCATCTTCCCATCAATTTTAACCATCTTCCCTGTCCCTGCTGAAGAAAAGCAGGCCCAAACCATGATGCTGCCACCACCATGTTTGACAGTGGGGATGGTGTGTTCAGGGTGATGAGCTGTGTTGCTTTTACGCCAAACATAACGTTTTGCATTGTTGCCAAAAAGTTCAATTTTGGTTTCATCTGACCAGAGCACCTTCTTCCACATGTTTGGTGTGTCTCCCAGGTGGCTTGTGGCAAACTTTAAACTTTTTATGGATATCTTTAAGAAATGGCTTTCTTCTTGCCACTCTTCCATAAAGGCCAGATTTGTGCAATATACGACTGATTGTTGTCCTATGGACAGAGTCTCCCACCTCAGCTGTAGATCTCTGCAGTTCATCCAGAGTGATCATGGGCCTCTTGGCTGCATCTCTGATCAGTCTTCTCCTTGTATGAGCTGAAAGTTTAGAGGGACGGCCAGGTCTTGGTAGATTTGCAGTGGTCTGATACTCCTTCCATTTCAATATTATCGCTTGCACAGTGCTCCTTGGGATGTTTAAAGCTTGGGAAATCTTTTTGTATCCAAATCCGGCTTTTAACTTCTTCACAACAGTATCTCGGACCTGCCTGATGTGTTCCTTGTTCTTCATGATGTTGTCTGCGCTTTTAACGGACCTCTAAGACTATCACAGTGCAGGTGCATTTATACAGAGACTTGATTACACACAGGTGGATTGTATTTATCATCATTAGTCATTTAGGTCAACATTGGATCATTCAGAGATCCTCACTGAACTTCTGGAGAGAGTTTGCTGCACTGAAAGTAAAGGGGCTGAATAATTTTGCACGCCCAATTTTTCAGTTTTTGATTTGTTAAAAAAGTTTGAAATATCCAATAAATGTCGTTCCACTTCATGATTGTGTCCCACTTGTTGTTGATTCTTCACAAAAAAATACAGTTTTATATCTTTATGTTTGAAGCCTGAAATGTGGCAAAAGGTCGCAAAGTTCAAGGGGGCCGAATACTTTCGCAAGGCACTGTAGGTAGGCAATAAATAGGCTACTGTAAAATGTATTTGAATTTTTCTTGGAGTAGAAACACTACAATATACATCAATTTCATTAAGCTAAAATATCAGAAATAAATCATAAATAATTAAGGCCAGTATCAGATTCTAAATAAATCATCTAAAACTGCAGTGGTTAATTGATTTGTGCACAGATTCAAGAACCAGAAATCTTCCTTATGTGCATTTAGTGTGGGAAATGCACTTTACAAATTAAAATAGCATTATTAGTATAATAAAGACAGAAAAAGACACATCTAAAAGCTTAATTGCATAAATTAATATTAGCGGGAATATAGCCAGAAAACAAACAAGAGAAAGGAGAACGGAATATATTTGAAAAGCCTAAAATAAAAAAAAATGCATTGAGTTGAAGTAGGGACCAGCACAGAATCCTGTAGGACAGTGTCACAAGGCTACATAGTCATAGGCCTGCACTTCACCACTGCTGGAGGGAATAAACAGCTGTCCTTCAGTGTGAGCTAGAATGAAATGTGTGCGACATGAGGTAAACAACAGTTTTCCATCAATAGACTCAACTAGGGAGGTGATATCATAAGGGAATTGCTTAAACCACACTTACCTTTAGAACTAGTTATCTCAAAGCTGTGGCAGAGAAGTGGCCTATGTGAGCACTTTAACACTAGCCTAAACGCACATTTAAAGTAGCCCTCACCAATAAATGAATGAACTTCAGAGGTAATAGGCTGGTTTGTGCTGCGAATAACATGCTTTTATTAGCCTAACAGAATTGCCTACAAAAAGCGGTTCGTGATAGGCCTTTAATTGAAATGAAGAGACAGTTGTTTAATTGTTGAAGTGTTGGCTAATGGTTTACTGTAAAATGAGGAAGCTATCAGATTTTCAGTAGAACCGAAGACAACAACCTATTAATTTGATGGTAAGTAAAATATTGATCCTCAAGAAGGAGCGCTTGAGAGGGAGAACTGTGCGTAAATGGATGGATTTGGCAGGTGCAAATGCTTTTTAAAGAAATAAAATAATTTATTTCAGACACGGTTTGAAGAGGTAGGGTTTCAGATGTTTTCGGGAAGATGGACAGGGGGAAGCTGGTTCCACCATTGGGGTGCCAGGACAGAGAAGTGCTTTCTACTGGGCTGAGTGGGAGCTGGGCTAAGATACCTGAGGTGGTAGAATGGAGTGCTCGGGTTGTGGCCTCATGCAGTAGTAATAACAATAATAATAATAAAAATAATAAAGGATCACTACCTTACTATTCTGCACAGGCTGACACAGACTTATAAGGCTAATTGAAACACTTCAACTGCACCAATAATAAGAAGAGTACCAGTCAAAAGTTTAGACACACCTACCCATTCAAGGGTTGTTCCTTATCTTTACTATTTTCTACGTTGTAGAATAGTAGTGAAGACATTTAAACAATGAAATAAGGCATATGAAATCATGTAGTAACTAAAAAAGTGTTAAACAAATGAAAATATATTTGAGATTCTTCAAAGTAGTCACCCTTTGACTTGATGACAGCTTTGCACACTCTTGGCATTCTCTCAACCAGCTTCACGTGGAATGCTTTTCCAACAGTCTTGAAGGAGTTCCCACATATTGCTGAGCACTTGTTGGATGCTTTTCCTTCACTCTGCAGTCCAACTCATCCCAAACCATCTCAATTGGGTTGATGTCGGGTGATTGTGGAGGCCAGGTCATCTGATGCAGCACTTCCTCACTCTCCTTATGGGCCAAATAGCCCTTACACAGCCTGGAGGTGTGTTCGGTCATTGTCCTGTTGAAAAACAAATATTAATCTCACTAAGTGCAAACCAGATGGTGGGGCGTATCGCTGCAGAATGCTGTGGTAGCCATGCTGGTTAAGTGTGCCTTGAATCCTAAATAAATCACTGACAATGTCACCAGCAAAGCACCCCCACAGCATCACACCTCCTGCTCCATGCTTCACGGTAGGAATCACACATGCGGAGATCATCCATTCACCTACTGTGCGTTTCACAAAGACGAGGAGTCTTATGGCTTGGAGGTAGAAGCTATTTAGGAGCCTCTTGGACCTAGACTTTGCCCTGCGGTACCGCTTGCCGTGCAGTAGCAGAGAGAACAGTCTATGACTAGGGTGGCTTGAGTCTTTGACAATTTTCAGGGCCTTCCTCTGACACCGCCTGGTATAGAGGTCCTGGATGGCAGGAAGCTTGACCCCGGTGATGTACTGGGCCGTACTCACTACCCTCCGCAGTGCCTTGTGAGCAGTTACCATGCCAGGCAGTGATGCAACCCGTCACGATGCTCTTGAAGGTGCAGCTGTAAAACCTTTTGAGGATCATAGAGCTTGGTGAGTTTTGCAACTGCACTTGAAGAAACTTTTAAAGTTCTTGAAATTTTCCGGATTGACTGACCTACATGTCTTAGAGTAATGACGGACTGTCATTTCTCTTTGCTTCTTTGAGCTGTTCTTGCCATATAATGGACTTTGTTCTTTACCAAATAAGGCTATCTTCTGTATACCACCCCTACCTTGTCACAACACAACTGATTGGCTCAAATTCAATAAGAAGGAATAACTTCCACAAATTCAGTTTCACAAGGCACACCTTTCCAAAACAAAACATTTATTATTTCAGTGAAATACGGAACCGTTCCGTATTTTATCTAACGGGTAGCATCCCTAAGTCTAAATATTGCTGTTACATTGCACAACCTTCAATGTTATGTCATAATTATGCACATTTCTGGCAAATGAATTACAGTCTTTGTTAGGAAGAAATGGTCTTCACATAGTTCACAACTAGCCAGGCGGCCCAAACTGCTGCATATACCCTGACTCTACTTGCACGGAATGCAAGAGAAGTGACACAATTTTCCTAGTTAAAATAAATTCATGTTAGCAGGCAATATTAACTAAATATGCAGGTTTAAAAATGTATACTTGTGTATTGATTTTAAAGAAATGCATTGATGTTTATGGTTAGGTACATATTGGTGCAAAGACAGTGCTTTTTTTGCGAATGCGCTTGTTAAATCCTCACCCGTTTGGCGAAGTAGGCTGTGATTCGATGATAAACTGGAACCACATCGATTATATGCAACGCAGGACAAGCTAGATAAACTAGTAATATCATCAACCATATGTAGTTAACTGGTGATTATGTTATTAAGATTGATTGTTTTTATAAAGATAAGTTTAATGCTAGCTAGCAACTTACCTTGGCTTCCTGCTGCACTCGTGTAACAGGTAGTCAGCAGTCTCCTCGTGGAGTGCAATGTAATCGGCCACAATCGGTGTCCAAAAATGCTGATTACCGATTGTTATGAAAACTTGAAAACGGCCCTAATTAATTGCCCATTCTGATTAATTGGTCGACCTCTAGTTTGGACCATTCTAGTTTATTGGTGATGTGGACACCAAGGAAATCGAAGCTCTCAAACTGCACCACTACAGCCCCGTCGATGAGAATGGGGGCGTGCTAGGTCCTTCTTTGTCTGTAGTCCACAATCATCTCCTTAGTCTTGGTTACGTTGAGGGATAGGTTGTTATTCTGGCACCACCCGGCCAGGTCTCTGACCTCCTCCCTATAGGCCTTCTCGTTGTTGTCGGTGATCAAGCCTACCACTTTTGTGTTGTCTGCTCGGCCCTCCTTTTCCTGTAGTCCACAATCATCTTCTCAGTCTTTGTTACATTGAGGGATAGGTTGTTATTCTGGCACCACCCGGCCAGGTCTCTGACCTCCTCTCTATAGGCCGTCTCGTTGTTGTCGCTGATCAAGCCTACCACTTTTGTGTTGTCTGCAAACGTAATGATGGTGTTGGAGTCGTGCCTGGCCATGCAGTTGTGGGTGAACAGGGAGCACGGTAGGGGACTGGGCACGCACCCCTGGTGGGCTCCAGTGTTGAGGATCAGCATGTCAGGAAGTCCAGGATCCAGTTGCAGAGGGAGGTGTTTAGTCCCAGCATCCTTAGCTTAGTGATGAGCTTTGATGGTACTATGGTGTTGAACGCTGAGCTGTAGTCAATGAATAGCATTCTCACGTAGGTGTTCCTGTTGTCCAGGTGGGAAAGGGCAGTGTGGAGTAAAATAGAGATTGCATCTGTGGATCTGTTTGGGCGGTATGCAAATTGGAGTGGGTCTAGGGTTTCTGGGACAATGCAGTTGATGTGAGCCATTACCAGCCTTTCAAAGCATTTAATGGCTACGAACTTGAGTGCTACAGGTCTGTAGTCATTTAGGCAGGTTGCCTTCGTGTTCTTGGGCATAAGGACTATGGTGGTCTGCTTGAAACATGTTGGTATTACAGACTCAATCAGGAACATGTTGAAAATGTCAGTGAAGACACCTGCCAGTTGGTCAGTACATGCCCGAAGCACACGTCGTGGTAATCGGCCTGGCCTCACAGTTCTGAATGTCACATCGGCTACGAAGAGCGTGATCACACTGCCATCTGGAACAGCTGATGCTCTCATGCATGCCTCAGTGTTGCTTGCCTCAAAGCGAGCATAGAAGTGATTTAGCTCGTCTGGTAGGCTCGTGTCACTGGGCAGCTCACGGCTGTGCTTTGCTTGGTAGTCTGTAATAGTTTGCTAGCCCTACCACATGAGACAAGCATCGGAGCCAGTGTAGTACGATTCAATCTTAGCCCTGTTGTTATGGATACAAGTATCCTGTGTGTGTATTTGTTTTTTTTCCTTCTGCCCTAGTCACAGGTGTCACTCATCAGTCTCCAATCAGTCGCCAATCAGTCGCCACTGAAGACACACCTGCTCCTTTTCTCTTACCCAATCACATCCCCTTTCCCTTGGTTTAAAAACCCAGTCAGTTGGTTTCCCTGTCTCTCTCTCTCTCTCCCCCTCTCTCTTTGTGTGCAGCTATCTCTCTTTTTTTTTTGCGCCTACATCTCACATTGTCCGTTATCATGTGACTATGTATTGCTGCGGTGTATGGGTTGTTTGTTTGTTGGTGGGAAAAGGGTCGCTCAAGTCGCCCTTGGGCATATATTGCTTGTAGGAAAACTTTGTCTAAGTACTCCTAGTTAGAACCATTGTATTTTATTGGTTAGTTAGCTAGCTGTTCTTGAAGCAGGTAAGACTAGCTTAGTTTAAAAAATAAATCAATTATTAGTTCTTTCCTTGGGTCCAGCTCAGCCCCCCCATCACCGTGTGTTTGAACAATAAACCTAAAGTGTTTGACGGTAGGTTTTGTCAGATCTCCCCAAGGAGATGTGGGTGTGGAGTCAGGTGCAGGAGGAACAAGTTCCGAAGAAAAGGGCGTTTTATTCAACCAGCTCAAAAAATAACAGGACACCGGACTACAGCCTTAGCCACGAAACCCCACTCAGACACACTACAGGGAAAAACCACCTGTGAAACATGAACTAATGAAAACGAAACCCAAACTCACTGACAGTCAAACGAAAACAATCCCGCACAAAACCCAAAAGGAAATGTTGAGATAAATACCCTCCCTAACTAACCAAAATGAAACCAGGTGAAACACAAAACAGACATAACCAAAAGAAAAGGAAAAAGGATCGGTGGCAGCTAGTAGACCGGTGACGATGACCGCCGAGCGCCGCCCGAACAGGGAGAGGAGCCACCTTCGGTGGAAGTCGTGACAGGTTTAGGTTGTCTTTTTTTCTCTCACTGTTCCTTTTCACTGTTATGATTTGCATGAGATATGTTACGGGTCTCATTTCCATCCCCCCTAGACTGCAGGACCAAAGGGGTTCGTAACACCTGTATCGACGCTTTGCCTGTTTGATGGTTCGTCGCAGGGCTTGACAGGATTTCTTATAAACTTCCGGGTTAGAGTTGAAATGTCATATACAGTACATTATTTCACAAACATGACATCTGCACTTTGACCTTTCATCCCAATTTGTATGAAAGCAGCAGCTCTACCCTTCAGCTCAGTGCACATATTGCCTGTAATCCATGGCTTCTGGTTGGGGTATGTACGTACAGTCACTGAAGGGACGACGTTCTCGATGCACTTATTGATAAAGCCAGTGACTGATGTGGTGTACTCCTCAATGCCATCAGAAGAATCCTGGAACATGTTCCAGTCTGTGATAGCAAAACTGTCCTGTAGTTTAGCATCTGCTACTACATGATTATGATTGTGTTGTTTCATAGTTTTGATGTCTTCACTATTATTCTACAATGTATAAAATAGTAAAAAAAACTTGAATGCGTAGGTGTGTCCAAACTTTTGACTGGTACTGTGTATGTAGTAGTATCTATATGTTTTTACACTATATTCACACATTTTCACATTTGTATTTTTTCAACAGAAATTATTGCTTATGAGGACCTTCATCTGTGTGTAAAATATTGCTGCTCTCAGATTTGTAATTCATAGATTGTAGGTGTGTATTAAAACGTGTCATTTAAAAAAATAAATATATATCAATTCTTTAGCTGGAATGCAATGTTCGTATACTGTATATTTGACTGTGATATATGTTTGTCTCACCTAGCTATCTTAAGATGAATGCTACTAAAATGTAGAATGTAAATGTTTTGCATACTGTACAGATCTCCTATTACTGTATTGATTTATATATATATATTTTTTTTTATATTTATGTCACAAATGTATCATTTGTAGTTCTTTTCAAAACAAAACTAGTTGGATTGTTAATTTTCCTGTGTTAAACCCAGCAGTACCAGCTATTTATTTGAGAATGAGTCAGAAATATACTGTAGCATTTTGCAAAAAAAAAACATGATTATTTCTCTCTGAAATGAAACCAAATACATGTCTGTCATTGAACATCCCCATGCCATGATTAGAAAGTGAAACAATGGCATCCCGAGTGGCGCAGTGGTCTAAGGCCTCTAGAGATCATGGTTCAAGTCCAGGCTCAGTCGCAGACGGCCGCGACTGGGAGACCCATGGTACAGTGCACAATTGGCTCAGCATTGTCTGGGTTAGGGGATGGTTTGACCTGCAGGGATGTTGTTGTCCCATTGTACTCTCCCGAGGCTGTACGGGAGTTGCAGCAATGGGACAAGACTGTATCTACCAATTGGAAATTATGAAAAAGGGGTACAAAAATAACAAACGTTGTTCAAAATATATATTTTTAAACAAACCAATATCTTTCATACAAATTGGGATGAAAGGTCAAAGTGCAGATGTCACAGATGTCATGTTTGTAAAATAATGTACTGTATATGACATACATCCACCCTGACTATAGAGGGAGCCATATACACAACAGACACCTCATTAGGGCCCATATTCATCAAACATTTCAGCGTAGGAGTGCTGATCTAGGATCAGGTCCATCCCTGTCCATTCATTATAATCTAAAAGGCAAAATAAAGAGAGAGAGAGAGAGATAGAAGAAAGAGGGAGAGAGGAGAGAGAGAGAGAAGGGAAGAGGGAATGTGTGGATAGTCTTTCTAAAGAACTGTTCCTTCTCCTTCACTATTCATGCATTATGCAGTGCTAGAGACAACACTGGTGATCAATCATGAATATGATACTACAAAACCATCTCAGTCCAAATCTGGTCGCCTCTGTTAAGCTCTCAGTTATGTAGATTTGCTGTGTGTGCGTGTTCTCTCATATGTAGGGATATTGATCACAGTGACACACACTGCTCCTGGGGTTTCATTCGATTCGACTGACCGCCCAAAATACATTATTGATCATATGTTGATTATCTGCCGCTGTGCTTTGTTGCATCGCCCTTTGCAGGGCATCACAATCTTGCTGGTATAGTTGATAAGCTGTTGGTTGTCCCTGAGTTGAAATTTCCCAGACAATTTGATTCCGAGACAATACAAGAGCCATTATCGATCTGAACACCGGCCAAACGACATTATGGTCCTGCGTGACTCCGTTCGTATAGATAAAGCATGGCTCTTTAAACTCTAGGGTTGTGGATTCTATTCCAACTGGCGTCACCCCTTCGAGAATGTATACGTGCACTGTAAGTTGCTCTGGATAAAAGTGTGCTAAATGCTATGTACATGTATATCATTTATTTCACAGAGATTTTTTTTGACAAAGAGAAAGTGAAATGACAGTAAACCAGGATATACGTTTATGTATCCCTAATGTAACATTTATGTCAGCCTCATAGCTGATATGAGTGAATACATAGTTGTACGGTAACTACAGCATTCCTCCTCTGTTGCTCTTGTTGTTGCTGCTGCCTAGGGCTCTGCCATTAACAAAGTGTGCAGTAGAGTCTTGTTATGAAATACATCTTCAAGGCACAGAGAGTTTTGCTCCACTGGCTCATAAGAGAAGCCCGTACTCTGGTCATTCATCAGCCCCCTGTAGTGTGTGTGTGTGTGTGTGTTTGCAAAACACTGCCTCACTCCTAGACCAGAGCAGGATAGCACAGTGGACCTCTAACGATGTGACACTCTCATAATGTGATGATGATGTGTGCTCTTTATCAGCGTGTGTGTGTGTGCCCCCGCGCAGTCTGTGTGTACAACCAAACATTTGAAAAAGTCCAACTCAGCATAGAGAGCAAACTTAAATTGTCTTAAATTGTGTCTTAGCTTTGAAAGATGTGGATTATTAACCCTGACGGTTGACAATGAGGTTGTGTGTTGCCTCTTTCAGTGTGCTTTTCACTGCTGTTTATATTCCAGCAGAGACACCTGCAATTCGCTCTGTGCATGAAGTCCACACGTTACATCAAACTGGGAAGGCACTGGATGATTGCATACTATAAAATATGTAACTACTGTAGAAGCAGTGGTAGGCCACATACCGTAGCCTCTCTATCACGGAGCATAGACAATACAAAAGCATGCAAAATTAACCAACTGTATCGCTGGGAAAATGCAGAATCAGGTCAGATAAAAATGACAGGAAATTATGCATGTGCATCGTGCAACATTTCCTCCTACAGTACCAGTCAAAAGTGTGGACACACCTACTCATTCAAGGGTTTTTCTTTATTTTTACTATTTTCCACATTGTAGAATAATAGTGAAGACATCAAAACTATGACACATATGGAATCATGTAGTAACCAAAAATGTGTTAAACAAACAAAATATATTTTATATTTGAGATTCTTCAAAGTAGCCACCCTTTGACTTGACGACAGCTTTGCACACTCTTGGCATTCTCTCATCTAGCTTTGCAAACAATGTACTTTTTATATATATATGATTGAGTAAATTAAGCCTCATACAAACAGGCAGCTCCAAAATGCAGGTGTTTCAGCCTAGCTCAGTGCTTTCTGTGGTGGTGGGGCAGGCCAACAGAAAATAGGAGCATTGCACCGTGATTGGCTCAGCATTGCACCATGATTGGCTCAGTGTTCTGTCACTCATGGGACACTATGTCACCAGCCTTTAGTAAGGGTAGACATCAAGAATGTGAGCCTTTTGGGTCCTGCCATAGACTTAGATCAGAAGTGCCCTACCAAGAAGGCTCAAGGTTATTGGCCACAGATAAAATGACGTCAAATCACGTTATATCTACAGTAGCTTTGATTGGACTGATCATATCAACATCTTACTTTCAAAATCTTAGCTAGCAGTCATCATCAGTTGTCATCAAGTCGACAATCTACTAGCAAATCCTTTTTAATCCTTGTCATATGAAGAAAAATTATGAAGAGAAATTATAGATAAAATGTATCGGTGCTCATCGGCAATTGGACATAAAGATTACACAACAAGTTGGACATCGCAAATTCAACATTGATGCGTTTGGAAGGAATCAGTGGCTAACTGCAAGTGTTGCAAAGAAACCACTAAAGTTAGCCTGCCATTCAATGAAGTGGCTGTGTGTCAGAATGCCAGAGTGACTGTGTGCCAGAATGCCAGACTTTGATGACAGAATTTGCCTACAGAGTCCAAAACTGTCTTCTATGCAGTTGCATAAATGACGTAATATGCAAGGGGGAAATGTATACTGAAGCTAAGAAAGTAATACTAAGTGTATGTTGTGTAGTAAGCTATTAGTAGCCCATGTGCCTCACCCTAATAATTTGGTCTATTTTCACCAACGAGGTATAGTAAACACATCGTTCGTGGCCAGTGTGTGCTTGTTTGGCTACTGTTTTATACAGCTTTGACAGTGCTACTCATAGTAGTGGTGGCGCTTAGCTTGCACATGCAAATTCAGCACACACAACGTTCTATAATAGAATTGTGTTATTTGACGTGTCAAATTTAAAGCTTATTTAACATGTCAAATAGTGTTATATGAAGTGTATATTTTTTGACACACAGACCCAAACGGCGTTCAATGTGCCTCACCCTAACAATATGGTCTATTTTCACCTCTATAATTTTGCCTACTCTTCTAACTTGGTGGTGCACATATAACCTATAACCTCTTTTTTAGAGAAATGTAATCATCGACAATATAAGAGCTTTCATTGTCTGTTTTATATGCCCCCTTTATTTGTCCTACGGTTTTGACTTGTACGGGGAGTACACTTTAAGAACAGCCCATGTTCTGAATTCTGTCGCTGTATATTTCAAAAGTGCTGAACAAATAGTTATATTGACTATGTCCGTCTTCGCTTGCTCATTAATGTCATAATCAAAATTACGGATTGCCTCTTATCAGCTTGTCATCCCCTTATGCCATAGTTTGTACATCTCAATTGTCAGTAGAAACCAAATTTGATTAAGCAAGTCTGCCATATCAGCTATGTTTTTTTTAAAGGCAGTAAATGAGGCTGAATGAGACAAGGCACCGCTGAAAGCCAGGTGTAGCAGTGGTAAAGTGTTGGGACTCTGCTGTTGGGACTCTGCTGTTGCGACAGGTTTATGTAGGCCCTAACAGTTTGTGGGCACCGTTTGTCATCGTTATAGTGCAATTATTGTATTGTTTAGTGTTGTGTTGTGTAGTGGCTTTGCTGGCTTGCATCCAACATTTATTTATTTGCCCCACGAAGATTTACATGCTAAAATCACCACTGCCTCTCCCACTACTCTCTCCTCTTCTATCCTATCTTCTCTCCCTTCTGCTAAATCCTTCTCCCTCCTGTATCCCGATTCTGCCTCTTCGAAACTACTCTCCTCCCTTTCTGCATCCAGTGATTTGCACTATCCCCTTTCCTCCTGGCCGGCTCGGCCCTCCACTACTGCTCAGTGAATGTGACACATTTCAAGCTTACACAACAGGACAGCTGATCAAACATTGAGGAAACTGTAACTTCCAGAGGACCTATCATCCTTTCACCTCTCCCCCTCCCTCCTTCCTCTCTGCAGACAACTTTGTCAACCACTTTGAAAAGGTTGACGACATCCGCTCCTTATTCACTCTGCCTATTGATTCCACTGTTCCCACTCCCATAGTTCTTGAAGTCTTTCTCCCCTCTCGTGAGGTCCAGCCGCCCGACAACCAGCAGCTCGACCCCATCTCTTCCTCCCTTCTCCAGGCCATCTCTGGAGAACTTCTCCCATTCCTCACTTCCCTCATCAACTCATCCCTGGCTGCATCCCCTCAGGCTTCAAAATGGTTGAGTTGCTCCACTCAAGAAATCAACACTCGACTCCTCTGACATCAATCGGTATCCCTTCTTTCTTTTCTTTCCAAAACACTCTGCCCAACTCTCACACTCTCACACTATCACTCTCAGAACGATCTTCTTGACTTCGAGAAGGGTCACTCAACCGAGACTGCTCTTCTCTGTGTCACTTAGGCTTTCTGCACTGCCAAAGTGGACTTTCTCTCCTCTGTTTTCATCCTCCTACATCTATCTGCTACCTTTGACACAGTGTTCCTCTATACCCTCTCTTGGCTTTGCTTCTCAGGCTCTCCACACTGTGGGATTGCATCCTACCTATCTGGGTCAGATGGTTTAGACCCTTCTTTAAGGTTGCAGCCCCTAAAATCACCAAGCCTTTCTCTAACCTTTTTTAACCTGTCTCTCCTATCTAGGGAGCTTCCCATTGCTTGGAAGGCAGCCACGGTGTGTTATTTCATTAAAGGGGGAGATCAAGCTGATCCTAAATGTTATAGGTTGTTTATAGGCTGTTTATCACAACTTGTCAATAATCAACTGATTGGCTTTCTTGATGTCTATAGTATTCTCTCTGGTATGCAATCTGGTTTCCACTCAGGTTATGGATGTGCCACTTCAACCTTAAAGGTCCTAAATGATGTCACCATTGCCCTTGATTCTAAGCAATGTTGTGCTACTATTTTTATTAACCTGGCCAAAGCTTTTGATACGGTAGACCAATCCATTCTTGTGGGCCGGCTAAGGAGTATTGGTGTCTCATAGGGGTCTTTGGCAAGGTTTGCTAGCTAAATCTCTCAAAGAGTGCATTGTATAAAGTCATAACATCTGCTGTCTCAGCCACTGCCTGTCACCAAGGGAGTACCCCAAGGCTCGATCCTAGGCCTCACGCTCTTCTCAATTTACATCAACAACATAGCTCAGGCAGTAGGAAGCTCTCTCATCCATGTATGTGCAGATGATACAGTCTTATACTCAGATGGCCCATCCACAGATTTTGTGTCTCTACAACAAAGCTTTCTTAATGTCCAACAAGCTTTCTCCGCCCTTAACCTTGTTCTGAACACCTCCAAAACAAAGGTCATGCGGTTTGGTAAGAAGAATTCCCCTCTCTCCACCTGTGTGATTACTACCTCTCAGGGTTTAGAGATTAAGGTAGTCACCTCATACAAGCACTTGGGAGTATGGCAATATGGTACACTGTCCTTATCTCAGCACATATCAAAGCTGCAGGCTAAGGTTACATCTAGACTTAGTTTCCTCTATCGTAATCGCTCCTCTTTTTTAGGGACTGTAACAATCTGAAAAAAAAAACACAAACTGGACAGTTTTATCTCCATCTCTTCATTCAACGACTCAATCATGGACACTCTTACTGAAAGTTGTGGTTGCTTTGTGTGATGTATTCTTGTCTCTACCTTCTTCCCTATGTGCTGTTGTCTGTGCCCAATAATATTTGTACCATGTTTTATGCTGCTACTATGTTGTGCTGCTGCCATGTTGTGTTGCTACCATGTTGTTGTCATGTTGTGTTGCTACCATGCTGTGTTGTCATGTGTTGCTGCCATGCTTTGTTGTTGTCTTAAGTCTCTCTTTATGTAGTGTTGGGGTGTCTCTCTTGCTACTGCAACTCGCTGATGGCTTGGCTCCCTGCTTCTGCCATCAAACTCCTACAATTTATCCAGAACTCTGCATTCTTGAGAAGGTGTTCAACCTTCCCAAGTTTTCTAATGTCCCCCAACTCCTCCGCACACTCCACTGGCTTCCAGTCGATTCTCCCATCCATTACAAGATCATGGTACTTGCATACGGAGCAGCAAGAGGAACTGCCCGTCCCTATGCAAAAATGTGTAGTTCTGCCGCTGAGCAAAGTCTGTTAACCCACTGTTCCCAGAGCGCCGAAGACATGGATGTCGATTAAGGCAGCCCTCCGCACCTATCTTATTTCGAGGGGTTGGGTTAAATGCGGAAGACACATTTCAGTTGAAGGCATTGAGCTGTACAACTGAATGCCTTTCCCTTTCCCTACTTTCAGGCCATGCTCAAATCTTACACCCCAGGTAGGGTTTCAGAGTACTCTGTTCTGCCACCTCTGGTCTATTGTCACTCACTACCTGGACAGCAGAGTCCATACCCATCTTCCAAACACATCTGAAACCCTACCTCTTCAAAGAGTATCTTATAGACACACTATGCAGAAATTGCCCCTCCATTTCCTGGTTGCTAAAATTATAATAGTTTTCCTAATTTCAAGTTTGTGACAAAACAAGCAAGTATAGTGTAGAGAATCATTGTACCATTTAAACCGCTGTGAAATATATTTTCCATGAACTAAAATATGATATTTTTAGCTGTTTGCAGCTGGTGTATAAAACCAAAAGTAAATGATACAAAAACTAAACTGAAGAATGTGGAGCCTAGAAATAGTGCCGATAGAACAGAACTAATGCTTCTTAGACTTGCTTTCAATGAAAATTAAGCTTACTAGCTCTGAATTTGCTGATAGCTACTTTATTGAGGAAAAATGTACTTACTATGGCTGATATATGGTTGTCATGAATCGTCAAAATCATGTTTTCTATGAAATTTGATGATATTTGAAGGAAACCAGATCCAAGTATCATGACCAAAGCATGAAAAAGGACTGTTGCTTCTAAATTGATCAAATTTGATCTTAAAGTTACTGGTCCCCTCCCCCATGTCAAACACTACGATTCATTATTAAAGGGACAAGGACCCCTTAACTCTCATTTTAATACACCAATTGTAACATGATACTCTTACCTCGTTTAAATAAGTATTGCCTTCTAACCAACATCAAAGGCGTGTTTGCAGAGGGGCGTGGTTCACATAGCTCGATAGCTACTCTGGTGCCAAAATGTAACTTCAGTGTGTCAGAAAATATCATTACAAGTTTCCCTATTTATCTATGGCAAAGATACTTCCCATTTCATCTAGTCTGGTGTTAGTTAGTTACTGGCTAGCTAGGTCTTCAGCCAGCATAGAACAAAAGGGGGTGAAGGGTCGTTCAAAACTCAGACGCAGTTGTCAAGTCAACCCATCCGTCACTGCTGCTGTGAACCGCGTCACAAGAGACATGACAAACGCGAGATGTATAAAAAAATGTATTTTGGATGCCATTGACACAAAATCAATGTTGTTTGAGTTGCTTTGTGTATCACCAAATTTGCTTGAGATTATTTGATTGTAACACGGCTCACAGCATCCAAGTTGCCCGACACGTGTGTATCAAAGAGCTGTCAGTCAAGGCGAGCTCATGAATATAAGCTCCGCGCCCACTCAGCCTGTCTTTTCAAACTTCCTGGTAGTTAGCCACGAGAGAAAAAGTACTTTCAGAATGACTGTTCAGGACCTTTAACTTAAGATTGTCTGCTAAATGATTAAAATGTCAATGTAATTTTTAGTTGAACCCTGTTATTAAACCCTTTGGAATGACTTTGAAAGCAACAGTGAATTGATGTAGTTAATACAGGGATACCAAGTACGCAGTCTATGGACAATCCATGCTTTGGTTTCGTCTCTCTGTCACTGTTTCCCCATGCTAATATTTTAGCATTTGTGGCACAAATCCCATTGAAGTCATGGGCTAGATTGAAGCATTTTTCACATTTCATTTTTAAATAATCTATAAGTAGCATTGTGGAGCTTCCCAATCAATTGTAGATACTTTTTGATGATTTGGACAATCTAATATCGGTCCCATGACTTCAATGGGATTTGTGCCACAAATGCTGAAAATAGACTGCTTACAGCAGGGGTGTCAAACTCAAATACCCAGTGGGCCAAAATGTAAAACCTGAACAAAGTCACGGGCCAACATTGAACAAATTAACCTTTTAATATGGACCCAAACAAGTTTTGCTTTAACATTGAATATGGAACAAGCATCGCTTATTACCATACAATATATAATTTAATAGTGGAGACATGCAAAATCGAATTTCAAATGAAAAAACACATCAATGGCATTCATTTATTAAATAAATAAAATTTAAATAAAAATTGTATGCCTCTTTTCTATTTGCAGCATTCTGATTTAAATACCAAAATAAACTTTTTCCACTGGCTAATAATTTTACAAATAAAATGATAATAAATCAATCAACCATTCAAGCCCATGCCTTGTAGCAAGAAAAAGTGCATAAAGAAAACGTTAATTATTGCACACTGGTCTAATCTGATGTGCCCAAGCCAGATACCTGGCATCTCTTCTTGGATGCTAGTTCATCAATGTCTGGGCTCAAGCTCTGAGCTGAAGAAATCCTCAGTATCGAGCGAAGATGTTCATCAGTCAGACGTCTCCTGTGAGTTGTTTTGGTCATCTTCATCGAGGAGAAAAGTTGCTCGCATAGATAAGTGCTGCCGAACATGGAGAGCATCTGAGCAGCTTGGCTGAGGCATTGTGTCAGGGATGAACCGTGGAAACTGTGCGGCGCCCACAGCATCATACTTTGACTTCAGCGTGTCGTTGCACTGGAGTTCAATCAGCTCCATTTGGATGTTGGTTGGTGCATTTTCCACATCAACTGCGAAGGGATTACTAAGCAGTTCAAACTTGCATTTCTGGGCATCGAAGTCGGCAAATCGCCGGCTAAACTCAGCGGCGAGAACACTGAGTTTTTCAGCAAACTGTGCGCATGGGAACACAGCGGTAGAGATCTGCGCTTTTATGGATTGGCAGCAGGGAAAATGGCAAGGGTTTCCTTGCAGCATCTGATTCTCCCACAGGCACAGTTTAGTTTTGAAGGCCCTCACTGCAGCGTACATGTCTGTGATGATGCGCCCCCGCCCCTGAAGCTGCAGGTTCAGCGCATCGAGATGGCTCGAGATGTCACAGAGAAAGGCCAGCTCACACAGGAACTTTTGCTCCCGGAGCTCTGCTGTATCCTTCCCTTTGGTTTCCAGGAATTGACATATTTCCTCACGCAGCTCGAAACATCTGTTCAGTACTTTTCCTCTGCTTAGCCATCTCACCTCTGTGTGATACGGCACGTCTGCGTATTCCGAACCACACTCCTCCAGAAAAGATTTAAACTGGCGGTGATTTAGACCTTTGGCTCTTATAAAGTTAACTACCTGTGTTACTGTGGTCATAACATGTTCCATCTTTAGGGCTTTGGCACACAGTGCTTCCTGATGTATGATGCAGTGGTAAACAGTTAGCTCACCTGCACAGTTCTCTTCCCGCATCTTCTCCCGAACCATGCCCACCAGTCCACTCTTTTTACCGCACATCGCTGGCGCACCATCTGTCGTTAATCCAATGAGTTTATCCCACGGCAGCTTTATTTCAGTTACACATTTGGAAACCTCAAAGATTTCCTTTCCTGTGGTTGTGCCATGCATTGATTTGAATCGTAATAGCTCCTCCGTAACACACAGATTTGAGTCCACTCCACGGATGAAGACTGACAGCTGAGCAGTATCAGATGCGTCGCAGCTCTCATCCACAGCGAGGGAGAACGCAACAAAATCTTTTCCCTTTTCCATCAGCTGGTCATACATATTGGTGGCAAGATCACATGTGCGATCAGCTACTGTGTTCCTGCTCAGGCTCACGTTTGAAAATGCTTGTTTTTTCTCTGGGCATACGAGGTCACAAACCTTCATCATGCACTTTTTCATGAACTCTCCCTCATTAAAGGGCCGGGCTGATTTTGCGATCTCTGTTGCCACTATATAACTAGCCTTTACAGCAGCCTCGCTTTGTGATGTGGCTTTTTTAAACATATTCTGTTGTGAAACCAAACTTCTTTTCATCTCCTCTACTTTCTGGCTCCTTTGAGTCATGTCCAGGTCCTTGTATTTGTCATGGTGTTTCGTTTCATAGTGTCGTCTAATGTTGTACTCCTTACTTACAGCCACGTTGACTCCACAAACAAGACAAACAAGTTTGTCTTTTACATATGTAAACAGATATTCTGCCTCCCACTTGTCCAGAAAGCTCCTGTTTTCTGCCTTTCTTTTCGCCATTTTTGGGAAGGGTTAGCTCGCTGACAGTTGTAGCGTCTATGTTGCTATGACTACTGTCACAGAGGAGAGAGCGTTTCTGGGTCCTGTCCTGATTGGCGCGCGAAAACAGCAGAGCATTATGGGATTCGTAGTATTAGTGGTGAATGCGCTGTATAATATCGGCGGGCCAGCTCTAGTAGTAATTTGGTATTGTCTCGCGGGCCAAATATAATTACCCCGCGGGCCAAATTTGGCCCACGGGCCAGAGTTTGATACCCATGGCTTACAGGGTAAGGAAACCAATATGTATTTTTATGAACTATCCCTTTAAACTATCCCAATATGAACTATCCCTTTAAGAGATCTCTCACCCATTCTCACCGCAGCACATTGGTAGTAGTCAGTAACCAGGTTTCTCATCCAACATTTTTATGTGGGTAATGTACATGTTGGAAATAAAAACACATTAATTACAGGCCTGATGGAAACAGAAAATGTGTCGGTAAACTTTCCAAATGTCGACAAAACAAAATACACCAGAAGAGGTGGGATTATTTTGTGTTATTAAAAATAATGATGCGTCGGTGGAAATGTTGGCGGAAACACTTTTATGCGCAAATATTGATATAATCATCAAATCTAAGTACATTTTGGAGTTAAGTGATGATATACTGTGTGGTCCTCCCACTACGACTCGTTGGGAAAGCATGCAGTTTATTATTGTTATTAGGTCAGATGAACTTTACAGGGTGGTGAAAGTGCAAGATGATGAGCTTGATGCTCCATTCCAATAAATATCGAGGGTCTTATTCTGGTCACATGATCATCAATGCTTGGCTGCCGTTTGACATATACACATAATCTCACTATTTTGTCCATAATAATCTCATGTAGGCTATATGTATCTGCGAGCTGTTGGCTAGAGCGTACAGGCAAATACCTGAGTGGGCACATTCGCTACGTATATAACTGATCATGTCAATTTGATGGAATCCAATTTTGGGTGGGAAAATGTGCATATTGTTTTGAAAATCTGTCGCCAGTTAGATGGAAACCTGGCTAGTGACAAATATCAAAGTTACGCAAGGCTGGGCGTGAGGCAAGATGAATAGCTGTAGATAGATCAACTCTCCAGTAGGAGGTGTTGCCCAGCCTATTGTTTTTTTTGTTTTGACAGTGGATATTGTTTCAAAGGTACAAATTCAACATATCTCATACAAGCTTTGTCTCTGTTGAAAATTGGTTACCATGATGACTTAATCATGTGGCTGTATTTTTTACCCTCAAAACAACAGATGATTACTTTCTTCAAATCCAATGTATTTTCCACTTTTCCACAAATGATGTTGAAATAAACGTTGATTCGACCAGGTTGTGCCCAGTTGGTGGCCTAACATGAAATCAACCAAACACAGTAGCAAGTGATTGATGCTGGCATATGGCTTTGATAATAATGTTATAAATACTGGGGGTAATCCTAATAAAGCATAGTTTAGGCATACATTTATGCATTAAGTGGGAACATGAA
Organism: Oncorhynchus clarkii lewisi; assembly: GCF_045791955.1. NCBI lineage: Eukaryota > Metazoa > Chordata > Actinopteri > Salmoniformes > Salmonidae > Oncorhynchus > Oncorhynchus clarkii. The sequence goes on from NC_092157.1 coordinate 33,455,142, forward strand.
TTAGGCTAATGAACTGCCAAGCCACATCGTCACTATTTGTGATCATAGTCCTACATTTCTACACCTGGGAAACCGGTTTTATTTGATCAGTACTTAGAGTGGGGGTGCAAACCAAGTGGCTACATACAGTAGTAGGCAGATGGTCTGGTCCCAAGGTGCCTAACCCATTCCGGGTTTTCCACAATGCCGTGCTCAGCCCAAGCGCAGTTCCATGCGATCTGTGATGCCGCAGCAGCTCACAGACGGTCAGGTACAAGCAGCCGGTATAGACTGGGACTTGACAACCAGTGGACCTCCTGTCGAGTTTTCATTGGCAGAAGAGAAAGCTATTATTCAAAGACGGTGAATTGTATAGGATTATACCAGGGAGTGCTTGCTGTTTTCTACCAACACACCATGAGGTACGTTAAATGCGCAAATTAATCAATCTGAGTTTGGTTTGTTTAACTCTGAGATATTTATATAGTTGTGGGCTATATTCCTAATTGTCTACAATATACACTGAGTGTACAAAACATTAGGAACACCTTCTTAATATTGAGTTGCACCTCTTTTGCCCTCGAAACAGCCTTAATTTAGTCGGGGCATGGACTCTGAGGTGTCGAAAGCGTTCGACAGTGATGCTGGCCCATGCTGACTCCAATGCTTCCCACAGTTGTGTCAATTTGGCTGGATGTCCTTTGGGTGGTGGACCATTCTTGGTACACACGGGAAACTGTTGCGCGTGGAAAACCCAGTAGCGTTTCTGTTCTTGACACACACAATCCGGTGCGCCTGGCAGCTACTATCATATTTTGTTTTGCCCATTCACCCTCTGAATGGCACACATACACAATCCATGTGTCAAGGCTTAAAATCATTATTTAACCGGTCTCCTCCCCTTCATCGACTCCAATTGAAGTGGATTTAACAGGTGGGATCATAGCTTTAACCTGGATTCACCTGGTCAGTCTCATGGAAAGAGCAGGTGTTCCTAATGTTTTGTACACTCGGTGTGTGTATGAATGGACTGTTGCTATTGACTGCTGGCTTCTCTGATTTATAAGGCTCGGCTACATTACTTTATGTTGCATGTTAATTAAACACATTTGTGGGCCATTTTCTATGTCTGATACACACGCCAAATACATTTTAGCTGTTACAAATATTAAAACTAAGGGGTTAAGAAAATAACGCATTACATGAGGGTTTGCTTTTTGCAGTTATAACCCATGATATGACCGATTTGTTGACGTCGAGTCCATCTGTTCACACCTATAAGTGCATCAACCCTTTTCAAGTAACTGTCAAGTTTACCATTTCGTTGAATTGCTTGTTAAGTCTGCTTGTTTGGTCTATTGAGTGAAATTACTTGCCTATCAAGTAATAGTAGAGTCTGTCCGCAGCGTCACTGACGCCCCACGATGTAATGTATGAGATGTATGAGTGAGCCGAGCGCAGCGTTATGGGTAGCGTTACGAGGCAGCCTATGCATTCAAAGTGCTTGGTTGGGAAAACCTGTGGGATACACATGGCTTCAGAGTATTCCACTGTAGACCCTGTATTGTCGATGAGCTATTTTGTTTTTCCCATCATTGAGCAAATACAGTGGTGTAAAAAAACTTTCCTGAACCAACACTTGCACTTGACCCCCCTCGTTGCTGACAGCTACTTTATTGAGGAAAAGTGTATTTACTAAGAATGTGACCTGTTGTTGTCCCACCTCGCTATCACAAGATGAATGCACTAACTGTACAGTAAGTTGTTCTGGATAAGTGTCTGCTAAATTACTAAAATGTAAATGTGTAAAGTAACTTAAGTAAAAATATTTTGAAGTACTACTGAAGTCGTTACAGTATCTGTACTATTTATATTTTTGAATACTTTCTCTTCTAAACCCCTGGCATTTTTTAAAACTCAAATACTTCTAGTAAACTGAACTCGAGGGTCAGTGGAAAGTCATTATTACTTCAAATGTTTATCTGGCACTGACTCAAAACTATATATGTCACATCAACAACATTTTTTCACTTTCACTTGAGTCCTTTTCTATTAATGGCGGAGTGCAGTCTAAATATTTTTTTTCATTTCATGTATACACTGAACAAAACTATAAACACAACAATTTCGAAGATTTTGCTGAGTTACAGTTCATATAAGGAAATCAGTAAATCATTAGACCCTAATCTATGGATTTCAAATGACTTGGCAGGGGCGCAGCCATGGGTGGGCCTGGGAGGGCATAGCATAGGCCCACCCATTTGGGAGCCAGGCCCAGCCAATCAGAATGAGTTTTTCCCCACAAAAGGGCTTTATACTGCTCAGCTCATACTACTATTTTATTTCAGCTCATGAAATATGGGACCAACACTTTGCATTTTGCGTTTATATATATTTTTTCCACACTGAGGTTGGAATAATAATGTAAACTTGTGAAAATTATGATAATTCCCTTTTAGTGTAACAACTGTTTGAAAAGACCGGCTGAAATGTCAGCTTGTTGTGGTGGGATGGAGTTTTGGCCTGCCCGGAGACATCACCAGGCAGTAAATTAGTTAATAGACCAATAAGAAAGAGAGTTCCAAAGTTCCAAATTCTTGCTTGAGAAATTGCACTTTACTAAGAAGCTTTTTTGATTTTACTTTTGATCATTTTAATTGAAAACAATCACAGTAATGTACTTAATTGTCACAGAAATGATTTGATATTGAGATAAAAGCTGTTGCATTGGACATTCAATGTACCTTTACTTTCACTCAAGTGTGACAATTGAGAACTTTTTCCACCACTGAGCAAGTGGCGATCAAATAGACATTGTAATAATGGATTGTAGGGGCCATGCAAGGACGAACTGATATTAGATAGACCGCATTGATAAAGTAATTGATAAACAGTCCACAAGGATTCACAAGATTGTGAAGATGGCGCCGAAGATCATGACTGACATTTTACATTCTCCCAACCTATTGTGCAACTTTGTAATTTTTGGGGGGCGTTTGCTGTAACTTATTTTTTTACTTATTGTGTACATAATGTTGCTGCTACCGTCCCTTATGACAAAAAAAAAAATATTCTGGACATCAGAAAAGCGATTACTCACTGCAGACTGGAAGAAACGTTTTCCTTTAATTGGGATAGGGGGCAGGTTTCAGAATTTTGGATGAAAAGCGTGCCCAAAGTAAACTGCCTGCTACTCAGGACCAGAAGCTAGGATATGCATAGAAAACACTCTAAAGTTTCCAAAACTGTTAAAATAATGTATGTGAGTATAACAGAACCGAAATGGCAGGCAAAAACCTGAGGAAAATCCATCCAGGAAGTGCTATTATTTTGAAATGGGTGTTTTTCCATTGAAAGCCTATCCACCATTTAAAGGGATAGGACCCAGATTCCGTTCCCTATGGCTTCCACTAGCTGTGAACTGTCTTTAGACACTGTTTCAGGCCTTTATTCTGAAAAATTAGGGAGAATGAGCAGTTTCAATGAGAGGCCAGTGGAAAGTCCCCAAACTGTTTTGTGCTCAACCCCGAGAGCGCGCCTTTCGTTGTTTTTCCTTTATATTGACGACGCTATTGTCTGGTTGAAATATTATCGATTATTTAGGCTAAAAACAACCTGAGGATTGATTATAAACATCGTTTGACATGTTTCTACGCACTTTACGGATACTATTTGGAATTTTCGTCTGCCTCTTGTGACCGCATTTAACCCATTGGAATACTGAACAAAACGCGCCAACAAAATGGAAGTTTTTGGATATAAAAAGGGACTTTATCGAACAAAACAAACATTTATTGTGTAACTGGGAAACTTGTGAGTGCAACCATACAAAGATCATCAAAGGTAAGAGGTTAATTTTATTGCTATTTCTGACTTTCGTGACTAATCTACTTGGCTGCTAACTGTTTGTAATGTTTTGTGTGCTGAGCGCTGTCCTCAGATAATCGCATTGTTTGCTTTCACCGTGAAGCCTTTTTGAAATCTGACATGGTGGCTGGATTAACAACAAGTTACGCTTTATTTTGATGTATTGCACTTGTGATTTTATGAAAATTAAATATTTATAGTAATTTAATTTGAATTTGGCAATTTCACCGGAAGTTTTCGAGTCCCACTGATCCATAAGAAGATAACGAGTCCAACGAGAAGGATATCCAGCTTTCACTGGAACAGGCTCAGATCCACGCCTTTTGCGTGAATAAAAGACGCCGGAAAAGGAGACGCAGATCGGAGATCCTTCTGAGAATCCGGAGGCGAGCGAGTAAACTCCCAATGCCTTCCATTCTTCTTGCTAACATGCAATCATTGGAAAATACAATTGATGACCTACTATTAAGATTATCCTACCATCGGGACATTACAAACTGTAACATCTCATGTTTCACTGACTAGTTCATCTTTATTTGACAATCCATACTCTCCTTTAGAAGGATAACATCACATTACATATTTTCACAAATAGTTTCATGTTTAATCACATACGTTTCACAATATTTAGATGTAAACCTGACAGCTGGGAAATGTACACTTTAAGAGATGCAGTTATTTGTGTTTCCTGTCCTTCATGAGATCACCAAATGAAACACACATTCTCAAAAGTAGAAATATTGTTTAGTTCTTCCATTTTGGGAAGTAGGAGTTTGAACTAAGAGAAGCTCTTTGTTCTGGTAGACTCTCTCAATACTGCATGGCAGTTTCTACCAGGTTTTTATGAGCTGTCATAAAGTCATAAAACTGTGGAGTGAGGGAGGGATAAAGAGAGAGAGAGATAAAGAGAGAGAGAGAGATAAAGAGAGAGATATAAAGAGAGAGAGAGGGATAAAGAGATAAAGAGATATAGAGAGAGGCTATGATCCTCCCCCAGGGCACGTCAGGACAACTGTAAGTGCTTTTATTGTGAAGTGGAAACGTCTCGGAGCAACAACGGCTCAGGGCGTAAATATTGTCTGTCCTTGGATGCAACACTCAGTACCAAGTTCCAAACTTCCTCTGAAAGCAACGTCAGCACGAGAACTCTTCGTCGGGAGCTTCATGAAATGGTTACCATAGCCGAGCAGCCGCACACAAGCCTAAGATCACTATGTGCAACGCAAACATCAGCTGGAGTGGTGTAAAGCTTGCTACCATTGGACTCCTGAGCAGTGGAAATGCGTTCTCTGGAGTGCTGTTTCATTCTTCACCATCTGGCAGTCCGACGGATGAATCTGGGTTTGGCGGATGCCAGGAGAACGCTGCCTGCCCCAATGCATAATGCTAACTGTAAAGTATGATGGAGGAGGAATAAAGGTCTGGGGCTGTTTTTCATGGTTCTTGCTAGGCCCCTTAGTTACATTGAAGGGAAATCTTACAGCATACAATGACATTCTAGACAATTCTCTGCTTCAAACTTTGTGGCAAAACTTTGGGGAAGGCCCTTTCCTGTTTCAGCATGATATTGCCCCGTGCACAAAGAGAGGTCTATACAGAAATGGTTTGTTGAGATCGGTGTGGAAGAACTTACCTGGCCTGCGCAGAGCCCTGACCTCAACCCCATCGAACACCTTTGGGATGAATTGGAACGCCGACTGGAAGCCAGGCCTAATCGCCTAACATCAGTGCCTGACCTCACTTATGGTATTGTAGCTACAGTGGGGCAAAAAAGTATTTAGTCAGCCACCAATTGTGCAAGTTCTCCCACTTAAAAAGATGAGGCCTGTAATTTTCATCATAGGTACACTTCAACTATGACAGACAAAATGAGAAAGAAAATCCAGAAAATCACATTGTAGGATTTTTAATGAATTTATTTGCAAATTATGGTGGAAAATAAGTATTTGGTCACCTACAAACAAGCAAGATTTCTGGCTCTCACAGACCTGTAACTTCTTCTTTAAGAGGCTGCTCTGTCCTCCACTCGTTACCTGTATTAATGGCACCTGTTTGAACTTGTTATCAGTATAAAAGACCTGTCCACAACCTCAAACACTCACACTCCAAACTCCACTATGGCCAAGACCAAAGAGCTGTCAAAGGACACCAGAAACAAAATTGTAGACCTGCACCAGGCTGGGAAGACTGAATCTGCAATAGGTAATCTGCAATAGGTTTGAAGAAATCAACTGTGGGAGCAATTATTAGGAAATGGAAGACATACAAGACCACTGATAATCTCCCTCAATCTGGGGCTCCATGCAAGATCTCACCCCGTGGGGTCAAAATTATCACAAGAACGGTGAGTCCAGGCCCGTCTGAAGTTTTGCTAGGGAGCATTTGGATGATCCAGAAGAAGATTGGGAGAATGTCATATGGTCAGATGAAACCAAAATATAAATTTTTGGTAAAAACTCAACTCGTCATGTTTGGAGGACAAAGAATGCTGAGTTGCATCCAAAGAACACCATACCTACTGTGAAGCATGGGGGTGGAAACATCATGCTTTGGGGCTGTTTTTCTGCAAAGGGACCAGGACGACTGATCCGTGTAAAGGAAATAATGAATGGGGCCATGTATCGTGAGATTTTGAGTGAAAACCTCCTTCCATCAGCAAGGGCATTGAAGATGAAACGTGGCTGGGTCTTTCAGCATGACAATGATCCCAAACACACCGCCCGGGCAACAAATGAGTGGCTTCGTAAGAAGCATTTCAAGGTCCTGGAGTGGCCTAGTCAGTCTCCAGATCTCAACCCCATGGAAAATCTTTGGAGGGAGTTGAAAGTCTGTTGCCCAGCAACAGCCCCAAATGATCACTGCTCTACAGGAGATCTGCATGGAGGAATGGGCCAAAATACCAGCAACAGTGTGTGAAAACTTTGTGAAGACTTACAGAAAACGTTTGACCTCTGTCATTGCCAACAAAGGGTATATAACAAAGTATTGAGATAAACTTTTGTTATTGACCAAATACTTATTTTCCACCATAATTTGCAAATAAATTCATTAAAAATCCTACAATGTGATTTTCTGGATTTCTTTTCCTCATTTTGTCTGTCATAGTTGAAGTGTACCTATGATGAAAATGACAGGCCTCTCTCATCTTTTAAGTGGGAGAACTTGCACAATTGGTGGCTGTCTAAATACTTTTTTGCCCCACTTTAAATGGAAGCAAGACCCAGCAGCAATTTTCCAACATCTAGAGGAAAGCCTTCCCAGGAGAGTAGAAAATGTTATAGCAGCAAAGGGGGGACCAACTCCATATTAATGTCCATGAGTTCGGAAAGAGATGTTCGACTAGCAGGTGTCCACATACTTTTGGCCATGTAATGTACAAGTAGCTTACTTCATATCAACATGAAGTCATTAGTACAACAAATATAAATATGCTGTACATATATGAACCAATTGTTCCCATTCTGCTTTATCCAGCCAGTCAGTTTGGCCTCTTTGTCAGCGTACAGAGTTTTGTTGCACTAATCCTGCCCCCAACGACCAGAGATGAAGATTGAATAAGACTATCGGAGTGTATGGGGAAAAACATTTTCAGTGGCCGAGGGTCCTAAGGGCTCAACCCCCTCTCTATAGCCCAGGCACGGTGCTCTATGGGGCTAGGGGGTGCTTTAGCCATGTCACAAATCTGCGTAGCCCCAGTTAAGCCCCCTCAAGCATTTTAGTATTCTTTTATTTTTAAATAAAGAAATATGTAGAAGTTAATAACCAGCCATTCTGTTCCCAATCCGATCCCTGGCTGAGTGCTCGGGTCGCACGTGTACCCTATGATGTGTGTGTGTGTTTGTGTGTGTGTGTGTGTGTGTGTGTATTTGTGGAGGTGTCTGGTGTGTGTGTGCACGTTAGGCTATGTTATGTGAGCTAACTTCTAGCTAGCTAGTCGCCCATCTCACCCCGTTGCGATGGACCGGTTTCTGATCAAGGGAAGAGTGCTGGTAGAAAATGAAAATCCAGACCCAGACCCTGTCTCCGAGGGGGCCAAAGAAGAAGCGGGAGATAAGAAAGATGAGTCGGAGAGAGAAACTCGCAAGCCACGATGTGAGGGAGCACCAGAGCAGTACGTCGCTGATCACTGCTCCACAGCCATCGTTAGCTGCACCGTTAGAACAGCCACCGCTCCCTCTGATTTAAGACAGCCACCTGTTGAGGAACCAAGGCACCCTCTTCTTCGACATTATCCAGCCAGAAGGATCGCTACTTCAATCGTAGATGGTATGAGAATTACAAATGGCTCTTTCAAAGGACTGTGCATGCAAGTGTGGAGCATAAATATGCAATGAGAGCGTGGAACGAGTGGACCATTCGAAAATAGTCAGAGAGAACTGAGTATATGAGAGCAGTCGTGGAGTCATTGCGTTACGCTGCATACCAGGGATTTTCACACAGAGGAGACATGGAAAATGACATGGCTGTCAACCAGGGAAACCTCTTTGAACGTTTACAGGTCATAGGCAAATTCGACAAAACAGTTGCACAGGAAATCTCAGATTGTCCTAGAAATGCTAAGTACACGCATCACGATATACAGAATGAAATACTAGACATTATGGCAAATATGATCAGGGATCAGATAAGTGGTGAAACACAAGATGCTGAACTATTTGCATTGATGGTAGCTGAGAGTAAGGACCTCAGTAAAACGGAACAAGTGTCTGTGGTGGTGCGCTACGTAAAAAAAAAATGCTGTAGTTGTGGGGGAATTTCTTAGTTTCACTCCAACTGACGCTTTTCGCTACGATCAAAGAGACCCTTAGTAAATGTAACATTGATCACACTGCCTGTATTGCTCAGTTTTATGAAGGTGTTCACAACGGGGTCCAGGAGAAATTCAGTGAAGAGGTCCCTCAGGCAATCTACATTCATTGTCACGCACACAGTCCGCCAATCCAATGGGTTAAGTGCACCAGAATTGGCTGTGGGGTTTAGATAACAGGAAGACTACGGGAGCCTTGAAGTGCCCCCTCCAGCAAAATGTAAAGACTTAGCAGCTAAAGAGAGAGAAAGAAAGAAAGACAAAAAAAAAGAGAGTGAATACACTAAAACAAAGGGTGTCCCTTTACAACGCAACACTCAGAAGCAACAAGACGCACAGGCCCCCACCAAACATACATGATTAATCAAATGCTGTGTCACAAGAAAAAAGAACACAGCGCGGATCTACTTAGAAGTAAAGTGTTGCAGTGCCACCAAAACAATCCAGACTCTGTGGAGGTCCAGTGTGGCTAAGTTGGCACAGCATGGCACTATCAATGCCAGGGTTTTGGGTTTGATTCCCGCTAGGAACACCCATATTTAAATGTATGCACGCACCACCGTAAGTTTTCTGAGATAAAAGTGTCTGCAAAACGGCATATCTTATTTATATCACTATTGACTAGAATGTGAAGGGGGCGTGTACAGTAGAGAAGCCTTCTTTCCAAGATGACTTGACCTTTGACCTCATCATAGAGGCCAGGAGTGACATGTCACGAGTAAAGGTTACAGCCATTCCCTCCGGACACATCGTTCTTCTTTAATAGTATGTCATTTTATATGGGAGATATAGACCCCTCAGGGTCTGACCAAGTAGTATACATTTTACAGTATAAACTTTACAGTAAAGGTTGTTATGTTATCACTGAGTGCTGAGCACGAATATTACCCACATACAGTTACACAAATCAGCAACCATTTCTATTTTACGTCATCGCTGGCTTCGGAGACGAGCACAAAACCCTTTAAAGAAAATGCGCAACACATTATTACGCAATACATTATTATGGAGTGAAAACAGCGAGACCAAAGAGAAACGAAAGAGGGTGATTGGGCAGCAGCTGTGGAAGATGAAATATATATGTTTTAAATATTCAAAATCCTTATCTCCCCTCCAAAGCGTTCTCTGCAGTCCTTTTGCATCGGATATTTTGGCAGCACAGAAGACACTCAGATTACCAGTTGACCATAGAACGGCTGGTGAATTTAACTACACACTCTTAACCTAAACACACCCAGGGTGTCTTCAGACATGAAATTAGATTCAACTCGGATGAATGCAGGAAGCTTAGCTATCGAAATATTGATATTTATTCAATGTGTTGCATTGGAGACATAACAGTGTGCAGTGTCCACCCACAGACATCAACCACAAACCCCTTTCTAATCAGGATAGGGACCTGGATGCACACAACCATCTTCATATTCTTCATCAGTGTTTAGTACAGAAGTGTAGCTGGCCAGAGACAGACGGAATCTGATTCTACTCTAGCTTCCTTTCCTGATCTCGATCCCAAAGGGAGATTCTCTGCTCTGTGTAATGCTGCCCCTTTGATTGCTTCTCACAGGCCTGATCCTAGACCTGTTATGGAGTGCTCTGTCATGATGACACTGCAAAACATGGAGGATGAAGAAACAGAACAGCATTGACCCCCAGAGGACCTTCTGTGACAGTTCTGTTTTGTCCTTTAACACCACCAGTAGTTGTGACGGTAATAGCGCCCATTGCAGCAAAACAGCCCATAGGCCTACACACACAATGCAATTTACAGCAGGATGAATGGAAGCTATTGGGAAGCATGTAGAAGACCATAGAGAGGAGGTTTCCGACCCAGTGCGTCATTAACTGATAAGCCAGGCAAGACGAGAGGTGAGGAGAGTGGGTATTTGCTACATGCTACATCTCATGATGCCACAGCAGACAACAACATGCAGTGAGTGATAAATGAACAGACAAATGTTCCTTAACAGGGGAAGTAGCTTGTGCCTAGTGCTTAAGAGTGTTGGGCCAGTAACCAAAAAGTCGCTGGATCGAATCCCCAGGACGACTAGGTGAAAAATGTGTCGATGTGCTCTCGGGCAAGGCACTTAACCCTAATTGAGTGACTTACAGGCAGGCAGAGCAGGAGGATTCCACAGATTGTTGGGGGAATTGATTCAATATATAATTCAAAAAAAAAAAATCACCTTTATTTAACCAGGTAAGCTAGTTGAGAACAAGTTCTCATTTGCAACTGCGACCTGGCCAAGATAAAGCATAGCAGTTTGACATATACAACAACACAGAGTTACACATGGAATGAACAAAACATACAGTCAATAATACAGTAGAGAAAAAAAAGAAAGTCTATATACAGTGAGTGCAAATAAGGTCAAATAAGGGAGTTATAAGGCAATAAATAGGCCATGGTGGCGAAGTAATTACAATATGGCAATTAAACACTGGAATGGTAGATGTGCAAAAATGGATGTGCAAGTTGAGTTTCTGTGGTGCAAAAGGAGCAAAATAAATAAATACAGTATGGGGATGAGGTAGATAGATGGGCTGTATACAGATGGGCTATGAACAGGTGCAGTGATCTGTGAGCTGCTCTGACAGCTGGATCTTAAAGCTAGTGAGGGAGATGGGAATCTCCAGATAAGAGACTGTTAGGAAGGCCTGTGTTCTGCTAGCCGCGTAGAGAGGCGAGCTGGGGTGAACGGAAATAATTTAAAATATTATTAAATATGCTACTTGTTCTGGGCCAAATGAACTCAAACCGTGTGCAACCATGTGAGTGACAATACGGCTGCTGTGTCACTCACTTCTTCCTCTACGTGAGTGCTCACCATTTCTTTATAACAGACACTGTGAAAGCCCTGAATAACTACTGTATATGCATGTGACTGTTTGTTAATTTTTGCTTGATTTTGTTTCCCTCTTTCTATGTGCTTATCTTTTGAGATTTTATCTGACATCCTGCTCTAGATTTTATCCATCCTTTAATTTTGTTTCATGTTTTCTCTCCTCATTGTCAAAATAATATTTCCTTCCTCTGGGTTCAGTTCTTCCACTTAATGCATGCTGCCCTTGCCACTCAGGCTATAGCAGGCACAATGCCAGGATTTTTTCTCTCCTGGTGCTAAGGGGGGGCTTGACAAATACGTGGGGGTGCTAAGAAAACAGTTGATTTTCATGACTTCAGAGTTATAAGGAAGTTATCGTTTTTTCAATAAAAACAGATATGGCACAGGACACATTCAATATAAATGTAGATTTTAATTGAATTTGGCCAAAGAATATTCAACAAAATGTGACTCACCACCTGAATTCGGTCTTATGTCGCAACATTTGAATTTCTGTTTTTTACATTGGACAAAACTAGAGACCCAGAGCTACAAAATGGTATATCACACACTGCATTTGACAATGAGAAAGTAATTTTGCTTTGAAAGTTGATAAACTTGTAAACTCACTTTTGAGAAAACCGTCTTTCAATGTTTTGGTACTACTATTGGAGAGCCCTTCTTTGTCAACACCCATTAAGCATTGTTCACACCCTCTTAAGCCTTAGCCCCACCCATCTCTTTAAGGGTTGATCCGAGCGTACTCTACTAAATTGCCAGCTACTTCCAGACATCTAAGAGAGAGAGAGAACAGCTCACTGACCAGCTCACAGAGCCAGCTGTTACAGTGTGTTATCCAGAGCGTTGGTGACTGCAACTGTGTTGTCAGATTGTCCATTCGTAAATTCAGAGCGTTTCGCTTCAGAGTGCACACTGGACACTCTGGCCAATAAGTAGGGTTATTCCGAGAGCTCTGACCTCACAACAACAGTCAAGCACCCAAGCCAACTGGATAACATTGGCTAGCTACTTCCAGACAGATAAGGAGAGAACACCCCACTCTGGCCATTTTACTCACCCCAGCAGAGCTGGATAGAAAATGTTCATGTTATCCAGAACATTGGTGACTGTAACTGTGCATCTGGCGACAATGGAATTATGCTTTGTTGCCGACGTTTACTGACACAGGACATATTCAACGGGTGTTGAGCGTTCAAACATTCATCAGTTATTCTGCGATCTGGCACACTAAGACGAGAGTATTTTGTTAAGAAATGTAGCTAGATAGCTAGCTATGTAAACAATGAATCCCAACACGTGACGTAACGTTAGTTAGCAAGCCAGCCAGCTAACATTAGCTGGCCATCTAACAGTACACTAACTTGAAATGAAAGTACTTGGTAAAATTAGAGTGGAGTCTTTTGTTAAGACATGTAGCTAGCTAGCTAGCTAAACAATGGACTTTTATCACAACTCATGACGTTACTACCCTGCATGAATTTGCATGTACCTAACCAACCAGGTTCTATGACTATAACTAATCAAGCAAATGTGTCAGAGATACGAAGAACAAGATCATACACATAACGTTAACTAGCGACCAAGCCAGCTAATGTTAGCTAGCTAACAGTACACTTGAAATGAAACCACTTTCTGTCAAAATTAGAAACGTGTAATATCTGAAAATGTAGCTAGCTAGACTATCTTACCAGTATACACCATGATTGGACGCATCTCTTGTGTGATGCCATGCATGGTTGCCCTTTGTTTGATGAGATAATCCAGACTGGTGTTTTCTACATCTCATTAGCTATCATACTTGAATTCCACTGATTTCAAAACTCCAGAAAGTGGAGAGCACACACATAACATTAGCTAGCGAGCCAGCCAGCTAACGTTAGCTAGCTAACAGTACACTTTAACTTGACATTAGGTTTATGCAGTTTTACAACGCGATACATTTTTTAAAAAGCTGTGTTTGACACTATTACTTAGACATACTGACCAGCTCCGATAGACAGATGCGTGCTATATTGCAGACCAATCTAAACTCATCTCTCAGCATGTCCAGCCCACTCATTATCTCAGCCAATCATGGCTAGGGGGAAGGTTGCTTACTTTTTCTGTGGCTAAACCAACTAGGCTTGTAATTTAACAGTTTTATTCATGTTTACAGATGGCATACAAATTGATTATTAAGGAACATGAAAGTTCACATGTTCGAGAACGCATTTCTGGCCAAATCCCCATTTTGATTAAAAAAATGTTTACCTTCAAACAGCTCTACTGTGACTTGCGACGTACGACGAGTTTCCTGAATTGGGTCACAAATAGCTATAAGGCTAATACAAGTGACCACAAGGCAATGACAAAAAACGTCTTTCAAGTGCAAAGGTGAAAGACTTCAGCAGTGGACAGCGCTCATGCACTGTATGGACACTGTCCGGTGCTGAAGTCTTTCAGCAATAACAGTACAATACATCCAAAATGCGACAACGACAAGAAGTGCATTTATTCCATATGCATAATAAGACAACTGTGCATTGATAATAATGTTTCTGTTGAAATTGTTGTTACAACATCAGAAATGCAATTAATTATATCCAAAGTGCAGCCACAACGAGAAGTGCAATGCATTTAGCCTATGCATGTTAACTGTAAACACGCTTGTAAAACAAACGGGCTATCATCACAATCTTAGTGATTATATTTCTATAGCAAACAAAAATAACTTGTAGGCTGACGATATACAGTTGAAGTTGGAAGTTTACATACACTTAGGTTGGAGTCATTAAAGCTAGTTTTTCACCCACTCCACAAATTTCTTGTTAACAAACTATAGTTTTGGCAAGTCGGTTAGGACATCTATTTTGTCCAAGTCATTTTTCCAATTGTTTACAGACAGATTATTTCACTTATAATTCACTGTATCACAATTCCAGTGGGTCAGAAGAATACATACACAAAGTTGACTGTGCCTTTAAACAGCTTGGAAAATTCCAGAAAATGATGTCATGCTTTAGAAGCTTCTGATACGCTAATTGACATAATTTGAGTCAATTGGAGGTGTACTTGTGTATGTATTTCAAGGCATACCTTCAAACTCAGTGCCTCTTTGCTTGACATCATGGGGAAATCTAAAGAAATCAGCCAAGACCTCAGAAACAATTGTAGACCTCCACAAGTCTGGATCATCCTTGGGAGCAATTTCCAAATGCCTGAAGGTACCACGTTCATCTGTTCAAACAATAGTATGCAAGTATAAACACTATGGGACCACGCAGCCATCATACCGCTCAGGAAGGAGACACTTTCTGTCTCCTAGAGATGAACATACTTTGGTGCAAAAAGTGCAAATCAATCCCAGAACAACAGCAAATGACCTTGTGAAGATGCTGGAGGAAACAGGTACAAAAGTATCTATATCCACAGTAAAACAAATCCTATATCGAAATAACCTGAAAGGCTGCTCAGCAAGGAAGAAACCACTGCTCCAAAACCTCCATAAAAAAATGCCAGACTACGGTTTGCAACTGCACATGGGGACAAAGATTGTACTTTTTGGAGTAATGTCCTCTGGTCTGATGAAACAAATATATAACTGTTTGACCATAATGACCATCGTTATGTTTGGAGGAAAAAGGGGGAGGCTGGCAAGCCGAAGAACACCATCCCAACCGTGAAGCACGGGGATGGCAGCATCATGTTGTGGGGGTGCTTTGGACCCAAGTTAAACAATTTAATGGCAATGCTACCAAATACTAATTGAGTGTATGTAAACTTCTGACCGAATGGGAATGTGATGAAAGAAATAAAAGCTGAAATATTATTCTGACATTTCACATTCTTAAAATTAAATGGTGATCCTAACTGACTTAAGACAGGGCATTTTTAAATGTCAGGAATTGTGAAAAACTGAGTTTAAATGTATTTGGCTAAGGTGTATGTAAACTTCCGACTTCAACTGTATGATAAACAGAGGAGCAGCAGCATACTGTACATGCTGATTGTATGTGAGTGCGTGTGTGTAGAGTCTGTTTAAATGTGTATGCATGTTATGTGTGGGTGTGAGAGCAAATTATGTATGTGTGTTGGAGTGTCAGGAGTGTTGAGTGTGTAAAGTCCTGTGAGTGTGCATAATAAATTAAAATACAAGGGTTAACTCAGAAAGTCCATGTAGTCATTTTGTTAGCTATTTAGCAGTCTTATGTATTTGGGATAGAAGCTGTTCAGGAGCCTGTTGGTGTCAGTCTTGATGCATCGGTATAGTTTGGCGTGTGGAACCGGAGAACAGTCTATGGCTTGGATGGCTGGAGTCTTTAAGAATTTTCCGGGCCTTCCTTTCACACCACTCGGTATAGAGATCCTCGATGGCAGGGAGCTGGGTTGTCCACGCCACCCTCTGTAACGCCATTTGATCGAGGTCGGTGCTGTTGCCTTACCAAGCAGTGATGCAGCCAGCCAAGATTGTCTCATTGGAGCAGCTGTAGAGCTTTTCAACCTCTGTCGCGCCTTGTTCACGACTGTGTGCGTGTGGACCATTTTAAGTCCTTAGTGATTTGGACACGGAGGAACTTGAATCTCTTGACCAGCTCCACTGCAGCCCCATCGATGTGGATAGGAGAGTGCTTACTGTAGTCCACAATCAGCTTCTTGGTCTTGCTTACTTTGGGGGAGAGGTTGTAGTCCTGGCACCACACTGTCAGGTCACTTCCCTTCTCCCTGTTATTCTACCACAATCATTTCGTCAGCAAACTTGATTATGGTGTTGGAGTTTTTCGTAACCACCCAGTCATGGATGAACAGGGAGTACAGGAGGGGAGTAAGCACACACTCCTGTGGGGCCCACGTGTTGACGGTCAGCGTGGCGGAGGGGATGTTGCCTATCCTCACCACCTGGGGTCAGCCCGTCAGGAAGTCCAGGATCCAGTTGCAGATGGAGGTGTTCAGTCCCTGGGTCCTAAGCTTGGTGACAAACTTGGAGGGGACAATGGTGTTGAATGCTGCGCTTTAGTCAATGAACAGCATTCTCACATAGGTATTCCTCTGATCTAGGTGGGTGAATGCAGTGTGGAGTGCAATTGAGATTGCGTTGTCTATGGATCTGTTGGGCCGGTATGCCAATTGGAGTGGGTCTACGGTGTATCTGGGATGATGGAGTTGATGTGTGCCATAACCAGCCTTTCAAAGCACTTAATGATTACAGATGCATTAGTCATTGTCTTAGAGTTCTTGGGAACTGTTGTTGGTAAGACATGCAGGGATTACAGACTGGAACAGAGGGAGGTTGAACATTACTGTGAATGTGCCTGCCAGCTGCTCTGTGCACTCGAGCGCAGTGGAAGTCTCAACCTATTGTTCACCCGTCTTGGAATACCTGATGGTCAAATGCAGACCCTTCTACCTCCCGAGGGAGTTTTCAGGTGACTGTTGTATACATTCCCGCTCAGGGCAAGAAAAATAACACGCTGGCACTCAACTTTTCGAACTGTACTGCTTTTCTTGTTTGCTGTTAATTTTAATTCCACGTCATTAAGTCGTGATGCCCATCTTCCATCAACACGTCACGTTTGAATTGTTGAACTGAGTTGAACTTGTTGTGAACTTGTTGTGAGCCCTGTTCACAAAAAGACATACAGACTGCTTTGATAGTGGAGTAAACCATCGCCTATGAGAGTAAAACTCCCCTTAGCCCAGCAGATCCCATCAAATCCATCCTATATAATATTTACACACTGTTAGGTTAATACTCAATGCCCTCTGAGGTTGTCAGTCTGTTTGTGAAGACTGAGCTTGTGGAGATCAATGCACTTCAGCTCTCTACGCAGTAGTCTGTAGACTTGCTAGGCAGTAGTCAATAGGCGCTCTAGGCAGTAGTCTGTAGACTTTCTAGGAAGTAGTCTATAGGCTCTCTAGGCAGTAGTCTATAGACTTTCTAGGATGAAGTCCCTCTCCAACCTCTAGGTCACCAGGCTGATCATTATGGCACCCACCTGTCACCATCGTTACGCGCACCTGCACGTCGTCAGACTCACCTGGACTCCATCACCTCCCTGATTACCTTCCCTATATATACAGTGCCTTGCGAAAGTATTCGGCCCCCTTGAACTTTGCGACCTTTTGCCACATTTCAGGCTTCAAACATAAAGATATAAAACTGTATTTTTTTGTGAAGAATCAACAACAAGTGGGACACAATCATGAAGTGGAACGACATTTATTGGATATTTCAAACTTTTTTAACAAATCAAAAACTGAAAAATTGGGCGTGCAAAATTATTCAGCCCCCTTAAGTTAATACTTTGTAGCGCCACCTTTTGCTGCGATTACAGCTGTAAGTCGCTTGGGGTATGTCTCTATCAGTTTTGCACATCAAGAGACTGACATTTTTTCCCATTCCTCCTTGCAAAACAGCTTGAGCTCAGTGAGGTTGGATGGAGAGCATTTGTGAACAGCAGTTTTCAGTTCTTTCCACAGATTCTCGATTGGATTCAGGTCTGGACTTTGACTTGGCCATTCTAACACCTGGATATGTTTATTTTTGAACCATTCCATTGTAGATTTTGCTTTATGTTTTGGATCATTGTCTTATTGGAAGACAAATCTCCGTCCCAGTCTCAGGTCTTTTGCAGACTCCATCAGGATTTCTTCCAGAATGGTCCTGTATTTGGCTCTATCCATCTTCCCATCAATTTTAACCATCTTCACTGTCCCTGCTGAAGAAAAGCAGGCCCAAACCATGATGCTGCCACCACCATGTTTGACAGTGGGGATGGTGTGTTCAGCTGTGTTGCTTTTACGCCAAACATAACGTTTTGCATTGTTGCCAAAAAGTTCAATTTTGGTTTCATCTGACCAGAGCACCTTCTTCCACATGTTTGGTGTGTCTCCCAGGTGGCTTGTGGCAAACTTTAAACAACACTTTTTATGGATATCTTTAAGAAATGGCTTTCTTCTTGCCACTCTTCCATAAAGGCCAGATTTGTGCAATATACGACTGATTGTTGTCCTATGGACAGAGTCTCCCACCTCAGCTGTAGATCTCTGCAGTTCATCCAGAGTGATCATGGGCCTCTTGGCTGCATGTCTGATCAGTCTTCTCCTTGTATGAGGGACGGCCAGGTCTTGGTAGATTTGCAGTGGTCTGATACTCCTTCCATTTCAATATTATCGCTTGCACAGTGCTCCTTGGGATGTTTAAAGCTTGGGAAATCTTTTTGTATCCAAATCTGGCTTTAAACTTCTTCACAACAGTATCTCGGACCTGCCTGGTGTGTTCCTTGTTCTTCATGATGCTCTCTGCGCTTTTGACGGACCTCTGAGACTATCACAGTGCAGGTGCATTTATACGGAGACTTGATTACACACAGGTGGATTGTATTTATCATCATTAGTCATTTAGGTCAACATTGGATCATTCAGAGATCCTCACTGAACTTCTGGAGAGAGTTTGCTGCACTGAAAGTAAAGGGGCTGAATAATTTTGCACGCCCAATTTTTCAGTTTTTGATTTGTTAAAAAAGTTTGAAATATCCAATAAATGTCATTCCACTTCATGATTGTGTCCCACTTGTTGTTGATTCTTCACAAAAAAATACAGTTTTATATCTTTATGTTTGAAGCCTGAAATGTGGCAAAAGGTCGCAAAGTTCAAGGGGGCCGAATACTTTCGCAAGGCACTGTATATGTCACGCCCTTTGGTTCCTTCCCCACGCGTTATTGTTTCTGTGTGCTGTTAGTGTTTCTGTTTTGTATTATGTTCCGTTTATTTTATTAAAACAGTCACTCCCTGAACTTGCTTCCGACTCTCAGAGCACATCGTTACAGACTTGCTGGGCAGTAGTCTATAGGCTCTTGCTACTGTAGGTAGTAGTCTAGTCTTTCTCTGTGCTGCTGTAGTGAATCCGCAGGCTTTAAATCACTGTTATTAAATGTCACTGTAAAGAGCTTGTTTACAGTCTCTGCTTCCCCTTAGTGTTCCCAGACAGACAGTGAGCTTCTGTGGGAGTTGCAGCTGTTTTCCGCCTACAGGTCTGACACGCCGGAGGCTGACAAGGCCCACAG
Source organism: Oncorhynchus clarkii lewisi (assembly GCF_045791955.1). Classification (NCBI taxonomy): domain Eukaryota; kingdom Metazoa; phylum Chordata; class Actinopteri; order Salmoniformes; family Salmonidae; genus Oncorhynchus; species Oncorhynchus clarkii. The sequence goes on from NC_092157.1 coordinate 33,474,684, forward strand.
AGGCCACAGAGATGCTATGACATCGTAGCGTAATCACATTCAAAAGCTACTATGACAAGTGAACTGGAACAGAGGTGTTGTGTTTTGTTCTAATGCTCGTCTTCAATTACGTGGCTATGCTAATACCTGCACATCGTCTGAGTTCTCTTTCAACGCTGGCCTCCTCACAACGGTTCTATGATGAATCGTGACACTGGTTCTATATTGAACAAAAATATAAATCCAACATGGAACAATTTCTAAGATTTGACTGATTTACTGTTCAGATAAGAAAATATTTCAATTGAAATAAATTCATTAGGCCCTAATCTATGGATTTCACATGACTGGGAATACAGATATGCATCTGTTGGTCATAGATAGCTTAAAAAATATAGGGCCGTGGATCAGAAAACCAGTCAGTATCTGGTGTGACTACCATTTGCCTCATGCAGCACGACACACCTCCTTCGCATAGAGTTGATCAGGCTGTTGATTGTGGCCTGTGGAATGTTGTCCCACTCCTCTTCAATGGCTGTGCAAAGTTGCTGGATATTGGTGGGAAGTGTAAGAACCTGTTGTGCACGTCGATCCAGAGGGTGACATGTCTGGTGAGTATGCAGGCAATGGAAAAACTGGGACATTTTCAGTTTCCAGGAATTGTGTACAGATCCTTGCGACCTTGGGGCCATGCATTATCATACTGAAACATGAGTTGATGGCGTGGATGAATGATACGCCAATGGGCTTCAGTATCTCATCAAGGTACCTCTGTGTATTAAAATTGCCATTGATAAAATGCAATTGTGTTTGTTGTTCGTAGCTTACGCCTGCCAATACCATAACCCCACCGCCACCATGGGACACTCCGTTCACAATGTTGACATCAGCAAACCACTCAACGCCATACACGTGGTCTGCGGTTGTGAGGCTGGTTGGACGTACTGCCAAGTTCTCTAAAATGACTTTGGAGGCAGCTTATGGTAGAGAAATTAACATTAAAATCTTTGGCAGCTCTGGTGGACATTCCTGCAGTCAGCATACCAATTGGACGCTGCCTCAAAACTTGAGACACCTGTGGTGTTGTGACCAAACTGCACATTTTAGTGGCCTTTTATTGTCCCCAGCACAAGGTGCACCTGTGTAATGATCATGCTGTTTTTAATCAGCTTCTTGATATGCCACACCTGCCAGGTATCTTGGCAAATGAGAAATGCAAACTAACAGGGATGCAAACAAATTTGTGCACAACATTTTTGAGAAATAAGCTTTATGCTTGTGGAACATTTCTGGGATATTTTATTTTCAGCTCATGAAACATGGGACCACATGTTGCGTTTATATTTTTGTTCAATGTACTTCCATGTACAGTACCATTAATGTTAAAGCATGTTCGGCGGAAATGCAATCATTTCTGAGAGGTGGCTTTGAGGTTTTTTTCCCCCGCAAATTAGGCCACTTATTTGTTGATATGAAGACATAAGTTTGCAGTGCCAAGAGACAATGTCAATTCTGTAGGGAGAGAAAGAGAGGATAAAGGGATGTTTGTTTGCCTTCCAGCCATTGGAACATGCTCTGACTGTGAAAGGGCATGGCCATTGTTTTGTAACCTAATCGGTCAGCGAGGCCTTTGGCTGTGCCTAGACGCTGGGGAAGAAGGCTGCCTTAATAACCTCCTGGACTCCCATTATTTTTCTTAAGATACATCCCAAATGGCACCCTGTTCCCTATATAGTGCAATACTTCAGTCAAAAGTACTGCACTATAAAGAGAATAGGGTATCATTTGGGACACAGCCTTAGGCATGTCCTCTACACACTATAGCCTGCTTACTGAGTTCGTGTGCAGCGTTATCGAGGATGTTGGATCTACTGTAGAGCAGCTTTCCGTCTAGATATCAAGGTTGATGGGGAGAACTGGGATCCCACTGCAGATGACACAAGTTCCCAGACACATTTGTGGTTCGTTTTTACTGTATTTGTTTTTTAAAGAACTTTCAGCTGCATTTATACTGGTGCATTATGGGATCAAATCCAGCCCACTGCTATTTCAGCACACCCTTTACTCTATCTCTATTTTATCCAATAAACATAGAAAAATAGGAACTGCCCTACTCCTTACAAAATCTAACATTGATAGTGAAGGCAGAAATGTACACAGAACCCCCAGCACATCAGAGAGAAGGTACTGTACAGTACTTCCTTGCATCAGCCAATCTTGGAAATGTAATAGTACCTAGTTTCACACTGTGGCAGAATGTTAAGCTGTAGAGCAGTGGTCACCAAACTTTTCTTAGCCGAGATCCCTTTCTGAGTCAAAATGCAGGCCGATATATATCGCTCAGAATAAAAAAATACATTTCTTAGGAAAACATAAGCCTATACAACATGAACCTAGTTAAAGCAGTTCTGTAGCAATGTGATTTGTGTAGTAGGCTACAGGCCTAATACATTAGCGCTGCAAATTTGCTATGCTTGAAATATCCTGCCAATGCTGTTCTTATCAGACCAAATTGTGATTCAAAACTTTAGGTATATGATCACACTGGTAATATGTCATCATTTGTTGCATTACTTGTGAGGCACAGCTGAGGGAGCATACATTTCAAATAACTATTTTTCTTTATCTTACTGGACTGATGGTGCCTGCATCTGATGGTCAGTCTCAGCGGCAGGAGAGCATCAGAGGCGCCGCCTCTCACCATTGGACTGTCCCTCAGCTCTCCCCCTCCACTAAGACTGACCAAAAAGCGAACCCCCGTCGTCTTCGCGCTGACGGCAAAACCTGGGTCACATCGCATTACTTCTGCCTCTTGCACAAATTCATGTTATTACTCCTATGACCAGAGAAAGTCAAATACTCCTCGATATTAAACAACACACATCTGCCAATGGTAACAGCGCAAGCCTATCGATCCACTTTGCTACTCATTCATTGAAGCTGCGGGTGCTGGTTGCAGCAGGAATGTAGAATTCCATTTCACAGCGTGGAATCAAACATGAACTCACTCATAAAAACAGCAGCCATTTGCTGTGTTCATTGACAGTCTCTCCAGTCTTGTTTTTAGACGTTTCAAAGTCACTGTAGCATCAACTTATTTTGCTGTGCTCTCAAGGAAGCTGCAGACTAACACAGTGATCTGAGCAATCCGATTGGACAACGGTAGGTCTATGTGTGCACTTCCTTTGAGCTCTCTGGGCATGCCAAGTAGGCCGGAGTTTGTACATTCAGACACATAAAATGGGAAAAAATTGGGATGACTTTGCCTCCCCGGTGCGCAGGGCAATTGAAAGCAGTGTGCCTACTGCCAACGGAAAGAGACAGAACAAATTAGGAATGCAAGGCTTTATTATTACTAATTTTTTTTTATAGAAATGTTTTGTGATCGACTAGGAATGCCTTGGAGATTTTTTCCGTGGTCTTCTGGCGACCACTGAAATAGAGAATGATTTGTCTGGGACCCTTTGGTATGTGAATCAGTCAAAGTAATGCCCCTCCTGACTGTTTGCACACACACAGACATATTCTCAAACGGTCTATTGCTTGCAACCTCCTAACCTCGGGCAATACACATGCTGGACCACATGGAGAGTCAGTTGCAGCCTGATCAGTCAATGATCTGACAAAGAAGTGTCATTTTTCATTTTATTGCCAATGGCTCTCTTTCACATCTATAAAAGCCCGATCAGATTTCATTGGCACTCCAAATATACCTTTCTAGGTCATGCCATGAATGTTGTTGTTTATAAATGATTCACAGCACGCTCTTCTCTCTTATGATTCAATTGTCTTTATAATAGAAAACCACCAGAGAGCTGAGAACAATCATTGCATTATGGCTTGAGGTTCAACATATTTGTGTGCGTCATTTTTTAAACTATTATTATTATTATTATTGTTGTTGTTTTTTCACATACAACGAAAACCTTTCATTCAGTGGGCCGCAATATGGTACAGGATAGACACGCACGGGTTGAAATTGTGAAGATTTGTAACCACAGGGCTTTATGTTGTCTGGGCTCAAGACAAAACATGGTGTAATATTATGTCTGTATGGCCCATGGCAGACTTTTTGTTGATGTAGGCCTATAGTACAGCTTCTGAGTCAGTCAGCAGAAACACTCACATCAGCATTCAGTGCAGGACTGTTAAATCTGTGTTAGCCTGCCCATGACACTGCCCACGGTAAGGTCAGACTCATGCTGAGGAGAAGGGTCAGGGAGGAAGCCTATGCCCTCATCACTGGCAATGTGGGAGGGAAGATCATTTCATGCAAACAAAGATTTAGAAGAGACCGACTTGTCGCATGGATGATCTAGCATTCAAGGCCGCTGCCGCCAGCACACATGAGCCTGGTGTCAGTGTGGGTTCAAATTCGGCCCACTGCCTTTGTGACACACTATCTCTCCCACGGCCTCTCCTCTATCCGATAAAACATGTAAAAAATATACAGTACCAGTCACAATTCTGGACACACCTACTCATTCAAGGGTTTTTCTTTATTAGTGAAGACATCAAAACTATGAAATAACTTATATGGAATCATTTAGTAACCAATTTTTTATATTTATTAAACAAACCTAAATATATTTTATATTTTAGATTATTCAAAGTAACCACCCTTTGCCTTGATGACAGCTTTAAACACTCTTGGGATTCTCTCAACCAGCTTCATGAGGAATGCTTTTCCAACAGTCTTGAAGGAGTTCCCACATATGCTGATCACTTATTGGCTGCTTATCCTTCATTCTGCCATCCAACTCATCCAAAACCATCTCAATTTGGTTGAGGTCAGGTGATTGTGGACACCAGGTCATCTGATACAGCTCTCCATCACTCTCCTTGGTCAAATAGCCCTTACACAGCCTGGAGGTATGTTTTGGGTCATTGTCCTTTTGAAAAACAAATGATATTCCCACTAAGCTCAAACCAGATGGGATGGCGTATCGCTGCAGACTGCTGTGGTAGCCATGCTGGTTACCTTTTAACAAGGCACACCTGTTAATTGAAATGCATTCCAGGTGAATACCTCATGAAGCTGGTTGAGAGAATGCCAAGAGTGTGCAAAGTTGTCATCAAGGCAAAGGGTGGCTACATTGAGGAATCCCAAATTGAAAATATAGTTAGACTTTTTTGGTTACTACATGATTCTATATGTGTTAATTTCATTGTTCTATGTCTTCACTATTATTCTACAATGTAAAAATACAGAAACAACCTGGAATGAGTAGATGTGTCCAAACTTTGTACTGGTACTGTATATATATATATATATATTTAAAAAAAACTAGAATAAGTGGTAGAGGTGGACCAGACTCGTAAAGGATTTCAATAGGCCCAACTGATGAACCAATAACCACCCATTTCCTGGGACCCTGAACACCTTACTGATATGTCCTTAATTTTCCTTTAGATGTAGAAGCCTCATATGTTCATATCTTCCTCTTCGGATGTCTAGATGAATTACCCCAGTTTGACGTGATTGATGCGTCGTACACGCAGACGTTTATTGCTACAGTGAGTCAACGAGCGAGAGAGGAAAGGGGCAGCTCTCGCCTGTCACAATGACCCCGTTATCTTCACAGTCCACAGGATTCGATGAGGTCGGGTGTCATCCAAACGGAATGCATGACAGACATAACACGCATCTTTCCATTGTATCCCAATGTATATAATAAAGGCCTAATCATTTATTTAGAATGGATAAAATACATATCTGTGTTAATTTTGTATGGTTGGAGTCATACTAGTTGTATTTTAAAGGGTAAGGATCCATCATGACACCCTAGCATGTCTGTCCATCCTTTTGACTGAAGCAAAACCCTGCAGTCCATTCTAGGGCCCGTATTCATCAAACATCTCAGAATTTGAGTGCTGATTTAGAATCTGTTTTGCCTTTTTGATCACAATGAATAAGAATAACATTGACAGGGGGAACGTGTTCCTAGATCCCACTCTGAGATGCTTGATACACTCCACGGCCAAAAGTATGTGGATCCCTGCTCATTGAACATCTCATTCCAAAATCTTGGCCATTAAAATCGAGTTGGTCCCCCCTTTGCTACTATAAAAGCCTTCACTCTTCTGGGAAGGCTTTCCAGTAGATGTTGGAACATTGCCGCAGGGACTTGCTTCCATTCAGCCACGAGCGTTAGTGAGGTTGTGCACTGATGTTGGGTGATTAGGCCTGGTTCGCAGTCGGCGTTCCAATTCATCCCAAAGGTATTCAATAGGGTTGAGGTCAGGGCTCTATGCAGGCCAGTCAAGGTCTTCCACTCCGTTCTCGACAAACAATTTCTGTATGGACTTCACTTTGTGCAAGGGGGCATTGTCATGCTGAAACAGGAAAGGACCTTCCCCAAACTGTTGCCACAAATTTGGTTGTCACTGCGCATTTGGGCAGGTAGTGTTCTCCTGGCGTCCGCCAATCCTAGATTTGTTCTTTGGACTGCCAGTGTGATTCATCACTCCAGAGAATGGTGGCTGCTCCAGAGTCCAATGGTGGCGAGCTTTACACCACTCCAGCCGACACTTGGCATTGCGAGTGGTGATCTTAGGCTGCTCGGCCATGGAAACCCATTTCATGTAGCTCCCGACGAACAGTTCTTGTGCTGACGTTGCTTCCAGAGGCAGTTTGGAACTCGATAGTGAGTGTTGCACCTGAGGACAGACTATTTTTTATGCGTTACACACTTCAGCACTCAGCGGTCCCGTTCTGTGAACTTGTGTGGACAACCACTTAGCAGCTGAATTGTTGTTGCTCCTAGACTTTTCCACTTCACAATATCATCACTTACAGTTGACCGGGGCAGCTCTAGCAGGGCAGAAATTTGACTGACTTGTCTGCAAGGTGGAATCCTATGACGATACCACGTTGAAAGTCTCTGAGCTCTTCAGTAAGGCCATTCTACTGCCAATGTTGGCGTATGGAGATTGCATGACCGTGTGTTCAATGTTATACACCTATCAGCAAAGGGTGTTTCTGAAACAGCCAAATCCACAAATGTAAAGGGGTGTCCACATAATTATGAAAATATATTGTGTTAATATGGCCGCCAGACTGAAATCCCATGCTTCAGAAAGGGACAGCGACAGAGTTGGGTTAGAACGGGTCTCGTTTCCTCCTGCTAGTCCCTCTAGTCAACAACATGTGCAGTCAGTGCCCTATCAGCAGCTGGCCTCTCTACTTCCCTCCCTTCCACTCCTCTCCTCTCCTCTCCTCTCCTCTCCTCTCCTCTCCTCTCCTCTCTGTGCCTGTGACATGAGCGAGTGAGAGAGGATCAGTCAGGAGAATAACATAGATGCCCGCAGAACAACTCTCCTTTCTGAGGCCCTGTCACGAAGTAGGAACTCATGAGCACAATTACATAGTAGGCTTTAATAAGGGAGCATTTCGCTTGAGTTGAGAGATCATTGTTTGGTTTGAAGCTTGTACCGGAGGATGAAGTTTCTATTCAGCGATAGTGTTTAGGGTTCCCCAACTGGCGGGAAGACAATTTTATAAATTGTTGAATGCAACCCACTATAAAAACACCTGCAAATCCGCTCCAAGAGATTTACATTTTGGAAATCTGTTCAAAAGTATTCCATAATAGAGAGAGATATACTGTATATGATTGATTCTGGCTGGTAGCCTAGTGGTTAAGAGCCTTGGGCGCGTAACTGATAGGTTGCTGGTTTCAATCCCTGAGCTGCCTAGGTGAAAAATCTGTCTGTACGCTTGAGCAAGGCACTTAACCCTAATTGCTACTGTAAAACACTCTTGGATAAGAGTGTTTGTTAAGTTACACAAATGTATACAAGGTTAGAAGATATAATGTTTCAGTCAAATATTATCTCTGTTTGGGCTTCTTGTGGTCAATTTGCAGTCTACTAATTATTTGTAATTATGTTCCGGCCCCCTGACCATCCACTCACGGAAAATCTAGTTGCAGAATCTAGTTGATGATCTCTGCCCTAGGTAATGTGCTGCCTATGGTAGGTAATGCCACCCATTGCTATTGCACGGGTCAGTTTTTTTTGAGCTGCGGCCGTCCCGCACCTGCCACATCATTTCCGATACCCATCCGACATCAGGACTGATTGTTCTCTGTGAACCGACCCACCCGCATATCATTTTTTCCCGAGAGCCGATCCATTACTCGCCAAATTGCATCAATTTATTTAGCTGATTACAGTAATCCTTTTCCCTGCGAGAAATGTATTTGTCAGCATCTCTATTCAACAGTTGGATAAAGGAAAGCATGTCAAGCATGTCAAGCATGTCAAGAATATTTTTATTTTAACAATGCATCACATCATAACTCAAATCGCTTTGAAAAAGAGCCTTCTTAGCCTTCCTCCCTAATGAAAGGCTTAGCCTAGACTTACATAAAACAACAAGATTCTCGCATTATTTTGATTATCGCATAGTTTAACTGAAATTGAAATAAAGAATTGCCAGCATCGAATATAGCCTGCAAAAATACTCAAACCTTTACCAGTCTAACTGGTCAAATGCTAATTATATGGCCAGTGTAGGTGAAAGGAAGTCTGAATTGTGAAAGCTTCTGCTCGTGGACAAATTAGAACGCTTCAGCACCAATAACAGACAGTTCCATGCTCCTCACTCTCTTGTTGCGTGGCTAGGTCTATCTGCTTCAATGCTCACATTTGCAACACAATACAACAAGCTGTTGGGTTTGTGAAAATTGTACTAGCGTGATTTAAAACATTCATGAACTGCAGTATAATTGTGCTGCACAGTGGGCCTGTTTTCATTCCACCAGCCAGCTGATTTTTTTTGCAGGTCAACTGCGTGAACCATGGTTGCCCGACCGATTCAGGACTTTACACCCACAGTGGCCAGTTTATTAGGTAAACCACCCCATTCACGAAAATGGTTCGCTCCTACAGATAGTGAGTCACATGGTCGTGACTTACTATATAAAGCAGGCAGACGGGCATTAAGGCATTCAGTTACAGTTTGATTGAATGTTAGAATGGACAAAACGAGTAACCTAAGTGACTTTGAGCGTGGTATGATCGTCGTTGCCAGGCGCACCGGTCCCTTGATACAAATTGAGCAACATTTACATGCCCTGAAGAATTCAGGCTGTGTTTGGAGTCAAAGGGGGGGGGGCTTGTACCGTGTGACCGTGTACTAGATGGGTGTACCTAATAAACTGAGTATATATCATACTATAACATTAAAAAAAACTAAATGTGCAGCTAGACTGAAACTAGTTTATTTTCCTCAAGTATTGTCTCAAATGTACTGTACTATAGGGTGACCTCTGACCCTTATAAAGTGGACTGTAATTGGTACATCATATGCTGTGGGTGACTGGTCAGGTGTCGTCCATCTGTGTTCCAGGGGATCCCACTCACTCCCAGACAGTGTAGTTTGCCTGGCTGTCACTCACTCAGGGAGATGTGTCGTGCGAGCCGCTCCCGGGTGCCTTTTTTTCAGCCAGCAGATTTATTTAAGAGCCCATTACACAAGATTAGCCGTGGAGTTACGGCTATAAATGGAACGAAGGCTGCCTTGCTTTAAGTGCTCTGTCTGGCTAAGTGATGAATAGAACTTAAAGGGAGAAGTGTGGCTTCTTTTACAATGGATCCTGTAGAGGCTGATAATTGGCAGAAGGATTCTTAAATGATCTCATTATTTAAAGTAGACAGTGGATATAATGGCTAGTACCTTACATCCTTCATCAAGCTCATCCAAAACGAGCCCACGGTTGGTGATGCCCAAACCATTCTGAGAAAGTATTAGATGGATGAAAGCTGTCTGGAGGACATTCACCCTAAACAGCCAGTTCACTCCCAGAGTCTCCATCTTTTCCTTTTGCTGAGGAGAGGTTCTCCATACCACTGTCAAACATGTGAGAAATTCTGGAAGATCAGAAGAGAATAAGCAGGAAATCTGGAATCCTTCATCTGGGATTTGTTTAATAAAACCTGGACATTTTGGGAAAGTAAGCAGAATTTCTCCACCCTGGTCACATACAGTAGGCATTGGCCTTCGATTCAACATGGACTGTGACGGTCAGACTTCAATGAAATTGTTTGACTGGAACTGGTTAGCACTATGAATGGACCAGGGGAGAACGACTGCCTCCTCTCATTGAAGCCACAGAGGTTCAAGGCCAACCGTGGTACTACAGGCATTGTTAGCAGAAAACAGGATCCCCCCATTATAGTGAATGGAAAAATGGAAATCTTCGTGGTCAATCTTCAATGAAATCAAAATAATTATAAGACAATTATGATACTAATCATTTATTCTAATACACCAGATGTATGTCCGATTGAACCAATTATTTAAAAATCGCACACAGAAGAAGCTATAAGGATTAAATACTATAGTTGCTCATGGCAGCCTGCAGTACCCTGATTGGCCTTTCATCTTGAGTTACTTAATGAGAGGGGACAGCCCTGAGCTAGTCTGCGTCTTCATTTCCTGGAGTAACTTAAACTGCGAATGTTATGTCTCCTTTGAGACGCCATCTTAACCCGACTTCATTTGGCTTCGATGCGCTATTGAGTCTCCAATGGCTTTGTCCATTCATATATACAGTCATTGTTTTGACTAGAATGGATACAGTTTTTGTCAGATTTGACTTTTCATAGCAGGTTAGGAGAACTTACATAGCAGGTAAGGTGAATTAACATGGCAGGTTAGGTGAATTAGTTTGTTAGGATAAGCGTTAGAGTTAGGCTTAGCTAAAAATGTTAATGTACATTTTACAAAAGCTGGATCCTTTCTAGCCGTTCTCCACCCTCTCACCTTGAGTTTAATTGAGAAATCCCCCCCAAACGTAATGACAATCTTCACAGAAAAGGAATCCTACTGGGAATGCCTGCAGTGTAAATACTCATCCTTCTGTGACCGTGAGCATCCCACACGCTGCTCTCTCTCATTGCTGTGAAAGTCAGCATTTTATTCATTAGAGGAAACATGTAATCTTGACTTCATGACGTATGGGGTGTTTGTGTGTGTGATGGTGACCATGGACAGCCAAGCCAGTAAGCTATTTTGTTGTTTGGCTATGTGTGTGTTTTTCACAGTTTGTAACCCCCACATGTTGTATTTGAATGTTTTTGAAGAAAAAATAACATTATATTTTGAAGTTTTTTTCATGTGGTAGTTAACATTTTTGGGCTGTTTACAAAAAGTACCTATTTGCATGTATTGCTTTTAGAGCTTATGTTGCGTTATACATCTTTCATTTTAAACTTATCTTTATGTGCATATTAACCCTCAAGCTAACATCATATTTTATATACATTGATTACCAACTGGAGTCATTTTGACCCCAAGAAGAAACTATTGGAAAGAGTAACAATCATAGCAAATTATCAACTTTATTTCGTATAAAAACATAATTAGACAAGTAAGTCATGTTTTCTGAAATACAAAATGGCCAAAACAGACTGTTATTGGAAAAAATGTGTTAGCACCAAAATAAGGTAATTTTGGTTTTGCACACAGTCACATGATACGTGGTATAGAAAAGTACAATCTTAGGTGAGTACATGGGGAGCTATCAAAATCACTCGTACTGGTCCCCCTCCATCAGTAATGATGTCTCCAGAGAAACGATTAAATAAATGTCCTATTTATCAAATTACTATTATGTGGAATTAGGTGTTTTGGGCTGGGGTAAAAATGACGCCAAAGGACTTGAATTTAAAAAAATCCCATATTGATACAGAAACATTAAACAATGATTTAGATTTATTAAGAACAAGTTGATTGCCAAAATCGTAAAATATTTGAGGATGTAAATTAACCAGGGCTAGGATAAAAAAAATATGCCTCTGGGGTCAAAATGACCCCCGGTTGGTAGCTTGATGGTTAAGAGAAGGACAAGTGAAGTGATATACAGTACAGTGCATTCGGAAAGTATTCAGACCATTTCCACATTTTGTTACGTTACAGCCTTATTCTAAAATTGATTTTTTTTTAAAAAATCCTCATCAATCTATACACAGTACACCAAAATCAAAAATCAAACAGGTTTTCAGAAATGTTTTTTTAATTTTTAATTTTTAACTGAAATAAGTATGCAGACCCTTTGCTATGAGACTTGAAATTGAGCTTGGGTGCATCCTGTTTCCATTGATCATCCTTGATGTTTCGAAAACCTGACGAGTTAACCTGTGGTAAATTCAATTGATTGGACATGATTTGGCACACACCTGTATATATAAGGTCCCACAGTTGACAGTGCATATCAGAGCAAAAACCAAGCCATGAGGTCGAAGGAATTGTCCGTTGAGATCCGAGACAGGATTGTGTCGAGGCACAGACCTGGGGGAAGGGTGCCAAAAAATGTCTGCAGCATTGAAGGTCCCCAAGAACACTGTGGCCTCCATCATTCTTAAATGTAAGTTTGGAACCACCAAAACTCTTCCTAGAGCTGCCCGCCCGGCCAAACTGAGCAATCGGGGTAGAAGGGCCTTGGTCAAGGAGGTGACCAAGAACCCAATGGTCAATCTGACAGAGCTTCAGAGCAGATGGGAGAACCATCTCTGTAGCACTCCACCAATCAGGCCTTTATGGTAGAGTGGCCAGACGGAAGCCACTCCTCAGTAAAAGGCACATGGCAACCTGCTTGGAATTTTCCAAAAGGCTCCTAAAGGACTCTCAAAACCATGAGAAACAAGATTATCTGGTCTGATGAAACCAAGATTGCCTGAATGCCAAGTCTAGAGAAAACCTGGCACCATCCCTACGGTGAAGTATGGTGTTGTCAGCATCATGCTGTGGGGATGTTTTTCAGCGGCAGGGACTGAGAGACTAGGCAGGATTGAGCGAAAGATAAATGGAGCAAAGCACAGGGAGATCCTTAATGAAAACCTGCTCCAGAGCACTCAGGACCTTAGACTGGGGTGAAGGTTCACCTTCTAACAGGACAATGACCCTAAGCACACAGCCAAAACAACCCAGGAGTGGACACGTATCTGAATGTTCTTGAGAGGCCCTTCCAGAGCCTGGACTTGAAACTATTCGAACATCTCTGAAGAGTCCTCCAACTCTCCCCATCCAACCTGACAGAGCTTGAGCGGATCTGCAGAGAAGAATGGGAGAAACTCCCCAAATACAGTTGTGCCAAGCTTATAGCGTCATACCCAAGAAGACTCATGACATTAATCACTGCCAAAGGTGCTTCAACAAAGTACTGAGTAAAGTGTCTGAATGCTTATGTAAATGTGATTAAAAAAAATATATGTTTTTAATACATTTGCGAACATTTAAAAAAAAATGTTTTTGCTTTGTCATTATGGGGAATTGTGTGTAGATTGTAATCCTTTTTAGAATAAGGCTGTGGAAAATGTTAAGAGGTCTGAATACTTTCCTGATGCACTGTACATTATGTGGTTGTCAGTTGTAAAAGCTTCCAGCCACCACTTGTTGAGTAACAGGACTCAGTAGTACAGTTTGTCAGTCGTAACGGTTTCGGAGAGTTTGTGCATATATTATGATGAAATTATTTGACGTTTTTTTTATCGTTTTGGACTTCGCTAAGGGTTTTGTCGGCTGTTCGGGCACACACAATTCTCTCTCAATGCCAGCCGAAGTTCGGGAGCTGAAGTCTACGCCCGTTTCATCGGTGATTGGTCAACAGTAGGGATTCTTCAATAAAGTCATTCAACGAGAGACGACTCATTTTCATGCACATTTCTTCATTGATAAATACCAATACGGCATCTTAGTAATATGTAAAATTGCACGACTAAGATCTCCTCTGCAAAAATGTCACATTTCTTGAGTTATCTTTGATTCATTTAGAGTATTTTGAGGAAGTTTGAGACTGGCTGTGGCGTCTCAAAACTGACAAATAGTACAATTTTTCTTGTTTTTCAAGCGAAGGTCTTTTAAGGGAGTATGCGAACGTACAAGTTTGGTTCGCCAAACTGACGTCGGCTAGCGGTCAGCCGAACTGAAGCATGACACCGTGTCAGTTACTGAAGGTATCCACAAGGCACAGTCCTATTTATGTAAATCCCTTTAACTGGCACACAATATTAGAACAATTATTGTTCTGCAGTATATGTGTATTCAGCCTCAATATAGGCCATAAAATTCATCATTTTGGTTTGCATGACCTTAACTTTTGATAAATAATGCATCGCAAACATCTCAACCGGCCGGTTGAGTTGCCTAATTAGAGTAAATACATTTTGTATTGGAATATGCATAGACTTCTTACATCATCTCGAAAATGTTACATTCATTTGCATTATGTCTGCATCATTCATTTATAATGGAAGATAGGTCTAGTTAAACAGGGACTGGTATCAATATTTACACAATATTTGTGTGTCAAAATATGAATACTCAAATACAATGCGTTTACAGTTATCCCAGGTGAGGACATGTTGAACAATAATTACTGTATATGTTAACACACACCGTAAACACTTCCATCCAACCTTTTTAATGTGAGTAAAGTAAATGTGTCATGCTCGTGATAATGGACGGACCAAGGCGCAGCGTGATTTTAGTTCCACATCCTTTTATTAAGTGAAAACTTCTCAACAAAACAATAAACTAGCAACGAAACGTGACTTACGTGGTGCAACAAGCACAAACACAAACAATATCCCACAAAGCAGGTGGGAGAAAGGGCTTCCTAAATATGATCCCCATCTAGAGGCAACGATTACCAGCTGCCTCTAATTGGGAACCATACAACCCAGCCACTGAGAAAATCAATGACTAGAACACCCCCCCTAGTCACGCTCTGACCTAAACACCGTAGAGAACCGAGGGCTCTCTATGGTCAGGACGTGACAGTACCCCCCGAAAAACCTGAAACCAAATGGGGAGGATAGGGGGGTGACTAGTGTCGGTGGCGGCTCCGGTGCGGGTCGTAGCCCCCGCCCCGCCAACTGATCCGGCCGTGGAGCTGGGTTGGACGCTGTGCCCGGACTGGGCACCGGCGGCCAAGGAAGGCTCCGGCCTTGGAGCTAGACTGCACACCGTGCCTGAACTGGGCACCGGCGCAGAGGAAGGCTCCTGCCATGGAGTTGGGACTGGACACCTTACCTGGACCGAGCATCGGCGCAGAAGAAGGCTCCTGCCATGGAACGGGACTGGACACCTTGCCTGGACCGGGCATCGGCGCAGAGGAAGGCTCCTGCCTTGGAGCCGTGCCTGGAGTTGGCACCGGTGCAGAGGAAGGCTCCTGCCATGGAGCGAGACTGGGGAGGCGCACTGGAGGCCTGGTGTGTGGAGCCAGCACAGGTGGCACTGGACTGGTGACATGCACTTCAGGGCGGGTGCGGGGAGCTGGCACAGGACGTGCCGGACTGGGGAGGCGCACTGGAGGCCTGGTGCGTGGAGCCGGCACAGGTGGCACCGGACTGGTGATTGGGGCCTGCTCTTCAGCACGCCTGCGCTGCAGCATACTCCTTTTCTCTCTGGTTTCCCTCATTGCACTCCTCCATCGACTCCCATTCGGCTCTGGCACTCTCCGCTGCTCAGCCGGCAGCTCCATGTGCCGCCCCCCAAAAAAATCTTGGGGTTCCTGTGGCCGCGGCCCCCCGCATCGTCGCTGTACTTCCCAATTATTCTGCGACACCCGCCAAGGAAGGGTCTCGCAACCTCCAATTATTTCTTCCCAACTCACTTTTTCCTCCGTTGTATGCTGTTTGGTCCTTTCGTGGTGGGATATTCTGTCACACTCGTGATAATGGACGGACCAAGGCGCAGCGTGATTTTAGTTCCACATCCTTTTATTAAGTGAAAACTTCTCAACAAAACAATAATCAAGCAACGAAACATGACTTACATGGTGCAACAAACAATATCCCACAAAGCAGGTGGGAGAAAGGGCTTCCTAAATATGATCCCCAATTAGAGGCAACGATTACCAGCTGCCTCTAATTGGGAACCATACAACCCAACCACATAGAAAATCAATGACTAGAACACCCCCCTAGTCACGCTCTGACCTAAACACCTTAGAGAGCCCTCGGTTCTCTATGGTCAGGGCGTGACAAAATGTCAGATAAATAAATGTCACGGCATGCCTAATGGAAACAGAAAATTTGTCTGTTAACTTTCCAAATGTCGACAAAACAAAATAAAACATGCTAAGCAAGGTGGGATCTTTTTGTGTCTGTAAAATGTATTATGCGAGAAACGCTTTCATGCACAAATATTGATTTAAAAACCATCATATCGATGTAAACTTGGAGTTGCGCGATGATATGGTGCGTGGTCCTCCCACTACGACTCGGGAAAGAATGCAGTTTATTAGGCTACAGACGAAGTAAGTTATGATTAACTTCACAAGGTGGTTCCAGGAGGCTGAAACTTGTCCGAAAGTGGATCTTCCGGACCCCATTGTATTAAAAGCTTCACACTGTGTCCGTTAAACAACAGTTTTACATGCTCAGCAGAAAAAGGCACACAGCCCTGCACGCTGACAGAGACCATGTTCTGTCCGGGGTCTCCCTCTGTTTCCCGCCTGGATTGATCACGTCCTCTCGTAAATATAGGCGTAAAAAGGGAATGGGGACTCTGATGTAGTCATAACATAAGCCCCGTAGATGTGTGTAGGGCCTGTGTACTGAGCAACGAATGACCATGCGACGCGACCCTAAAACAGGGCCCTAAAAACTTTGCCAGATTTAATTTCACGCTTGGCCAAGCACGGCCTCAGAGACTGTGACATTTGCATGGCAGTCTGTTGCACAGCCAGTCGCTACAAGCCCACGTCACTGGCTAAATCAGGCAGCACCACGGCCAGTGAATGGAGAGGGGGAAAAGGCGGGAGAGATAGAAAGGTTGAGCGAAAAGAAGGGAGAAATAGGGAAAGCGGCTAAGAAACACATGGAGAGAGGGCAATAAAAAAGGAGTGTGCAAGAAACACCGAAAAAAACACAAGGAGAGAGAGAGAAGGAGAGAGTTGTTTTAGTAGAAGATTGTCCATATGATATTAGCATCATCTTTCCTGTGAGGGAATTTCTTTGGAAGTGTCCACAGGTCCCCTCCCTCTCAGTCTACTACCTCAGTCTAGTTTTACATATACATTATGCCAGGATTCATTAGCTGCTGGCAAATCATTGAAGCTGCTGCTTACACATTCTGCCACCATCTTGTGTTTCCCATAACAGAGGCTAATGCGCCAAACCACTAAATTATGCAGTGATAATTCATCATCACTCTCCCAGTGCCATCGCTCTGAGACGATGCCGAATATGGGCTGCAATATTGGAGCCACAGCCAAGACCCTTAGCAAATAATTTGCTGTAAACTCGTTGGCGGTTTCTCGCTTGTAGTTACACGTGTGTACGGGAAAGGATGTTGTCGCTCATCATGGGGGACATGGGGAGGGGGGATTGTTTGTCATTCCAAAGCCAGTTTTTCCAGAGATTCCTGCAAGGATCCTTCCATGGACACCTGGTCTCAAATGGCATATCAAATGGTGCCATATTTCCTATGGGCCCTGGTCAAAAGTAATTCACTAAAATTGAATAGGGTGCCATTTGGGACCTGGACAGATAGTGGCCTCGCTACTCTGATGATGTAACGGTGGCAGTTGGACAACCCGCTGACCCCTTCCCCATATCTGATTAAGAGCCCGCTCTGCAAATTCGATGTACTTCTAGCGTACATTGTTGGAAACAGTATGTCCAAAAGGGTGTTTGGAAATATTGGTATTTGTAATGTTGAATACGAGCCCTCCAATGAACTTTGCAAATTGGGCGAAAACAATGCATTTATGCCATACATAATCAGAGTAATTCAAATAATCCCGCCCCCTCACCCTCTCTTCTCTGTATCCAGCTTGCTGAGAATAATCCGCTGCGTTGCCAGATTGGCCAGAGTTCTCTGTAGTTAAATCCAGCAGATTTATTTTGTTCAGCTTATTCGGCATCCGTTATTCCTGTGAATTGTCTACACTCATTGTGTAGACATAGCAAGTGCCAAGGAGTACAGATGGGGCCGTGAAGCAGGGCCTTGTACAGTATGATACTGTGCCTTTACTGCACTTGTCAACATTACAGAAAAAGGGAGGGGCAATTCCAGTGTTACGCATGTGACATTGACATGCAAAATCACAAACTAAACGTCTCATAGGATGGACAAACAAAACATCAATTCCAAAGCTCAGGTTGATATTCCCGTACAATTGGGAAGTTGATGGATTCTCGTGGCTTCGCAAACATCATAACCACTGCATGGGGGAAGGGAGAGATTGAGAGAGAGAGAGAGAGAGAGAGGGAAGGGAAGGGTCGATGAATGATAGGTAGTGGTATAAAAATGGAGGACTGAGAGAAAGAGCGAGAGAAATATCATTGCTACAGCCCAGGGATCGTATTCATAAAAGCGTCTCAGAGTAGGACTGCTGATATAGGATCAGTTTCCCCCTGTCCATATCATCTCATTCAAAAGGGATCTACATCAGCACTCCTATCTGAGACTGTTTATGAGTACGATCCAGGCCTGGCTAGTCTGGGTGAGGCTGTGTTATGATGACTCAGTGGACCTGTCAAGCGGATGACTCTACTCTGCCGTGGCAACGTCCTAGTGTGCTAACAGAGTGTCTTATACAGCTGCCGTGACCGAGCTGGTCAAGCACCGTAACGAGGTGGTAACCCAAGTTATGGAGTCACTAGTATGTGTGCGTCTCGGCATGGCAGCGAGAGAGGGAGTTGGGAGAACAGATGGTCCTGGCACGTGTGTGAGTGTGACGCCAGTGGGCAGGACGATTGTGTGTTGTGTATGAAGTGCTTGGTGTGTCAAAATGGAAAGACAAAAATGAGATATAATGATTAGTGAACTAAATGAACTAATGAACTGAACGAATGAATTAAATAGCAAAACGTCCGTCCTCCTTTCAAGCTCAAGTCATGATGATGTTGAGAAACTAGAACATTTTGATCTAATGCTCACCACATTAAATTCGTTTCATGATCGGTAATTTGGCTCTGAGTCTGGATTGGACCATCGCTGGATGAAAGCTATGTCTGACGTGAAGAGAAAGCAGGTTGTACTGGGTTTATATATTATTTATAGCGTGGAGGTTTTAGTCTAGTAGTTTAACTCAGTTTCTTCTTGTGAAAGAGGTTGAGATATGATGATGAGCCTGCCAAATCTTTCACGTTGTGTTTTTTTGTTGTTGTTGCATGTCTTGTTTCTGAAGCGTAGTATTTTGATCCATGCCAATCCATTCCTCCTCATCCTGGTAACGTTTGTATCATCCTTTCCACCATCCTCTCATCTTTGCGTGTGTGATTATTTAAAATGCCGTGGTTCAATCACATTTGTATCTGAATTAACTCAGTTCCAACAATAACTCAAATGGAACTCAACCGAATGTCACCTTTGCGTTGATTCAAGGACTATCTGGGCTTTCAAATGACCATTTATTAAACCTAGAGTCAGTCAAATGTAAGTTAACTAGAACAAAATGAATACTCCTACTAATGCCAGGTTTAAGTTCTGTCCATTAATCAGTGTGCGTGTGAACTAGCTACAGGCTAGAGGAGGTGCGGCGGTGGGGATCTCACTGTGCTCCGAAGCCAAAGCATGTCCAGTGCCGAGGTGACCGGGCAGGCGAGGAGGAGAGAGGCAAGGAGCGAGGGAGCAGGGCCAAAAATGCTATTTTCTAATGCCCAGGATGGATGGATAAATGGAGGATGGAGGGTTGGAGTCCGAGCGATGGATGGATGGAGGGATGTCGTGGACGAAGGATCCCTTGGTCCATGAGCCTTGATGTGTTTCCAGTCTCTCCGAGTGTCATTTGAAGTCATTTGAAGTCCCGACTGGCATCATATTCCCTACACATAGGGAATAAGCTGTCATTTATAAATGCAGAATCTGCTGATGGACCTCTCTCAAACCGCTGGCCTGGTTTCCATCTCCAGCTGTGATTTAGTAGTACTATGCATGAACTGACCCTATATCAGTGACGTGGAGTAGCCATCCCTGGATCGTATTCAATAGGAGCCAAATGCAAGCAAACGGGCCAAAACAGGGATGGACCTACATACAGTACATTTATCCAATAAGAAATGCTTGTTTTCAGTAACACTTTACATTAAGTTGCCCCATTACTATGTAACTAACCAAGTAATAACCTTTTCATTTAAATCTTATTTTGTTTATGTTGTGTTAACAACATAGTAGTTACATAGGTTTTATGTAATTACATGGTAATACAGCTGCAATAACCATCAGCAAGTGAATATGTAATTAATTATTCCCTGTTCCAATTGCGTAACTGATTCCTCAACTATATTACCATGTAATTACATAGGTTTTATGCTAACTATGTTATTAACATTGATTACTGTGTTAGTTACATAGTGATAGGGTCAACTTAATGTAAAGTGTTACCTCGTTTTCTGTTGTGAAGTCTTTTCTATGTTTTTCACTAATATATACAACTCTGGTTCCGGTCTCTTTCTGAGTGTCACAGCTGGGGCAGGTGTCTAATCTGGTGGTCTTAAAGGCACATTTTTGTACGTCGTTGTTGTTGTGCTGTGCTGTGTGTGTGTGTGTGTGTGTGTGTGTGTGTGTGTGTGTGTGTGTGTGTGTGTGTGGTAGGGGTCTTGTGCAACAACCCATCAACGCGTCACACACGACATGCACCTGAGATGCATACTCTATTACTGAGTGGTGATTGGTTTTTCACAAGTGTTTACCAACTGTTTTAAGTGCAAACTCAAAAACATACCTGCCCAACTGTGCTGAATCGAGCATCTCCCTGAAGTCTGCCTCCATTCCCAACAACGACGTGGGGTCAGAGGGAAAGAATTGGTTTCCCTTCTAATGCTGTTTCCCAAGTGGCACCTTATTCCATATTTAGTGCACTACTTTGACCAGGGCCTATTGTAAGTGCACTATGTAGGGCATAGGGTTCCATTGATGAAGACTCATGTGTTCTCTGTTGACCCTCGCCCCTTGTCAGAGGTTGATATCTCAATGTATTAGTCATTTCATTAGTGGGAAGGGAAAGGTCGTGTGAGGTGAGGTTTGGCTGTGTTTGTTGCTAATTGAGCACAAAATGAGCAGAGAGCTGGAGGACAGGTGTGTGTGTGTGTGTGTGTGTGTGTGTGTGTGTGTGTGTGTGTGTGTGTGTGTGTGTGTGTGTGTGTGTGTGTGTGTGTGTGTGTGTGTGTCCTAAATCTGAGTGATGGAATGTTGTGGAATTAGCCAGCTTTAGATTGAATGATAGGGCAAAACAATTATTTCCGCCTAAATAGACTTACCCAAACATGTTGGTCATGTTGCATAGTTTTGGAACGGTCTCACCTTTCTGCTAAATTATTTAAGAAATTGCTGAGGTGTAGTCACTTTTGAGGACACAAGCTCAAGTACATAGTACAAGTATTATGGAAATATGAAAAATAATATAATTTCTTCTCCTTCCTTTTTTCTTCTCCTTTTTCTTTCTTTTTTGTTTTTCTTCCTTCTTCTGTGGACTTTATACGGCAGTTGGCCAACTTTAAGGTGCATTTCCGCTACCAACTGAACTTGAGTGTGGACCTCAGTTCATCGTTCAATCACCCACGTGGGTATACAGTATTCTCATAAAAACCAATGAGGAGATGGGAGGCGGGACATGCAGCGCGTCAAAAATAGACCCAAGTTATATTTAAGCTCCTGGCTACGCAGACGCTCCCGAGCAGTTTGGATGAAATGATTGAAAAACATGTACAGTGGGGAGAACAAGTATTTGATACACTGCCGATTTTGCAGGTTTTCCTACTTACAAAGCATGTAGAGGTCTGTCATTTTTATCATAGGTACACTTCAACTGTGAGAGACGGAATCTAAAACAAAATCCAGAAGATCACATTGTATGATTTTTAAGTAATTAATTTGCATTTTATTGCATGACATAAGTATTTGATACTTCAGAAAAGCAGAACTTAATATTTGGTACAGAAACCTTCGTTTGCAATTACAGAGATCATACGTTTCCTGTAGTTCTTGACCAGGTTTGCACACACTGCAGCAGGGATTTTGGCCCACTCCTCCATACAGACCTTCTCCAGATCCTTCAGGTTTTGGGGCTGTCGCTGGGCAATACGGACTTTCAGCTCCCTCCAAAGATTTTCTATTGGGTTCAGGCCTGGAGACTGGCTAGGCCACTCCAGGACCTTGAGATGCTTCTTACAGAGCCACTCCTTAGGTGCCCTGGCTGTGTGTTTCGGGTCGTTGTCATGCTGGAAGACCCAGCAACGACCCATCTTCAATGCTCTTACTGAGGGAAGGAGGTTGTTGGCCAAGATCTCGCGATACATGGCCCCATCCATCCTCCCCTCAATACGGTGCAGTCGTCCTGTCCACTTTGCAGAAAAGCATCCCCAAAGAATGATGTTTCCACCTCCATGCTTCACGGTTGGGATGGTGTTCTTGGGGTTGTACTCATCCTTCTTCTTCCTCCAAACATGGCGAGTGGAGTTTAGACCAAAAAGCTCTATTTTTGTCTCATCAGACCACATGACCATCTCCCATTCCTCCTCTGAATCATCCAGATGGTTATTGGCAAACTTCAGACGGGCCTGGACATGCGCTGGCTTGAGCAGCGCATGCGTGCGCTGCAGGATTTTAATCCATGACGACTGTGGTTCCAGCTCTCTTCAGGTCATTGACCAGGTCCTGCCGTGTAGTTCTGGGCTGATCCCTAACCTTCCTCATGACCATTGATGCCCCATGAGGTGAGATCTTGCATGGAGCCCCAGATCGAGGGTGATTGACCGTCATCTTGAACTTCTTCCATTTTCTAATAATTGCACCAACAGTTGTTGCCTTCTCACCAAGCTGCTTGCCTATTGCCATTTAGCCCATCCCAGCCTTGTGCAGGTCTACAATTTGAACCCTGATGTGCTTACACAGCTCTCTAGTCTTGGCCATTGTGGAGAGGTTGGAGTCTGTTTGATTGAGTGTGTGGACAGGTGTTTTTTATACAGGTAACGAGTTCAAACAGGTGCAGTTAATACAGGTAATGAGTGGAGAACAGGAGTCGGAATTCTTCCTGGTTGGTAGGTGATCAAATACTTATGTCATGCAATAAAATGCAAATTAATTACTTAAAAATCATACAATGTGATTTTTTGGATTTTTGTTTTAGATTCCTTCTCTCACAGTTGAAGTGTACCTATGATAAAAATTACAGACCCCTACATGCTTTGTAAGTAGGAAAACCTGCAAAATCTGCAGTGTATCAAATACTTGTTCTCCCCACTGTATGTGTACATTTATTTTGCAACGCTCACGGGTGGTGTGGTCAGCACGTTAGAATGCAAATTTGCCGGCATTTGTTTCAATTTACCACCTGTTCCTTTAGCTTTTCAATTCTTCCTAGCTCTGACACATCAGCAATGTACAGAAGGTGTTCATGCAGAAAACACTGCTACGGGCATTGCTCCGAGACATGTTATTTAATCAGCTGGATATAGAATACCTGCAAAGCTTCCAGGGTTGATTTCCTCTCATCTCTCATCCTTTTTTTTTGCTACATAAAACAAAAAGACAGCGAAATACAAACACATTTCGGCGAATGCACGACAGATCAGAAAGCAAGTCTAACGCCATTGCCTCTTTTAGAAGATCAATGTATTATGGACGGGAAGCACGCCTTTGTATTGTCTAAGCGAGAAGAAAAGGGTCTCTGCTCTGTTTCCCAATGCTTTCCACACTATAGCAGAGAAAGCAGACTGTGAAAGCCTGTGTGTCGAAAGCATGAAATACTGACAGTGGTACGGACACCCAAATCTCTTCAGTGGTGCTGGCAGAGACTGGGAGAGTGAGTGCACAGGCAACAGAAACAGGCTTAGTTAGGGTCGTCAGTGTATTACCATGGGGGAGCACTGACATGCCAGGGCTTTTTTGTTTAAGGTTGCGCCCCGAATGGCACCCTATTCCCTATTTAATGCATTAACTTTGACCAGAGCCACGGAATAGGTTGTCATTTGGAACACAGGTAGAACCATTTTTTTATTCCAGGTAGACCCCTTTTGGGTTCCATGTAGAATCCTCTGTGGAAAGGGTTCTACATGGAACCAAAAATGATTCTTCAAAGGGTTCTCCTATGGGGACAGCCGAAGAACCCTTTTAGGTTCTAGATAGCACCTTTTTTTCTATGAGTGTACTTGATAAACATAATCAAATTCACCTATCCGACCGAGTATGTTAATATTCAATAGGCCACAGTTATACATATTTACTCAACCACAATGAATCCAGTATAATTACTTTATAAATGTTTCTATAGAAGGAAATGTATGGAGATATATGACATATCTATCTAAGATAGATACAACTATCTTCCAGAAATGCTGCCCAGGTAAGCTGTATGAGGAAAAATGCAGCTATGGGAAAAATAACTCTATTGTTGACTGCTGGCATAAGATTACGGTTTCATGTGACGGTAAGCGTGTATGATGTATTTTGACTGTTGTGGAACCCAGTCACCCGAAGTACAACAGATGCATTCCCTTGCTGACACGCATTGTTCAGTAAAGCATTGTGCATTTTTTTTGTGCAGTGAAAGCATTAATGGAGTCAGCTGGGCTGCTAGGCTAGTCTGTCCTAGTCTGTTCTGTCCTTTTAGTCTGGGCGAGTCAGCGACACATTTCAATTTGTGCCAAAATCAAAGTGAAAGAAAAGTTATTTTGCAAATTCAACAGGCTTCTCACGTAACATCCAAACTGTTTTACCTACAAAACTACTATGGCCACTCTATAAAAAGATCAGAGTCTCTCCGTTTGGCTTTGAGAAAGGTATTTTTGGTCACCCATGAGAGTAAATGTCATTCCTGTTCATCATGTTATGTTTGTACACTAGTAATTCAAATTTTGCTTCAATATTTTAATAGTGGTGGAAAAAATACTAAATTGTCATACTTAAGTAAAAGTAAAGATACCTTAATAGAAAATTACTCAAGTAAAAGTGAAAGTCAACCAGTAAAATACTACTTAAGTAAAAGTCTAAAAGTATTTGGGTTTTAAATGTACTTAGGTATCAAAAGTAAATGGAACTGCTAAAATGTACTTAAGTATCAAAAGTAAAATCAAATCAAATTTATCAAATCAAATCAAATGTATTTATATAGCACTTCGTACATCAGCTGATATCTCAAAGTGCTGTACAGAAACCCAGCCTAAAACCCCAAATAGCAAGCAATGCAGGTGTAGAAGCACGGTGGCTAGGAAAAACTCCCTAGAAAGGCCCAAACCTAGGAAGAAACCTAGAGAGGAACCAGGCTATGTGGGGTGGCCAGTCCTCTTCTGGCTGTGCCGGGTGGAGATTATAACAGAACATGGCCAAGATGTTCAAATGTTCATAAATGACCAGCATGGTCCAATAATAATAAGGCAGAACAGTTGAAACTGGAGCAGCAGCACGGCCAGGTGGACTGGGGACAGCAAGGAGTCATCATGTCAGGTAGTCCTGAGGCATGGTCCTAGGGCTCAGGTCTTCCGAGAGAGAGAAAGAAAGAGAGAAAGAGAGAGAGAATTAGAGAGAGCACACTTAAATTCACACAGGACACCGAATAGGACAGGAGAAGTACTCCAGATATAACAAACTGACCCTAGCCCCCCAACACATAAACTACTGCAGCATAGTGAAAACGTGAATCCAATCGAGAATCTGTGGAAAGAACTGAAAACTGCTGTTCACAAATGCTCTCCATCCAACCTCACTGAGCTCGAGCTGTTTTGCAAGGAGGAATGGGAAAAAATTTCAGTCTCTCGATGTGCAAAACTGATAGAGACATACCCCAAGCGACTTACAGCTGTAATCGCAGCAAAAGGTTTCGCTACAAAGTAGTAACTTAAGGTGGCTGAATAATTTTGCACGCACAATTTTTCAGTTTTTGATTTATTAAAAAAGGTTTGAAATATCCAATAAATGTTGTTCCACTTCATGATTGTGTCCCACTTGTTGTTGATTCTTCACAAAAAAAATACAGTTTTATATCTTTATGTTTGAAGCCTGAAATGTGGCAAAAGGTCGCAAAGTTCAAGGGGGCCGAATACTTTCGCAAGGCACTGTACCTCAAAAAGTATTTTAATATACAATTAACAACATCATTTTTTAATAAATAGCATATCATAACAAAGTGGTAACTATCCCAACATTGGGATACACATAGGCACTTGAGGAATTAATCTTGTGTAAGCCTCATTAAGCTACAAAAGTGTCAGTGATCAACCTTAAAGTTCCTGAACAGACATTCTGTAAAGTACTTTTTCTCTCATGGCTAACTACCAGGAAGTTTGAAAAGACAGCGTTTGACAGGGAGGGTACCAGTAACTTTATGATCAACCTTTGTCAATGTAGAAGC
This sequence comes from Oncorhynchus clarkii lewisi, assembly GCF_045791955.1. Classification (NCBI taxonomy): domain Eukaryota; kingdom Metazoa; phylum Chordata; class Actinopteri; order Salmoniformes; family Salmonidae; genus Oncorhynchus; species Oncorhynchus clarkii. The sequence goes on from NC_092157.1 coordinate 33,500,969, forward strand.
AACAGTCCTTTTCATACTTTGGTCATCATACTTTGATCTGGTTTCATTCAAACATCATCACATTTCATGAAAAACATGATTTTGTCTGTTCATGACCTTTAAGTCATACAAAGGCGTTACTGTATGTGAAGTTTAAAGTGCGTTCTGTCATTACTATTTTTTTTAACTCACAATAAATTTTTATTAATACAATATTTTATCAGTTGTCTTTCACAAATGACGGGTATTCTACGAAGCAGGTTTGAGGAGTTAGAAAGGTAACTTCGGTCAACTCGCAGTTCAATGTGGGATAACCGGTCATGATACAATCTTTGCAAGAGGGAGAAAATCTTATTTAATTTGTCCTCAACTCATGCCTCAGTCATTTCATTTAGGCTAAGTGGAGTTAGCCGCGACTTAGCCTGCCCCGGAGCAGGTAAGTTCTGAAGGATTTGTTGCCATAGAAATGTACCTGGCTTAAAGGCGAGCCACTTTCTTATGACCGGTTATCCCGAATTGAACTGCGAGTTGACCGAAGTTACCTTGCTAACTCCTCAAACCTGCTTCGTAGGATATCCTTCTGGAATAGAATGCCAGCTCTGAGTCACTACAAGCCCCATGCACACAACTGATGTACAAGGAACTTGGTACAATAATTGTGATAACGAATCCAAGTGTTTGACATGAGAGAGGGAACCAGTAACTTTATGATCAACCTGAATCAATGTCGTAGCAACAGTCATTTTCATACTTTTGTCATCATACTTTGATCTGGTTTCCTTCGAATGTCATCACATTTTAGGAAAAACAACATGATTTTGACAGTTCATGACCTTTAAGTTATGCAAAAGTGTTACTGTATGTGAAGTTTAAAATGTATTCTGTCGTTACTAAATGTGTAATGTTATATATTTTAACATTAATATTTTTTAACCCACAATTTTCTTTAAATTAATTAAATATCGTATCAGTTGTCTTCCTCAAATGAAGAGGATGATAACTCAGTCTTTGCACGAGGGAGAGAATCTTGTTTTATTTGTCCTCAACTCGTGGCTCAGTCATTTAATTCAGGCTAAGTGGAGTTAGCTGTGATTTAGCCTGCCCCGGAGCAGGTAAGTTCTGAAGGATTTGTTGCCATAGAAATGTACCTGGCTTAAAGGTTTCACTTTCTTATGACACTTTCTTATGACCGGTTATCCCGAATTGAACTGCGAGTTGACCGAAGTCCTCAAACCTGCTTCGTAGGATATTCTTCTGGAATAGAATGCCAGCTCTTAGTCACTACAAGCCCCATGCACACAACTGACATACACTACATTTGGCACAATGATTGTGGTAGAACTTGAGAATTGTTCTGCACAGAGATAATAACACAAGTGATGTGGAGGCACTTGCACAATGTTTGTGTAGAAGCATGTGTGTAGATTAACGTTCTCTTGTATTACACCAATCAGACTACCACAAGCATTGTGATCACACTGTATCTGCACGATTAGGGAAAAAAGGTGCCACATAGAAAAAAAGATATGGTTGTTCGGTTTGTTCCCATAGGGCAGCGGTGGGCAATCATTTTGGCTCAAGTGCCACATCTGGATGTGTTTGTCAAAAGCAATTTGCAAGGCTATAAGAAATCCATTCTAATTTCTGCACATTTTCTGTCTAGTCTAGATGTTCAAGAGCGGCCTGGAGTGTTTTTTTAACCTCCGGGATGTTTTATACTTTATACTCAAGCATCCCGCGGGCCAGATTGTTTTGATCCGGCCTGCAGGCTAGATTTTGCACACCCCTTTTTGGTGGTTAGTAGAACCCCTCTGTGTAGGGTTCTTCATAGAACCCTGTATAAACGGTTCCACCAGCCTTACGAGCCTTTAAAATGTTACTTTTTATAACAATACATCATATGCCCATTTTTTTGAGGGCTTAGCTATACCTTAACACAGTGGCGTTTGAAAAACCCCTGATTTACAGGCCACATCAGGCCTGCAAGTCAAATGATGCTGGCTTGTGTAAAGTGTTGTGTAAACTCCTTACTGGAATCCAGCCAAAGTGAGGATATCACCTGCAACCTGCATTCAGCATGACTGCCAGTGTAAAGATGTATCAATGGAACTACCTAAAAAAAAACACTTAAACTGGAACCACCATCTCAGTAATGGGTGCATTAAGTCCAACTATTAGTTTAGAAAAATCTATGTTAAGTATCTTTGTGTAGCATGAGATAAATCAATCAATCAATGTACATGCAAAAACATATATCGAAACAAATAATTCTAAAAATCAACCTGCTACAGAGCATGTGAGGGAATATTAGAATGATGGGCAGGGTTTTGAATGTTTTACTCTACACAGAGGAGAAACACTGGGGTTATTTTATACCAGTGTTTCATTTGACCTCTTTCCAGAGTTAATTTAACTCCTGTATCAACTCTAGTAATATCACAGTGAAAAATGAACACTAGGTAACACTGGCCAATTTGCTATGTACGAATATTCCCAAATACTGTACGTACAGTTTAAAAAATTCTCACACCTGTTGTTTTAAACTCTACAGGGTTCAAGTTTAAACCCTGAGGATAACACTAATACTTAAGTCACTCGTTAAATGAAAGGGAAAAAATACAATAGAAAGCTTATTCAGATTCAGAAAGGTTCTATGTAGAAACCCTTCTTGTCTTCCAAAGTGTCCTTCTTGCCATCTAAAGAATCATCAGAGAACCCTTTCTTCCAAAAACAGTTCTTAGGATTATAGAGGTTATAAGAACACTTTTCCTAACAAAGAACCCTTGTCTTTCAAAAAGGGTTCTTCAGATAAAAATGGTTCTTGGTAGAACCCTACCCCTCTGCAAAGAACACTTTTGGAACCGTTTTTATCTCAGTGTGGGGACAACAATGTATCATGTTACCTGCCACTTACTGTATCTCTTCACTTTTAACTGGTGAGGACTTCATAATCAATCAGGTAAAGATTGATTCCCAACTCTGTTCATAGATTCATTCATCCCAAATCTAAAGTGTTAGTGCTATAGGGTTTACTGTAGCTCTCAGCTTTTTTTGGACAGAATAATGTCACTGATACATTCACTGAAGTCTCTGATCTAGTCTAGGCTGTCAATGGCAAATAGAGACATAGACCTTTTTTTCTGTCTTCGTGAAAGACAGTTCACTCATTCACGGTTACCATGCTATACTATGCCCGAAGGAGAAAAGGCTCTGGCGTGACTTAAAGATTAGTGAGAGAAAAGTTTAAAGTCCAGATTTAGGGCTCTGTTCAATCTGCATTGCGGATGTTCAGCTTTACGGCGTGATTGGAATTTAAAGGCAATGTTCTCGCTTTAGCGGAGGCTGCATTCACGGTAAACGCTGCATAGGTCGGCTCAATCGGGAAATTACCTTGACATTTCTATCGTGGAATTTGTAACACTTCAGCTTTACAGATTGAATGGAGCCCTTAAACTGTAACAGTGCTGCTGACATAATCCAGAGGTCTCCTCTTCATCACAAGGGGCTAATGTGAACAGGGATCATCGATCACCCACTGGACCGGGGTCACATTCACAACCCATGCACTTAGACAAAGACAGGTACTATGTCCCAAATGGCACCCTATTCCCTGTATACTGCAGTACTTTTAAACCAAAGCCCTGTGCTCTAGTCAAAAGTAGTGCAATATATAGGGGATAGGGGATAGAGTGCCATTTGGGATGCTAACAGAGACTACAGGGGAGACTACAGGGGATGACCCTGTCACTTCAGTCAAGTTGTATTGATTTTCACCACTAACATTGTCTTTATCTGAAAGTACTGACCCGTTTTGTAAAGTGTATGTCTCAGGATGCTGATTGCCTTCGTACAGAATCAACTGTTGGTTTTGTGTTTCTTGTAGTCAAGGTATGTCACATTTATTTAATGTTAATTTAACAAGAATTCAAAACAAACTTTACGTGATTAAAAAGAGGTACTAAAAACACACAAACAAAATGCTGCTATATAGTGCTTTATAAGGGTTCTTTGGCTTGACCATAGTGGATCCCTTTTTGGTGCTATACACAAACTTTTCTTGACGGTTCTATAAAGAACCATGCTCCTAAGGTTCTAAATGAAACTGTTATGGTGCTATAAAAAACCCTTTCCTAAGGTTCTGAAAGAATCATTAATAAAAGGTTATATATAGCACTGAAAAAGGGTTCTGCTGTGGTTGCAACTCTTTTGTGTGGCTATGTAGAACCCTTTTTTGGTTCTTTATAAACCCTTTATGGAGAATGGTTCTAAAAAGAAGCTCCCTTGATCACAACGATTCTTTGTAAATCCTTTTGAAATCATACAGTATGGACATACACAGTGAAACATGTCTGCTAGACTATGATGGGGAACAAGATGAGTTTGTATAAGCTGTGTGTATGCTGTCGCTGCACTTAGAGCCTAGTGTCTGCGGGTTTTTGTTCTTTCCTTTCAATTACGACCTAGACAACCAGGTTGTTGCGATGTGCGCAACTGGTTGAAGGTAAGTCAGATGCAGGAGAGCAGAGATGGGTGATAACAGGCGCACTTTATTCATGTCCAAGGAAAACAGCGATAACGCCCAAAGTACACAAACGGTACAATAAACAAAACACTGGTCAACACACATTTAGTCAGATGAGGGATGTGAACCAGGTGTGTGGAAAACCAAGACTAGACAAATGGAAAATGAAAAGTGGAGTGGCAAGATGGCTAGAAGACCGGTGACGTCGAATGCCGCCCGAACAAGGAGAGGGACCGACTTCGGCGGAAGTTGTGACACAGGTGCACTAATTACTGACCTTAATTCATCAATCAACCACAAGGGAGGAGCGAAAACCCACAGACACTCTGCCCACCGTGGAGTTTGATACGTGATGTAGTGCAACACCAAGTGGAGACTTATTAGTGTTAGCTGGAATAGAAACAACCTTTGAGGATCCACTCTTAAAAATAATAATGTTTATAGGGTCTGTGAAGAACCATAAATGGGATGGTTATTTGAAGAACCATACAAAAATCTAAAACCAGAAATGTTATGGCCCTCCAGGACTGAAATTGAATTTCCCTGTTATAGGGTTTTATTTACATATTAACCAGGGTGCCTTTCGAGTGAATTAGAGTTACCAGCAGGAAAGGGAGGAGATACCTAGTCGGAGGAGATACCTAGTCAGTTTCAGAACTGAATGCTTTCAACCAAAATGTGTCTTCTGCATTTAACCTTTCCCCTCTGGTTTTGGTCAACTCTGGATATTAACACCGACACTGAGGTTATTTTACACAACTGAATGTTAATTTAACTCCTGATTCAACACATAAATGTTACACTGATTTGTGTGCTATGAAAGGGACTTGCATGCATTTCAAGAACCTTTTAGAATTCTGAAGCGCCGTAGATGCCACATCAAGAACCCAACACTTAACTCAAAGGTTCTTTATTGGGCAAGAGTTCTCCAACGAACCTTAAGAGATGAGGAAGAACCATTTAAGAACCTTTATTTATGTCTGTGTACATAGATAGTGCTTAAAATGGAATTTAAAATGTGGATTAAAAAAATATGCATTACATTACTGTACTGTAAGTGTGTACGCACACATAAGCCCTTTTTTGGTGCTGTATAGAACTTTTTAAGTGTGTACACACACTTATGCACGCACACACATACTGGCTGCTTTACACACACACACACACACACACACACACACACACACACACACACACACACACACACACACACACACACACACACACACACACAATATGTGCATACACGCACACACACATTGTAGGGTGTGGCGTACCGCTAAGCAGCTCTCTAGGCCCTCTACTCTTTTCTATTTTTACCAATGACCTGCCACTGGCATTAAACAAAGCCTTGTATGCGGATGATTCAACCATATACGGGCCAGCAACCACAGCTAATGAAGTCCCTGAAACCCTTAAATAAGGAGTTGCAGTCAGTTTTGGAATGGGTGGCCAGTAATAAACAAGTCCTGAACAATTCTAAAAAAGAATTGTGTTGTATTTGGTACAAATCAATCCCTAAGCTCTAGACCACAACTGAATCTGGTAATGAATGTGTGGCTATTGAACAAGTTGAGGAGACTAAATTACTTGGTGTTACCTTAGATTGTAAACTGTCATGGTCAAAACATATACATTAAATGGTTGTAAAGATGGAGAGAGTTCTGCCCTTACTAAAGAGATGCTCTGCTTTGGCACCGCACACCACAAAGCAAGTCCTGCAGGCTCTAGTTTTATTTTATTTTGATTATTGTCCAGTCATATGGTCAAGTGCTGTAAAGAAAGGCCTGCTAAGAAAGACCAGCTGCAGCTGGCCCAGAACAGAGCCACACGTTTTACGCTTCATTGTAATAAGAGGGCCAATAATAATACTATGCATGCATGTATCTCTTGGCTAAGAGTTGAGGAAAGACTGAGTGCTTCACTTCTTGATTTTATAAGAAACATTAATGTGTTGGAAATTCCAAATTGTTTGCATAAGCAACTTACACACAGCACTGACACACACACGTACCCCACCAGACATGCCACGAGGTGTCCATTTGTTATTTTTTGAAAAAGTCAAGGGGTCTGAAAACTTTTCAAATCCACTGTATGTGTAACTGATAGACCAAAAAAGTGTTAAACAAATCAAAATATATTCTTCAATGTAGCCACCCTTTGGTTGTAAAAGAGGGGAGAGGTCTGTACATAATAAAGAGATGGTCTGCTTTTTTGACACCACACTCCAAAAAGAAAGTCCTGCAGGCTCTAGTTTGGTCTTATCTTGATTATTGTCCAGTCATGTGGTCGAGTGCTGCAAAGAAAGACCTAGTTAAGCTGCAGCTGGCCCTGAACAGAGTGGCACGTCTTGCTCTTAATTGTAGTCAGAGGGCTAATGTAAATACTATGCAGTCTCTCTTGGCTATGAGTTGAGGAGAGACGGACTACATCACTTCTTTTTACAAGAAACATGGATGTGTTGAAAATCTTTAATTGTTTGCATAGTCAACTTACATACAGCTCTGACACAGACACTTACCCCACCAGACATGCCACCCGTGGTCTTTTCACTGTCCCAAAATCCAGAACAAATTCAAGAAAGCATATAGTATTATATAGAGCCGTTATTGCGTGGAACTCCCTTCCATCTCATATTGCTCAAAACCCAGATAAAGCAACACCTCAGGGCACAACACCTCTCCCCTATTTGACCTAGATAGTTTGTGGATATGTATTGATATGTAGGCTATGTGTTCCGTTTTTAAATGTATGTAGTTCTGTCATTGAGCTGTTCTTGTCTGTGAATGTTCTGTATCATGTCATGTTTCATGTTGTGTGTGTATCTTTCGCAACAACTAATGGAGATCCTAATAAAATATCAAATACCAATACACTAGCACACACAAAGACACACTGGAAGCTTTACATGTTAGAAGCAGCTCCTATATCACGAGATGTGATTTGTGCCTACTCCATGTTTATGTCATGCCTATGGAAATCACAGAGGGACGATGGAGCATCACACAATACTGAAACGCCATCCTAATCAGATCCCCCCCATGTGCCGCTGTGAATGATTAAGTACAGGCTAATGAGCTGATAATAGATTTGTAAACGGTACACATGACTTTAATGACTTAATATTCTGCTCTCCATAGGTCCCTCTGTGATTTAGCTAGCGTCTCAACCAGATGGAACTGAAAGTGTTCCGGTGTCTCTGATCCAAGCCTGGATAAGGACGTAATCTTGGGATTTTGTGTGGAACCGCAACTGCTTGCCGTCTGACATGGTTTATTTTTGGTTGAGTCATCGATTGATTTTGTTCTAAATTGCCATTGATTAGGGACCGTTCAATAATCACTGGGAGTCGTGAAAATACAAATATTACAGTATGTGACCCACCCCTTTTGCTTGAAAAAAATTGCACTAAACTCCCGCTTCATTGAATTATCTTAGAATAATTACGACCACATTAAATGTCTTTTCACACAAACTCTGATGCATTTTTTACCCCCACTTCGCATAACGTTACAAACATTGTCGACGTTCGTGTTATGCTCTTTTCAGCTATATCAATCGTTCCCCCTGTCTCATTAAAGAGATGGCCCCCAGATAGGCTACTTGACAAAAGAGCCAATCGCATTTCTCCTTTCCTAGGTCTACACAGCACAATCAATTATGCACATTTAACTCTGAAAGTGTCAAATGTACACTATTGTCAGTGAACATATGAGTCCTATTAGTGATGGGAAACCGAGGCTTTCTGAACGCTTTCGGACCTTCCCCCATATTGTGCCAAAAAGCGGTTCATTACTCAAAGCTTCATTGTCGGCTCACAATGCCCTTTCATTTTATCAGCTGCTCAGCAATAAATAGCAGCGTGTGATTGCAAGTCGTTGGCTTTAGTAGCTTATAATCAGTTGTAACACCAGGTTTGCTTTTACGTAATGCTCCCCTTTTTTTCCTTTAAGTTGAATATTTTTCAAAAATGGCATCTATGGCATTATTTAGAATGCTTAAGACTAGCCTTATACTATACTAAATAAAACAAATGATTTTAATAATATAGTGTGCCTTCAATGGGATTCAACCTCATACCCTCAGGTCCCTGAATGTTCCATAACTCCCTACTCCACCTGCTAAGCTACCAGTCAGGTGAAACTACATGTACAAAATCCAAACTATATTTCTAAGTAAGGTGTCCAGTAGAGGTTTGTGTTTGAAAGCAGTTTGGAATCAAGTAAAACACAAAAACCACAGCAGAATCATTGGGCTCTTACACACGATTTGAAAAAGCACATGATCAAACAAAGCTTCAGACATCGTTGATGACACACTTCTGACAAAGAGATAGCCGCATCGGCACACTGCTTCGAAGTTAGCTGCTTAGCGATTTCGATGCACGCTTTGGAGCTCCCGAACCAAGCGTAACATAACTAGTGTACTGTTGTTAAAATAACACTTTTGAAAGTGTTAAAGATTTAACTCTGTTGCTGTGTTTCCCATTCTTCTCTTTAAGTGTTCAAAGGACCTCGATTGTGGTGTTTGCATAGCTCTACTGTAAAGTAATATGCAACATCTACAGTGTAAAACATAACACTTGATTTAGAGTAAACTGCACTCACTTTGCTTAGTGTTAACTCTTGTTAAGACATTTTATTCTTTAGTTTTACAGTAAAACATTTTGGGTGGTGTTTTAACCAACCCTAGCTTGTCACAACACATCTGATTGGCTCAAATGCATTTAGAAGGAAAGAAATACCACAAATGAACTTTTATTAACAAGGCACACCTGTTAATTGAAGTGCAGGTGTGGGCATGGTTTTGGGCATGCCAAGAGTGTGCAGAGCTGTCAACAAGGCAAAGGGTGGCTACTTTGAAGAATATCAAATATAAAATAGATTTTGATGTGTTTAACACTTTTCTGGTCTACCAGTTACACATACTGTGCATTTGGAAAGTTTTCAGACCCCTTGACATTTTACGTTACAGACTTATTCTAAAATTGACAAAATAATTGTTTTCCTCATCCATCTACACACAACACTACATAATGACAAAGCAAAAATGTATATTTTTTTGTTGAAATGTTTACACATTTATTTACATAACTATTAAAGACCCTTTGCTATGAGACTCGAAATTGAGCTCAGGTGCATCCTGTTTCCATTGATCATCCTTGATGTTTCTACAACTTGATTAGAGTCCACCTGTGGTAAATTAAATTGATTGGATATGATTTGGAAAGGCACACACCTGTCTGTATAAGACCCCACAGTTGACAGTGCATGTCAGAGCAAAAACAAAGCCATGAGCCAAATTGCATGCATTTTGGAATAAGGCTGTAATGTAACAAAAGGTAGAAAAAGTCAAGGGGTCTGAATATTTTACATATGCACTGTACATGTCAGTAGATGCACACAACAAGTAGGTCACATGGGGGAGAGGCACGAGGTGTTGCTTTATTATTATTTTCAAACCAGGTTTGCTGTTCACTTGCGCTATATAAGATTGAAGGGAGTTCCATGCACTCAAGACTCTGTATAATACTGTACATTTCCTGGAATTTGTTCTGGACCTGGGGACTGGGAAAAGACTCCTTGTGGCATGTCTGGTGGGGTACGTGTGTGTCAGTGCTGTGTGTAAGTTGCTTATGCAAACAATTTTGAATTTCCAACACATTAATGTTTCTTATAAAATCAAGAAGTGAAGCAGCAGTCATTCTTTAATCAACTCTTAGCCAAGAGAGACATGCATGCATAGTATTAATATTAGCCCTCTTATTACAATGAAGTGTAAAACGTGTGGCTCTGTTCTGGGCCAGCTGCAGCTGGTCTTTCTTAGCAGGTCTTTCTTTACAGCACTTGATCATATGACTGGACAATAATCAAGATAAAATTAAACTAGAGCCTGCAGGACTTGCTTTGTGTTGCGTGTGGTGCCAAAGCAGAACATCTCTTTAGTAAGGGCAGACCTCTCCATCTTTACATCCATTTAATCTGTATATTTGACCATGATAGTTTACAATCTAAGGTAACACCAAGTAAATTCGTCTCCTCAACTTGTTCAATCAGATTCAGCTGAGGTATAGAATTTACGGAATGTTTTGTACCAAATACAATGCTCTTTGTTAAGAGATGTTCAGGACCAGTTTATTACTGGCCACCCATTCCAAAACAGACTGCAACTCTTTCTTAAGGGTTTCAGTGACTTCATTAGCTGCGGTTGCTGATATCTTTGAATCATTAGCATACATAGACACACATGCTTTGTTTAATGCCAGTGGCAGGTTATTGGTAAAAAAATAGAAAAGAGTAGAGGGCCTAGAGAGCTGCCCTGCGGTACACCACACTTGACATATTTGACATTAGATACGCTTCCTTTAAAGAAAACCCATTAAGTTAGATTAGATAGATAGTTCTGAATCCACGATATGGATGAGTTTTCAAAGCCATAACACAAAAGTTTTTTCAACAACAGGTTATGGTCAATAATAGCAAAGGCTGCACTGAAATCTAACAGTACAGCTCCCACAATCTTATCAATTTCTTTCAACAAATCATCAGTCATTTGTGTCAGTGCAGTACATGTGGAGTGCACTTCTCTACAAGCATGCTTTAAGTCTGTTGTTCATTTGTTTATAGAAAAATAGCATTTTAATTAGTCAACCACAACAAAAAATCCAACAGTTTGCTAAGAGCCGCTTTACCACTCTTGGATAGCGGAATGACTTTGGTTTTCCTCCAGGCCTGAGGACAAAGACTTTCCTCAGATTAAAGATATGACAGATAGGAGTGGTTATAGAGTCAGCTACCATCCTCAGTAGCTTTCGATCTAAGTTGTCAATGCCAGGAGGTTTGTCATTATTTGGTTTGTCATTATGGATAACAATAATTTTCCCACCTCTCCCACACTAACTTTAAATCACTAATACAGTCAAATAATGTATCCATTGAGCGAAAATCCTCTGGTGACAAAAAAATGTAAAGTTCTGTATCATCTGCCTAGCAGTAAAAATCAATACTGTGCTTTCTGATAACGCTACCAACGGGTAAAACTATATATACATATATACATACATACATACAGTGGGGAGAACAAGTATTTGATACACTGCCGATTTTGCAGGTTTTCCTACTTACAAAGCATGTAGAAGTCTGTAATTTTTATCATAGGTACACTTCAACTGTGAGAGACGGAATCTAAAACAAAAAGCCAGAAAATCACATAGTATGATTTTTAAGTAATTAATTAGCATTTTATTGCATGATATAAGTATTTGATGCATCAGAAAAGCAGAACTTAATTTTTGTACAGAAACCTTTGTTTGCAATTACAGAGATCATACGTTTCCTGTAGTTCTTGACCATGTTTGCACACACTGCCGCAGGAATGTTGGCCCACTCCTCCATACAGACCTTCTCCAGATCTTTCAGGTTTCGGTGCTGTCGCTGGGCAATATGGACTTTCAGCTCCCTCCAAAGATTTTCTATTGGGTTCAGGTCTGGAGACTGGTTAGGCCACTCCAGGACCTTGAGATGCTTCTTAGTTGCCCTGGCTGTGTGTTTCGGGTCGTTGTCATGCTGGTAGACCCTTCAATGTTCTTACTGAGGGAAGGAGGTTGTTGGCCAAGATCTCGCGCCCCATCCATCCTCCCCTCAATACGGTGCAGTCATCCTGTCCCCTTTGTAGAAAAGCATCCCCAAAGAATGATGTTTCCACCTCCATGCTTCACGGTTGGACGGTGTTCTTGGGGATGTACTCATTCTTCTTCTTCCTCCAAACACGGCGAGTGGAGTTTAGACCAAAAAGCTCTATTTTTGTCTCAACAGACCACATGACCTTCTCCCATTCCTCCTCTGGATCATCCAGATGGTCATTGGCAAACTTCAGACGGGCCTGGACATGCGCTGGCTTGAGCAAGGGGACCTTGCGTGCGCTGCAGGATTTTAATCCATGACGGCGTAGTGTGTTACTAATGGTTTTCTTTGATACTGTGGTCCCAGCTCTCTTCAGGTCATTGACCAGGTCCTGACGTGCAGTTCTGGGCTGATCCCTCACCTTCCTCATGATCATTGATGCCCCACGAGGTGAGATCTTGTATGGAGCCCCAGACCGAGGGTGATTGACCGTCATCTTGAACTTATTCCATTTTCTAATAATTGTGTGAACAGTTGTTGCCTTCTCACCCAGCTGCTTGCCTATTGTCCTGTAGCCCATGCCAGCCTTGTGCAGGTCTACAATTTTATCCCTGATGTCCTTACACAGCTCTCTGGTCTTGGCCATTGTGGAGAGGTTGGAGTCTGTCTGATTGAGTGTGTGGACAAGTGTCTTTTATACAGGTAACGAGTTGAAACAGGTGCAGTTAATACAGGTAATGAGTGGAGAACAGGGGGGCTTCTTAAAGAAAAACTAACAGGTCTGTGAGTGCGGAACTCTTCCTGGTTGGTAGGTGATCAAATACTTATGTCATGCAATAAAATGCAAATTAATTACTTAAAAATCATACAATGTGATTTTCTGGATTTTTGTTTTAGGTTCCGTCTCTCACAGTTGAAGTGTACCTATGATAAAAATTACAGACCTCTACATGCTTTGTAAGTAGGAAAACCTTCAAAATCGGCAGTGTTTCAAATACTTGTTCTCCCCACTGTATATACCGGACCCAAAATCAAGCACCACGTTATATGTATTCTCTCTGAGTTATGTTCACCAAGGTGACAAAAACACTATTGACCAGTTAAATAGAGCCTAAACCAATTCAGAACTGTACCGGAGATGCCAACCCAACTCTCCAGTCTGTCCAAACGGACATCGTGGTCAACAGTGTCAAATGCAGAACTTAAATCCAAGAGTTCAAGGACAGAGAGCTGTTTGGCACATGTGTTGTCTCTTGAGGTTTGCCGAAAAACAGTAGGTTTTTAGGGATGGGATAATAACCTTCCTTTAAAGTAAAAATGACTGATATGGCAGATCCTGGACGGGTCTAAAATGACGGCTGTGGTGATTTGTGCTCGTTCACATGATTACATTACCAGAGCTCCCCCAGTATAACGTATCCCGTCCGAATAGGGCTTTAGTTCAAGTTTGAAAAATCTTGAGCCTCCAGTCTTCCATCATAACGGTCCATTTTGAATAAGAAAAAAAATATTACAGTTTGGACAGTGTGGTAAAGCTAATCCCGTCTGAATCGTCCAGTGGAAAAATGACATGCTGGAGTAATAATTACATAACCTAGTTTCTATAGTAATACCAGTCCCGTGCGAATAGGGCTTAAGCCTGTCTCTGTGCTTTTGTGGGCACAAAAAAACAGATTGGTATTTTTCAAAAATACAGTTGGCACTTAAATAATAATTTAGTTGTTTGAAAACCAATTTCTCCAGAACTTAACCAAAAATTGATAAGAGCTGAAGAATCTAGATTACTTTTCTTCAGAAGGGGTTTCTCCATAGCAGTTTTTAATGCAGTGGGGAAGTTCCTGTGAACAGGGAGTGATTAACAATAGCTTGCACTTCTTCAGATATGCAATTTAAAAACTGTTTTTGGTGGTGGGGATAGAATCGAGAAGGCAGGGAAGGCTTCAATTGTGATATCACTTTCCTGAGCATGTCTGTATCAACCATGGAAAATAAATCCGTAGTGCCTTTGCATGGTAGGCTAGGACTCATATCATCACACTTTTCATCAGGTCTTTCTTGACCTATACCCAACCTAATGTTTGTTATCTGATCTCTGAAACATGCCACGAACTCATCAAATTTAGATGTGGAGGAAAGTTCACACAGGTTTGCGGGGTTAGGATTTATCAGGCCATCAATGGTTGAGAAGAGCACTCTGGTATTACTCTGATGATGAGTGATCAAGTTAGAAAAATGATTCTGTCTGCCATTTCTAATTGACTTGTTATATATTCCAAGTTGCTCTCTCAGAATATCATAATGGACCTGCAACTTTCTTTCTCCATTGCCGCTCTGCCATCCTGCAATTTCTCTTAAATTGATTAGTTTCCTGACTCATCCAAGGGGGCTCTCTGTTTGGATGTGGCCCTTTTCATTTTCAACTTTACTGGAGCTATGGCATCAATGGTTTCCCTTAATTTGCTATTAAAGTTATCATCTAAATCATCACAAGAGGAAGGCAGCACATGAAAAGCTGTAGTTTTGGAGTGAAGCTTCAACAAGAGTGGCACTACAGTCTGAAGACAGCCATGTTCCAGTGAGAAACGTGCAGTCATCTTTGCGCTCAGTGATGAGGTCATTCACAAGAAAGCTTTTACTCACTAGAAGGCAGAGTTAAAGGAACTTAATATTAGGTTACTCACAATAACCATTGTGCCAGTTGATATGAGTTGATATCCAAGTCCTCTGTTGCTTATTCTGACAGGGAAAACTGGAGCACTAACAGACCCTGTCCGTCAGTCTCTAAACGACGATGTTTACCTGGAAATAATCCTGGAACCCCTGCGGTTAGGGTGAATCCTGTCTCTTTTCAGAAGTGCTGGTTGCTCCCACAATAAATCAAAGTTGTCACAAAACGAGACATTCCTGACATTGCAAAGTTTCTTCAGGTACTCGTTTAGGGCAAAGAATCGTCTGAAATGTTCCGAACACCTTCAGTAGCACGGGAGGGGGCCAGAGATGATTATTCTCTTACCTGTGCTAGTGAGGGTGTAAAAAAATGTGTCACGGGCAATTTGTTGTGGGAGTGGGGGTTCAGGGCCAGGGAGGAGTGATCAGAGGAAGTAAAGGACTTGGGGGTGGGGATAATAGTGAGGGATTTAGGAGGGGGTGACGGTTTCTCTGAAGGGATAGGGGGATTTGCGGGTTTTGTTTGTTGGCATTAGGGTTTTGGTGCTGGGGTGGTCTTCTGGTCTGGTCTCTTGTTGGTCTGTTCTTTATCTGGTCTTTTCCCGGAAATGTTTGTCCAGTTCGGGTCATCATCTAAGAACTGGAGTTGTGAGGCGAAGGGTTCTTCCGGTTGTATGGTCTATCTCAAAACCGGCTCCCCTTTGACCAGGGGTTTGGAGGGGTGGAGGTGGCTTGGAAAGGGTTTGTGGAGGAGGCAGAAGTGTGGAGGGGCCAACAGGGGTGGGGGCTGTTTCTGGGAGATCTTGGGTGGTTACAGGGGTGGGGGCCATTTCTGGGACACTTTGGGTAGTGGGTTGGGCGGTGCCTGTGTTAAGGTCGGGGCCTGGTTCTAGGTCTTCGTTGTTGTCTGTTTGGGGGTTGGGATTTGGGATAGTGGGGTTAGTATTGTTGGCCCTTGCCGTTCCGGAACAGGAATTGTGGCAAGTTTTAAAGCGGTGCCCCCCTTTCCCGGACAGGTTGCAGGGTAGTGTGGAAGTACAGACCGCAGTGGGATGGTCCCCTTTACAGATTCTGCAAATGATGGCTGTGCAGGTTGAGGCCAGATGGCCTGTTGGCCACAGTTCCTGCACAGTTTGAGTATGCTGTAGTAGTGGACTGAGCCCCTGTTGTTCTCCAGCGAGATGGTACTGAGGAGATGTTTGATTCTGCCCACTCCTGTTGGGTTTGGTCTTAACTGAACCAGCAATTTTTGTGCCCCAGTCCAGACGTTGCTTTGTCCAGGACCCTCCTAGGGGGTGGTGAAATGGTGTAACCAAACTTCTATGCCATACTCTTGGATGCTTTTGTTGTGGAATTGGTCTGTAACAACTTTTGATTCTGTGTCTGAGAGTGAAATTACTGTGAACTTGTAAAATGGGACCATATCTTTACAATTTCTGTATTTTAATCAAAACCGTTCTAGTGACTGGGTGGTCTTGAAACTCGCTTCAAATCATTCTTATGGCCCTGGGGCTTGCACCAGGATGTCCAGGTCAGATGGCACAAAGCCCATACCTCTCTGGAGAACTGCCCTGCTGAATTCCAGGCGGGTCATGGTTTCTGCTCTGGCGGGTTGTTGTTGCTGCTCCCCAACGATTGACGGCTCCATCTTTGGCAGCCTCCTCTAGTGAGAGATAGGGTAGAGGGAGTAAATAGAGGGACACAACCCTAGAAATCTACACCACGCAGGGTTGTGGGTAATGAAGAGAAACCAGAGTTATGTGTTAATTTTAGGGATGCCCATGTTGGCTGACGACAAATAGAATTGTTCTGGGGCTCTATGTTCGCTATATACTTTAGTCTAAGACTGCCGTCATTGAAGTGGTGTGTGGTGGTGTAAAAATGAGGGGTGTTGTACACCTCTACGCAGACGACACCATTCTGTATACTTCTGGCCCTTCCTTGGACACTGTGCTATCTAACCTCCAAACGAGCTTCAATTCCATACAACACTCCTTCGGTGGCCTCCACCTGCTCTTAAACGTTGACTTTTTTTCCTTAATTCTGTGGTCCAACTCATCCCTAACCATCTCAATTGGTTTGAGGTTGGGTGGTTGTGGAGGCCAGGTCATCTGATGCAGCACTCTCCTTCTTGGTCAAATAGCCCTTACACAGCCTGGAGTTGTGTTGGATCATTGTCCTGTTGAAAAACAAATGATAGTCCCACTAAGCACAATTCAGATGGGATGGCGTTTCACTGTAGAATGCTGTGGTTGCCATGCTGGTTAAGTGTGTTTTGAATTCTAAATCATTCACAAAAATTGTCACCACCAAAGCACCCTCACACCATCACAGCTCCTCCTCCATGCTTTATGGTGGGAACCACACATATACGGAGATCGTCTATTCACCTACTCAACGTCTCACAAAGACATGGCAGTTGGAACCAAAAATCTCAGATTTTGATGGCCCAAGCAAGTCTCTTCTTGTTATTGGGTGTTCTTTAGAAGTGGTTTCTTTGCAGCAATTCGACTATGAAGGCCTGATTCACGCAGTCTCCTCTGAACAGTTGATGTTGATATGTGTCTGTTGAACTCTGAAGCATTTATTTGGGCTACAATTTCTGAGGCTTTTAACTTTAGTAAACTATGGGTCTTCCTTTCCTGTGGCGGTCCTCATGAGAGCCAGTTTCATCATAGCACTTGATGATTTTTGCGACTACACTTGAAGTAACTTTCAAAGTTCTAGAACTGTTCCGCATTTACTGACCTTCATGTCTTAAAGTAAGGATGGACTGTCGTTTCTTTTTGCTTATTAGAGCTGTTCTTGCCATAATATGGACTTGGTCTTTTACCAAATAGGGTTATCTTCTGTATACCATCCCTACCTTGTCACAACACAACTGATTGGCTCAAATGCATTAAGAAGGAAAGAAATTCAACAAATGAACTTGTAACATTGAAAATGAATTCCAGGTGACTACCCCATGAAGCTGGTTGAGAGAATGCCAAGAGTGGGCAAAGCTGTCATCTAGGCAAAGGGTGGCAACTAAGAAGAATCTTAATTATAAAGTATATTTTGATTTGTTCAACACTTTTCACTATCATTATACAATGTAGAACATTTCAAAAATAAAGACGAACCCTTGAATGAGTAGGTGTGTCCAAACCTGTCACTGGTACTACATATTAATACTGTAACAATAACCAAACAGTTCGAACAAACAAATAATTTGTCGAGCCATGATGTGATATATGACAGAACTGGATGTTGCATGCAATTTCACTGTTGTTTGAGTTGCTTTGTTTATCAGCAAATTTGTTTTAGGTAATTTGTCTGTCAAAGTAGATTTAATTGGGAAAGCAGATTACACTGTACAGTAGTATACTATCTCAGTAGTATCTCACTTGATGGGCTGATATAGTAGTAAAGGCATTCTCTGGGTTTTTGTCCCAAATTTCACCCTATTTCCTATTGGAAATAGGGTGCCATTTGGGATGCAGGGTGGGTTAAATGTAATGGATCAGATGGAAGCTCAATATATTTCAGACAACGTAGGTAAGGGTCTCTCTTTTCTTTTCCTCCGTACATTTTCCCTCTTCCCATCTGTGTCCCTTTGATATCTCACTCCATTCCTCCCTCCCTCCCCATCTATCATTGTTTTTCTCTCCACGTTTCTCTCTCATTAGTCTCTGTCCCTGTCTGTCTCTTCTCCATACCTTAGTTATATCAATCCAAAATAGGCAGTAAACGCTCACACACCGTTCAAAATCGGAGTGGACTCAATTGAATTTGGAGAATTACTACCAAACGGAAAGGAAGGCGTACTTTTGTCTTGTATCAATGACGACCTCTCTGTCTGTCTGTCTGTCTGTCTGTCTGTCTGTCTGTCTGTCTGTCTGTCTGTCTGTTTGTCTGTTTGTCTGTGTCTCAGGGGGATATGAGTTATATAAGAGATTTCATAATAACTGTAACTCAGGAGAATATATCAATTATTTCATGATTGTACTGCTTCAAATTGACAATGAGAGACCAAGCTTAGACTTGCTCACTGTCTGCCCCTCTCTCCATCTCTCTCTTCATCTGTCATTTTCCATCCTCTCCACCACCCAGCCCCCCCCCCCCCCTCTCTCTCTCTCTCCATCGATATCTCTCTCTCTCTCTCAATCATTTTCCCTCCCTCACTCCATCCCTTCCTCCACCCTCTCTCTCCCTCCGGTCAGATTGCTAATGAGCACTGTGAGCCTCTACCCACACAGAGGCCTGTGATGAAATGCATGGCCATGACGCTGTCTCTCTATCTATGATACTATCATCACGCTACAGCAGAACAGAGGGGGAGGAGCGCTAGCGCGGAGAGAATGCTAGCGCATTACGGTGCAGGAAAGGCCCCATCATATACACCTTTGTGTCCCAATGGGGTTGCTGCCGTTTTACGGGCTCCTAACCAATTCTGCTATTGGCCTGGTATGGTTTATCGTTGTCTCTGATTGGGGATCATATTTAGGCAGCCATTTTCCCACTGGTTTTGTGAGATCTTGTTTCTGTGTAGTTTCCTGTGAGCACTGCTTGAGCGTCACGTTTCGTTTGCTGTTTATTGTTTTTGTGAGTTTCCTTTATTAAACATGTTGAACCCAAATCTCGCTGCACGTTGGTCTGAGTATATTTGTAGTTCGTACGACGATCGTGACAGAAGATTCCACCCTAGTCAGGAACAAGAAGCGTGCCCGGAAAGAGAAGGTATCCTGGGCTTGGGAGGAGATAAAGGAGGAGAAGACATCCTGGACTTGGGAGGAAATTATGGCTGGAGACGAAAGCCTTCCGTGGAAGCAGACGCAGGGAGAGAAGAGAGGACAGAGACGATGCCGGGGTTCGCGGCCACAGAGTATGACCAAAAGACAGCCCAGAATTTTTTGGAGGGGGCGCACGGGGTGGTCGGCGGAGCCGAGGAATGAGCCAGAGACCGTCAGGGAGTCGAAGGAGGAACTCGGCGAAAGATTCCGGAGAGAGATGTTGGCGATGAGAGTGCTGCAGAGCGGGCGTGCTGAAGAGCGTGACACCAGTCCTGTGTCATCTGCACCAGTTTCCCGCTATCTGACCTCCAATGCGCCTCCCCAGTCCAGTACATCCTGTGTCTCCTCCATGCACTCGCCCTGAAGTGTGTGTCACCATTCCGGTACAACTTGTGCCAGTTCTACGCACCAGGTCTCCAGTGCGCATACACAGTCCAGTATTTCCTGTGCCAGCTCCCCGCACTCGCCGTGCGAAGTATGTCATTGTTCCGGTACAATTTGTGCCGGTTCTACGCACCAGGTCTCCAGTGCGCCTCCACATCCCAGTATGTCCTGTGCCTCCCCCTCGCACTCTCCCTGAAGTGCATGTCCCCAGTGCGACCTGTACGGGCCCCACGCATCAGGCCTCCAGTGCCCCTCCCCAGTCTGGTACGTCCTGTGCCTGCTCCATGCGCTCGCCCTGAGGTGCGTGTCACCAGTCAGGTACCACCAGTGCCGGCCCCAGGCACCATGCTGCCTGCGACGATCCCCAGTCCAGAGCTTCCGGTGACAGTTCTCAGTCCAGAGCTTCCGGTGACAGTTCCCAGTCCAAAGCTTCCGGCGACAGTTCCCAGTCCAGAGCTTCAGGTGACAATTCCCAGTCCAGAGCTTCTGGCGACATTTCACAGTCCGGAACCTCCTGAGACGGTCCACGGTCCGGAACATCCTGAGACGGTCCACGGTCCGGAATCTCCAGCTCCAGGGCAGGAGCCTTCCTCTGTGCCGATGCCCAGTCCGAGCACGGCGTCCAGTCCCGCTCCATGGCAGGAGCCTTCCTCTGCGCCGATGCCCAGTCCGAGCACGGCGTCCAGTCCCGCTCCATGGGAGGAGCCTTCCTCTGTGCCGATGTCCAGTCCAGGCACGGTGTCCAGTCCCACTCCATGACAGGAGCCTTCCTCTGCGCCTGTGCCCAGTCCAGGCACCGCGGTCAACTCAGCTCCATGGCCAGAGCATTATTCGGTGCCCTGCAACATGGCCGGGGCCCTCTTCGGCACCGATGCCCAGCATGGCATTCTACCCGGCTCCATGGTCTGGGCGGGGACAAAGTCCCGCACCAGAGCCGCCACCGATGCTGGCGAATCCATGAGCGGAGTGGGTACTTCGCCCCACACCGGACACGCCACCGACGCTAGACACCCACCCGGACCCTCCCCTATAGAGTCAGGTTTTGCGCCCAGAGTCCGCACTTTTGTACTGTCACGCCCTGACCATAGAGAGCCTTTTTATTCTCTATGTTGGTTAGGTTGGGGTGTGACTAGGGTGGGTGATGTAGTGCATTCATTTCTATTTTGGCCTGGTATTGTTCCCAATCAGAGGCAGCTGGTTATTGTTGGCTCTGATTGGGGATGATATTTAGGCAGCCATTTCCCCACTGGGTTTTGTGGGATATTGTTTCTGTGTAGTTGCCTGTGAGCACTGCTTGAGCTTCACGTTTAGTTTGCTGTTTATTGTTTTTGTGAGTTTCTTTTATTAAACATGTGAAACCTAAATGACGCTGCATGTTGGTCTGAGTATATTTCCAGTTAGTACGACGATCGTGACAACTGGAAAATGTGCAACCACTGGAGAATAACTGGATGAGCTCTGTTCGAGACTATTCTTCCAACGTGACATTAAAAACTGTAATATATTATGTTTCACAAAGTCGTGGCTGAACCAGGACATACAGTATATACAGTTGATAATATACAGTTGGCTGGGTTTTACATGTATCGGCAAGAGAGAACATCAACCTCCGGTAAGACAAGGGGTGGTGGCCTGTGTCTAATTAAATCTGTTTTTACCTCAATTCTACCAATAAGTCATGTGCAACCAGAGGAAAAAAAAACTTGAGACCAACTCTCCCCCACCCTCCATTTGGCTAATCTGACCATAATTATATCCTCCTGATTCCTGTTTGCAAGCAAAAACTCAAACCAGTGACTTGCTCAATACGGAAGTGGTCAGATGATGTGGTTGCTAAGCTACAGGACTGTTTTGCTAGAACAGACTACAATATGTTCCGGGATTCATTTGATGACATTGAGGAGTATGCCACATCAGTCACCGACTTAATCAATAAGTGCATAGACGACATCGTCCCCACAGTGACCGTACATACATATTCCAACCAGAAGCCATGGTACAGGCAACATCCACATTGACCTAAAGGCTAGATTGAATCCTACTACATGGGCTCTGAAGCTTGTCAGATGTGGCAGGGCTTGCAAACTATTAAGGATTATAAAGGGAAACTCAGCCGCATGAGAGCACCAGCTTTTCAGGACGACTGTGTCCTCCTTGGGCGATGTGAGTAAGACCTTTAAACACGTCAGCATTCACAGGGCCAGATGTATTACTAACATGCGTACACAGAGCATGTGATGACAGTGTATTTACCAACATATTCAACCTCACCCTGACTGAGTAATACCTGCATGTTTCAAGCAGACCACCATAGTCAGTGTGCCCAAGAACGCCAAGGTTATCTGCTTAAATTACTACCACCCGCAGCACTCATGTATGTAGCCATGAGGTGCTTTGACAGGCTGGTCATGGCTCACATCAAAATCATCATCTCAGAAACCACAGACCTTGTCACGTTCGTTGAATGGAGGAGACCAACGCGCAGCGTAATTTGAATACATCTTCTTATTTAATGAAACGAAGAACACTTAAACAAACTTACAAAACAACAAAATGAACGTGACGCTATATATGATACGTGCAGACACAGGCAACTAATACATAGACAATAACCCACGAAATACCTAAGGAATATGGCTGCCTAAATATGGTTCCCAATCAGAGACAACGATAAACAGCTGCCTCTAATTGAGAACCAATCTAGAAAACCATAGACATACAAAACCCCTAGACAGGGGCAAAAACACATACATCACCCATGTCACACCCTGACCTAACCAAAATAATAAAGAAAACAAAGAATACTAAGGTCAGGGCGTGACAGTATCCCTCCTCCCAAAGGTGTGGACTCCCGGCCACAAACCTAAGCCTATATGGGAGGGTCTGGGTGGGCATAACTCTGAGGTGGCGGTTCTGGCTCCGGACGTGGACCCCGCTCCACTTCTGACTCATCACACTTACTTAATATCTCTGGAGCGGGAACCCTCACCGCCGACCACGGACTAGAGGACGCCACTGGACTGATGGCCGAGTCTGGAGTGAGTGGCGCCTCTAGATTGGAGGGAGACTCTGGCCGATCCGGACTGGAGGGAGACTCTGGCCGATCCGGACTGGAGGGAGACTCTGGCCGATCCGGACTGGAGGGAGACTCTGGCCGATCCGGACTGTGACCCGTCGTGGTAGGTTCCGGACTGCGACCCGTCGTGGTAGGTTCCGGATTGCGACCCGTCGTGGTAGGTTCCTGACTGCGACCCGTCGTAGGAGGTTCCGGACTGCGACCCGTCGTAGGAGGTTCCAGGTCTGCGGCCCGTCGTAGGAGGTTCCGGTCTGCGGCCCGTCGTAGGAGGTTCCGGTCTGCGGGCCGTCGTAGGAGGTTCCGGTCTGCGGACCTTCGCCGGACGCTCTGGACTGGGTACCGTCGCCGGACGCTCTGGACTGGGTACTGTCGCCGGACGCTCTGGACTGGGTACTGCAAATGCAGGGGGCTGGCACAGGACACACAGGGCTGTGCAGACTCACAGTACGCAGACAGGCGCAGGATATCCTGGTCCATGGAGGTGTACTGGAGACCAGGAGCGCTGAGCCAGCACCCTCCTTCCTGGCTGGATGCCCATTCTAGCCTGGCAAATGCGAGGAGCTGTAATAGAGCGCATCGGGCTAAAAATGCGCACTTGAGACACCGTAACACGGTGCCAGACCAGTAACTCGCTCCCCACGGTAAGCACGAGGAGTTGGCTCAGGTCTCCTACCTGACTTAGCCAATCTCCTTGTGTTCTCCCCCCCAAAACAATTCTTCGGGCTGCCTCTCGGACTTCCGTGCTAGCCGTGTACCCTTATAACGTCGCCGTTCCTCCATTCTCCTGTATCCCTCCTCGCACTGTTCCATAGAATCCCAAGCGGGCTCTGGTACTCTCCCTGGATCGATCGACCACCTCTCTATCTCCTCCCAGGTTGTTACCCACTCATCCTTCTCCCGGGTCCATTCTTCCACAAAACACTGTTCCTCCCTTTCACGCTGCTTGGTCCTTGTTTGGTGGGTTATTCTGTCACGTTCGTTGAATGGAGGAGACCAAGGCACAGCATAATTTGAATACATCTTCTTATTTAATGAAACGAAGAACACTTAAGAACAAACTTACAAAACAACAAAACGAACGTGAAGCTATATATGATAAGTGCAGACACAGGCAACTAACACATAGACAATAACCCACGAAATACCCAAGGAATATGGCTGCCTAAATATGGTTCCCAATCAGAGACAACGATAAACAGCTGCCTCTAATTGAGAACCCATCTAGGCAACCGTAGACATACATAACACCTAGACTAGTGAACACCCATAGACATACAAAACCCCTAGACAGGAACAAAAACACATACATCACCCATATCACACCCCGACCTAACCAAAATAACAAAGAAAACAAAGAATAGATAGATAGATCCACAGATCATGCAATGGCTATTGTACTCCACACTGCTCTTTCCCACTTGGACAAAAAGAACACCTACATGATAATGCTGTTCGTTGACTACCACTCAGTGTTCAAAACCATAGTGTCCTCAAAGCTCATCGCTAAACTGGGACTAAACTCTTCCCTCTGAAACTCGAGCCTGGACTTCCTGACGGACCCCCCCCCCCCAGGTGGTAAGGGTAGGCAACAACACAGGGATGCATGCTTAGTCCACTCCTGTACTCCCGGTTCACCCATGACTGCATGGCCATGCACGACTCCAACACCATCATTAACATAGGAAGGAAACCTGGCAGTGTGGTGCCAGGGCAACAACCTCTCACTCAACGTGTGCAAGACAAAGGAGCTGATCATGAACTACAGGCCGAGCACCCATTCCATTCGACGGGGCTATAGTGGAGAGGATCGAGAATGTCCACATAATTAACAAACTATCATGGTCCAAACACACCAAGACTGCCGTGAAAAGAGCACGACAATGCCTATTTCCCTTCAGGAGAATGAAAAGATTTGGCATGGTTACTCAGATCCTCAAAACGTTCTACAGCTGCATCATCGAGAGTATCCTGACTTGGTCCATTTGGCATGACAACTGCTCGGCATCCAACCGCAAGGCGCTACAGAGGGTAGTGCGTATGGCCCAGTACATCACTGAGGCCAAGCTTCCTGCCATCCAAGATCTCTGTACGAGGCGGTGTCAGAGGAAGGCTCTAAAAAATGTCAGACTCCAGTCGTCCAAGTCATAGACTGTTCTCTCTACTACAGCATGGAAAGCGGCACCTGAGGGCCAAGTCTAGGTCCAGAAGGCTCCTTAACAGCTTCTACCATCAAGCCATACTGTAAAACTGCTAAACAGTTAATCAAATGGCTACTCAAACTATTTGCATTGACCCCATTTATTACGCTGTTGCTACTTGCTATTTACTATCTATGCATAGTCACTTTACCCCTACTGTACATATTACCTCAATTACCTTGCCTAATCTATACTGGTACCCCCTGAATATAGCCTCGTTACTTTTTAAAATCTTTTATAAAAAAATTAAAATAAAATACCTTTTTTTTAAAACTCTGCATTGTTGGTTAAGAGCTTGTAAATAAGCATTTCACGGTAAGGTTTACACCCGTTGTATTCGGCACATTCAACAAATATAATTAGATTTTCTCATCAGTTTCCTGTTTCCAGCTCTCCTGTATGATCGCTGTAATTGGTCCGATATATGGCAACTCTTAAAGACTGACCAATCGAATCAGCATAAAAGAGCTAACTAGGCAGGGTAGCCTAGTGGTTAGAGTGTTGGACTAATAACCGGAAGGTTGAAAGTTCAAACCCCCCAGCTGACAAGGTACTAATCTGTCATTCTGCTCCTGAACTGGCAGTTAACCAACTGTTCCTAGGCCGTCATTGAAAATAAGAATTTGTTCTTAACTGATTTGCCCAGTTAAATAAATTAAAAAATATGTGTGTATTCCCAATGGCATCGTATTGTATAGTGTACCATAGGGCTTTGGTCAAAAGTAGTTCATTATATAGGGATTAGGATGCCGTTTGGTATGCAGCCTCTGTGAGTGAAAAGAAATCCTCAAATTTACATTTTTCCTTTGAGTTAGTTGCTTCTCTCTATTCTCAATGAGAAGGAAATGGATTGGAGACTGAGAGAAAAAGTGAATTAAGCCTCATAATTGGAAGGCATGGTGTTTGATTCGTCCTGATTTGCAAATGGCACCCTCATCCCGACAAAGTGCACTACTTTTGACCAGAGCTCTCTGAGCACTCGTCCAAAGTAGTGCACTATATAGTGAACAGGGTTCCATTTGGAACTCACACTGTTTCCACTCAATCAGTGAGCCTGCCTTCTCCTTCTTCTAACAACAGTATTTGCATGCCTTTTATAATACCAGCTGCTAGTCATTTAGCTACATGCTGCATGGCAGGCTGAATTTGCATGGAGACTATTTGCCTCGTCTGCTGACTGTTGGTGTTGGTGACTGATCCCACTGCAAGCCTCACACAGCCTGACACCTAAATGTGGGAATCATTCTTGATCATTCAATATGGGATCTGTAAATCGGTTCTAGTGCAGCCGTATGGGAGAGAGACACTTCAATGTGACTGTTTGCTTTGCGACCCTTCCCCGGTCTCCATATTAAGACTAAGCATACCGCATCCTTGGTGTTGAGGGGCTGCAGAGTAGCCTAGCAGATGCTGGTCCATCCATCTGACACCTGTTCACCAGGTAGGGTGGCCAGACGGGGACGCTGACACAGGTCAAGGCCAGGTCACAGAGACTCAGTGGGGGGATGCTCTTTAATCGCCAACTATTGTAGAATATGATTTGAGAAACATGGTGGTGCTATAGCTTACTCTATCTACAATGTACAAGATTATGTTTAATCATGAACTTACTAGCAGCCACAAATATTATAAAAAGGTAACTATCAACATTAGGATATGCATAGGAACTCATACTCTTGTGTAAGCCTTATTAAAGGTACAATGTGTCAGTGTTCAACCTTAAAATGTGTTGACAATACAACATAACAGATTAACTGGACTTTTGCTGGTGATTAACTGGACTTTTACTTTTGCGGGTGGCCAACAATAACTATCTGTCAGCCACGCCCCTACTAAGATGTGCCTCTTGTTTTCTAATCTGACCTGGTGGATCATAGCTCAGTAACCAAGGATCAACAACGCAATTTAAAGAAAACAAGGGGTTGTTTGTGACCCTGCTGGCTGGGTATAAATAACGCAACGTGTATTCTGTCCAATATTTATGCAAATTGGCTTGTTTTTAACCCAGCATTTTTAAGAGTGTGTTAGTTTACGACTGCAGCGCTCCATTTCAAGGGCAGGACTTTGAATAATTCATCACTATGCAAATGTTTTTTATTTTTTATCTGTCTAAGGGGGAAATTACTGTGACCTTCTATGCAAAACGAGAGAGTGAGGGAAGTGAACAAGTAGGGAAGGATAGGGGAGAGAAGAAGAGAAAGAGAATTGAGAGAGAGAAAAGGCTTTACATAAAAGTCGGAAAATCTCAGCCTTTGAAAAAATGACCATATGTTTCGATGTGATATGGAATCAAGGCCCTTTGCTGTATTCATGAAACTATTCACAATAAATGCAAGCACGATCCATAAAAGATTAAACTAAGTTTGACCTGTGAGCTTGGACTTCTGGGCTGCCCAGTGTGTCTGAGCCGAGAGGAGATGGCCATTTAGACTCTTTGAAGTCGCGTCGGCTACCGATGGGACCTGGATCAGACCTTGCCCCCAGTTGCATTAACCCCCTGAGCCCCAGCTAGGCTACGCCAACACTGAGTCAGGACAACTAAGCCTGAGCCTGCATCCCTGCCTGCCTTGATAGCTGGCTAGCTCCATGCTTAATCTCCCCACTGTACAGCCATGGGCTCAGCTCCATTATTCACACACACATTATTCAAACTTCAGGATTTGTTCGCACTGCATTTTATTATGTTCCTGTACTTGGGATAAATTGACGTTGGAGGGTGTTCATGTTAAGGTCTATGCTGGGGTACTCAAAGTCCATTTACTAAGAGGATTGGCAAGGCTGTGAAAAGCAGAGAATTGTTGACAGGAAAGGGGGTGAATTTAGATTTAGCCTCTGGCCACCCTAACAGGCTTCTCCACTGGCAGCCCTTTTCTATGATGACCAATTAAGGTCATTTTAGGGCCCGGGTGAAAAGTAGTGTACTAAATCGGGAATAGGGTGTCATTTGGGATATAGATTATAATGACATTACACTGCCTATCGGAAACTACCTGTCTGTGAGTCACCAAGGGGAGTATTTTCAATAAAGCCTTATCCTATCAGTACATGGGATAAAATGAGACTAATACTGCATAACTCTACATGGAGAAAATGTCAAAACAAAAATCTGATTCTAAATACACTATATCCAAATCTCTTGTGATTAAAATAATTCCAGATTTGTATAAATCTTTGGTGATTAAAATAGAATGGCATTCAGAATCCAAGGCAGCAGTCCTATAACTCTATTTCAACTGCAGATGAGAAGTCAGCAAGGTCAAATCCATGGTTTAATCATATAAAGAATTGCACTGTACTATTCAATGTGCGCATTATAATTTATTAATAGAACTTGAAAATATTGAGCTTTATTCAAATTCTTCAGTATTAAAAACTTCTTAGGGATCCCTTCACCCCATTCCCGCTCGGATCTCGTTAACGGGATTAATTTGACAACATCCTGTGAAATTGCAGTGCGCCAAATTCAAAAACAGAAATACTCATTAAAATAATTAATTAAACATACACGTGTTATACACCAAAACACAGTTTAACTTCTTGCTAATCCAGCCACAGTGTCAGATTTCAAAAAGGCTCTACGGCGAAAGCAGACCATGTGATTATCTGAGGACGGCACCCCGCATAAAAACACATGAAAATCAGATTTCAACCAGGCAGGTGCTACACAAAAATCTGAAATAACGATATAATTCATGCCTTAACTTTGAAGATCTTCTTCTGTTGGCACTCCAAAATATCCCATAAACATCACAAATGGTCCTTTTGTTCAATAAATTCCTTCATAATATCCCCAAAATGTCAATTTATTTGGGGCGTTTGATTCAGAAATACACCGGTTCCAACTCGCCCAACATGCCTACAAAGTATCTAATAAGTTACCTGTAAACTTGGTCCAAACATTTCAAACAACTTTCCTAATCCAACTTTAGGTATCCTAAAACGTAAATAATCGATAAAATTTAAGACGGAATATACTGTGTTCAATAGCGGATAAAATCAACGTGGAGCGAGTTCCAGGTCGTTGGATGGATTGTGCTCGGGGTTTCGCCTGCCAAATCAGTTATGTTATACTCACAGACATTATTCAAACAGTTTTAGAAACTTCGGAGTCTTTTCTATCCAAATCTACTAATAATATGCATATCCTAGCTTCTGGGCCTGAGTAGCAGGCAGTAAAGAGGTTTTAAAGAGATTGAACGGTACTTTGGCATCTAGTACGTATTTTTTAAACCTCGTGCTTTGAGCTGGATGTGTCAATGTGTAGTTCATACATGCATAATCTACACGCAGAAATACTGTTTTACCTAAACCTATACCTAAATTAGCCACAAAATTCAAAAATTGAAAGTTACTGTTTTTTGGAACCTGTGCAGAGCCATTTCCACCACATTTGTGCATTTTGAGGTCGGTTTGGCTTCGTTAAGATTATGAAAAAAGTCTGTAATTTTTTTAACATTCGTGTATAATAAAATGAAACTATTATTAGAGATTTTGCATTGCAATTCCAAAGCTCCAAAACACACAAAATATTCCATTGTCTCTGTCAGGTCCACATTGTAAAATAGGAAATTACTATGAAATAATAAAAATATTTCAGTTGTGTATATTATTTTGATGACTTTATAATTTTTAATTCCTTAAAGTCATCACCTCATCTCTGCTCGGGCAGTAGCAGTCAGCCATCCAGATAACCATCTAACATTATCTCTGTTCTCCCCATACTGTACTGTCTTTAGTCATCCGATTCAGCTAGGCTAGACTGCCTAAGTAGGCCTATTCTGCAGAGCTGTCTGACAATAATTTGACTTTATTGTAGAGAAGGCATACTTCCATGAACTGTCTCTATCTCTCATCATTGGGTTGTGTACATTCCTCTCTCATGCAGTGCTGTCTGCGATCTGTGTGTATCTAACCTAACATAGCAGGCATTAAAGTGTATCCATCTCTGTCCGAGACGGAAAAGAACAGGTGCAATGGATTATGATCATTGTTGTTAATTGCCACGTTTCTGTAGGTTTTATATTTCCATAATGAAAAGTACAACTCCCTTCATCCCAGTGTCCCATATAGGTCTCCTCTTCATTTCCCTTGTGAAATATTTTATTTCTCTCTAGAGAAACGGCGCTTTTGGGCTCACAAAAACAACAGAACTAAATGGAATTCAAGTAATTGAACCAACCTCGGTCAATTACTTGTTTAATATCTGAACAACTGACATTTTGGTGAATTGCTCAGCAGTATAGAGTGAGGACTTGGTGCACCTATCCGCACGTGGCAGACAGTACACAATTTCTGGGGACCACTTTCATTCGTGAGCGCTACATTCAAAACTACTGGCTGAAACTATACAAAAGTTTGACAGTGCATCTGTCACAGTGTGAATTCAACCGAAATTTACTCAAGCCTTTGAATTATGGAAACTATGACAGTTCAACAGCAGTTGGGTCTTACTCTTGAATGCAGGACTGAGCCATCATGTACATTAACAGAAGGGTATATTTGCAATGTAGATACAGGGCTTTCAGTTTAGTTCTGGCACTGTCGGACCACCATCTGGAGTAGCAGACCCCTGAAGGGCACACTTAATGAAATCACACGCTGTAATGTGAAACCCACAGACTCACTGACAGGTATTCATTTGGCCCCAGGAGATGTGTGAATGTGTGTGTATTAGGGGTGGAGGGATGCAGATTCTAAGCCTTTGTCTCGTAAAGTTAGCCCCTGACCATCCCCTTCGCCTTCTAACACCAGTTTGCATAGAAGTGTTTGCATCCCAAATAGCACCTTATAAAGTGCACCTCTGGTCAAAAGTAGTGCACTATACACTGAGTGTACAAAACATTAGGAACTCTTTCCATGACATAGACTGACCAGGTGAAAGCTATGATCCTTTATTGATATCACCTGTTAAATCCACTTCAATCAGTGTAGATGGGGAGAAGACAGGTTAAAGAAAGATTTTTAAGCCTTGAGACAAGTGAGACATGGATTGTGTATGTGTGCCATTCAGAGGGTGAATTGTGTCGTGACATGACTACCATTAATGGGATGACTGTTATTTTATCAAATCAATTAACTATGTTTAGTTATTACGTGATTCAATTAATCACATAACAATTAACTCATGAGTTGCGCAGTGGTTTAAGGCACTGCATCTCAGTGCTTGAGGCGTCACTAAAGACACCCTGGTTCGAATCCAAGCTGTATCACAACCGGCCATGATTGGGAGTCCCATAGGGCGGTGCACAATTGGCCCAGTGTCTTTCAGGGTTGACCGGTGTAGGCCGTCATTGTAAATGACTTGCCTAGTTAAAGGAAGGTAACATTTAAAAAAATGCAATCTTGGGGCACCACAGGAAAAGTTATTTAACGAGTTACTATTTCCCAACTTAAACTCTAAAGATATAAATATATCTTACATTAATAACAGTCAATTTATTTTTTATATTTACATCATATCAGTCTCATTCTGAACGTTGTTGACTTCAAATCTGCACGAACCCTAGTCTAAATGATGATTCAGCGATACACAAACTGGCTTAATTACTTATTTACTAACACACAGAATTACGTAAACACACACAATATAGGTTGAATTGATTACTAACATAATGCAATGAAAAGTCCCTAGTGGACTAACCCGATATGATGGCTGGATACACAATGAAAGGGGTGGGGAAAGAAAGAGCGGGAGAAGGAGAGATAAGGGAATTTAACTATTGTACATACAGTTGAATAATAGCACCCTAACAACCACTCGTTAGGATTTACAAATGCAACAAATGTTTACGCTTAGATGTCTTTGTCTGTCGTCTCTCTGAAACCCCTCGATCCGTCTGTGACGAATATTTTGACAGAAAGTCTAAGTCTCTGGTTTTCCACCAGAGGTTATATTAGGGAAAGGGGATTACCTAGTCAGTTGTACAACTGAATGCCTTAGACTGAAATGTGTCTTCCACATTTAACCCAAACCCTCTGAATCAATGTCCTTAGTAGTTGTAGTAGTAAGCTTTATTTGTTCTAGAAGTGTTTGTTAAACTGGATACATCAGGCATTTGATAGGGAAATGTTCTTCTTTTCTCGTCACGTTACATGCAAATCAAATCAAAATGTATTTGTCACATACACATGGTTAGCAGATGTTAATGCGAGTGTAGCGAAATGCTTGTGGTTCTAGTTCAACAATGCAGTAATAACCAACAAGTAATCTAGCTAACAATTCCAAAACTACTACCTCATAGACACAAGTGTAAGGGGATAAAGAATATGTACATAAAGATATATGAATGAGTGATGGTACAGAGCGGCATAGGCAAGATACAGTAGATGGTATTGAGTGCAGTATATACATATGAGATGAGTATGTAAACAAAGTGGCATAGTTAAAGTGGCTAGTGATACATGTATTACATAAAGATGCAGTAGATGATATAGAGTACAGTATATACATATACATATGAGATGAATAATGTAGGGTATGTAAACATTATATTAGGTAGCATTGTTTAAAGTGGCTAGTGATATATTTTACATCATTTCCCATCAATTCCCATTATTAAAGTGGCTGGAGTTGAGTCAGTGTGTTGGCAGCAGCCACTCAATGTTAGTGGTGGCTGTTTAACAGTCTGATGGCCTTGAGATAGAAGCTGTTTTTCAGTCTCTCGGTCCCAGCTTTGATGCACCTGTACTGACCTCGCCTTCTGGATGATAGCGGGGTGAACAGGCAGTGGCTCGGGTGGTTGTTGTCCTTGATAATCTTTATGGCCTTCCTGTGACATCGGGTGGTGTAGGTGTCCTGGAGGGCAGGTAGTTTGCCCCCGGTGATGCGTTGTGCAGACCGAGTGCTTTTGGTGACAAGCCGAATTTCTTCAGCCTCCTGAGGTTGAAGAGGCGCTGCTGCGCCTTCTTCACGATGCTGTCTGTGTGGGTGGACCAATTCAGTTTGTCTGTGATGTGTACGCCGAGGAACTTAAAACTTACTACCCTCTCCACTACTGTTCCATCGATGTGGATAAGGGGGTGTTCCCTCTGCTGTTTCCTGAAGTCCACAATCATCTCCTTAGTTTTGTTGACATTGAGTGTGAGGTTGTTTTCCTGACACCACACTCCAAGGGCCCTCACCTCCTCCCTGTAGGCCGTCTCGTCGTTGTTGGTAATCAAGCCTACCACTGTTGTGTCGTCCGCAAACTTGATGATTGAGTTGGAGGCGTGCGTGGCTACGCAGTCGTGGGTGAACAGGGAGTACAGGAGAGGGCTCAGAACGCACCCTTGTGGGGCCCCAGTGTTGAGGATCAGCGGGGTGGAGATGTTGTTGCCTACCCTCACCACCTGGGGGCGGCCCGTCAGGAAGTCCAGTACCCAGTTGCACAGGGCGGGGTCGAGACCCAGGGTCTCGAGCTTGATGACGAGCTTGGAGGGCACTATGGTGTTAAATGCCGAGCTGTAGTCGATGAACAGCATTCTCACATAGGTATTCCTCTTGTCCAGATGGGTTAGGGCAGTGTGCAGTGTGGTTGAGATTGCATTGTCTGTGGACCTATTTGGGCGGTAAGCAAATTGGAGTGGGTCTAGGGTGTCAGGTAGGGTGGAGGTGATATGGTCCTTGACTAGTCTCTCAAAGCACTTCATGATGACGGAAGTGAGTGCTACGGGGCGGTAGTCGTTTAGCTCAGTTACCTTAGCTTTCTTGGGAACAGGAACAATGGTGGCCCTCTTGAAGCATGTGGGAACAACAGACTGGGATAGGGATTGATTGAATATGTCCGTAAACACACCAGCCAGCTGGTCTGCGCATGCTCTGAGGGCGCGGCTGGGGATGCCGTCTGGGCCTGCAGTCTTGCGAGGGTTGACACGTTTAAATGTTTTCCTCACGTCGGCTGCAGTGAAGGAGAGTCTACATGTTTTAGTTGCGGACCGTGTCAGTGGCACTGTATTGTCCTCAAAGCGGGCAAAAAAGTTATTTAGTCTGCCTGGGAGCAAGACATCCTGGTCCGTGACGGGGCTGGTTTTCTTTTTGTAATCCGTGATTGACTGTAGACCCTGCCACATACCTCTTGTGTCTGAGCCGTTTAATTGATATTCTACTTTGTCTCTATACTGACGCTTAGCTTGTTTGATTGCCTTGGGGAGGGAATAGTTACACTGTTTGTATTCGGTCATGTTTCCGGTCACCTTGCACTGATTAAAAGCAGTGGTTCACGCTTTCAGTTTCACGCAAATGCTGCCATCAATCCACGGTTTCTGGTTTGGGAATGTTTTAATCGTTGCTATGAGAACGACATCTTCAACGCACGTTCTAATGAACTCGCTCACCGAATCAGCGTATTCGTCAATGTTGTTGTCTGACGCAATACGAAACATATCCACGTGATGGAAGCAGTCTTGGAATGTGGAATCAGATTGGTCGGACCAGCATTGAACAGACCTCAGCGCGGGAGCTTCTTGTTTTAGTTTCTGTCTGTAGGCAAGGATCAACAAAATGGAGTCGTGGTCAGCTTTTCCGAAAGGAGAGCGGGGCAGGGCCTTATATGCGTCGCGGAAGTTAGAATAGCAATGATCCAAGGTTTTTTCAGCCCTGGATTCGCAATCGATATGCTGATACAATTTAGGGAGTCTTGTTTTCAGATTAGCCTTGTTAAAATCCCCAGCTACAATGAATGCAGCCTCCGGATATATGGATTCCAGTTTGCAAAGAGTCAAATAAAGTTCGTTCAGAGCCATCAATGTGTCTGCTTGGGGGGGAATATATACGGCTGTTATTATAATCGAAGAGAATTCCCTTGGTAGATAATGCGGTCGACATTTGATTGTGAGGAATTCTAAATCAGGTGAACAGAAGGACTTGAGTTCCTGTATGTTGTTGTGGCCACACCAAGTCACGTTAACCATGAAGCATAAGCCCCTGCCCCTCTTCTTACCAGAAAGATGTTTGTTTCTGTCGGCGCAATGCGTGGAGAAACCAGCTGGCTGCACCGACTCCGATAGCGTCTCTCCAGTGAGCCATGTTTCCGTGAAGCAAAGAACGTTACAGTCTCTGATGTCCCTCTGGAATGCTACCCTTGCTCGGATTTCATCAACCTTGTTGTCAAGAGACTGGACATTGGCGAGAAGAATGCCAGGGAGTGGTGCACGATGTGCCCGTCTCCGGAGTCTGACCAGAAGACCGCTTCGTTTCCCCCTTTTACAAAGTCGTTTTTTTGGGTCGCCGGCTGGGATCCATTCCGTTGTCCTGGGTGAAAGGCAGAACACAGGATCCGCTTCGCGAAAGTCATATTCTTGGTCGTACTGATGGTGAGTTGACGCTGCTCTTATGTTCA
This sequence comes from Oncorhynchus clarkii lewisi, assembly GCF_045791955.1. Lineage (NCBI taxonomy): Eukaryota > Metazoa > Chordata > Actinopteri > Salmoniformes > Salmonidae > Oncorhynchus > Oncorhynchus clarkii. The sequence continues at coordinate 33,536,505 of NC_092157.1, forward strand.
GTAGTTCTTCTCGACTGTATGTAATGAAACCTAAGATGACCTGGGGTACCAATGTAAGAAATAACACGTAAAAAAACAAAAAAACTGCATAGTTTCCTAGGAACGCGAAGCGAGGCGGCCATCTCTGTCGGTGCCGGAAGTAGTGGCTTCAGCCAGTGCATGTCTATATCTAGTCTTCTTCTCTGTTGAGTTTCAGAGGGTCTTACCATTTCGTAACATTCAACTCGGTCACGCTGCACGGTCAAGTAGTTTTAAACCATTTTACATGCCAGTAGCAACCCGGCAATGTACTGGTCTTGTAGTTTTTAAACCATTTTGTAAAGTGTGGACCAAATCCTCACGTTCTCATGTTTTGGTCTAATGTAAATTTCGTTAGCAGTCCTTTTATGCCCTCACCTTGGAGGGCAGTTCCATCATGTTGCCCCAATGTTTGTGCTCACATGGGCGTGGCTACTGACTTGGCAAAAGTCTATATGAAAAACAATTATCTCATTTAGAAGGCTAAAATAATGTTTAATCTTCTCACAAATAGTTTCATATTTAACCATATAAGTTCCACAACATTTAGATGAAAATATGAAAAACTGGGACGTATACATTTGTAGAGTTAATGTTATTTCATTATACCGTCCTTAATGATATCACAAAACAACAACTGATTTGACATGATTATTGTTTGGATCCCCACCAACAATTTCCCACATTTATGTTCAAATATTGTTTCAATGCTCAATCTTTTGATGTTAAAATACTGCAAAGTCTCTCTCTGTTGTAACACATTCTCCAAACTGCAAAGGGCCAGAGAAAGAAAGTTTATGACCGGTCATTAAAGTCATCAAACCGGCCCCTCTCTTTGATCCTCACCCAGGAGGGAAAGTCATGACAATTGGCAAGACAAAAGATTGAAGTGCCTTTGAACAGAGTATGGTAGTAGGTGCCAGGCGTACCGGTTTGTGTCAAGAACTACAACTCTGCTGGGTTTTTCACACTCAACAGTTTCCTGTGTGTATCAAGAATGGTCCACCAACCAAAGGACATCCTGCCAACTTGACACAACTTTAGGAAGCATTGGAGTCAACATGGGCCAACAGCTCTTTGGAAAGCTTTCAACACATTGTAGAGTCCATGCGCTGACCAATTGAGGCTGCTCTGAGGGCAAAAGGGGGTGCAACTCAATATTAGGAATGTGTTCCCAATGTTTTGCACACTCAGTGTAAGCTCCCCGCCCACTCAGCCTGTCTTTTCAAACTTTCTGGTAGTTAGCTATGCGAGAAAAAGTACATTATAAAGTGACTATTCAGGACCTTTAAACATCTTAAGTGGAACCACCATTTCACTAAAGGGTGCAATAAGAGATTGGAATAGTTTACAAAAATGTATGTTATTTATATTTGAGAAGCATAAGATTGATTAATCAATGCAAAAACATATATATTGAAATCAACCTTAACTAGAGCATGCTGGGAAATATGATAATGACGGCCGTGGTGTTGGTTCAACTCTGGTTATTAAAACTAACACTAGAGTTATTTTACGCCACTGAGTGTTAATTTAACTTATGAATCAACACTAGAAATTTTACTCTGAAAAATCAACATCAATTAACACTGGTCAATTTGCTGTATGCTATGAAAGGGACACATCTACAGGTTTCCATACATTTTAAAAACCTTTTAGAATTCTGAAGAACTATAGATGCCATGTCAAGAACCCTACACTTAACTCAAAGGTTCTTTATTGGGCAAGAGTTCTACAATGAACCTTTACAGCTGAGGAAGAACCATTTAGGAACCATTTTTGTAGTGTAGGGGATAGAGACTGAGACTAAGAGCAGTTCCTCAAAGAGACCCCAGGACCCCACATGTGACGATATTTCAAGGAGCAGAAATAGGCTTAAAATGAAATGCTTGCTCTTATCTTCTCCGTTTATGGGGGGAAGACGGATTCGGTGTTTCTTCACAGCTTCCCAAAGGACTACGTTTGAGATGAGAACTGAGACAGTGCAGCTTTGAATTTTCGCAGAAACAAACTCTTCTTAGCCGAACACATAACAGTATTGAATGTCTCTTCAATCAATCATTTCTGGTTTGAGAGTCTCTTATTAACTGAGCACTTTGCCTTACAACAAGCTTATTTAATTATTTTTGTTTTTGGTTCAATTTCAACATCGTTTTTCTCTATCCTGTTCTGATTTTAGTAAAGATCTGCAGTTGCATGGAGGACAACAGGTGTGGATTTAAGGACCGGTGAAGTCATGACGTTGAAGAGGAGACAATAAAGTGGGTGAGTTCATTTATACTTGCTTTATAACTGTGTTGCAATCCCCAGGGCTACATTTTTGCAGGCGAGAGAAAATATGCACATTCTCATTTGAAGGCTGGGCTGCAGTGCTGATACCTTATAGCATACTGTCTTTCTATGAACAACTTACATATTCTGTACACACACGTTTTGACTGGGTCACACCGATTCTATTAACACCGTTGGTATGTTAGCCATGATCTGGTCTGTCCAGGCTGCGTCCGACTGTCATCATTATTCACACCAACACACGGGTTTATTTTTTTCATTCAACTCTGACCTTTTCTGACTGAACACTGCATGTGATGGCCACAACCTTGCCATAACCCCCAGTTAGAGTCAATTAGTCAAGACACGCATGGACAGAAACTCACTGGAGTGTGGGAGTCTGTCAGGCAGAGATGGAGGGAGAGATGGAGGGAGAGAGAATGAGAGGGGGAGAAGAATAAAGGATCGGAGTCAGACAGGGAGTGGGAGGCAGAGATGGAGAGAGGGATAAAATAGAGGGAGAGAGACTGGGGGAAAGAGTGAGATTGGGGCTGAATCATCCATGTGCTCTTTGTGTCTGTCGTCTCAGCAGCTCTCCAGAAGCCATGACCTTTTTCTACACGGTTCAGAACATTTAATGATATTTGGTGGCACAACAGATGTTGGACCCAAGATTATAAGAGTTTAAACTCCAAAGAAAGATGGAAAAGTGTTTGTTCGGAGATAAAAAAAAGTGCTGAACTTGTTTACTCTCTGCAAGCCATATTCAAACCAACGCTCGCTATGCTCTGAGAGATTGAGAATAGATTAAAAAAAGTCACATTTAAGTGCTCAATTCTATGTGTTGTAGACTGTCACACATGCCAAACTTGCCAAATGCTCTCATGAAAAAAAAAAGTTGTATGCTTTTCTGGATTTATCCTCGATCGATTCTTAATCAAGTGCATCATTTTGTATGTGTACACTATTGCAGGGAGATGTTCAGAATAGCTTGTTTTAGTGAAATATGTGTTTTTTGCATGGAACATTGATTGGTTGATTAATTGTACGCTACACAAAGATAGATAACATCCCGTTTTCTAAATGAATTCAATCTATTAGTAATTGGATGTATTGTACCAACTGCTTGTTCCAGTCTAGAGGATTGAGGTAGTCTCGGTATTCCGTCTTCCCTACCCTGGCTGAATGCAGCTTGTGGCTGATTAAGAATTCCACTTGTTGGCTATCCTTACTCTGTCTGGATTCCGAAAGAAAGAAATGACTTGGCCTGTAAACCAGGAGATACTTAACACCACTATGTTAGGATATAACTATGCCCTCAAAGAAAGGCCATATTATATGCAATGCATTGTCATAAACATTTAATTTTGAAGGCTAATGAGGCTGGTGTAACTGCTCATAGAGGGTTCTAGGAAGAACCCTCCAAAGATAAATGGGTTCTCGCTAGAACCCATCGTAGATGGTTCTATGAAGAACCTTTAGATGATAAAAAGGTTATTTGAAGGACCCTACATATAGGGTTCTAGATAGATCCTCTGCAAAGGGTTCTACCCAGCACCAAAAAAGGATTCCACTATAGGGACAAACCAAAGAACCCTCTATGGTTCTACTCAGCACCTTTTTTTAACAGACATAGTACCGTCACCTCAAATGTTCTAACTCTTGAGTCCTGGCACATTCTTTAGAATCAGCCTTAAAAATTTGATGAGTACTGGCACCCAAAAATGAGCATTTATTTCAGTCCACTTCAAGCACTCTGTGAGTGTGTGAGTTGGTGTGCATCATAATGCTGTAATCCAATGGGGTTGGCTGTGAGTCTTAAAACAGCTTTTAGGTAGCTAGCTGGAGAGTTCAGTGGGTTCAGAGAGTTAGAGTAGAGAACATAGCTGCCACCAGAACAGGCCTAAAACAGCCTCTGGCAACATTCCAAATGGCACCCTATTCCATTTATAGTGCATTACTTTTGACCAGGGTAGTGCAGACGAAGTAGTGCACTATAAAGGGAATAGGATGCCATTTGGGACACCCAGATAACATGTTAGGCTAGCAACAGGACTCTGGGGGAGGGGAGCGTTACTGTTGTGTACTGTGTAGTTGGTTGTTAGTGTTCCTATGTCAGATATAGGTACAATTCTGTTTGGATGCACTTTGACTAACAAAGTATTGGACAATTTTTCAACTGTCAGACAAATATATATTTTCAATCCGAGCCTCTTATTTTGAATGACGTTAAAACCTCTTAAGACTACAGTGCACTAGATTTACGGGTAATTACTGATAATATGTTTAAATCAGGCTTCATCCAGTGGCCGGCTGCGTCGTTACAATCCATTTTATAAACACTTTGCCACGCCACGCCTTAGAAAGCTGATCTCCTGGTCGACTCGCTCACAACAAATGCCACTAGATTCCTATCGAGCAGGCGGTTCTAAATATATAACTTTCATAGCTGTACGTTTTAAGAATGCAACCTAAAACAATTAAAGAAGTAATTTTGTGTGGAAGTAAAAAACGTTTGTTTTTACGTCGGAGACAGACGCTAAGCACATCAATAGAACCAAGAAAAAGTGCCCTTTTCACAGCACACCTCCCCTTGTCGGTAAGGTGAACATGCTGTATAAAGGACCAAAATGTTGATTAAATGTTCACAAATGTCATGATCTTTTGGGTAAAGTAAAGTTTTGGGAAGATGTTCCTACATTATTCAAAATATTGCCCTCTTGCTAGATTGATGAATGTGCAAATGACTGTCAGCACAAGTGGATTTATTAAAAGTTGGAATATGTGTGACAAATCGGAAATAACAATATGAATTCAAATTAATTTAGCTTAAGTACAAACATGGCGTCCATACTATTAAAATAGATAGGTTCCACTGCATTAAGAATGTGAACACTAGTGGTGCGTTTGTCAGCTGTTTGTTCACACGCTCGAGCCCGCAGTTGTTAATAACCCATCTGCAATCGCCCGACTGTACAGTGGGGAGAACAAGTATTTGATACACTGCCGATTTTGCAGTTTTTCCTGCTTACAAAGCATGTAGAGGTCTGTACATTTTTATCATAGGTACACTTCAACTGTGAGAGACGGAATCTATATACAAAAATCCAGAAAATCACATTGTATGATTTTAAAGTAATTAATTTGCATTTTATTTTCATGACATAAGTATTTGATCACCTACCAACCAGTAAGAATTCCGGCTCTCACAGACCTGTTAGTTTTTCTTTAAGAAGCCCTCCTGTTCTCCACTCATTACCTGTATTAACTGCACCTGTTTGAACTCGTTATCTGTATAAAAGACACCTGTCCACACACTCAATCAAACCTCTCCACAATGGCCAAGACCAGAGAGCTGTGTAAGGACATCAGGGTTAAAATTGTAGACCTGCACTAGGCTTTGATGGGCTACAGGACAATAGGCAAGCAGCTTGGTGAGAAGGCAACAACTGTTGGCGCAAATATTAGAAAATGGAAGAAGTTAAAGATGACGGTCAATCACCCTCGGTCTGGGGCACCATGCAAGATCTCACCTCGTAGGGCATCAATGATCATGAGGAAGGTGAGGGATCAGCCCAGAACTACACGGCTGGACCTGGTCAATGACCTGAAGAGAGCTGGGACCACAGTCTCAAAGAAAACCATTAGTAACACACTACGCCGTCATGGATTAAAATCCTGCAGAGCACGCAAGGTCCCCTCATGTCCAGGCTCGTCTGAAGTTTGCCAATGACCATCTGCATGATCCAGAGGAGGAATGCGAGAAGGGCATGTAGTCTGATGAGACAAAAATAGAGCTTTTTTGTCTAAACTTTTTGGCCGTGTTTGGAGTAAGAAGAAGGATGAGTACAACCCCAAGAACACCATCCCAACCGTGAAGCATGGAGGTGGAAACATCATTCTTTGGGGATGCTTTTCTACAAAGGGGACAGGATGACTGCACCGTATTGAGGGGAGGATGGATGGGGCCATGTATTGCGAGATCTTGGCCAACAACCTCCTTCCCTCAGTAAGAGCATTGAAGATGGGTCGTGGCTGGGTCTTCCAGCATGACAACGACCCGAAACACACAGCCAGGGCAACTAAGGAGTAGTGGCCTAGCCAGTCTCCAGACCTGAACCCAATATAAAATCTTTGGAGGGAGTTGAAAGTCCGTATTGCCCAGCGACAGCCCCGAAACCTGAAGGATCTGGAGAAGCTCTGTATGGAGGAGTGGGCCAAAATCCTTGCTGCAGTGTGTGCAAACCTGGTCAAGAACTACAGGAAACACATTATCTCTGTAATTGCAAAAAAAAGGTTTCTGTACCAAATATTAAGTTGTATCAAATACTTATGTCATTCAATAAAATGCAAATTAATTACTTAAAAATCATACAATGTGATTTTCTGGATTTTTGGATTCCGTCTCTCACAGTTGAAGTGTACCTATAATAAAATGTACAGACCTCTACATGCTTTGTAAGTAGGAAAACCTGCAAAATCGGCAGTGTATCAAATACTTGTTCTCCCCACTGCATGTGATAAAGTGAAAATCTGAGGACGGCACCCGAACCTAACCCAATTATATAAAAAATCCACTCCAGCGTTGTCTTGGCTGTGTGCTTATGGTCATTGTCGTGTTGGAAGGTAATCCTTAGCCCCAGTCTGAGGTTCTGAGCGTTCTGGAGCAGGTTTTCATCAAAGATTTCTCTCTACTTTGCTCTGTTTATCTATCTCTCGATCCTGACTAGTCTCCTAGTCCCTGCCGCTGAAAAACATCCCCACAGCATGATGCTGCCACCACCGTGCTTCACCGTAGTGATGGTGCCAGGTTTCCTCCAGACAGGACACTTGGCATTCAGGCCAAAGAGTTTAGTCTTGGTTTCATCAGACCAGAGACTCTTACTTCTCATGGTCTGAGAGTCCTTTAGGTGCCTTTTGGCAAACTCCAAGCAGAGTGGCATCCGTCTGGCCACTCTACCATAAAGGCCTGATTGATGGAGTGCTGCAGAGATGGATGTCCTTCTGGAATGTTCTCCCATCTCCACAGAGAAACTCAGGAGCTCTGTCAGAGTGACCATCGGCTTCTTGGTCACCTCCCTGACCAAGTTCTAGGAAGAGTCTTGGTGGTTCCAAACTTCTTACATTAAAAAATTATGGAGGCCACTGTGTTCTTGGGGACCTTCAAAGCTGCAGAATTGTTTTGGTACCCTTCCCCAAATCTGTGCCTTGACACAACCCTGTCTCGGAGCTCTAAGGACAATTCCTTCGACCTCATGGCTTGGTTTTTGCTCTGACATGCACTGTCAACTGTGGGACCTTATATTTACAGGTGTGCGCCTTTACAAATCATGTCCAATCAATTGAATTTACCACAGATGGACTACAATCAAGTTGTAGAAACATCTCAAAGATGATTAATGGAAACAGGATGCACCTGAGCTCAATGTTGAGTCTCATAGCAAGGTATTTCTGTTTTTAATTCATAAAAAATGAGCAAAGATTTCTCAACCTGTTTTCGCTTTGTCATTATGGAGTATTGTGTTTAGTGAAGGGGTGAAGGGGTCTGGATACTTTCCGAATGCTCTACTTCTGACCAGAGCCCTTAGGGTGCACTACATATGTAGGGAATAGTGTGCCATTTGGTACACAGCCCAGGAATTGTCTTGGGGTGTACATGCAGCTGTCTTGCTTCCATATGTATATCCTATAATGTATGCTGAAATTCAGATTCCTGTGTGACGTAGTGGTAAAAGACACTGAATATCAGTGTAAGAGGTGTCACTGTAGTACTTGGTTCAAATCCAGATGCATCACATCCATCAGTGATTGGGGTTACCATAGAGCGGCGCACAGTTGACCCAGTGTCGTCTGGGTTTACCTTGGGTAGGCCGTCATTGTAATTAAGAATTTGTTCTTAACTGACTTGCCTAGTTAAATATATGAACTGAATTTGTCTGTTTTGGATGAACTCTCATAGGACATTTTGTTTTATAGCCTATGGTATTCATTTGTATGCTGGATGAATATTGAGAAATTGTATGCTAATGAGATATGTTTGAATACAGTGGATAGTTTAATGCAACATATAAGTACGCTTTAAATTGTTATCCCAAATGCACACATAATTTAATGTGCAGGTCATTATAAAACAATAGAACATTGTGAAATCTGGATGTCATGTAAACATTTGGCACCAAAACGTTCAGTATAGTATAAAAGCCACTATTTGAGCACTCACTGTTAAACTGAAATATGCAAGAAAAACATCCGTATTTGACAATTTAAGGGACTGTATGATAATGAACATTTATTATAATACTCAAACCATTAGAAACTCTATGCATAATGCAACGGGTTTGAATTAATCATTTTTTTATGATTAAAGTATTAATGAGGTCGTAGTAAGGTTTTTTATTACTAAAACACCAGGAGACACCTAGTAAAAAGGCCTTTTGGCTTAAAGCATCTCTGTTCATTAAACTGAAATAATTACCTAATTTGCTAACATTGATTAACTACATTTTCCCCCCTTCCTCCAGTATTTTTTCAGTCTTCAAATTATCATGTTCTGTGTAAAGGTGCTTGCTGTAATAAAGTTTAGGTTTTGAGGTTAACGTCTCGGTCTCGCATCCTAAACATGGTACTTAGTTCTAATTTACCTCTAATATACTCAAAGATAATATTATGTTAATTCTGCATCAGTCAGCCGCGCTCTGTATGACAATTCACATCTGCAGTAGCCACGTTATTTGTTCCTACGCTTTCTCCCATTCTCCTTTTCGCTAGTCTGTGGCATGGTATTGGCTAGTTGGTTTTTGAATGGATACAGTCCAAATCGGCACCCTAATCCCTAAATAGTACACTACTTTTTGAGGAGAGCCCTACTTTTGGGCCTTGTCTGGGCCCTGTCTGGGCCCTGTCTGTCTCTCTGTCTGTCTCTCTGTTTTACCCTGTCTGTCTCTGTGTTTTACCATGTATGTTTCGGTGTTCTCTGTGTTTTATCCCGGCACATCAAAGGTCACCCACACTAAACGTTTTCTACTTAAATTTCTCCCAATTTTCATTTTGTTTTCTTATGCAGAGAGTTTAAGAGGGCTTGGATGAGAAACAATCCTTCAATTGGAATGAAGATTAAAACCAGGGCCCTCTTCAGCTCTGAGAATAGGAGACTTTTAATTTGGCTCTATACTCCAGCATTTTGGATTTGAGATCAAATGTTTTATATGATCTGAAACTTAATGTAGTCCTGCTTTGTGGCATTTTGGGAAGCCGTCATGTTATACTGATCGTACTATACGTATGTGTGCATGTACATTTGGTTTTCCTTCTTCGATTGAGCCATTTAGACTTCTTTCAATGATGTTCCTATCGGCGGATTCCATGTCCCTCTCCCAAGGTGGGCTATTTTGAAAGGGAGGCAGACACAACACGAAACTTAAAGAACTGACCAGACCACAATGGGATAAAATGATTCCTCTTATCAACACAAATTGGAGAGGGCAGGGTGAGAAGATAGGGAGAAAAGGGTGGAAGTGGATGTTCTGTTTGAACTAGAAGGCATGTTGAGAGATGGGAGTGAGAAGAATTTGATTACAGTGGAGAATATGAAAGGAAATAAGAGAAGTAAAGTGGCAGTGGAATCTAGTACATCCAAGCCTAGTTCTGATTCTTTTTCGGACGGAGTAAGGCTTTTAGATTGATGTTGTTACCTGGGAGATCCGATTGAATTCTCTACAAAATTGTGGATGTGTTGAATGAGATTGTGTCGCTGAGAGTGACGAGAAGTGGGCTTATTTTGTTTTTTTTTGTGTATCAAATTATATTTGTCACATGTACCACAACAGGTCATACCTAGTTTCACAGTTATCCTTACCAACCTCCCGGGTGGCGCAGTGGTCTAGGGCACTGCATCACAGTGCTAGCTGTGCCACCAGAGACTCTGGGTTCGAGCCCAGGCTCTGTTGCGCCCAGGCTCTGTTGCGCCCAGGCTCTGTTGCGCCCGGGAGGTCCAGGTGGATAGGGATGTCTGGGTTGGGATATCCTTGTCTCATTGCACACTAGTTACTCCTGTGGTGCACCAGGTGCATGGTCCAATACATTGGTGCTTCCGGGTTGGGTGCATGGTGTTTTAAGAAGCAGTGCGGCTTCGGAGGACGCATGCGTCAACCGTACAGGAGTTGTAGTGATGAGGCAAGATAGTAACTACTAACAATTGGATACCACGAAAAGGGGGTAAAATACTCCTCTTCCTTTGTTTCAATACCCTGTACAGTATGTGGCAGCAATACACCAGTAGGCGTAATCTGCCATAAAACCTTAAAGATGAAGAACACGAATTCAACGATGGAGCATTTTTCTATGTTCTCTTAGCTAGCTACATGGAGATGCTTCAACCGGAATATAGCGAAGATGATTTGAAACAAAGATTTGGATTTAGCTACCAGCTCAGCTACAGCCGATGCCAGCACCAAGAGGCCAGATTATAAATAGCTAGCTAAGTAAGTTATCTAGCTTGCTAACTTTAGTGTATCTACTGAAAGCCATATTGTGTATTGCTGGCTAACATACATTGGGGAGAAATCGAATTTTTAGCTAAAGTAGGTAACTCAGCTAGCTAGGTAGCTAGCTAAGTTAGCTAAACAGTTAGCCATATGTATGACTCAAAGTAGAATAGGTTTTTACAATAGGAGATCTAGCTATTGTATCGTGATTGTAAAATGTCTTCTATTTTTAGTCATAGATATGGCTAAAAAACAGCAAGCTACTAATGTTACAACCAGCCACCTAAAGCTAGGTTTACCAGCAAATATTACCACATGACTGGAAATGGCTAGTTAGCCTGGCAAGCCTTACGTTTGTAACTTGTTAGCAAACATGTCTCATATAAACCACTGTAAACTTAAATAATTTTACTAGTTAGTTATCAACATAATTGATGAGGGTTGATATATTGATTATGATTATGACAGTGGATGCCTTTCAATTTTGCTAAATTAGAGGCAAGTTTTGGCTATCCAGCAAGCTAGCTAACTAAGTTTACTAACAGTGAGGAGAACAATAATACAACCATTTACTGCTGTAAATCTCTGAAGCTGATGATCTGGTTATACTATAAAAAATGTTGGCCTAAGTGTGCCTGATAGACGTGGCTGTGGCTAGGTAATGTCTGTCTACCTAGGTACATTTGTGCTGTCTGGTCACTGTGCAAAAGTTGTGGGTTTTGCCACATTTATTTCTATCAGGATTAAATGTAATCTCTTCCTGTGCACATGTGTGCCATGTTCAACTATCCTACCCTCATTGTGATGTTATGCTGGCACAGTATGATTTTTATTAAATTTTTTGTCTTACAGACAATGTCGTGTGGTGCCTGGGCTTCTTCCTGGAGAAAAATTGGATTATAGATGAGGAGAACAGAATTCCTTTGCCTGCATGTGTCATTGGAGCAGAACTGTATCCCTTGAACTGTATCCATCTCACGATGGTTTGGACATCATGCTTGATTTCAAGCAGTAGATGACTCAAGAGGAGCTGAATGGCAGTTTGATCATGACAACACCCCTCTTATCATTTGCTCTACAATACCTTATACCAAAGACACACTCACACACAACACATCAGCTGCTGCTAAGTTGAACAGCTGTACAAGTATTCCATGAACTTTACTACACTGATCGTCCTGTATTTTCTTACCATTTGTGTCTTTGTAAATGGCAAGTTCACCACTTCTCCCATCATCTGCTGATCACCAGTTCCCTGCACTCTACTCCACATAAGTCACACTCGGACTACACTGTTCATACTGTTACCATTTAACATTCTAGTTGAATACCCAGTTTGATTTTTAAGTTAGCATTAGTGTACACTCCCATTGACCAATTAATTGTTTGGATATAGCTGCATGTCTGACATCTGTTTAATGCTAAAGAGCCCTGTACAGCTTATATAAATATATCCTGTGAATCCATACAGGTAGAACATTTTTGAAGATTGATGGAAAATATCCATATTTTATTGTGGTTCTACACCACAAGCCCGAATCAGGCGAAACAAATTCCTGGTGTTGATTATTTATTACCGTGTCCTAATCCCAGGAACCAATATAATACTTTCAGCTAAGAGTTACGTACTTCTAGTTCTGCCTGTTTCAGCATAGTTCTCCTATTATGGTTTTCTACTAGAAGCATGCCAAACGAGGCAGAGCTAGAAGTATGCATCGTACGGAATTAAGGAATTAGACTGTTGGTTCTGTGAATTGGACAATGAATAGATGCCCACACATTTTATTACAGTTTGTAAAAAACACAGTAGTTGTTCAAAGTGCGACCTTTCGCTGTACAAAAATCTGTCAACATTTAGAAATACAAAGGAATAGCATTATTTACATACATACAAACAATATCTGTTTGAAAACCCTGCACTAAATGCTACAATAATGTCTGCATAAACACTACACATTTTTTACCATAGTTAATACTACAGTATTGAATTTGCATGTATCCTTCTCGTTCCCCTCCCCCATGTCGCAATTTGGGAAACCCATAAGTGAGAAACCTACATGCCAATATAGACCGTATTGTGTTCCATAGAGTTAATAGCAAAAAGTTAAAGTGCTGAACTTTCTCGGCAGAGCCCAGGCTTTATATTACAGTTGCAGAAATGTTTTATTTGCTATGGCTGTGATATGTTTTAATCAACCTTAGTTTATTGCACTGACTGTGAATCGCTACTCTAATGAGCTTTGCCCTCACACTATTTGTATTTTGATCTGATTTGGCCTAGTTTGGGTCGGCACTCATTAGAATAATACCCAGCACTGTGCTTTGCAAGTGTTCATTTTTATATTTACATTTTGTTAATTGAGCAGATGCTCTTATCTGAAGTGACTTACAGGCAGGGCATTAAACTAAGTAAGAGGTATGTTAGTTACTGTTACGTTACTGTTACAGAGAAGGTTGTTGTAATTAAGCGGGCTACTTGCAAGTTTATTTTTGTATTAGGAAATACAAAATACATTAATTCTAATTAAACTGTTACACAATATATACATTGTAGTTCAGGTCAGTGAAATACAAATTACAGAATAGGTATGGAAACTATTGAAATATATAAAATACATGTAACTGAAATACTGCCTAACCTTGGCACTAGCTGCCTGCACTGCAAATCTACAACAGTTTAGTAACCACTGTGCTTCCGGTAATGCACTGTACATTCTAGAAATACAGCATGTTGCTGTACTCAGGTGTTAGAGTAATATGCTGTAAATTTGTGTTTCCGTAAAGGTCCTGTAAGTCTAAAGGAATTTACTGGTTTCTGTTCTGCCAGTGTTTTACTGGATATTTACAGTAACCTACTGGCTACTGTGCTGCCAGTAATTTACTGTAAATATTACAGGATTTTTTGTGTGTATTGCGTAACTTTTGATCAGGGCCCATAGGGATTTTCTGTAGGGCTAAGGCCACATGTATGCTCTCATCCCTAAAGAACACATTGACCTAGGTACAGAGATGGGTACAGAGATGGGCAGTATTTTGTTCTGTAATTTGTATTACACTGGGCTGAACTACAATCCAATGTTTTTAATAATAAGATACTTTTGAGAGCTGTAATTTATATGCTCAAAATAAAAAATACATTTCTATACTGTTTTTTTAATAGCGTTTACAAATTTGTGGCCCCCTTTAACCCTGCATTGGTATCACACTATGGTGTGATAAGACTAGGTCTGTGGCAGTCATGACATTTTGTCAGCCTTGTCATGCGTTCTCACTGTAATTAACCGTTAATTAACATAAACATGTTTAACCGCCATTGTTACATCTACATTTGAAAAAGTTGAGTAAGTCAATTTAATATAGCCTTCACCATCACCATCACTTGCGCTTCCAGCAGAGAGAGAGAGAGCGAGAGAGAGAGAGCGAGAGAGAGAGAGAGAGAGAGCGAGAGAGAGAGAGCGAGAGAGAGAGAGAGCGAGAGAGAGAGAGAGAGAGAGCGAGGCAAATGCATTGCTGCTATGCTTGTGTAGCAAGAAAGTTAGGGGATATCTAATCAATGGAAGACGGAATTAAAATGACAGAATTAAAATTGAAATGAGAAAGGAAGACTTCAATGACCAAAAGCCAACAAGTAAGTAGGCTGCTGTTATAATCTGGATAGAGTAATTGTAGAACGGTGAGAAGCAAAGTAGCATTATAGCTTGCCTCAATTAGCCTAGTTTAGCTTTTCTTGGTTTGATGCAGGCAAGACAGGTACCATGAGATAACAGTGGTTGCTGTCCCTCCGTCCCGCCGTGCCTGCCCTGAGGCTTGTAGTGCTCTGAGCCTCGAGTGTCTCATAACATTCACACTTGCGCTTCGTTCCCTAATAGCCTTTAGCTGCTCGCTCTTTGCTACTCTTTGCCGCTCTCTCTCTCTCAGGATATTTACCATATCCTGACAAATTCTGAATCCAGATGATATTGGGATTACGCCGAAAATCACACATGGTCATTTTCTATGGCTGGAAATGGACTCATTCGATATCCTGATATATGTGACATCCTATTTTCTCTTTTCATATTGACAAATGCTGAGTGTATACATTGCATATCTGTGTTTTCTCAGCACAATCCAGATATGAAGCTATATTGATTCCAGAGTAGCTAATTTGAGATGTGTTAATTATCTTGTTTAACTAGAAACAAGAACGTTAGCTAATTTGTCCAGCAGCCAGTAGGGCAAACTAGCAAGGCATGATAGGGTGATAACAACTAACTGGTAGCCTAGCTAGCTAACAAATAATGAAATTGCCTTCCCTTCGGGGAAAAACATTTTATGAAGCCTCAAGGTGATGGATAACTATTAAAACGTTTAGGCATATTTTGTATTGCTGGTTAATATAACATAGCTACCTAACTTAGCTAGCTAGCTAACTAGCAACTTGGCGAGCTAGCTAGCTTGTTCCAGTTAGGTTTCGCATCATGAATGACACAGGTAGAGTAGCTACCTTGTAGTATGGTACTTTCTTACAAAATCGACACAAATTTGATTAATCATTTAATTCATTGACTGTTTGGAGTGGGTCACAGAACCAACACTACCACCACATTGGGTCTGGACTGCAAGGGACCACCACTGACGACCCAATCTTCACCCATCACTTCTGTCGTCCATAACAACCAGGGAAGGCAGACCTATTGAGAGTGTGTGTCTTTTATTTTCTGTTAAATAAATATACATTTTTAGCAAAGATTGGCCTACCTTTGCATCTTTACAAAGAAACATGTTGTGATTGAAACTGTGCAATTTTTAAACAGAAATAAAAGAGATATGCTTTGGAAATAGCAACTTGGATTAAATATGATGACATTTGTGCCTTGTAAACTTCTACTGAATATGGTGCAAATATGTTGCAAATGTATTCTCAGATATGTCCCGGGAGGCCCTAATATGGCAAACTATTTGTATTATTTTTTCATTGGCAAGATTAGCAAACTTAGCAAAAAAAACGCTGACTCTACACATCCAAGTATATCTGACCAAATTATGAAAGACAAGCATTGTAATTTTGAATTCCGTAAAGTGAGCGTGGATGAGGTGAAAAAAAATGTTCTTGTCTATCAACAATGACAAACCAACTAATAACTTGGATGGAAAATAACTGAGGATAATAGCGGACGATATTGCCACTCCTATTTGCCATATCTTAAATTTAAGCCTACTAGAAAGTCTGTGCCCTCATGCCTGGAGGGAAGCAAAAGTCATTCCGCTATATAAGAATCGTAAAGCCCCCTTTACTGGCTCAAATAGCAAGGGAAGGACATTCAACAAGCACAGCACTTACACAATTGACTGATGATTGTCTGAGTGACATTGAGGGTAAAAATATTGTTGGGGCTGTTTTGTTAGACTTCAGTGCGGCTTTTGACGTTATCAATCATAGTCTGCTGCTGTAAAAGTTTATGTTATGGCTTTACATTCCCTGCTATATTGTGGATAAAGAGTTAACTGTCTAACAGAACACAGAGGGTTTTATTTAATGGAAGCCTCTCCATCATTCCAGGTAGAATCATAAATTCCACAGGGCAGCTGTCTAGGCCCTTTACTTTTTTCATTCTTTACTAACCACATGACACTGGCTTTGAGTAAAGCGAGTGTGTCTGGAGGGAAGCAAAAGTCATTCCGCTATATAAGAATCGTAAAGCCCCCTTTACTGGCTCAAATAGCAAGGGAAGGACATTCAACAAGCACAGCACTTACACAATTGACTGATGATTGTCTGAGTGACATTGAGGGTAAAAATATTGTTGGGGCTGTTTTGTTAGACTTCAGTGCGGCTTTTGACGTTATCAATCATAGTCTGCTGCTGTAAAAGTTTATGTTATGGCTTTACATTCCCTGCTATATTGTGGATAAAGAGTTAACTGTCTAACAGAACACAGAGGGTTTTATTTAATGGAAGCCTCTCCATCATTCCAGGTAGAATCATAAATTCCACAGGGCAGCTGTCTAGGCCCTTTACTTTTTTCATTCTTTACTAACCACATGACACTGGCTTTGAGTAAAGCGAGTGTGTCTATGTATGTGGATGACTCAACACTGCAGTTAGTTTCAGAATGGGTGGCAAGGAATAAGTTAGTCCCAAATATTTAAAAAACTAAAAGCTTTGTGTTTGGGACAAACCATTCGCTAAAACCTAAACTTCAACTAAATATTGTAATAAATAATGAGGAAATTTTGTAAATTGAGGTAACTAAACTGCTTGTAGTAACCCTGGATTGTGAACTGTCAAGGTCAAAGCAGCCAACAAGCGCTCAGCATATGTGGGAACTCCTTAAGACTTTTGGAAAAGCATTCCAGGTGAAGCTGTTTGAGAGAATGTCAAGAGTGTGCAAAGCTGTCATCAAGGCAAAGAATCTAAAGTATGAAATATATGTTGGTTTGTTTAACACTTTTTTGGTTACTACATGATTCAATATGTGTTATTTCATAGTTTTGATGTCTTCACTATTATTCTACAATGTAGAAATAGTCCAAATAAAGCAAAACCTTTGCTCAAGTAGGTGTCCAAACATTTGACTGGTACTGTAGTTTATACCGTATACCGGGGTATTTTGAAATATCGATGGTCTGATTTTCAATACCTAAAAAAACCTAACAGCGACAACATCGGAGATGGTGTGTTTGCAGAGGGACGTGGTTTACATAGTTAGATAGCTAATCTACTGGTACAAAAAATGTACTGTAAGGTGTCAGCAAATGTAATGAAAAGTTTACACTATTCATCTATGGCACATATACTGTACTTATATGTTTCCCCCTTCATCTGTGTCTGGTTTTAGCAAGTTACTGGCCAGCTAGGGCTTCAGTCAGTATGGATTAATGGGTTTTTCAAAACTCTGACGCATTTGTCATATCAATACATCTGTCAGTGCTGCTTTAAATTGAATCCCAAGAGACCTACCAAATTGGAGATGTAGAAAAGAGGCACATTTTCAATTCAATTTTGTGTGTCGCAAAATTTGCTTGAGATTATTTTACTGCAACATTTCTCACTGTGTCTGATTTCTTGACATAGGCATTTCAAAGAGCTGATAGTCAAGGTGAGCTCATGAATGTAAGCTCCCTTCCCACTCAGCCTGTCTTTTCAAACTTCACTGTAGTTAGCCATGACAGAAACAATTTTAACATGTTTTGACAATAAAACAGAACAAATCAATCTGAATTACATTTACTCTCATGGGTAGCCGTAAATAACTATCTGAAACATAAATATACCTCCAGTCTTCTGTTCTGACCAGGTGGAACATAGCTCAATAACCCAAGTAAATTACCCACTTCCTGGGTAAAAAGTAACTCAACGTGTGTTCTGTCCGCTACTTACCCAACGCTGGGTTGTTTTTAACCCAGCATTGTTTTCGGTAATGTGGTGTTCTACATTATGGATGAAGCCTACCTGACTCCCCATTTTGACATACCAATTTTACCACGGCTCACATCTGAATAGACAGAATGCAGCCTGACACCACAGTTTTCACAGAGGAAAAGCGGCTTGTAATTTCTGTCAAGTTAGCATGCCTTTATGCCCCAGACATAGACGTGGCAGACGGTAGAGGAATCCTAACTTGACAGGAGACATAATTGAGTCTATTTTTGATTACATAACGTAAGCCCTGCTGATGCCAGTTGTTTGGTACTTTTGGACTTTCTGTAACTATTCCATAGGGCTGGGTTTCCCAATCTCATTCCTTGGTTTTTGCCTAACACAACACAGCTGATTCAAAAAAATCTAAGCTTAATGATGAGTTGATTATTTGAATCAGCAATGTAGTGCTAGGGCAAAATCCACAAAAACGTGCACCCAGTTTGGGAAACTCTGCCATAGGGGACTACTTTAGACATGGCCCTGGTCAAAAGTAGTGCACTATATATAGGGAAAGGGTTTATATTTGGGATAAAGACTCTGTTCTAATCTGAGGTCAACTGGGAGTGAGCTGCTAACCTGGTCTGGTCTGACCTGACACCTGCTCACTAGCAGCACATTGGGTTGGTATCCAAATCTCCAGTGTGTGATGGGAGAGTGGGAGTCATGCCTCTCAGTGTGTGCTTGTGTTTCCGGTGTGCACCGCGTCTTAACTGCGTCCGCCAGATCCGCCTGAGTGGACTCTTCTCTCCAGTTGCTCAATCCCTTCTCCCCCAGCCATCAAATGTCTGTCTCTAATACGACAGGGCTGCGGAGAATGGACAAGATAGAGAAGAGGACGAAGCAATATTTGAGTCCCAAATGGCACCCTATATAGTGCACTACTTTTGACCAGAACATTACGGAATGTAGGGAATAGGGTGCCCTTTGGGGACGCATCCATAGTCCGACTTGTTCAACCTCTGGTTCCGCGCGCGCGCGCACACACACACACACACACACACACACACACACACACACACACACACACACACACACACACACACACACACTTACTGGCCGGCGTGTGAACCCACCCTGCCCTAAGATTCTCAGAGGTTAAGCCGATAGCCCAGTGTTAGTCTCAGCCGTGGAGTATAGAGGAAATCGCATCAAAGCCTCAGTCAATTGAACCCTTGCAACGAAGAAGCATTATGTGCTGTTTGAAGAATTCTGATACTGTCGAATGTTTATACTTTTTGGGAGTGTCATTATTGAAAGATCATGACATCACACTTCTCTCTTTCAATTATACTTTATCGTTTTTTATTTTATTCTTATTTTTATTCATCAAGTCTATCTTATTGTTTTTCAAAACGCACGTTTATGGTTTCATCTGTAGGATTCAATTGGTGGCTTGGTGGATGTGGACCATTAGGGTGAGTGCTGATTCCCAGAATGTTTAATGCCTATTTCTTGCTATGGGGATTGCTTTTGTTATTGCTTTGTTTGTCATGTGTTTTTATTCTATTTCCTCCCCTTTATGATTGTTTCCCAGCATTAGCGTGACTAAACCAGTTTTTGGCTTTAAATAATATTAAATCTAAGAAGGCCACGATGTAAGAGATTGACCCAAACAGAAATCCACCATAAGGCCGTGGTGACAGCATATAGGTCAAAGCTTAAAACCTATGGAGCAATTATTTTTTTAAATGATGGGGGGCATTAGTACCATATTTCAGGAGGTCGCATTTAGCTGCTACACATTAGATGTGTCTCAAATGGCACCCTATTCCCTAATAGTGCACTACTTTTGACCTAGTTCTATTGGCTTCCAAACTGGCAGCGACTACAATACAGGCCAAAAGGACATGGCAAAAAGCTCAACTATTGAAGGACTTTTTTTCCATTTTTTGTTGTTATTAGAGGTAAAATTTACAATAAGTTAAAATTCAATCCAATATTAATTAAAAATCCAAATAATAAACTATTTAAACAACAACCAATCAATTCAAATTTGACAAACCAAATGGTCATCCAATCAAACAAAAGTAAAAACAAAAGTTATCAATGAATCAAAAAAAGGATTCAGAAGAATGTGTCCATCAGCCAATTCGTCCGTCAGTCAGTTCACAATGTGTCTGTGTCTTTGTGTTGGGGGAGGGGAAGTGGTGGGGTCTGGGATGGGTTGGCATTTGCGGTTGCTCTGTGCTGTGTCCAGGATTATTGCTGCTGTTGGGTTTGGGACCTGGAGAAAACTGCTTTAGTGTTGGGACCAGGACTGGAGACCAGGGGTTGGTGCTGGGACTGGGGAAAAACAGGAACCGGGAACCAAGGCTGCTGCAGGTGCTGTGTTGGGATCTGGGTTTGTAGAGGGGAGGAAGAGCAACCCGTGGAGCATACAAACAGACACACAAGGGAGCCCTAAGACCCAGGAGTCCGTTGTGGTCTGCTCACTCTGTGTGATGGTCAATTTATTTGGTTATTCCCAAATTCATTACATGTTAAAATGAGCAGTAAAACATGTCAGACCTTTTTTACTGTGGATAATACCCAAAATGACCGTTATGCTTCAGTTTCCCTTTACATTGTAGTTGCAGAGTAAGCATTTGCCCCACTTGCCAGTTTGACGCTAACACCAGCAGACAGGGACAAGTTACTGTACTGAGCATATATGCTTAGTCTAACTACACATATTCAATTACAAGCACTCCTTAGTAAAAACAGTAACAATAGCCTTTAGGTGCCTGTAAAAACAAACAAAAACAAACTTGCTTTCTGGATTTTGTGTGTTTTTCGGGAATTTATAAAACACCTCTTGTGATTCTATAAAACATTTCATGTTTTCATCCACATAATGTTTATAATGTTAATAAATTGACTAAGCCACATATTAATTGTCATTAATTCATTATCATTAATATCAGCTAGTACTGCCTACTCTACTACCACTATTGTACTATACTGATAGTGGTATTGTGATGTAGCTGGATTGTTAGCAGATTTTTCACACATCTAGGTCATGGCCTAGGATGATGAATGATACCGTCATGTGCTATATAAAACACGCTAATGTAATGGTAAAGCACCCATTGGTAGTTAACGACGCTAGCTAACCCCCAAGGGCAGACTGTTTCCTTATCTCAGCACTTCTCTACGTGCAGAAAAAGGTGTCCCAGATATAGCTGTCATGTTCTGACCTGAGTTATTTTGTTATGTCTTTGTTTTAGTATGGTCAGGGCGTGAGTTGGGTGGGTTGTCTATGTTCGTTTTTCTATGTTGCGTTTATGTGTTTTGGCCTGGTATGGTTCTCAATCAGAGGCAGGTGTCGTTCGTTGTCTCTGATTGAGAATCATACTTAGGTAGCCTTTTCCCACCTGTGTTTTGTGGGTGATCGTTTTCTGTTGAGTGTTTGTATCTGCGCCAGACAGAACTGTTTCGGTTTCGTTCGTTCACTTTGTTGTTTTTGTTCAGTGTTCTATTACTTTATTAAAAATATGGACACTTACCACGCTGCACATTGGTCCTCACCTTCTTCCACCGCCAACGGTCGTTACAATAGCCTGATTCACACACCTGAGTCCCACCTCAAAAGGAATTGTTAGATATGTGTGTGTTAAGTTGAAAACGAGTAAATACTTAAATAATCCAGTGCCTTACTTGTTGTAGGTCAGTATCCTAAACTTAAAAGGCTCAAATAGATTTTTTTGAATTTCAGTGTATCTCACTTTTGGAAGAATTCTTGGAATACAAGAATGAAATTACTGGACTCATACACACAAACACCCACCACATAGTTTTTCATCTCAAATCCATTTGGGTTAATATTTTGAGCTTGTTGATTTGTTTTTGTTGTGGTGTTACACAACACATTGTGAAGTAATAGTAATAACCTTCCTATATACAAATATAATAACTTATTCCACTACGTTGTTAAATGCTAATTTCTGATTGGTTTGAAGGGCACTCTAGAGGGTGCATTATTTCCTTATAATGCACAGCAATATTCAATGGCTCTGTTATGCATCGTAGCGCACACCTTCCATGCCGTGCACAATATTTCATAGACTGCATAGCCCATAGTTGATTAACCCATACGTATTTCCTGATCTTTGGCACTTCTTGTGAAGGGATCTACAACATTGTATGCGTCACCCTATTCTCTATATAGTGCCCTACTTTGGACCAGGGCCCATATGGCACTGATCAAAAGTAGTGCACTATGTTGAGAATACGGTGTCAATGGGGCTGTGATCAAAAGTGGTGCACTATGTAGGGAATAGGTGCCATTTGGGATGGAAACTGACTGTGATGCCTTTCAGTTCCTGAACAAGGATAAACATTTGAATGCTAGGGGAAAAGCCTGTCATTTAACATGGTTCTCATGTGTGCCCCACTTGAAGAGAATGTCAGGAGTGGCAACTTGCATGTTAAACCACACGTATTATCCTGTTGGTGGTGGTCCCAAACTGCAAATCACTTTTCACAGCTGCACATTAGTATGAGTTGAAAACGCATGGTTCCTGTTAGGCAAATCCATGGTTTCCATGGTGATGCTATCTCAACTATATACACTGATTGTACAACACATTAGGAAATCCTTCCTAATTCTGTGTTGCATCCCTTTTTGCCCTCAGAACAGCCTCAGTTCGTCGGGGCCTGAAATCTACAAGGTGTAGAAAGCGTTCCACAGGCTGGCCGATGATTACTCCAATGCCTCTCGAGTGGCGCAGCGGTCTAAGGCACTGCTCTCAGTGCTGGAGGTGTCACTACAAACTCCCTGGTTTGATTCCAGGCTGTATCACAACAGGCTGTGATTGGGAGTCCTGTAGGGTGGCATACAATTGACCCATCATTGTCTGGATTTGGCTGGTGTAAGCTGTCATTGTAAATAAGAATTTCTGACTTGCCTGGTTAAATTTAAATTTAGAAAATCCCACAGTTGTGTCAAGTTGGCTGGATGTCCTTTGGATGGTGGACCATTCTTGATACGCACAGGAAACTGTTGAGTGTGAAAAACCCAGCAGTGTTGCACTTCTTGACACACTCAAACCGGTGCGCCTGACACCTACTACCATGACTTGTTCAAAACCACTTAAATATTTTGTCTTGCCCATTTACCCTGTGAATGGCACACACACACAGCCCATGTCGTAATTGTCTCAAGGCTTAGCAATCATTCTTTAACCTGTCTCCTGAAGAAGATTTAACAAGTGACATTAATACAGGATCATAGCTTTCACCTTGATTCAGCTGGTCAGCCTATGTCATGTAGATGGCGGGTGTTCCTAATGTTTTGTACACTCTGTATAATATACTGTATAGCTCCCAATAATCAATTCAAAAAAAATCTTAGATCAGCTTTAATATTGCAGATAGATTGTGGCTTCTATCAATGTAATTATATGCGTCATTTCCAATCACCCATTTTTCTGTTAATGTATTTTCCTTGTTTATTGTTTTTTCCTAACCCTACCATCCCTCCCCTAATTGGAGTAAACTCATGAACAACCATACATAGGCTTCTACTTCCAGTTTGTAAATACTATATACATTTTACGGACACAGTATATTTTACATTAGTTACCTTTTATTTTTTTATTTTTTTGTCCCACCCTTCTGCTTCCCTCAACACCTCCCATCTATCTCTGAAAACCATAAATGTTTTATTTATATTTGCCGTATATCTTTTAAGTGTGGTGTGATGTTTCACAAACGTTCTGAACCTTTCTACTCTCACAGTTTCTACAGATTGTAAGTTAAAGATAAAAAAAATTTGCTAACAGAATTATTATATTATTGATCGATTGTCTATGACTTTTCAAATCACCCAGCAGTGCTAGTAAGCCAGTAATTCAGTGTTTGCTTATCCACCCAGGCTTGGAGCTCACAGCTGCATGGTTCGACAGTCTTAACATTTCACAGCATGAGCAGTGACAGCTCTCCTGCTCAAGACAGACGACTGCCTCTTTCTCCAGACTTAATGCACTCGCTAATTTGTTTACCTTGATCAAATAGTTCCGTCACAGAAGGAATTTGTCTCAACCCACCATAACTCACTCCCAGTCACTCCATTTGTCTGGGGAAGCGATGACAGTCGCACTAATTAGGTTAGTGGGTGACAACAGAGCTGTTACCTGGGAAATGGGGAGATCAATGTTTGTATATAACACAATGAACTAGAGGCAGATTGGAAACATGCCTGGTAACGGTCCAGCACAGTCATCCTATTTCCCAAGTAAAAATAGCATTTGAATGACCAAAATGTCACCCATGATATTTTTACACTATTGAAATGCTCAGAATTGAATAAATATGACCATTTCTCTCATTTCTAACTATCAGGAAGCTTGAAATAACAAAATGAGGGGGCGGGGAGCTGATATTCATGAGCTCGTGTTAACTGACAGCTTTTTGAAAGGCCCTTGTGGTCATTTGAGAAGGTAAACAATGGGCCACATGTCATTCCCAGCCTAAATCACATGCCTCAACCCATTTTCTCAGCTAAATGTTCTCATAGTCAACAGAGCTGATCATGGACTGTTGGATATCAGACAGCAGCAATATACATTTGCATTTCTATTGTTTGTAGCTAATTACAGAAAACAGTTCACTGATATACTTCTTCACAAGAATTAGTCCCCCTTAAAGCTTACATGCTGACCACAAGGCATAAGCGCCTTTGATTTGTCCGTTTTATGGTAGTACATATTTAAATGAGCTAAGATGATAAGATGCTACCGTTGATGTATTCATTTTCCTGCTTTATGTGACATTGCATAAAGCCTGAAGTAAACCCTTGATAAATGCCTGCCTCCTGAATCCAAGTGTTTGACACGGGGGGAGGGGACAAGTAACTTTATGATCAAACTTTATCAATGTACAGTCATTTTTCACACTTAAAAAAATATATATATTTATAAAAAATGTCAATAACAATTTTGTGGGGAATATCCTTAACATGCAATATACTTGCAGTGAAGCCGCTCAACAACTACACCATGGCAGTCATCCAACAGACTCCCGTTCAGAGCGACACACAGAAGCATCCAGTGGCAATGCCTTGCTCAAGGGCACGTTGACAGATCTCCCACCAGGCCAAAAAACGAGAACCCGAACCCTCCAAGATCCCCCCCACAGTTCCCCAATAGCTGTCCCTCAACCATTTGAGACCCTTCCCACAACACCCCCCCCCCAAGAAGAAAAATAAATAAATACAATAATTCCCTTCCCCACCCCCAAGAACCCCCCCAATGCACCAACAACCAAGAGAATGAACTAAAGACAAAAAAGTAAAAGACAGAAGAAAACAGCAAACAACAACGCAAAAATAAAATTAATGAATTAAAAATAAATTAAGGACATCAAGGACAACCAAAATAATAACAGCAATGCCAACTGTATATGTTTGTGTGCATGTCTGGCACTCTTACACGTATGTGTGTGTTCTTGTATGCGTTTATTTGAATGGGAGTGTGTGTATATGCATGTGTACAAACACCTGCACGGCATCAGCCCCAGGCAAACCGGCATTAGTTATAAAAACACTGCCACTTAGTGTCATTCAAGCATACTTTTTATTATGTTTTATTTTGACTTAATTTTTGACTTTTATCTTTTTCATACTTGGGTTACCCTACTTTGAACTGGGTTCATCTAAATATCATCCAATTTTATGAAAAACATTATTTTCAGTGTTCAGTGCAAAATTGACTGTGTATTCAAACAGGGAGGATGAATGCATTAAAGGGGCGATCTGGGATAGGTACATGCAGTTTTGGTGGGGTGACTGCTTGATTCACAGCTTCAAATGCCAGATTGTCCCTTTAAGCTTTGTTGGAAATGTGTGCCTGTTCATGTAGGATTTTTGACTTGGCTTTAATCAAATAAAAACCAGCATACATATCATACATCAGCTTTGTCAGGAATAACTTCATACAGTTTTGTGCACAATGCATTGTCCCGGACACCCTGTCATTTTGTAATGTGGAGATAATAATATATTGCTTAGTCTCTTATCTGTTTGTGTTCAGATTCATAAATGAGCCCGTCTTAGAGATGAAGTGGGACCTCTATAAAAATGGATGGAGCTGGCGGAGGATTTCTTCAATTGTTCCCTTTTATGTCTCATTTTTATGCCATATATCACTTTTGAGGGATCTATATTTTATGAATATCATCAACACTGTTATTCATAACAGCAGTAATCGGCATGGTCCAGAGTACTCAGTGAAGGGTTTAGAGACAAGTTTCATGGCAAATGGCATCCTATTCTCTATCATTTCAGTAAATCTTTAAAAAAAAAAAAATTTTTAACCTTTATTTAAATTTCTTTCTGATTGCTTAGGCACTATCTTTGAAACTATAGGCTATTTTTTGCTAAACTCTACACACGAACCACAAAACCTCACACCAAACCAGCAAAGCATTATACATCTCTTGCAAAAGCAAACAATTCCTGTAAACCTCTTCAAACTTATTTTTTTATTGTGTTTTTTGCGTCACTACAGTACACAGAATTTGAATAAGCACACGAAGCGCCAACTACGCACTGATAGTTTAAATTAAAAACACTTTTTCTGTGTGCAGGGCATAGCAGTTTGCAATAAAGTTTTGTCGTACATGTAGTAAACACTCATTCAAACAGGTATCCAAATGAGTGAAGTATGGATGTGTATTCCAAACATAACACACTACCAATACAAATAAGGGGGAAAAGTTGACCCCTGATCGATGTCTCCCCAAGCCTGTAGAACGGCTATGTGTTGGTGGGGCTGGCGATCATACACCTTCCAACGCCATGCAGAGAAGAATTCTTCAATAGGATTCAAGAACGGAGAGTATGGGGGAGATTGAGTGCGATGAAAAGTGGGTGACCTGTGAACCACAGCAGTCCAGTGGAAACTAACATTGTCCCAGATGATAACGTACCTGGGCTGCTCTGGCCCCTGGTCATTAGGGGTTAGTCTGTTGTGGAGGGTGTCCAGAAATGTGATAATGTTTGCAGTGTTGTATGGGCCTAGGATTGCATGAAGGATGCCGTTTTGACTAATAGCTGTACACATTGTTATGTTGCCACCACGTTGTCCCGGGACGTTGATGATGGCACGGTGTCCGATGATAATTCTGCCTCAGCCCCATGTTTTTGCAAGGTTGAAACCTGCCTCGCCCACATATATTAGTTCATGATGCACTGCATCTGCTTCTAGCCCCATGACTCTCTGAAAGAGACAAGACAAAACAATGTAGCACAGTACGAAAAGACAGGGGTCAGTCAATATTATGTAGCACCATACACTTCCAGATCCAATACCAATGATAGGATAGTAAAGCTCCTTTTTTACATACACTTCCGGCACCGACAGAGATGGCCGCCTCGCTTCGCGTTCCTAGGAAACTATGCAGTTTTTGGTTTTTTTACGTGTTATTTCTTACATTGGTACCCCAGGTCATCTTAGGTTTCATTACATACAGTCGAGAAGAACTACTGAACATAAGAGCAGCGTCAACTCACCATCAGTACGACCAAGAATATGACTTTCGCGAAGCGGATCCTGTGTTCTGCCTTTCACCCAGGACAACGGAATGCATCCCAGCCGGCGACCCAAAAAAACGACTTTGTAAAAGGGGGAAACGAAGCGGTCTTCTGGTCAGACTCCGGAGACGGGCACATCGTGCACCACTCCCTAGCATTCTTCACGCCAATGTCCAGTCTCTTGACAACAAGGTTGATGAAATCCGAGCAAGGGTAGCATTCCAGAGGGATATCAGAGACTGTAACGTTCTTTGCTTCACGGAAACATGGCTCACTGGAGAGACGCTATCAGAGTCGGTGCAGCCAGCTGGTTTCTCCTCTCATCGCGCCGACAGAAACAAACATCTTTCTAGTAAGAAGAGGGGCGGGGGCGTATGCTTCATGGTTAACGTGACGTGGTGTGGCCACAACAACATACAGGAACTCAAGTCCTTCTGTTCACCTGATTTAGAATTCCTCACAATCAAATGTTGACCGCATTATCTACCAAGGGAGTTCTCTTCGATTATAATCACAGCCATATATATTCCCCCCCAAGCAGACACATCGATGGCTCTGAACAAACTTTATTTGACTCTTTGCAAACTGGAATCCATATATCCAGAGGCTGCATTCATTGTAGCTGGGGATTTTAAAAAGGCTAATCTGAAAACAACAACCAACAATCAAGGACAACAACCACCCGAGCCACTGCCTGTTCACCCCGCTATCATCCAGAAGGCGAGGTCAGTACAGGTGCATCAAAGCTGGGACCGAGAGACTGAAAAACAGCTTTTATCTCAAGGCCATCAGTCTGTTAAACAGCCACCACTAACATTGAGTGGCTGCTGCCAACACACTGACTCAACTCCAGCCACTTTAATAATGGGAATTGATGGGAAATTATGTAAAATATATCACTAGCCACTTTAAACAATGCTACCTAATATAATGTTTACATACCCTACATTATTCATCCCATATGTATACGTATATACTGTACTCTATATCATCTACTGCATCTTTATGTAATACATGTATCACTAGCCACTTTAACTACGCCACTTTGTTTACATACTCATCTCATATGTATATACTGCACTCAATACCATCTACTGTATCTTGCCTATGCCATGTACCATCACTCATTCATATATCTTTATGTACATATTCTTTATCCCCTTACACTTGTGTCTATAAGGTAGTAGTTTTGGAATTGTTAGCAAGATTACTTGTTGGTTATTATAGCATTGTCGGAACTAGAAGCACAAGCATTTCGCTACACTCGCATTAACATCTGCTAACCATGTGTATGTGACAAATAAAAAAAAATGTTTTTTTATTTGATATTCATATCTCAGTTGCTCTTGGGTGAACAGTCGACCTCTTCCACCAGATACTGGTTTTCTTGCAGTTCTGTAAAACCATTTGAATGGTTTCAGTGAAGATCCTTCTCATTATGAAAGTACAGTACATATTACTGTACCAGTAAGACTACAGCACTTACAGTTACTTACCGGTTCTCATTTCGAAATATCCAGATGATACCTGCAACAGTATAGCGGCTCAGATTTGGCTGAACCCGTTGCCCAGCCTCCTTCATTCTCATCCCATGGTTGACAACATGGTCAACCACAGTCACTCTGATTATTTATTGTGTTCCTGACTCCCCTTCCTCTTCCTCTTCCCCGTCCTCTCTCCGTCCAACTTCACCTCTTCCTTCTCCTCCTCCTCTTACTTCTTCACCTCCTCCTCCTCCTCCTCCTCTTCCTCCTCCTCATCCTCCGCTAGTTCTCGCCCCTCTTACTCTCTGTCCAATATTGGCCTCCATTGTTGTCCACACCAAATGTTTACCTGTGGACTGTTTATAGTGCTCAAGCTCTGATTTGTAAGTGAACTCATTATCTAAAAGTGTTTTCACATGTGTCAATGTGGAAAGGCAATTGGCGAAATAGTGTAAGTTTTGCTAGGAGTGTGTTTTCAAATTACAAGCTGAGTGTAAAAGCAGAGAACACACATTTGATAAATGCATTGGCTACAAGTGTTAATGGTTTCAGAGAGAGTCACTCTTAGTATTTAAGCATTCAGAAACAACTGTAACAAGGTAAGTCAGTTAAGAACAAACTCTTATTTACAATGACAGCCTACCCCGGCGACACAGGGGCAATTGTGTGCTGCCCTATGGGATTCGCAATCACAGCATGACGTGATTCATCCTGGATTTGAACCAGGGACTGTAGTGACACCTCTTGCACTGAGATGCAGTGCCTTAGACCACTACACCACTCAGGAGCTGTCAAAAGAAGTGCACTTTGGTCAAAGGTGATACACAATGTAGGGAATAGGGTTCTATTTGGGGGTCAGACATATATTGTAATAATCTGTCTTTCACAAGTGTTTTAACAGGCAGACATCAACATTTGATGGCGTTTAGCCCATAAAGATAAAGCCTGTCTTTGGAGGGCCCCAACAGCCACAACCACCTCAGCTCACTCAAACTAATCCCACCAGCCCTACAGACTCTCTGACCATGTCAGGCTGAAAATGTCATGTAATCTAATTCTCAGTGAGCCTCTTTTAAAGCCACCTCTACTCTGGTTCCATTCCAAATGGTACAATATTCCCTACATAATGAACTACTTTTGACCAGGGCCAATAGATCTCTGGTCAAAAGTAGTGCACTACGTAGTGAATCGGGTTCTATTTGGAATGTATTCTCACACACTTTCTCTTGCTGTTGTGGGCATGTTCCTCAGCTTACTTTATTTGGAACATCAATGTTTCAAGATTTTGCTGATAAATTATTAATAAGGTAAAGTTAGGGGCAGGCATGTTTATAAAGAAGCTAAGAATTGGATACCACAATTTGTCCAATCAGAGAACTGTCATAGGAAGTCATTGAGACTTGGTCAATGAATAACATGACCTTGTCATTTGTGAGTTAGGAAAAGATGGAATTCAATAGGGAAGAGTGACTTATATTCCATGTCCCAAATGGCACCCTTATGGAAAAACCACATGATTTCACATTTGATTTTGGAACACCTCACATTATTTTCATTCTTAATTTGAGTCATTTAGCAGATGCTTCTATCCAGAGAGCATGCATACATGTTCCTTCCCCCATGGGAATTGAACACACAACCCTGGCATTGCCAGCACCATGCTTTACTAACTGAACCACACAGGACACAAACTTGCCAATGTGAAATCACGTGAAACTTTGTGGTTTTGGAACACTTTACGTCCTGATATTTCAGATGAACTATCACGTGGATTATTTTTCACATGAAGTTTCACAGGGGATGCCCGGCAAACAAACACGAGTCGTTAGGATGTCCCTGGAACTGTACGCTGTTGCGGTGTTTTCAACGTACATATTTTACACACTTTGACATACATGATTACATTGTGTATGTTTATTTATACAGTAATTATTATTCAACATGTGCTACACTGGGGCCTCATTTATAAACCGTGAGTACGTACAAAATATACCCCAAAATGAGCATGTGCCAGTTTTCACAGAAAAGTTAGCATTTATAAAAGTTGAACTTGACATGAGAATGTGCTCACCTCCCCGCAAACTGTAACTACTGTAAGTCCTGTAATTGCATTTCTTAGAGTAGCCTGACCTAAAAAAAAAACAGAATTCGCAGGCAGTCCATTTTACTTTGGTTTGGAGATAAACATTTATTTGAAACTTTATTGATTTAATTCGTTCTGCTAACAGGTCCACGACAATTTTCTCGTTCAGAAACTGACCGTCCTTTTCCAGATACAGCATAAATTACTGCTAAATACGAAAACATTCTGCCAACACAATAAATAGACCGGTAGCTAATGTAAAATACTTGACAGTATGGGTAGGCTACAGTATTCCACAATAAATGCTTGATTTGTTCAATAATGTCCATTATTAATGTCCAAGTAGCTACTTTTGTTAGCGCGTTTAGTACACAAATCCAAACGCTCCTGCAGGTCCATCCGAATGTCGGATTATATTACAGGTCGAAGAAACTTGTCAAACTAAGTATAGAATCAATCTTTAGGATGTTGTTATCATAAATCTTTAATAAAGTTCCAACCGGAGAATTCCTATGTCTGTAGAGAAGCCATGGAACGCAGGTCGCTATTATGTGAAATGCGCATGACTAGGACCTGGCTCTCTGCCAGACCACTAACTCAAAGAGCTCCCATCCGGCTTCACAACACAGTAGAAGCCTCATTCAAGTTTCTAAAGACGGTTGACATCCAGTGGAAGCCCTAGGAAGTGCAACTTTATCCATATCCCACTGTGTATTCAATAGGGGCTGGGTTGAAAATCGACCAACCTCAGATTTTCCACTTCCTGTTTGGATTTCTTCTCAGGTTTTTGCTTGCCATATGAGTTCTGTTATACTCACAGACATCATTCAAACAGTTTTTAGAAACTTCAGAGTGTTTTCTATCCAATACTAATAATAATATGCATATATTAGCAACTGGGACTGAGGAGCAGGCCGTTGACTCTGGGCACCTTTCATTCAAGCTTTTCAATACTGCCTCTGCAGCCATAAGAAGTTAACAAGACATTTGAGGTGGTTGAAAAACAAGTTTTAATGACTCCAACCTAAGTGTATGAAACTTCCAACTTCAACTGTATGTATGGCGTGCACCAAGCTTATAAATCTCTATATTTTTGTACGTGCACAGACTTTTCATTAATGGCGCACGCAGAAATTTTGTGTGAAATTCACACAATGGTTATGAGGCCTCTGGGATTTAACCTCACAATCTCTTGAATCACAGCATTCAGATCTTCCTACAACACCACCATGTCTGTGTCAAATTAAAACAAACTTTATTTCTCACATGCGCCGAATACTAAACAACACATAGATACAGTACATACATAGATAATAAACAACGAGTAGCAGAAGTGTACAAAACAAATGGAGGGGTTGGGGGTCAATGTTATAGTCTGGTGTCCATTTGACTAATTGTTCAGCAGTCTTATGGATTGGGGGTAGAAGCTGTTAAGGAGTCTTTTGCTTCTAGACTTGGCGCTCCAGTACCGCTTGCCGTGCAGTAGCAGAGAAATCAGTCTATGACTTGGGTCACTGGAGTCTCTGACAATTTTATGGGCTTTCCTCTGACACCGCCTATTATATAGGTCCTGGATTGCAGGAAGCTTGGCCCCAGTGATGTACTGGGTCGTATGCACTACCCGCTGTAGCGCCTTATGGTCAGATGCCGAGCAGTTGCCATACCAGGAGGTGATGTAACTGGTCAGGATGCTCTCAATGGTGCAGCTGTGGATTTTTTTGAGGATCTGGGGACCCATGCCAAATCTTTTCAGTTTCCTGAGGGGAAAAGATTTTGTTGTGCCCTCTTCATGACTGTCTTGGTGGACAGTGTTTGGACTGCGATAGATCATTGGTGATGTGGACACCAAGGAACTTGAAACTCTCAACCTGATCCACTCTTCATTTATTTTATTGAACCTTTATTTAACTAGGCAAGTCAGTTATGAACAAATTCTTAACACTACAGTCCCGTTGATGTTAATGGGGGCCTGTTCAGCCTGCCTTGTCCTGTAGTCCACGATCAGCTCCTTTGTCTTGTTCACATTGAGGGAGAAATTGTTGTCTTGGCAACACACTGCCAGTTCTCTGACCTCCTCCCTATAGGTTGTCTCATTGTTGTCGGTGATCCAGCCTACCACTGTTGTGTCATCAGCAAACTTAATGATGGTGTTGGAGTCGTGTTTGGCCACGCAGTCGTGGGTGAACAGGGAGTACAGGAGGGGACTAAGTACACACCCCTAGGGGCCCCAGTGTTGAGGATCAGCGTGGCAGACATGTTGTTGCCTACCCTCACCACCTGGGGGAAGTGCAGGATCCAGTTGCAGAGGGAAGTGTTTAGTCCCGTGGTCCTTAGCTTAGTGATGAGCTTCGTGGGCACTATGGTGTTGAATGCTGAGCTGTAGTCAATTAACAGGATCCCACATAGGTGTTCCTTTTATCCAGGTAAGGAAAGGGCAGTGTGGAGTGCGATTGAGATTGTGCCATCTGTGGATCTGTTGGTGCGGTATGTGAATTGAAGTTGGTCCAGGGTATCCGGGAGGATGCTGTTGATGTGAGCCATGACCAGCCTTTCAAAGCACTTCATGTCTACCAATGTGAGTGCTATGGGGCGGTAATCATTTAGTTAGGTTATCTTCTGCTTGAAACAAGTAGGTATTACAGACTCAGCCAGGGAGAGGTTGAAAATCTCAGTGAAGACACTAGCCAGTTGGATGCTTTGAGTACACGTCCTGGCCCCGCGGCTTTGTGAATGTTGACCTGTTTAAAGGTCTTGTTCATGTCGGCTACGGAGAGCATGATCATACAGTCGTCAGGAACAGCTGGTGCTCTCGTGCATGCTCTGTGTTACTTGCCTCGAAGCGAGCATAAAAGGCCTTCAGCCTGTCTGGTAGGCTTGCATCACTGGGCAGCTCGCATCTGGGTTTCCCTTTGTAGTCCGTAATAGTTTTCAAGCCCTGCCAGTATCAGAGCTGGTGTAGTAGGATTCAATCTTATTCCTGTATTAATGCTTTGCTTGTTTGATGGTTAGTCTGAGGGCATAGCAGGATTTCTTATAGACGTCCGGATTAGTGTCCCACTCCTTGAAAGCGGCGGCTCTAGCCTTTAGCTCAATACGGATGTTGCCTGTAATCCATGGCTTCTGGTTGGGATATGTACGTACGGTCACTGTGGGGACGACATCGTCGATTCACTTGTTGATTTTGCCAATGACTGAGGTGGTATATTCCTCAATGATATTGGACGAATCCCGGAACATATTCCAGTCTGTGCTAGCAAATAAAAGCAAATAACAGATTTCACCTATATTCCTACTCTTTAGACTTCAAAGTAAAGCCCTGCTTAGTTAAGACCTGTCCCCTATATACATTTAATTGACAGGGAAGTACTACCACATGTCACTTAAGTACAGCACTCTCACCAACGGGTTCAAAAAATATTCTCATTGTGTCAATAGTTATGGTCAGAAGTTCATCCTGCGCTGGACGAGCAAGTGACTTTACCAGGAAAAACTGTTGGCCCTTAACAATAATGGCCACAATTGTATGACCAGAGCGAGAGGATGTGATAATCCCTCTAGCATACAGCCCTATCCCACCAGGCAAAAATACATTGAATCAATGTTCCATCAACGTCATATTTCAACAGACTGACGTTGAACATCAAATGGATTTTATACTTATATTTGCAAAAAGTACACAGTTTAAGTCTCATTTTAACCTGATTTCCACCGCAAATTAACGTTGAGATTTCCAGGCATTGTT
The DNA here is from genome assembly GCF_045791955.1 of Oncorhynchus clarkii lewisi. Taxonomy (NCBI): domain Eukaryota; kingdom Metazoa; phylum Chordata; class Actinopteri; order Salmoniformes; family Salmonidae; genus Oncorhynchus; species Oncorhynchus clarkii. The sequence continues at coordinate 33,571,502 of NC_092157.1, forward strand.
CATTCATAATGAATTCACTTTTGGTTGACAACTCAATTAAATATACATCAAAATGAAATGTGTATTTGAGGTTATGCCAGGTTTTTGCCCAGATAGATAGCAATAGAAGTAATAATTTGTGTCTGTTCACTGCTCAGCAAAGTTCAAAGTGCCTAGACCCACTTACAGTAATTCCTGCCTTTTTGCTCACTTTAGATTATTTGGCTTGCATGTAATCCTAGGTAATGTCTGTGCCTATGTGCCTGCCTTGCCCTCATACACATTTCTGACTAAAATAAAACACGGTCAAAGTACTATAACACACATACATGTTTGTTTTGTGCAGTATTGGAGATGCAAAGACCATTTTGATGTAAGCAGACAAAGTAACCTCTCAAAAGTAAATGTTTAGATTTGTCCCTAAAGGGGTACAACTGCTTGTCACTAGGGTGATACCCTGTAAGGTCCCATTATGTGCTTTTAGTTATAGGTACATAACTGTAGCCTAGTTCATACCTCAGATAGTACCTTTCTCTACATACATAAAATCATCCTTTGTACATTTGCTTATATTAACATCACAGTGTCAAATCCATTTGTTCCTTGTACAGTAAGTAGCACACATGTACCTTTACCATACACCAGTTAAACTGGTACAACCATTTAGCTAAGTAACTAGCTGAAATCCATGCCCCAACTAAGCCACACCACCAGTATAATTTCCCAGTGTGCCTTGCCTTTTCTAGGGAATTGTAGAGTGTACACCCATGACTGTATTTATTAGTGTTAGAGACATGGTTGTTGAATTCATTCCTCTTGTGGCCTTCATTAAGTGAGTTCCTAGGCATGTATTATAGTCTTTATGATAATAAATTATACACAGAATGTAGGAAACATTACGACCACCTGCTTTTTCCGTTACCTACTGATCAGGTGAATGCTATGATCTGTTATTGATGTCACTTGTTAAATCCACTTCAATCAGTGCAGCGGTCTAAGGTACTGCATCTCAGTGCTTGAGGCATCACTACAGGCACCCTGGTTTGAATCCAGGCTGTATCATGATTGGGAGTCCCATAGGGCGTCCGGATTTGGCCGGTGTGGGCCGCCATTGTAAATAAGAATTTGTTCTTAACTGACTTACCTAGTTAAATAAAGGTAAAAAATAAAGATTGTTCTGCCTTCAGAGACAATTGAGACATGGATCGTGTATGTTTGCCATTCAGAGAGTTAATGGGCAAGACAAAATATTTAAGTTCCTTTGAATGGGGTATGGCAGTAGCACCAATTTGATTGCTGCAATGCTGCTTGGTTTTTCACGCTCAACAGTTTCCCGTGTCTATCAAGAATGGTCCACCACCCAAATTGACACAACTGTGGGAAGCATTGGATTCAACATGGGTCAGCATCCCTGTGGAATGCTTTTGACACCTTGTAGAGTCCTTGCCCTGTCAATTGAGGCTGTATTGATGGCAAAACGGGTTGCAACTCGATAGTAGGAAGTTGTTCCTAATGTTTTGTCAGCCTTATTTTGAGGACAAGATTTACACTAGATTTACACTAATACAGTGGCCTGTAACGCATGGTTTTCAGGTCACACCAGGCCTTCAAGTAGGCTTGCAAAAGTCCAGTAACTTTCCCCAAATTACCCAAACATGTCTTAATATGGAATCCTTGTTAATTTCCTCCCATTTCCAAGATACTTCGAACCAGGATTTCTGAAAAACCTGGGAAAGTTATCAGAAGTCATATTATGCTGTTTTGCAAAGTGATTTGTAATTCCAGCCAGCATTAAAATATCCAACAGATACTCACCCAACCTGCATGCATAGTGACTTGCAGGGTTAGGAACATTGTAAGTAGACTTCCTAAGCCATTTCAGTAACGTGTGCAAAAAAATCGAACTAACTGATTAGATTAGTTGCATATTATTTATTTTTGTGTAGCAAAGGATTAATCAATCTATCAATGTACATATAAAAACACACACAAAAAACTATTCTAAAATGTTTAACCTGCTGTAGAGCATGCTGGGAAATATGATGATGATAATAATTTTGGTGCAAATTTGCCTTTTTAGGCTACCACCCCAGTGGTGGGTATTGAGGGTACACAAAATAGATATGTAAAGTGGGAAAGAGAAATGTGCCTTCACATTGTACCCCTTTTTTGAGAGTGAGAGTGTAGTGATTGTACCTTTTTAATATTCAAAATATTGGGTACAAACATTTACCATTATAGTCTTTAACCACACAAATACCCTAAAAGTTATTAAACATGTGAGATCATTATCTGTACCTCTGACAGTATATTATGTGCATTTTATTTTTTTTGTACAATTTTTTATATATATTTCCAAGAGTGTAGGAACTTGTCTCATCATATTCTCGGTTGGAAAAAGCAAATGTCTTATTAGGTGTAACGTAACTGTCCATCAGTACTACTCAGTGCACCATACCAACATGTTTCAAGGTAACCTGCCTAAATGACTACCGACACGTAGCACTCACGTCGGTAGCCATGAAATTCTTTGAAAGGCTGGTCATGGCTCACATCAACACCATTATCCCAGAAAACCTAGACCCACTCCAATTTGCATACCGAACCAACAGATCCACAGATGATGCAATCTCTATTGCACTCCACACTGCCCTTTCCCACCTGGACAAAAGGAACACCTATGTGAGAATTCTATTCATTCACTACAGTGCAGCATTCAATACCATAGTGCCCTCAAAACTCACACTAAGCTAGGGGCCCTGGGACTAAACACCTCCCTCTGCAACTGGATCCTGGACTTCCTGACAGGCCGCACCCAGGTGGTAAGGGTAGATAACAACACATCTGCCACGCTGATTCTCAAAACGGGGGCCCCTCAGGGGTGCAGTCCTCAGTACTCCCTGTTCACTCATGACTGCACGGCCAGGTATGACTCCAACACCATCATTAAGTTTCCTGATGACACAATGACACAACAACTGATCACCGACAACGATGAGATAGCCTATAGTGAGGAGGTCAGAGACCTGACCGTATGGTGCAAGGACAACAACCTCTCCCTCAACATGATCAAGACAAAGGAGATGATTGTGGACTACAGGAAAAGGATGACCGAGCACGCCCCCATTCTCATCAACGGGGCTGTAGTGGAGCAGGTTGAGAGCTTCATGTTCCTTGGCGTCCACATCGCCAACAAACTAATATGGTCCAAGTACACCAAGACAGTTGTGAAGAGTGCACAACAAAACCTATTCTCCCTCAGGAGACTGAAAATATTTGGCATGGGTCCTCAGAAGGTTTTACAGCTGCACCATCGAGAGCTTGTGCATAATTACCTCAATTACCTCAACACCGGTGCCCCCCGCACATTGACACATTGATTCTGTACCGGTACCCCCTGTATATAGCCCCGCTATTGGTATTTACTGCTACTCTTTAATTATTTGTTATTCTTACCTCTACCCCTACCTTACTTTTTAAAGGATTTTCTTAAAACTGAATTGTTGGTTAATTGCTTGTATGTAAGCATTTCACTGTAAGGTTGTATTTGGAGCATGTGACAAATAAGATTTGATTTGAGTATAATACTCAGTATTAAATGCAGTACATTCAACAGGTGTAATGACGTCTGTGTGTAGCTTGTGTAGAGGAGTCAGGCGCAGGACATCAGATATGAGTAAATAAACGTAATTTACTCAAAATTAGACAAAATACAATAAAATGAGCCCACATAACGGACCGTATTACATACAAACAATTACTCACAAACAAACATGGGGGAACAGAGGGTTAAATAATGAACAAGTAATTGGGGGATTGAAACCAGGTGTGAAGGGAACAAGACAAAACAAATGGAAAATGAAAAGTGGATCGGCGATGGCTAGAAGGCCGGTGATGTCGACTGCCGAACGCCGCCCGAACAAGGAGAGGGACCGACTTCGGCGGAAGTCGTGACAACAGGTAACTACACAACTTTCCAACACTGAAATGTTCACATACATATCCATCAATGGGGCCAAGCTCCCTGCCATCCAGGACCTCTATACCAGGAGGTGTCAGAGGAAGTCCCTAAAAATTGTCAAGGACAACCACCCAAATCATAGACTGTTCTCTCTGCTATCGCACGGCAAGCGGTACAGATGCATCAAGTCTGGAACCAACAGGACCCCCAAACCATAAGACTGCTAAATAGTTAACCAAATGGCTAACCAGACTATCCTTTATGGAGTGATTTCAGTGCAAACAGACATTGTATTTACATTTTTTGTTTATACTAGGATATTGAATTTGTTTTTAATATTATTGATTTTGCGAGAAACAAATTGAGTCATTGAATCCATAAATTGAACTTCTCCATTCTGAACGTATTATTTTTTTTCCCAAGAATGTATCCTGTTACCTAGTCACTTTACCTCTACCTGTATGTACATATCTACCTCAATTACTTCGCACACTTGCACATGGACTCGGTACTGTTACCCCGTCTATATGGCTAAGTTATCGTTATTCGTGGTGTGCTTATTCCTTGTTACTATCGTTCTATTATTTTTCTATTTTTCTCTCTGCATTGTTGGGAAGGTAAACATTTCACTGTTATTCTTCACCGGTTGTTGACAAAGCATGTGCCAAATAGAATATGATTTGATTTGACACAGACACACACACACACCGGAGACTTCTCCTGCGATGGTGGTCTTGCCGTTCGAGACAAGCTAGCGGCAGCAAAAAAAATTGCATCAGGATGGAGCTCCACCACTCCAGTCAGATGACAGGCGGGAAGGGAAGGCAAACATGACTCAACTTCAGATCCACAGTATCCTGAGCAAGCTTGTAACTGTTAGACACTGTATCAGAAACTGTCTGGCTACAGCCGCGAGACCCTCTCTAGCTCTTATTTAGGTCACATTCTGCGCTCCAAAGGCGAAAAAAAAGGAGTCTCTGTCAATCGACTGCAATGAATACAGTTGGCCACGGTCCAGTGTATAAAGTGCTCTCTGAGCTGTGGCGGCTGCTGTGTGCGTGCGCACGTGTGTGCTCTCATTTACGTTTGTGTGTTCAATCCCTTGCAAATACAGGGGTGGTGTTTGGGATTGGGTTGAGATATTCATATTGTGTTTTCAATACAAATGTAGAATATGGTGATGTAGGCCTTTGTGACTCCCAGCGATATTTGATCCCTCTGCAGAAATGGAAATGTCATCCGAATTTTCACAAACAGTTCAGTCCATCTTCAATTACTGTAGCCTCCACACATTCCTCATGCAAAACAATATACACCCTGTCTTCGTCCCAAATGCCATTCTATTCCCTACATAGTGCAAAGGGCCTCCATGTGGGCCCTCGTCAAAAGTAGTGCACTATGTAGGGCACAGGGTGCCATTTGGGATGCAAGCCTGTGCATAATGTATGTACTGTACACAGACACGAATACATTTATTTGATAGAATTCCATTCCTCAGTTTTCTGTGTTTCAGGTTTATCTGGGGTCATTTAATTTGTTTGGTCCAGTACCCTTTACCTTCCTCCTTTTCCTTCCTCCTTTTACTTGTTTTTATTTACCACAGTGGCCTTTGGTTGTGTGTTATAAATTGCTGCAATGAATTCCCTCTGCTGGCTAAGCCTCAGTGTTCTGTGTAGCTCTGTTAGAGCTCTGCTTTGGGTGCTTGGACCCTTGTTATTGTCTCGTTATCCTCACCTCCCAGCCTATTGGACTAGGTGACAGGTGCAGATTCAGCATTCTGCTGAATATTTGGAGCTGTGTGTGTGTGTGTGTGTGTGTGTGTGTGTGTGTGTGTGTGTGTGTGTGTGTGTGTGTGTGTGTGTCAGTCTAAAGTACACAACGGTTCACCTGACAAGACTTAATCCAAACATTAAACTGTTGATTTTACGCGCATTTTACATTTACTGTACTTGTCACTGCATTTGTTAATAATTGCTAGGATTTGACAAACAAAGTAAAAACTAACGGACAACTAAGAAAAGCGCAAACCAAGTTGATTCACCCAGAGGGTCAAACAGCTGAAAGAACAAAGACACTGGTATTTAAACCTTCCTCCTATGCTGAGTCTCCTTACACATCTGGACAGCCAATACATACATCTCTGTTGCTAGACAGGATTTTAGTGATTCCTGTTCTCTCTCACTCCATCTGAACCTGACCTCGGCCCAAATTCCTTATTCCTCCCCAACTCATGGCTGTCCTGTTGACTTGAACCAGACTGTGGCCCTTCTCCTTTCCATAGGATTCCAGATATCTAACAATAACATGTTCTGAACAACAAAAACATTCTGCCTTCCCCTCTCTCCCTCAGTGACATAAATACGTTTAGAGGTTCTGCCTTCCCCTCTCTCCCTCAGTGACATAAATACGTTTAGAGGTTCTGCCTTCCCCTCTCTCCCTCAGTGACATAAATACGTTTAGAGGTTCTGCCTTCCCCTCTCTCCCTCAGTGACATAAATACGTTTAGAGGTTCTGCCTTCCCCTCTCTCCCTCAGTGACATAAATACGTTTAGAGGTTCTGCCTTCACGTTTAGAAGTCAGAACCCATCCTTCCTGGAAAATGTGGGATAGGTGCCACACAGGACAAGAACACGACAAGGGTCTGAGTGAGAGGCTCTAACTGGTGTCTCCAGATGTTGTTCACACAACAGACGGTCCAATTATAAATCACAATCTGGGTCAGGTGGGCATCATTTGAAAGCTTGTTCTATTGCCGGCATGACGAACTATGTCATAAAATCAAATACTAGTGTTAGGCTTTCACAATGCAATTCAGGGAAACAGATACTAATTTTGCCAGTCCGTGAAAGACAGCGGTAATGAGTATATTCAGGTGCTTGTGCACCAGTCCATTATCTTCACAATAGAAGAACTGCGGCAGCGTGGCCTAGTGGTTAGGGTGTTGGACTAGTAACCGAAAGGTTGCAAGTTCAAATCCCCGAGCTGACAAGGTACAAATTTTGTCTTCTGCCCCTGAACAAGGCAGTTATCCCACTGTTCCTAGACCATCCTTGAAAATAAGAATTTGTTCATAACTGACTTGCCTGTATAAATCAAATACGCTCATTCTGTTCAGAACAACCCAGGCATGTCATATTGTAACTCTGCATCAAACATAGTGATCATCAATGTTGACACTGTATAGGAGATTATGAAATGTGAAGTGCAAGTGTTTGGTTCGCTTGTATGATATCAAAGCGGTCCATTTCAATTACATTTCCCTCACTCAGACCCCAAAAAATTATCAAATGTTGCCCAATTAGCACAACGCCTGTCAGTCAGCTCTGACGTCATATACAGCATGTTACTGTTGGATGCCATTGTTTTCATGTCACCATGTGAGGCAAGGCTTTTATTGGCTGCTGGCTGCAGTGGCCCGGGAGCTGTCAGCTTGTTTTAGAGGGAGTGGAGAAGTAGAGCCACCAGACTCTTGTCAACAGCCACCTCACACCTTAGATCAGCTCAAATGACTGGCAGTACTGGGATCAGGGCTCTTATTCATAAAGTGTTTCAGAATAGGAGTTCTGCTCTAAGACAAGCTTTCCCTTTTAGGTGATCATGAATTAGATTATATGGATAGGGAGGACCTGATCCTAGATCAGCACTTCTACTCTGAGACATTTTGTGAGGTTAGGTGACTATTCCTGACTGTTTATTGGAGCTTGCTCCCTCTCTTTCTTCTTAGCGGAAATAAACCCTTAAACAGTATTCAATTCTTTCAAACTCAACCCCCGGTCCCCCCCCCCCATACTCTTTTTTACTCATGTAATCAAATTCACTAGAGCAAACATAAATGTCGGAAGACAAGCTTGTGGAGCGATTGGAAAGTCTTGAAATGCATGCCAAATAAACTGACTGCTATATTTAGATAACCTTGAAGGACAGAAGAAAGAGTTGAATAGGCCTACCTGTGTCAACATCACTGTCTGTTCTCGTCTGCTTAGGGGTGCCAAAAGCCATTCTAATCAGCTTTAGACAATGCCTATATGTGCATAAGTAATTATCTCCCTCTCTCTTCTCTTCCTCTCTCTCTACGTCTCTCTGTTTGTCTCTCTGTTTGTCTGTTCTGGGTTTGTGTGTCCACAGAGCTTATTTAGCGTCAGTAGCAGTTAGATGTGTCTGTCTCCTCGTCCGTGACGATGACGATGAAGGGCTTGTCGAGTAGCCGGAGACACCATCACATGGTGACCTGTGACCCCTCCTATGACTCCATGACCCTGGGGCGCCAAGCCCGGCCCTACCCGCTGAACCCGAGCAATGCCCACCCGGCGGACCACCCTTACTATGCCCAGCGAAGCTCCTTCCAGTCTGAGTGCGGGCCCTACCCTGACCCGGCTAGCAGCACCTTCCCCCGAAGACACTACAGCTCCCACCATGAACTGAAGGATGAGTGTGCTGTGGTGCCTTACACCGGAGGCCAGGGGGGAGGCGTTAAAAACAACCGCATCCCCCCCAACCTTCTGGAGCAGTTTGAACGGCAGGCGCCGGCGCGCCATGATGGCTACCACACACTGCAGTACAAGTGCACAGCGGTGGCGCACCAGCGCAGCGACAGTCCTGGGAGGATCCGGCATCTTGTCCACTCGGTCCAAAAGCTCTTCACCAAGTCTCAATCCCTGGAAGGCCCATCTGGGGATAGGATGAACGGGGGCAAGGCCAGCTCTGATGACCCGCCCTCCCACTCGGGCACCCTGAAGCACAGCAGCAAGCGCAGCAAGAGCAAAGACCGCAGCAGGTCGGAGCCCAAGATGCGCTCAGCCATCTCAGGCTACTGGAGCTCGGACGACACCCTGGACCGCGAGGTGTGCCTGTACCACCACCACAGCCCCATCCCGGGAGGCATGCCCTCGGGGGTGATGACCATGGGCCGCCACCCAGGCAAGTCCCAGTCACAGTACTTCATGGAGCAGTACAACACCATCAGCGCCCACTCGCTGAAGACGTCACGAAGCAACAACGACGTCAAGTGTTCTACATGCGCCGGGTTGCCGGGACTGGGCACGGGAATGGACGGGACTGGCCAACTGCTGAAGAAGAGCTCGTGGTCATCAACGCTGACGGTCAGTAGGGCCAGGGAAGTCTACCAGAAAGCATCGGTCAACCTGGACAAAGCCCCGGTCAAGGCTGATACCTGCCAGCGGGGGGGGCGCCAGATCTGTCAATTCCTCCAGGTATGATAACAACCCTTCTTCACCTCCAAACCTCCATCTTCACACCTCCATCCCATGTCCTACCAGAGATTCATATGCATGTGTGGAGACACCTGGCCCACTGCATGTCCACTGTCCCTTGAGGCAGAGAGAGAAGGGTAGAGGAGGGGCAGACGTACTCTCTATCTCGATCCATGTCCACGCAGACTGATATCCGGAGGCCCCTCAATGTCCACTGTCCCTTATGGCAGAGAGAGAGGAGGAGACAAGGAGCAGACTTACTTTCTCTCTCTATCGGCCACTCTTTGGGGACATGTAAGACGTCCTAATAAGTGTTGAATGTGAGACAAATATTTATTGCAGATCTTAATAAAGCAGGTGCTGCAAAATGCTTTTGTTCCTAGCTCCAGTAGTACAGTAAATGTCTAACAGTACAATACTAATACACAAACAATCCAAGAAAAAAATATATATAAACAGAGATTACAGTTTTTAACAATCTTTTACACACTAAAAGTGGTACTTGAGGCACACTCAGTGAAACCATTAACTCATGTACCTCATCTTCAGAACAAGTCTGCAAAACTGCCAGCCCATTATCTGCTTAAGACTCAGTTTGCAATTGTAAAACTTTTGCTAAACACTAAACAGAGTTCTCTACATTAGACACATCTTTCAAAATGAACAGGTCTTGTGTTTCGTTTGGAAGCACTGCAATTCCAAATGCCACACTCATTTACCAAGTACTTATACCCAGTGCTCACGTGTGAAAACTTATTTTCTTCACTTAGACATCAGAGCTTGAGCAGTATAAATAAGCTTCAGGTTGGCTTTCTTGGTTTGGACAACAATGGAGGCCAATTTTGGAGAGAGACATAGAGGAAGAGGAATGAGAGTAAGAGGTGGAGGAGGAAGAGGACAAAGACGATGAGGAGGACAAGGACAAGCCTACTGGTTTATCTTCTACTGTATTTGTTTTGTCTGCTACTGTTCATCCCGTAATCTGGATGAAAATACATTATTGAGAAAGAAACGCATTTTATTTCCCCCCCTTTCATTTTTGTTTATAGTGTAAATGTACACTGAATATGCATACATATTTGTGCACATACATGTACGTGTGAGTGCTATGACAAACTGCTGTGGACTCCACTGCACACTGAACATGCAAAAGACACATGGGTGTATAAGAGCCAATCATTTGATGGATTGTGTGTAGAGTTTTGATGCTAAAACACCATTTTGAGAAGAGTTATAATAGTTTTGAATGAAGTGTTTGGTTTTTCAAGAGATGTGTGACATTTTGCATGTTTTTTGTGTGTGTTTTGGCGTTTTGTGTGTAGAGTCTAGAGAAAAGGAGCCATAGTTTCAGAAATCATAATTGTAAGCAATTGTCAAAAACTGTAAGGCATATCAAAACGAGCAATGTCAGAGTCCAGGATATACAGTGCATTCGGAAAGTATTCAGACCCCATTACTTTTTCCAGATTTTGTTACGTTGCAGCCTTATTCTAAATTGGATGAAAGACAAAAATCCTTGTCAATCTACACACAATACCCCATAATGACAAAGCAAAAATGATTCAAAATCAAAACAGTAATACTTTATTTACGTAAGTACTCATAATCTTTGCTATGAGACTCAAAATTGTGCTCAGGTGCATCCTGTTTCCATTAATCATCCTTGAGAAGTTTCTACAACTTGATTGAACTCCACCTGTGGTAAATTCCAAAGAAGTTTGTGACCACCAAGAGTCTTCCACGGCTGGCCGCCTGGCAATACTGAGAAATCGTGGGAGAAGGGCCTTGGTCAGGAATGTGACCAAGAACTCAATGGTCACTCTGACAGAGCTCCAGAGTTCCTCTGTGGAGTTTGGTGTACCTTCCCGAAGGACAACCATCTTTGCAGCACTCCACCAATCAGGCCATTATGGTAGACTGACCAGACGGAAGCCACTGCTCAGTAAAAGGTACATGACAGCACGCTTGGAGTTTGCCAAAAGGCACCTAAAGATTCTCAGACCATGAGAAACAAGATTCTCTGGTATGATTGAACTATTGGCCTGAATGCCAAGCGTCACGTCTGGAGGAAACCTGGCACCACCCCTACGGTGAAGCATGGTGGTGGCAGTATCATGCAGTGGGGATGTTTTTCAGCGGTAGGGACTGGGAGACTAGTCAGGATCGAGGGAAAGATGAACAGAGCAAAGAGATCCTTGATGAAAACCTGCTCCAGAGTGCTCAGGACCTCAGACTGGGGTGAAGGTTCACCTTCCAACAGGACCACGACCCTAAGCACACAGCCAAGACAATGCAGGAGTGGCTTTGGGACAAGTCTCTGAATGTCCTTGAGTGGCCCAGCCAGAGCCCGGACATGAACCCTATCAATCATCTCTGGAGAGACCTGAAAATAGCTGAGCAGTGACACTCCCCATCCAACTTGACAGAGTTTGAGAGGATCTGCAGTGAAGAATGGGAGAAACTGCCCAAATACAGGTGTGCCAAGCTTATAGTGTCATACCCATGAAGACTCGAGTCTGTAATCACTGACAAAGGTGCTTTCACTAAATACTGATTAAAGGGTCTGAATACTTATGTAAATGTGATATTTCAGTTTTTTTTATATGCATTATCTGTGACGAGAATACAGTATGCACATATAAAGTGAGTAAATCAGTGAGATACATTTTTCAGAGATCAAATTGCATTTCATCAGAATAATGTTGCAGGAATGCTAATCCTATCTGTTCCTAACTACAGAAACTATTTCAGAACAATAAACATTGTTCGTTTTATTACATTTGTGTTGAATTGAGACGTCCTCAGTTCTGTCAAACGTGAGACGTCCTCATTTGTGTCAAACGTGAGACGTCCTCATTTGTGTCAAACGTGAGACGTCATCTTCCTCACCTGTTAACATAATTCATCCTATTCCATATCGTCCCTGGTTGTGGACCCCATTCCATTTGTCTCAGGTCCATTAAATTGTTACATGTCTGTGTGTTTGTAATGTCTTGTGACAGCTGATTTGGTTCTGGCTCCCGAGTGGCGCAGTGGTCTCAGGCACTCCATCGCAGTGCTAGAGGAGTCACTACAGACCCTGATTCGATCTTGGGCTGTATCACAACCGGTCGTGATCGGGAATCCCATAAGGCGGCGCACAATGTGCCCAGCGTCGTCCGGGTTAGGCCGTCATTGTAAAATAATTATTTGTTCATAACTGACTTACCTAGTTAAATAAAGGTTAATCAAAAAAATGAATTAGTGTGTTTGTGCTTGTAGATTTCCATGTATAATGATTACTTGTGGAATCATTACTTATGTATACCTACTATATTAGCATTTAAGCTGATATTTTACAGTTACCTCATGCAGTATATTTACATGGAAATCAGCATTATCCCATGCATACACAGTACCTGTAGCCTCTCTTACACAGTAGCTGCCATATTCACATAATGGTGTGTCTTAAATGTCACCTTATTCTCTATATAGTGCACTATTCTTGACTCGATACCTATGGGAATCAGGTGCCATTTGGAACACGAGCATAGTGTGGAAGAGCTGGAGCGTTAGAAGGGCTCCTGACGTGAGATGAGAGAGGGAAAAACAGAACTATTGAAAAGAGGAGAAAAGCCACATATCCCCGAACCTGGTGGCTCCACTGTGCTCTCTCTGTTTGTTTGGGTGAAGATGGAAGAGGAAGTGATTCAACTTGGTTACATCCCCTCATCTGACTTGGTGAGCTGCAAACAGAAGCCCGGGGGGAGAGAAAGAAAGAAAGAGAGGGACTGAGAGACAGCAGGAGAATGAGGACTGAGAGGGAAAGAGAGTGAAAGTGAGAGAGAGACTGGGGGAGAGAGAAAGTAAGAGGGACTAAGAGAGAGACTGGGGGAGAGAGAAAGTAAGAGGGACTAAGAGAGAGACTGGGGGAGAGAGAAAGTAAGAGGGACTAAGAGAGAGACTGGGGGAGAGAGAAAGTAAGCGGGACTAAGAGAGAGACTGAGGGAGAGAGAAAGTAAGAGGAACTAAGAGAGAGACTGGGGGAGAGAGAAAGTAAGAGGGACTAAGAGAGAGATCTTTGCAGCCACGTAGAAACATTCCTCCTGTCCCAACCTGAAAAGAGCTGCATTCCTCTTTCTTCTACAGAGAACAAAAAAAATGGGTCACTGTCAAAAGAGGAGGACATGATACTTTTAGCCGGCGAAAAAGAAGCCAAACTTCTTTCAATTTGGAGGAGTGACGTGTTGTTTTATTCCCGTGCTGGGATGTAAATCTTGTTTTCTGCCCCTCGCCATTCACTCACACTTCCTGTTGTTCCCGTTCACACAAACACACACACGCATGCACGCACCAACCTGGACTCATAGTAACATAGTAAATGTAAATCCGGGGCACTCAATTATTAGGATTTGTTACGTTTCGTATGGTATGTATTAATTTGTGGATGTCCATCATCCATCTTGTATGATACGTTACGAATTACAATTCATATGATATGTTACAAATTGGCAAAACATTTTTTTATTTAACTAGGCAAGTCAGTTAAGAACAAATTTACAATCACAGCCAAACCTGGCCGTCGCTGGGCCAATTGTGCACTGCCATATGGGACTCCAATCATAGCCGGATGTGATGCAGCCTGTATTCAAACCAGGGACTGCAGTGATGCCTCCTGCCTTGAGATGCAGTGCCAAAGACCCCTGTGTCACTTGGGAGCCCAAGTCTGATATGTTAAGAATTCCAATTTGCTGTGACTAACGTTAGGTAGGTGGCTAATGCTAACATTAGCTAGGCTAACTAGCTAAAGTAGATAACTAGCTAAAGTCATCCGTGAAGAGATTTTTATACGCAACCTTCGGGTTGCTAGACATTTGCATTATACGGTGGCCCATCCACCCCTACCAACCACTCTACTTTCATTTTTTGCCTTCGGTAATCTTCTGTCATATGTAACCATAGGAAACGTTTACATATCATACTAATTAGAGTGTCCCGGATTGACGTTTACTATGTCACATCTAGTCTATGAGACCAGGCTGCGCACACACACACACACACACTGACTCTCAGCCAGCCAAACACCTCCTAATGTGTCTCAGCTTTATTTGACAGGGTGTTCTTTTAGGCTCTGTTTTAGTTTCTGTTACAGATGATGAGAGACGTTGGTGTAACACTGGCGTCATTCAAGTCCTCAACAGACCCTAGATGTTCTCTGCCTTCGCAGTTTTTGCTTGTGTGCCCCTGACGTCAAGGACGAGTTGTCTCTCTAGCTACCGGCCTGTTGAGCGATTCTCCTACCTTTGATTATTCAGACTCTTTGTCGCCATCCCAAATGGCACCCTATTCCATAGTGCACTACTTTGAGACGAGCGCATTATGGGCCTTGGTCGATAGTAGTGCACTATAGAGCGAATATGGTGCAGTTTGGGACGCATATCTCTCTCTGTATGTCTCCTCTCTCCCTTTCACCTCCGTGTTTCACCTCCCCTAAAAGCCACTCATATTGGAGACCAGCGTTGGGGCGGGAACAAAAACTCCTTTGTTTTTCTCTCTCTCTTTCTTGTGGCAGCGGAGAGAGGGAGATGGCTTCTTTGCTTGCCTCTTCTTTTTTTTACACGTTCATTAGTGTGTGAAAAGCTCAACACAACCACTGCACAGACAGACAGGGTTGGAGAATTCAGAAGTTTCAGACCAAACAATTCACTCCTCAGTTTGATATGCGCCACTTGGAGGGAGCAGCACAACGGAGGGCTTCTCGTCTCTACACCCTGATGGTATGGTTCTAATGCACCATATTCAGGTGAACATTAGCACTTAGTGGTGTGCCTTTAGCAGCTTGGTGTATATAGAGCCTTGTTTGGATGGTGACCTGAGGCTGGGCAAGCGGTCAGCCAGGGGTCAGAGAGCGGTCATAGTGTCTAGTCGGGTGTTTCATCGCTCTGACATAAGTTACCGCCCTGTTCTCACGGTCTCCGCCCCACAGGTACCCCAGGACGAGTGGAGTAGGGGGTTCTTGTCCGTGGGGAAAGACGAGGAGATCCCATGCAGGCGTATGCGCAGTGGCAGCTACATCAAGGCCATGGCGGAGGAAGACAGCGGCGACTCAGACTGCAGCCCCAAGCCCTCGCCCAAGGTGCAGGCGCGCCGGGCAAGCTATCTGAAGGCCACACAGCCATCGCTCACCGAGATGACCACCCTCAAGTGAGTAGATATGTAGACTGAAAGACGCTTCTGTAAATTCAACAATAAAACACAGTAGAATGCACAGTAAAATACCTTAAATGTGTTTTACAGAATTAATTATGGTGCATTGTGGGGAAATGTTGTGGATGTGGAAAGAGCCTCTGGCTCATTAACATCTTTTAAGGTGTGCCTTGTAAAAGGCTCCGTTTGTCGCACCCCTGAGTGAGAATGCTGCACCCCACAGAAAACACTACACTCAATTTTGTGAATTCTACAAACCTTGTCCTGAAAATCTATAGTAATTTACTGGACATTTTATTCCAGTAAATTACTGTAATTCAGAATACAGTGTCATAATAAATTTTTTGGCACACTAAACAAGTATTATTGGGTGTATATTTGGGCATTGGAATCATTAACATATTTTTAGGTGTGTCAGGCGTGCGTACAACACTTAACACACAAATAATTTCACACAAAGACATGAGGGGGAAAAGAGGAATAAATACATGTCGTGTGATTGGGGAATGCAAACCAGGTGTGAATGGAACAAGACAAAACAAATTGATAATAGAAAAATGGAGTGGCGATGGCTAGAAAGCCGGTGACACCGAACGCAAGGAGGGGGGCGACTTCGATGGAAGTCGTGACAAGGTGTGTCTTATAAGAGGCTAAATTTGTTGCACCTGTTAGTGAAAATGCTATACAAATTTCACTGATATGTGGTAGTGTTTACCGGATAATTACATTTACAGTGCCTTCGGAGAGTATTCAGACCCCTTGACTTTTTCCACATTTTGTTACCTTACAGCCTTATTCGAAAATTAACAACTAAAAAAATCCTCAGAAATCGACAGACAATACCCTATAATGACAAAGCAAAAAAAATAATTACAATAGAAATAGCTTATTTACACAAGTATTCAGACCCTTTGCTATGAAACTCGAAATTGAGTTCAGGTGCATCCTGTTTCCATTGATCATCTTTGAAATGTTTCTATAACTTGATTGGAGTCCACATGTGGTAAATTGAAGTGATTGGACATGTCTACATAAGATCCCACAGTTTACAGTGCATGCCAGAGCTTAAACCAAGCCGTGAGGTCGAAGGAATTGTCCGTAGAGATCTGAGACAGGATTGTAAAAAGGCACAGTGAGGAAGGGTACCAAAACATGTCTGCAGCATTGAAGGTCCTCAAGAACACAGTGGCCTCCTTCATTCTTAAATGTAAGAAGTTTGGAACCTCCAAGACTTTTTCTAGAGCTGGCCGTCTGGCCAAACTGAGCAATCGGGGGAAAAAGGCCTTGGTCCGGGAGGTGACCAAGAACCCAATGGTCAGTCTGAAAGAGCTCTAGAATTCCTCTGTGGCCAGACGGAAGCCACTCCTCAGTAAAAGGCACATGACAGCTCGCTTGCAATTTGCCAAAAGTACTCTCAGACCATGAGAAACAAGATTCTCTGGTCTGATGAAACCAAGATTGAACTCTTTGACTTGAATGACAAGCGTCACTTCTAGAGGAAACCTGGCACCATCCCTATGGTGAAGCATGGTGGTGGCAGCATCATGCTGTGGGGATGTTTTTCAGTGGCAGGGACTGGGAGACTAGTCAGGATCGAGGGAAAGATGAAGAGGGCAAAGTACAGAAAGATCCTTGATGAAAACCTGCTCCAGAGAGCTCAGGACCTCAGACTGGGGTGAAGGTTCACCTTCCAACAGGACAACGACCCTAAGCACACAGCCAAGACAATGCAGGAGTGGCTTCGGGACAAGTTTTTGAATGTCCTTGAGTGGCCCAGCCAGAGCCCGGACTTGAACCCGATTGATTGAACATCTCTGGAGAGACTTGACAGAGCTTGAGAGGATCTGCAGAGAAGAATGGGAGAAACTCCTAAATACAGGTGTGCCAAGCTAGTAGCGTCATACTTAAGAACACCGAGGCTGTAATCGCTGCCAAAAGTGCTTCAACAAAATACTGAGTAAAGGGTCAGAACACTTCTGATATTTCAGTTTTACAGTGCCTTGCGAAAGTATTCGGCCCCCTTGAACTTTGCGACCTTTTGCCACATTTCAGGCTTCAAACATAAAGATATAAAACTGTATTTTTTTGTGAAGAATCAACAACAAGTGGGACACAATCATGAAGTGGAACGACATTTATTGGATATTTCAAACTTTTTTAACAAATCAAAAACTGAAAAATTGGGCGTGCAAAATTATTCAGCCCCTTTACTTTCAGTGCAGCAAACTCTCTCCAGAAGTTCAGTGAGGATCTCTGAATGATCCAATGTTGACCTAAATGACTAATGATGATAAATACAATCCACCTGTGTGTAATCATGTCTCCGTAACTTACAAACATATGATGAATATAAAACATCTTACCTATGTTACCAACTAATTCTGATTATTCCCCAACAGGCTGTAACCTAACAAAATTTGGAGAAAGTCAAGGGGTCTAAATACTTTCCGAAGGCACTCTCACATAGGTGACAGATCAGAGTGGCAGCAAGTCTCAAACCTTTAATGGTCGAGTGGCTAGCCATATCCTTTTTATTTGATTTATTTCACCTTTATTTAACCAGGTAGGCCAGTTGAGAAAGAGTTTTCATTTACAACTGCGACCTGGCCAAGATAAAGCACAGCAGTGCGACAAAAACAACAACACATGGGATAAACAAACGTACAGTCAATAGCACAATAGAAAAATCTGTATACTGTACAGTATGTGCAAATGAAGTAAGGAGGTAAGGCAATAAATAGGCCAACAGTGGCAAAGTAATTACAATTTAGAAATTTACACTGGAGTGCTATATGTGCAGATGAGGATGTGCATGTGGAAATACTGGTGTGTAAAACAGCAGAAAACAAAGACAAATATGGGTTTGAGGTAGGTAGTTGGTTGGATGGGCTATTTACAGATGGGCTGTGTACAGCTGCAGCGATCGGTGAGGTGCTCTGACAAGCTGACGCTTAAAGTTAGTGAGGGAGATATGTCTCCAACTTCAGTGATTTTTGCAATTTGTTCCAGTCATTGGCAGCAGAGAACTAGAAGGAAAGGAGGCCAAAGCAGGCCACTGGATGACCAGTGAATTAAACCTGCTGGAGCGCGTGCTACGAGTGGGTGTTGCTATGGTGACCAGTGAGCAGAGATAAGGCATACCTTTACCTAGCAAAGACTTATAGATGACCTGGAGCCACGAATTTGGCCACGAATATGTAGTGATGACCAGCCAACGAGAGCATACAGGTCGAAGTGGTGGGTAGTATATGGGGCTTTGGTTACAAAACGGATCGCACTGTGATAGACTACATCCAATTTGTAGAGTGTTGGAGGCTATTTCGTAAATGACATCGCCAAAGTCAAGGATTGGTAGGATAGTCAGTTTATTGAGGGTATATTTGGCAGTATGAGTGAAGGAGGCTTCGTAGCGGAATAGGAAAATCTGTAGTCACAGTTAGTTTAGAAGCCTTTGTTAAGACCTAAATTGCAACTGATATAAAACACCACATTTCAGTTGGTATGCTGTAATACATAATTACATATTCATTATTAGCAATTGATTAATATTTCAATACAATTTAACAATTGCATTGCTGTTTCGGTGTATTTAAATGCTTAATGCAGCATACTGTAAATGATGGTGTATTGTAGTGATGGGGAAACTAAGCTTCCTGAAGCATTGAGGCTTTCCAGACAATTGTATCAAATAAATGGGTTAATTACTCAAGGCTTTGATCAACACATTGCACACTAGTGGCACCTGCTGGTCAAAGGAATGTAGAACAAACACATTATTATAGACGACGTCCCACACGCTATAGCGCGTGTACAGAGTAGCCTTTTTGTGTTCTATCAAAACCAATATTAAATCAATCAGGTGGTTGTTCGACGAAACAAAACTTCAGACATCTATGTCCATTTGATCTGTTTTGTTGTGTGATTATGGCCAGTTTGGAAGCTTTTATTTAGGCTTCCACAAGTGCAAGTCATATAAAACACCAAGTATTCATTAATATGCTGTAATATACAGTACAATTGCCTAGCAGCCAAACAGCTTGCTCCAATCCCTTGTAATTACAGTAAAATATTGTTAAAATAACTTTCTTACAGTATGTTAGTTACTTTTACAATATCGTACTGTGTTTTATTGCTTTGACATTATAGCAATTTACAGGACACTTTCATCAAGTTACTATGAATTTCTCAGTAATGCATTGGCACTATCCAGAGATGGTCAGACATATCATAAGATATCTTGCTGTAATTACAATAATTTTTGAACACCAGTTTGTCTTTAACTAGAACAACATTTTTAGTAATGGTTAGCGAATCTTTTTTACTTGCTATGACAGTGATTTTTTTTTTTTAAACCTTGGTTTATAAACTGTAAGTTGCCAACTACAAGAGGGCCCACTAGATGACAAATGTAAATGTGAAAATGAAAACTTGCAAAGAACACTGGGTAATATGTTACTGGGTAATTACAATAATATGCTGTAATTGTAATTTGTACTGTAAATTCGATCACAGTAAAATATTTGCTACTGTGGAATGAATTACAGTAACTTACTGGCCAAATGCTGCCAGTAAGTTACTGTAAATTTGACAGCAAATGTTTTATAGTGTACCAGGGAAATAACGTTGTGTGTGTGTACGCGTGTGTACACGTGTACATTTGTTTGCGTGTTTACAGTCCATGCAAATGCATTCATGGCTGTCTATCTGTTTACATTATACATTAAGTTTACATTATTTTGTGTGTGTGTGTGTGTGTGGTAGGGGAGATGATGGGTGGATACTTTGTGGTTGGAGCAGGTGATTCAAAGCGGTTGCCTCATACAGCATAGTGCCTACGTCCTAAGTGGCACATTCCCTAGTGCAGTACTTTTGGTGAGAGCCCTAAGGGCACTAAATATGGAATAGGGTGTCATTTGGGACACAACCAGTATATGGAATATGTTTGTTAGTATCCATGGTATTAAGAATACACACATCCTTCCTTCAGGTACTGAGCTACAGGCAGTTTGTAACGACTCTCGTTTGTTGAATGTAGAGTGGACTAAGACGCAGCGTGGAAAGTGTTAATGATTTTAATATTCAAAAACACTCAAACAAAATAACAAACTTGAAAATGAAAGCGAACAGTTCTGCCAGGCAAAAAACACTAAATAGAAAACAAGATCCCACAAAACCCAAAAAGAAAATGACAACTTATATATGATCCCCAATCAGAGACAACGATAGACAGCTGCCTCTGATTGGGAACCACACTTGGCCAAAAACAAAGAAATAGAAAACATAGACTTTCCCACCCGAGTCACACCCTGATTTAACCAAACATAGAGAATAATAGGGATCTCTAAGGTCAGGGCGTGACACAGTTAGATTTGGGTATGTCATTTTAGGCGAAAATTGATGGCAGATGGCAAACCAGATGGCACCATTTTCTTGTTTTTTAAATTTACGGAAAGCCAGGGGCACACTACAACACTCAGATATAATTTACAAATGAAGCATGTGAGTTTAGTGATTCAGGCAGATTAGAGGCAGTACGGATGACCAGGGATGTTCGGTTGTTAAGTGCATGAATTTGAATATTTTCCTGTCCTGTTAAGCATTGAAAATGTAACAAGTACTTTTAGGTTTCATAGAAAAATGTATGGAGTAAAAAGTACATTATTTTCTTCACGAATGTAGTGAAGTACAATAAGTCAAAAATATACATAGTAAAGTAAATGACAGAAACTACCCCAAAAACTACTTAAGTAGTACTTTCAAGTATTTTTACTTAAGTACTTTACACCACTGTTTCACTGTACGTGTTCATGAAAAATTCAACAGTATAGAGAAACATCTGAAAGGAATCATGTAGCTGCTGCATTTACAAGATAAACACAGAAAAGTTGCTCACACAGACACAGGACCACCCATCCTATTAAGTAGACAAGAGATTGTCAATGAAAGCATTTTACTGCATATCACAATGATGTCATCTTGATTATGTACTTCATTTTCATGCATTTCATGTCTCGTATCTTTCCCAACACTGCCTACATCTGTTGAGGGCACATATTCTGACATCACAAAATCCCCTAGTTTGTAGTCTCGGCACAGAAGCAACACGTCTGTCAGTGGAGGCTGGTGGCACTAAATCGGAGGACGGGCTCATATTGAATGGAACAGTATCATGCTTGGTACCAGTCCATTTGTTTGGTACCAGTCCATTTCAATCATTACTATGGGAGGTAATGGTGTCTGTCCATTATCTCCCATTTAACAGTCTGGTGAGCTCATTAGTACTACTACAGACGTATACGTGCTTGCGTGTGTGTTCACTCGCTATAAAACACCACAGTGATACACACGTATAGCCTATAGAAGAAAAACAGTGTTTGTTATCTCTCCCACTGAAGTCAGTGAATAATGAAGTCTGTAATAAACAAGTTTCTATGAGGTGAATATCAATGAATCTCTCTCTGGATGCTCAGTCATCATTACGGAGAGAGCTGAGCACTGTGCCATGCCAATTATGTAACGGTGGTGCAACACAGGGGCAGGTTAATGACTAGGCCCATACACGTGCACACACACCAAATTACATTAAAGCTAGAATCCTTAATTGAAACAATAACAAAACAAAACCCACCTCTGTTTCGGTAAAAAGCTGTGGGATGGGCCTGTAGAAATGCTGGAGAAATGTAACCACTTAAATTCATAGACAGAGCTATGGATGGCAAAGACTGACCATCCATTATATACAAAATAGAGTTTTAATCATGTTTTGAGGATATACAGTATATGTTTACATTTACTTTGTTTACAAACATTGGAGTAAAACAATCTTATATTTTGGGTTCTGATGAGGTATGAAAGTTAAACTAAGCTCACAAGGTATTTATTATATATAAGTCCAAAAAATGGATGTGGCAACTATGGATTTTAGCATTAGTAGTCTTGGGGACTTCCATCAACTCCTGATAGGACATCACAATACAAACAGAAAGGTAGCTAGCTATTGCTGTTGGGTGGAGAAAAGAGGGACACAGGGATTAGCTGTAAAGAGGGACACCGGGATTGGCTGTTGTCTCAGTAACACTCCAGCCTATTGGGTGATGGTAAAAGCTCCTTTCAGAATATCTAATATAATGTTTGCGTTGCAAGCCGACAACATTGCAGACATTGCATTGCATCACTCAACGGTTGTGTGCCACGTCATCAGATTGATATATCACAGAATGTAGTTGGCTGATATTTGAAACATCTGTCCAGGCGCTCTGATATCTGGTATAGGTCTGCAATGTAGTCAGCCTGGAATGCAACCATAATCTTGTGCACTACTTTTGATCAGAGCCCTACGGATCCTGGTCAAAAGGAGTGGACTAAATAGGGAATATGGTGCCATTTGCGACACAGACTCTTTATTCAGTTGATATGTTTACTTCCAACCAGAACACAATGTCAGTGTCTCCGTTTATTCAAACCCATAAATAAAACCAGTCTAAATTGTGAGGATTATTATTTTATAGCCAAAGAGAGAAAACAGATGTTTAGTGAAAAATAATGACATCCATTTTGACAACAACAAAAAAACTCCCACTGTCTGTATTGTTTGAGTCAAACTAATTTGTTCCTGGCCTAGATTTCAAATGTCTTCATCAATTCTATTTTGACAGAAACAGACTAAATGAATGCGTTATAATAACAACATAAACTAATCACAGAGAGAAGGATTTATTTTTTCACATAAAGTGTGGAGACATCCAAACATATGATGCTGTAAAGTCTCAAAGTATCATTTTGCTTGTTTGCAACGTATGCTGTTTAAAAGGATGCTGTTTGTATGCTGTTTAAAAACATTGGGATGCTGGACACAAGCAGCCATGATGAGTGCAATCAGAATGAGATAGTCGATGTATCAGCAGTGGGCACAGAAAATGACGTGTTTGACTGATTCAATCGGAGAGGACTTTATCCATATGAACGCACTGCTGCCGAAATTAGAGGAATTAAAAGTCCACGCTTCTAACACCCGGGCTGCAGTTGTTGCTGGGAGTGAGACTTGGCTCTATGGGTCAATTGAGGACAATGAGGTTGAGCTACCGGATTATGGCATTCAGAGTTGACCAAAACCGAAACACTGGCAGTGTGTGTGTTTTTACTAGGAATGATGTGCATTTTAACCCTCGTTCAAATCTGAAAATGGATGGTCTTGAAGTTGCATGGGTAGAAATACTGATTCCTAAATGGCGTCCTATACTTGTATGGGATGTCTGCTTTTGGTCTCCTAAGCAGAATAATTTATATGATTTACTTGAATCGATTGCTGAGATCACAATGTATTTGCTGATAAGGAATATATTCTGCTTGGCGATTTTAATACAAATGTGCAGTTATCACCCAAGAAAAGTACACTAGTAAATGTCCTGTATAACTTGAATATGTTATTTGGACTGAAGCAACTGATTGTTCACCCAACCCAGGTGTGTATTGACAGTAAATCAACTTTGGATTTGATTATTGTATCAGACCAAGAGAACGTCTTTCAGTCAGGAGTCTTAAATATTGGTTTTAGGGATCATATGGTAACCTATTGTACCTGTAAGAAATCCAAAATACTACTAGAGGCAGGTAAAAACTACATGAAGGTATGGTCTATGAAAAAATACTCAAAGGAACGTTTTGTAGAAGTACTTTGAAAGTAATTCTGCTTTGAAAGTTAATAAACTTGTAAACTCACTTTTGAGAAAATGGCCTGTTTTGGTACTACTACTGGAGAGCCCTACTTTGTCTACACCCATTCAGCATCGTTCACACCCTCTTAAGCTTTGGCCCCACACAACTCTTTAAGGGTTGAGCAGAGCGTTCTGTACTAACAGCAGTCAAGCAACCAAGCTAACTTGCTAGCTACTTCCAGACACAAATGAGAGAACAGCTCACTGAACATTACTGGCCCTAGCAGAGCTGGTTAGGCTGTTATGTTATCCAGAGCGTTGTTGACTGCAAATGTGCTGTCAGATTGTCCGTTTGTAAATTCAGAGCGTTCAGAGCGCACACTGGACACTCTGGTCGAGGAGTAGGGTTGATCCGAACGTTCTGACCTCACAACGACAGTCAAGCACCCAATCTAACTGGCTAACATTGGCTAGCTTGCTAGCTACTTCCAGACACATAATGAGAGAACAACCCACTGACCATTTACTCGCCCTACCAGAGCTGGTTAGGCTATTTTTATGTTATCCAGAGCATTGGTGACTGTAACTGTGCTTCTGGCAACAATTTAATTATGCTTTTTTGCCAACGTTTACCGGCCATATTCAACGGGTGTTGAGCGTTCGTAAATTCCTCAGTTATTCTGTGCTCTGGCACTCTCAGACGAGAATGCTCTGAAATCGGAGAAGATGGCCAGGCTGAATTTACGAACACACCCGAAATGGGTTACTTGCATAGTGGAGTCTTTTGTTAAGACTTGTAGGTAGCTAGCTAGCTAGGTAAACAATGAACCATAATCCAAACTCAGGACATTACAGTAATCCCAATTCATGACGAACCAGGTTCAATGTTGGCTAGCTAACATTAGGCAATAGCTAGCCAAGCAAATGGCTCAGAGAGACAAATTCTAAGATCATACACGTAACGTTGGCTAGAGAGCCAGCCAGCTAACATTAATGTCCATTGCTTGTGTTCATTGCTCGTGTTTCTTAGCCCAAGCAAGTCTCTTCTTATTATTGGTGTCCTTTAGTAGTGTTCTCTTTGCAGCAATTCGACCATGAAGGCCGGATTCATGCAGTCTCCTCTGAACAGTTGATGTTGAGATGTGTCTGTTACTTAAACTCTGTGAAGCATTTTTTGGGGCTGCAGTTAACTCTAATGAACTTATCCTCTGCAGCATAGGTAACTATGGGTCTTCCTTTCCTGTGGTGGTCCTCATGAGAGCTAGTTTCATCATAGCGCTTGATGGTTTTTGCGACTGACTGACCTTCATGTCTTAAAGTAGTGATGGACTGTCGTTTGCTTATTTGAGCTGTTCTTGCCATAATATGGACTTGGTCTTTTACCAAATAGGGCTATTATTTTAATTGAAACTTTATTTAACGAGGCAAGTCACTGTATACGACCCCTACCTCATCACCACACAACTGATTGGCTCAAATGCATAAAGAAGGAAAGACATTGAACAAATTACCTTTTAACAATTCACACCTGTTAATTGAAATGCATTCCAGGTGACTACTTCATGAAGCTGGTTGAGAGAATGCCAAGAGTGTGCAAAGCTGTCATCAAGGCAAAGGGTGGCTACTTTGAAGAATCTCAAATATAAAATATATTTAGATTTGTTTAACACTTCTTTGGTTACTACATGATTCCATACATATTATTTAATAGTTTTGATGTCTTCACCATTATTCTACAATGTTTTTGATTGTCTTATTGCCTGTTGGTCTACATATTTCATTATAGTGATTGTGTTCCCCATACTCTATATAATCTATATGTTTCTAGATATGTTTTGTGTATTTGATTTATTGAAGCAGGGCTCACCTGTAAAAGTATTGATTCAGGTCTCACCCCCTGTTAAAATAAAGGTTAAAGAAAATAAGTAACAGTACACTTGAGTTCTAATTTAATTTGAAAAATTCTCAATAGTGTTAGAGACTGACTCAGATGACCTCTGGGAGCCAACTCCAAAGAGACCACATTCAAGTCCTCCAAGTCCTCTAATTTGGCCCTTATCTTTAATAGTTCATTTCTGTGTTGGGAGGCATTGGATCAGTGTTCTCGCCACATTTCCTGTTAGTACCTTTGATGTAGGGAAGCTTATGATCCATCATGTATGACATTCCTGGGAGTTTGTAAAAAAAATGTTTTATTACCATAGCATGTTCTCTCTATAGTTATGTTCTTGAGTATGTATCAATTGACCAATTCGGATCGTTGGAGGCTACTTGGGTACATTTGGGCGAACTCGTGACGGACACCTGGGAGACTTCATATTAAATATTATGTAGCTCTCTCATTCTTGAACGTATCAGTCTGAAACTTTGCATACACACTGTTTCCCTGTTCTGGACCACATATACAGTTGAAAGATGATGCAAAATAAAAATAGAAAAAGTATGTTTTTGTTGTCGTTTGTTTGACCTTTTACCAGATCTATTGTGTTATATTCTCCGTCATTCATTTCACATCTCCACAAATTTCAATGTGTTCCATTTCAAATAACATCAAGAATATCCATATCCTTGCTTCAGGGCCTGAGCCACAGGCCGTGAGATTTGGGTATGTCATTTTATGCGGATATTGAGATGAAGGGATTGTTTTTTAACATTGAAATGTGAAATGAATATGGTTGATTTTTAAGGTTAGGGAACAGTGCAGCGAATATTGCCACTTTTTAGGATGTCAATATACATGAATGTATTTACGTTTGTTTGTAAGTTTGTCTTGCCTTTTAATCATTATATGTGTTATTGTTTTTACCATCGAGGACCACTTAGCAAACAAGCGTTTCAATTAATACTTTTAAGTAATATCCTCTGCTCCACATTGTACATTTTGTTGTAGCATATGTATGTTACCCAAAATGAATTCAATTCAAAAAAGGACAGAAAGAGAAAAAGAGAGTGAGCGAGTAAGTGAGGCAGACAGAGGAGAGAGTGACGTACATAACACAGCTTGTAACTCTGTTATGGAGGATGAGACGGACACACACACACACACACACACACACACACACAGGCCTACTGAGCATGTGTTCATTAAAAAATACCTGTTCAAATGGGCCTCTCCAGGATAACGCAACCCCCTTTGAAGTCATGTTGATTGCAGGCAGGCAGGCTCTGGCATTTGATTGGACACAATAAATATGTTCCTGATCGTAATCAGTCTCACAGGGGGTGATCAGTCGGTGAATGGACGGAGACTGTAGAGGGATAGAGGTCCTCCATACGTCCATTTAGATCAAGTTTTTTTGTCCCCTCTCTATTTCCTTCTTTCCCACTGCCTTTATGTCAACGCTTATTCCTCTTGCCCCACTCTCTCATCCCTTGTCTCACCCCCTTTATCCTCTCCTCTCCTGTTCCTCCCTTCCTCTGTCTCCAGCCCTCAGTGCACCAGTCCCTGTGTGCCACTCTTTTGCCCCACGTTCCATCCATCCAAGAATCAGTAACCACGTTGGATTCACTGTGGTAACCACACTCTGTTTTATTAAGGAGGGCATACATAATTAAGGAAGGCTGGACCTGGAGGGATAGAGTCACAGGAGAGAAGGAGGATGTGTGTGTACATGTGCGTGTGTGTGCGTGTGCGTGTGTTGCTTGTGCAATGATTGTATGCTGTTGAACTCGTATAATGTATCATAGAAAGACGGTAAGCTATTTACTTTTCATATGTTGTATAACACCAATACGTATGAAAGGTGGAGTTGTATTTCTGGACCTACACACCACAGCAAATTCTACGGGTGTTAAATCTCCACTGAAAGAGTGGGGACCATATACACACTAGAACCAGTGTAAAGCGTTGGTCCCATGTTCCATGAGCTGAAATAAAAGCTGACATTTTCCAATGCGCAAAAAAAAACATACGTCTCTCAAATGTTGTGTACAAATTTCTTTACATCCCTGTTAGTGAGCATTTTTCCTTTGCCAAGATAATCCATCCACGCGACAGGTGTGGCATATCATGAAGCTGGTTAAACAGCATGATCATTACACAGGTGCACCTTGTACTGGGGACAATAAAAGGCCACTCTAAAATGTGCAGTTTTGTCACACAACACAATGCCACAGATATCTC
Organism: Oncorhynchus clarkii lewisi; assembly: GCF_045791955.1. NCBI lineage: Eukaryota > Metazoa > Chordata > Actinopteri > Salmoniformes > Salmonidae > Oncorhynchus > Oncorhynchus clarkii. The sequence goes on from NC_092157.1 coordinate 33,599,615, forward strand.
AACTTTTGAGGGAGCATTCAATTGGCATGCTGACTACAGGAATGTCCACCAGGACTGTTGCCAGAGAATTTAATGTTAATTTCTCTACCATAAGCCATTGTCATTTTAGAGAATTTGGCAGTACGTCCAACCGGCCTCATAACTGCAGACCACATGTATGCCGTTGTGTGGGCGAGCAGTTAGCTGATGTCAACGTTGTGAACAGAGTGTCCCATGGTGGCAGTAAGGTTATGGTATATGGCCAGGCATAAGCTATGACAATGAACACAATTGCATTTTATCGATTGCAATTTGAAAGCACAAACATACCATGATGAGATCCTGAGGCCCATTGTTTTTAAGTTTCAGTATCTGTGGCCAACACATACATATCTGCATTCCCAGTCATGTGAAATTGATGAACTGTAAATCAGTAAAAATCAATGGAATTGTTGCATGTTGCATGTTGCATTGATATTTGTTCAGTATATATTTAACACAACATATTTAACCCTACAGGGGCCTGAAACTCATACCTATCACTGTGAACCAAAAACACACCCAGCATTATCATATTTCCCAGCATGCTCTATTGCAGGTAGATTTATTTTAATTGTTTCAATATCAACGCTACACAAATATAAATGACATACATTTTCTAAACTAATCCAATATGTTACTTGGATTTAATGCAACCATTACTGAAATGGTTCTAGTTTACATACTTTAGGTAGTCTCATAATTGTTTTTCTGATCCTGGCTGTCATTCTGAATGCAGATTGTAGGTGATCTTTAAATTCTATATCTCAGATATCCCAACTGTGGCTGGATTCCAATAAGAGTTTATCATCACTTTACAAGCCAGCACAATGTGACTTGTGGACTGTTAATTATGAGATTCAGGTTACCATATTAGTGTAAAACTAGGTTTCATGCCATTATTATAAGATTATCAGGCAATTACAAAAAAAAGGCTTATACTTGTTCATAAATGGATTCAAACAGTTGCTTTGTGCCTTTAGTTATTGTTCCATAATGCATAAGGTACCATCACAGTGAAACACCCAGTTATGTGGCAATATCATACCTCTACCATAGACCACTTAATAAACTGGTTCAACACTTCCACTCACAGGTGGCCAAAAATAACTAACTGAAAGCCACGCTCCACTAAGCCATGTCTCTGGTATAATTATCCAGTGTGCCTTGCCTTTTAAAGTGAAATGTAGAGTTACCACCCATGAATGTATTTGTTAGTGACAGAAACATAGGTCTTGAATTCATTAATTTCTGTCCTGTTGCCTTCACCAAGTTAGTTCCTAGATGAATGTTATCATTCAAATTATATTTATGAAAATAAATGACATTACCTCACAAGCTCTTATTCTGAGGCTAAGTGTAACCCTAATACAGTACCCTGCCAGTCTTGGTACAGGCCACGTCAGGCCTGCAAGTTAATTCCAGTAACTTTAGTAGTGATGAATAAATTGGCTGTGAACTGTCTTGTGGAAGTTTTAAATTGACACAATACCTGTTAGCATAGGTGTCAGCTAGAGATGATGTGCAGGAGCTTGCAGGGATTTGTAGTTTTGCACTATGTATACTTTGACTGTAATTAGCATTTTTGAATCTGAGAGTTAATAGATCAGAATATAGTGATGAAAGTCTTGTCCGAGATAGATTTACATTTGTTACCAAAACATCACACCAGGAAAAGCCTACACAAAACACAGCCATTATTTGAAGTCCTTCTAACATTTCCTATTTATGAGTACTATGATACCACCACTGTGGGGCTCTATACCACATGTACATATGAATATAATTTTTCAATTACGAGCCTAGTTGGTTTAGCCACGGAAAAATACAGAAACCTTCCTGCTAGCCAGGATTGGCTGAGATATTGGATAGGCTGGAAATGCTGAGAGATGAGTTTGGATTGGTCTGCCATTTAGCATGGTTCTGTCTATAACATAAGCTGCTCAGTATGTGTGGATAATCATTTTCACCACATCTTTTTTTGAAAGATATTATGAAGAATGTAAAAAGTGTTGCTACTGCTCTCAACATTGCTGCCCTGAAGTTAATAGCGCTATCGACAAAGATCAGTGGGGGAAAGATGTGATGGACTACTTTCTGGAGGACGACTGTGGCATGCTGACTCACTCTGACTGAAAGTAAATCAGACGATGGTGAAATCCCTGATTTTGGTAGAAACATTTTCATTGAATCAAACATTGTAGAGTCTTCTGATGACAGGAGAAACGCCGATCAACAGTGTGATCACGGAAGACGTTGACAGAGTTTTTAAATCAGTGGAATGCCCGGTGTAAGCAGAGAGACGACTGCCAAATGCAGAGAGAGACTAAAAGAGAACACAGAAGGCTGTGGTATAAAACAACGGCCTCCGGATTACTTCTTCAAACTAAGGGCAGCCATGGCGTCCATGACAGAGAGGGAGAAGCGTTCATCCATGTATATGGGTCAAAGTTGATTTCATTGCAAGGTAAAGCATACTATTAGCTAGCTAGCTAACATTAGCTGGCTGGCTCACTAGCTAACGTTGTGCCTTACTCTAAAATAGATTTTTTTAAATTTGGTTTTAGAAACTTACGCTAATTTATAAAAAATATATATTTTTAAATGAAATATCACATTTACGTAATTATTCAGACCCTTTACTCTGTACTTTGTTTAAGCACCTTTGGCAGCAATTACAGCCTCAATTCTTCTTGGGTATGACGCTACAAGGTTGGCACACCTGTATTTGGGGAGTTTCTCCCATTCTTCTCTGCAGATCCTCTCAAGCTCTGTCAGGTTGGATGGGAAGTGTCGCTGCACAGCTATTTTCAGGTCTCTCCAGAGATGTTCGATAGGGTTCAATTCCTGGCTCTCGCTGGGCCACTCAGGGACATTCAGAGACTTGTCCCAAAGCCACTCCTGCGTTTCATCAAGGATCGCTCTGTACTTTGCTTCATTTATCTTTCCTTTGATCCTGACTAGTCACCCAGTCCCCGCGGCTGAAAAACATCCCCACAGCATGATGCTGCCACTGCCATGCTTCACCATAGGGATGGTGCCAGGTTTCCTCCAGATGTGAAGCTTGGCATTCAGGCCAAAGAGTTCAATCTTGGTTTCATCAGACCAGATAATCTTGTTTCTCATGGTCTGAGAGTCTTTGGGTGCCTTTTGGCAAACTCCAAGCGGGCTGTCATGTGCCTTCTACAGAGGCGTAGCTTCCATCTGGCCACTCTACCATGAAGGCCAGATTGGTGCAGAGATGGTTGTCCTTCTGCAAGGTTCTCCCATCTCCATAGAGAAACTCTGGAGCTCTGTCAGAGTGACCATCGGGTTCTTGGTCACCTTCCTGACCAAGGCTGTTCTCCCATGTTTGCTCAGTTTGGCCGGGCGGCCAGCTCTAGGAAGAGTCTTGGTAATTCGAAACTTCTTCCATTTAAGTATGATTTATTTTTTATTTCACCTTTATTTAAACCAGGTAGGCTAGTTGAGAACAAGTTCTCATTCACAACTGCGACCTGGCCAAGATAAAGCATAGCAGTGTGAACAGACAACAACACAGAGTTACACATGGAGTAAACAATAAACAAGTCAATAACACAGTAGAAAAAAAGAAAAAAAAGAGTCTATATACATTGTGTGGAAAAGGCATGAGGAGGTAGGCGAATAATTACAATTTAGCAGATTAACACTGGAGTGATAAATGAACAGATGGTCATGTGCAGGTAGAGATTCTGGTGTGCAAAAGAGCAGAAAAGTAAATAAATAAAAACAGTATGGGGATGAGGTAGGTAAATTGGGTGGGCTATTTACCGATGGACTATGTACAGCTGCAGCGATCGGTTAGCTGCTCAGATAATAGATGTTTAAAGTTGGTGAGGGAGATAAGTCTCCAACTTCAGCGATTTTTGCAATTCATTCCAGTCACAGGCAGCAGAGAACTGGAAGGAAAGGCGGCCAAATGAGGTGTTGGCTTTAGGGATGACAAGTGAGATACACCTGCTGGAGCGCATGCTACGGGTGGGTGTTGCCATCGTGACCAGTGAACTGAGATAAGGCGGAGCTTTACCTAGCATGGACTTGTAGATGACCTGGAGCAAGTGGGTCTGGCGATGAATATGTAGCGAGGACCAGCCAACTAGAGCATACAGGTCGCAGTGGTGGGTGGTATAAGGTGCTTTAGTAACAAAACGGATGGCACTGTGATTACTCAGCAAACTGGATGCAGTTTGAGTATTGGAAGCTATTTTGTAAATGACATCGCCAAAGTCGAGGATCGGTAGGATAGTCAGTTTTACTAGGGTAAGTTTGGCGGCGTGAGTGAAGGAGGATTTGTTGCAGAATAGAAAGCCGACTCTAGATTTGATTTTAGATTGGAGATGTTTGATATGAGTCTGGAAGGAGAGGTTACAGTCTAGCCAGACACCTAGGTACTTATAGATGTCCACATATTCTAGGTCGGAACCATCCAGGGTGGTGATGCTAGTCGGGCGTGCGGGTGCAGGGAGCGAACGGTTGAAAAGCATGCATTTGGTTTTACTAGCGTTTAAGAGCAGTTGGAGGCCACGGAAGTAGTGTTGTATGGCATTGAAGCTCGTTTGGAGGTTAGATAGCACGGTGTCCAAGGAAGGGACGGAGACTGTAGAGGGATAGAGGTCCTCCATACGTCCATTTAGATCAAGTTTTTTTGTCCCCTCTCTATTTCCTTCTTTCCCACCGTTGTATGGCATTGAAGCTCGTTTGGAGGTTAGATAGCACGGTGTCCAAGGAAGGGTCAGAAGTATACAGAATGGTGTTGTCTGAGTAGAGGTGGATCAGGGAATCGCCCGCAGCAAGAGCAAAATCTTTGATATATACAGAGAAAAGAGTCGGCCCGAGAATTGAACCCTGTGGTACCCCCATAGAGACTGCCAGAGGACCGGACAACATGCCCTCCGATTTGACACACTGAACTATGTCTGCAAAGTAGTTGATGAAACAGGCAAGGCAGTCATTAGAAAAACCGAGGCTACTGAGTCTGCCGATAAGAATATGGTGATTGACATGGCGGTTATGATATCGTTTAGTACCTTGAGCGTGGCTGAGGTGCACCCGTGAACGGCTCGGAAACCAGATTGCACAGTGGAGAAGGTACAGTGGGATTCGAGATGGTCAGTGATCTGTTTGTTGACTAGGCTTTCGAAGACCTTAGATAGGCAGGGCAGGATGGATATAGGTCTGTAACAGTTTGGGTCCAGGTTGTCTCCCCCTTTGAAGTGGGGGATGACTGTGGCAGCTTTCCAATCCTTGGGGATCTCAGACGATATGAAAGAGAGGTTGAACAGGCTGGTAATAGGGGTTGCGACAATGGCGGCGGATATCTTCAGAAATAGAGGGTCCAGATTGTCAAGACCAGCTGATTTGTACGGGTCCAGGTTTTGCAGCTCTTTCAGAACATCTGCTATCTGGATTTGGGTAAAGGAGAAGCTGGGGAGGCTTGGGCGATTAGCTGCGGGGGGGAAGGGGGGGGGGGGCAGAGCTGTTGGCCGAGGTTGGAGTAGCCAGGAGGAAGGCATGGCCAGCCGTTGAGAAATGCTTGTTGAAGTTTTCGATTATTGCAGATTTATCGGTGGTGACCGTGTTACTTAGCCTCAGTGCAGTGGGCAGCTGGGAGGCGGTGCTCTTGTTCTCCATGGACTTTACAGTGTCCCAGAACTTTTTGGAGTTAGAGCTACAGGATGCAAATTTCTGCTTGAAAAAGCTGGCCTTTGATTTCCTGACTGACTGCTTGTATTGGTTCCTGACTTCCCTGAACAGTTGCATATCGCGAGGACTATTCGATGCTAATGCAGTCCGCCACAGGATGTTTTTGTGCTGGTCGAGGGCAATCAGGTCTGGAGTGAACCAAGCGCTATATCTGTTCTTAGTTCTGCATTTTTTTAACGGAGCATGCTTATCTAAGATGGTGAGGAAGTTACTTTTAAACCTGTTGGGGCACCCCCCCCCCCCCCGTTCAGCTGAAAAGGTGGCGCAGGGAATTCAAAAATATTCTTTAGAAATATTTAACTTTCACACATTAACAAGTCCAATACCTCAAATGAAAGATAAACACCTAGTTCATCTACCCATCATGTCAGATTTTTTAAATGTTTTACAGCGAAAACACAACATATATTTATGTTAGACCACCACCAAACCAAAGAAAAAACGCAGCCATTTTTTCCAGCCAAAAATAAAATCACAAAAGCAGGATTAGAAATAAAATCAATCACTAACCTCTTGAAAATCTTCATCAGATGACAGTCATATGACATGTTACACAGTACATTTATGTTTTGTTCGATAATATGCATTTTTATATCCACAAATCTCGGTTTACATTGACGCCATGTTCAGAAATTCCTCCAAAATATCCTGAGGAATTATAGAAAGCTACGCCAGATAACAGAAATACTCATCATAAACTTTGACTAAAGATACATGTTTTACATATAAATAAAGACACACTGGTTCTTAATGCAACCGCTGTGTCAGATTTTTTTTTAAACGTTTCGGAAAAAGCCTAACATTGCAATAATCTGAGACGGCGCTCAGACGTAACAATATTTCACCGCCATGTTGGAGTCAACAGAAATACGAAATTTCAACATAAATATTCCCTTACCTTTGATGATCTTTCATCAGAATGTAGTGCAAGGAGTCCTAGTTCCACAATAAATCATTGTTTTGTTCCATGATGTCCAATACTAGTGTCCAAGTAGCTGCATTTGCTATCACTTTCAGCTCACGTGCCCAAAAACTGACTACTGGTCCAAGATAACTCGCATGAAAACTTCCAAAATATATATTCCAGGTCGAATAAACTGGTCAAACTAAGTACAGAATCAATCTTCAGGATGTTGTAATCATATATATCCAATAACGTTCCAACCGGATCATTCATTTTCATCTGGGGCTGATTGGAACAGCTGTAGCACCCACAGAGAAATGCGCCACAGCAAAATGGCATTCTGTTGCGACACCGACTATTTTCCCTCCCATTAGGTCAAAGTTCACAGCAAATGCTCCATTACACTTTCTACTGAATGAGGACAGCTAGTGGAAGGCGTAGGAAGTGCTTCCAGATCCATATCTTGTTGGGAAAGGAGGGGGCGATGACGTCAAAGTTGCCCCAACTTTCAGAATTTCAAAACTGGTTTGGAAGATTGCCTGCCCTATGAGTTCTGTTATACTCACAGACATAATTCAAACAGTTTTAGAAACTTCAGAGTGTTTTCTATCCAATAGTAATAATAATATGCATATATTAGCAATCTAGGACAGAGTTTGATGCAGTTCACTATGGGCACGCAATTCATCCAAAGTTAAAATACTGCCCCCTATCCCCAACAAGTTTAAAGAATGACCAGGCATCCTCAACTGACGGGATGAGGTTAATATCCTTCCACGATACCCGGGCCAGGTCGATTAGAAAGGCCTGCTCGCAGAAGTGTTTTAGGGAGCGTTTGACAGTGATGAGGGGTGGTCGTTTGACTGCGGACCCGCAGCGGATGATGGAGGCCATTATGTTCTTGGGGACATTCAATGCTGCAGAAATGTTTTGGTACCCTTCCCCAGATCTGTTTCTCGACACAACCCTGTCTCGGAGCTCTACGGACAATTCCTTCAACCTCATTGCTTGATTTTTGTACTGACATGCACTGTCAACTGTGGGACAGGTGTGTCTTTCCAAATCATGTCCAATCAATTGAATTTACCACGGGTGGACTCCAATCAAGTTGTAGAAATAATCTCAAGGATGATCAATGAAAACAGGATGCACCTGAGCTCAATTTCGAGTCTCATATCAAAGGGTCTGAAAACTTATGTAAATAAGGTAAGGGATAAGGGATTTCTTCTTTTTTTATATATACATTTGCAAAGATAAAAAAAAATAAAAAAAACTGTTTTCACTTCGTCATTTTGGGGTTTTGTGTGTAGCGGGATGAGGAAAAACATTATTTTAATACATTTTAGAATAAGCCTGTAATGTAACAAAATGTTGAAAAACTCAAAAGATTCTGAATACTTTCCAAATGCACTGTATATACTGTACATCTGCCATATGGCATGACTCTTGTGATGCAGTTAACAGTGTCCCCATTGAAAGTTGCGCCCCTGATCTTCGCCATCGATGGATAGGGTTCACTTTTTATTTTATTTGCTGACACCCTTACGGTCAAATTTTGGCACCAGTAGGGTAGCTATCTAGCTATATAAACCATACTCCTCTGCAAACACCCCTTCTCCGATGTTGTTTACAAGGCGGTACTACTTTAAATGAAGTAAACATGTCACCATTTGTGTATTATAATGAGAGTTAAGGAGATGTCACCTTGTCCCCTTAACAATGAATTCAAGTGTTAGACCTGGGGAGAGGAAAAGTACATTTATGATAAAATTTTGTCAATGTACAAGCAAAAGTAATTTTTTAGAGTTCCTTCAAATATCATCCAACTTCATGAAAAACATGGTTTTGACTGTTAATGACATTTAAAGAACTTGTTTTTATTTGTAACATATTCACTTAGGATCTCACTTGGTTGAGCCAAGATAAAGGAAGTGGATGAATGCGACAACCATGTCTCTGTCACTAACAAATACAGTCATGGGTGCTAACTACACAATTTACTTGAAAGGTAAGGTACTCTGGGAAATATTCAAATAAGGTTTTACACTAAGCAATGTGTTAATTTAACACTGGTTCCAGTGTGTATATGGAATTTGCTGCACACACACACACCAACACAGGTGTGAAAGTGCTGAGTGATTTCCCTCCTGCTTGGTGACTGCAGGTTAGGGCTAATGAGCTCACCCTTCAGATTCCTCTGAGGGAGAGCTGTGTGTGTGTGTGTGTGTGTGTGTGTGTGTGTGTGTGTGTGTGTGTGTGTGTGTGTGTGTGTGTGTGTGTGTGTGTGTGTGTGTTTAAAACCTCTATTCCACCTACTTCGCACACACTGCATTTCATCTCCTCACTACTTAAATGCATCAGAGCTTGCCCAAGTCCTTTTTTTCTCCACTCTGTCAAGCGAATCAAAAGATATTCCAAGGACACTCAAAGCTTATGTGAGTATTAAACAATGTGCTCGTTGATTAGATATGGGATGGTCCTGAAGCGATTGAATATTCAGAAAGAGTGCTCTACTTCTCTCTACTCTTTCTATACACACACACACACACACACCAGAGGAGGCTGGAGGAAGGGGTATAGGAGGATGTGCTCATCATAATGACTAGAATGGAATCAAACACATGGAAACAATATGTCTGACTCCCTTCCATTTATTCCATTCCAGCCATTACACTAAGCCCATCTACATCTCATCCCACCAGCCTCCTCTGACACACACACACACACACACACACACACACACACACACACACACACACACACACACACACACACACACACACACACACACACACACACACACACACAGCCACCCCTGTTGTCTCTCTCCTCGTTCTTTCTCTCATGCATACATAAATATACACACTTTCCATAAACATACACTCTTTCCTGGGGGATGAGTTGTGAAGGCTCTCTCTCTCTCTCTCACACTCTCTGTCTGTCTGTCTGCCTTCAGTTGTTCTTCCTTTGGCTCTCGCTCATGAGCGTATTTTCTCCCCCAACTTCTCTCCCTCTTTCTCTGCAGGATCTCCACCGAGTCGCACTCTCCCAAGCTGCAGATCCGGAGCCACAGCTACCTGCGTGCGGTGAGTGAGGTTTCCATCAATAGAAGCCTGGACAGCTTGGACCCGGCAGGGCTGCTGGCCTCGCCCAAATTCCGCTCACGAAACGAGAGCTACATGAGAGCCATGCGCACCATTAGCCAGGTTGGTGGCCCTGGGGGTGCATACCTCCCCCTGCTCCGTCCCCTAACCGGCTCCTGTCCTTTCTTACACCCAAAGGCCATGCAAGGGGGAGGAAAAACCAACCCCAAATCATCCATCGAAAAAGCTAACAACTCCAAACCAACCTCATACCAACACCAAATCAAACCCTATCCAACCCCTAATCAACAATCAGACAACCGTCCAGCAACCATCCCATCTGAGCGGCTATTTAAACCAAACCATCTCCAAACATTCAGGTGTTGTTTCCTTTTTATTTCACCTTTATTTAACCAGGTAGGCAAGTTGAGAACAAGTTCTCATTTACAATTGCGACCTGGCCAAGATAAAGCAAAGCAGTTCGACACATACAACGACACATGGAGTAAAACAAACATACAGTCAATAATACAGTATAAACCAGTCTATACACAATGTGAGCAAATGAGGTGAGAAGGGAGGTAAAGGCAAAAAAATGGCAAAGTAAATACAATATAGCAAGTAAAACACTGGAATGGTAGATTTGCAGTGGAAGAATGTGCAAAGTAGAAATAAAAATAATGGGGTGCAAAGGAGCAAAATAAATAAATGAATAAAATAAATACAGTAGGGAAAGAGGTAGTTGTTTGGGCTAAATTATAGGTGGGCTATGTACAGGTGCAGGAATCTGTGAGCTGCTCTGACAGTTGGTGCTTAAAGCTAGTGAGGGAGATAAGTGTTTCCAGTTTCAGAGATTTTTGTAGTTCGTTCCAGTCATTGGCAGCAGAGAACTGGAAGGAGAGGCGGCCAAAGAAAGAATTGGTTTTGGGGGTGACCAGAGAGATATACCTGCTGGAGCGCGTGCTACAGGTGGGTGATGCTATGGTGACCAGCGAGCTGAGATAAGGGGGGACTTTACCTAGCAGGGTCTTGTAGATGACCTGGAGCCAGTGGGTTAGGCGACGAGTATGAAGCGAGGGCCAGCCAACGAGAGCGTACAGGTCGCAATGGTGGGTAGTTTATGGGGCTTTGGTGACAAAACGGATTGCATTGTGATAGACTGCATCCAATTTGTTGAGTAGGGTATTGGAGGCTATTTTGTAAATAACATCGCCGAAGTCGAGGATTGGTAGGATGGTCAGTTTTACAAGGGTATGTTTGGCAGCATGAGTGAAGGATGCTTTGTTGCGAAATAGGAAGCCAATTCTAGATTTAACTTTGGATTGGAGATGTTTGATGTGGGTCTGGAAGGAGAGTTTACAGTCTAACAAGACACCTAGGTATTTGTAGTTGTCCACGTATTCTAAGTCAGAGCCGTCCAGAGTAGTGATGTTGGACAGGCGGGCATGTGCAGGCAACGATCGGTTGAAGAGCATGCATTTAGTTTTACTTGTATTTAAGAGCAGTTGGAGGCCACGGAAGGAGAGGTGTATGGCATTGAAGCTTGCCTGGAGGGTTGTTAACACAGTGTCCAAAGAAGGGCCAGGAGTATACAGAATGGTGTTTCCTTCAGGTCTAATGATCAGAGTCAAATTCACAGTGCTAATTAGACTACAAGAAATACAGCCCTCCTTTTCCTTGATCCCTCCATCATCCTATCCGTCTGTTAATTCCTCCTCTGTAGACTCCAAAGACGTATAGAGAAATACTAAAATTAGGTCTTTCTCATTAGAGCTGAAACAATGTTTTAATTTTCAACAGCCAGGAAACACACATGGACTACACTGCAGGAATGTACATGTATTTAGTACTGAAGTCCGGTAAAGGGAGGACAACTCATTGTAATGTCTGGAATGGAATCAATGGAATAGTACCAAACATATTGAAACCATGTGTTTGATGTGTTTAATACAGTTCCATTCACTTAGCCTCCACACCAGCTACCACCTGTCCTTAACAGATCAGCTAATTTCCAATGCTCTGCATCATGTAATACAGCACACATAGCCTTCTGCTAGCATACTTTACAATACAACAGCACAACAGATGCTTAATTCTCACAGCACACCTTAGAAAACGAGCGTGATGTATGTCTTACGCCACCAGTAATTTTTCACAGCCATTGTCTAAAAGCATTTACTGCCATGTACACTGGCACACTTCAGAGGTCGATACAAGCGGGTGAGAGAGAGATGGGAGAATTAGGAGTACACCTAATATCACACAGGACATCACATAAAACAGGTAAATTACACCAGATATGACAGACTGACCCTAGCCCCCGCCCCCCTATTGCACCATGGATACTGGGGACTGAGGATCTGTGGCCCCGTCCAATCTATACATTTATATATCTACCACACAATCTGTCTTCTTATCACATTGCATACTGTATCTACCACACATGTTCTGCAGCCCTCTCTCTCCAATCACCTGCCCCCAATCCAACATGTTGTCTCAAGCACACAGTCTCAATGTCTTACCTCTCCTTCAAATCCTGCCCAACCCACAGTCACAATTCTCCTAGCTAACCATCATCTACCATACTAGAGGAGTCGAATGAACGGGATGCTGTACAGTCACTATGGGACCTCTTTCTAGAGTGCCTGATTAAATTGTGCATAAGACTATTTATGTCATCTCTTAATATATATACAGTACCAGTCAAAAGTTTGGACACACCTCCTATTTGAAGGGTTTGTCTTTATTTGTACTATTTTCTACATTGTAGAATAATAGTGAAGACATCAAAACTATGAAATAACACATTTAAACAAATAAAAAATATATTTTATATATGAGATTCTTAAAGTAGCCACCCTTTGCCTTGATGACAGCTTTGCACACTTTTTGCATTCTCTCAACCAGCTTCACCAGGAATGCTTTTCCAACAGTTTTGAAGGAGTTCCCACATATGCATATCCAGGCTGTATCTCAACTGGGCGTGATTGGGAGTCCCATGGGGCGGGGCGCAATTGGCCTAGCTTCGTCCGGGTTTGGCCGGTGTAAGCCGTCATTGCAAATAATAATTTGTTCTTAACTGACTTGCCTAGGTAAATAAAAATAAAACATTTAAAAAATATATGCTGAGCACTTGTTGGCAGCTTTTCCTTCACTCTGCAGTCCAACTCATTCCAAACCATCTCAACTGGGTTGAGGTCGGGTGATTGTGGAGGCCAGGTCAATTGATGCAGCACTCCATCACTCTAATTCTTGGTCAAATATCCCTTACACAGTCTGGAGGTGTGTTTTGGGTCATTGTCCTGTTGAAAAACAAATGATAGTCCCACTAAGCGCAAACCAGATGGGATGTGGTATCGCTGCAGAATGCTGTGGTAGCCATGCTAGTTCTAAATAAATCACTGACAGTGTCACCAGCAAAGCACCCCCACACCATCACACCTCCTTCTCCTCCATGCATCACGGTGGGAACCACACATGCGGAGATCATCCGCTCACCTTCTCTGCGTCTCACAAAGACATTGCGGTTGGAACCAAAAATCTCAAATTTGGACTCATCAACACCAAAGGACAGATTTCCACTGGTCTAATGTCCATTGCTCGTGTTTCTTGGCCCAAGCAAGTCTCTTCTTCTTAATTGGTGTCCTTTAGTAGTGGTCTCTTTGCAGCAATTCAACCATGAAGGTCTGATTGACGCTGAACAGTTGATATTGAGATGTATCTGTTACTTGAACTCCATGAAGCATTTATTTGGGCTGCAATCTGAGGTGCAGTAAACTCTAATGAACTTATCCTCTAAAGCAGAGGTACAGTGCCTTGCGAAAGTATTCGGCCCCCTTGAACTTTGCGACCTTTTGCCACATTTCAGGCTTCAAACATAAAGATATAAAACTGTATTTTTTTGTGAAGAATCAACAACAAGTGGGACACAATCATGAAGTGGAACGACATTTATTGGATATTTCAAACTTTTTTAACAAATCAAAAACTGAAAAAGTGGGCGTGCAAAATTATTCAGCCCCTTTACTTTCAGTGCAGCAAACTCTCTCCAGAAGTTCAGTGAGGATCTCTGAATGATCCAATGTTGACCTAAATGACTAATGATGATAAATACAATCCACCTGTGTGTAATCAAGTCTCCGTATAAATGCACCTGCACTGTGATAGTCTCAGAGGTCCGTTAAAAGCGCAGAGAGCATCATGAAGAACAAGGAACACACCAGGCAGGTCCGAGATACTGTTGTGAAGAAGTTTAAAGCCGGATTTGGATACAAAAAGATTTCCCAAGCTTTAAACATCCCAAAAGGTCGCAAAGTTCAAGGGGCCGAATACTTTCGCAAGGCACTGTAACTCTGGGTCTTATTTTCCTGTGGCAGTCCTCATGAGAGCCAGTTTCATCATAGCACTTGATGGGTTTTGCGGATTGACTGACCTTCATGTCTTTAAGTAATGATGGACTGTCATTTCTCTTTGCTTATTTGAGCTTTCTTGCCATAATTTGGACTTGGTCTTTTACCAAATAGGGCTGTCTTCGATATACTAATCCCTACCTTGTCACAACACAACTGATCGGCTTAAATGCATTAGGAAGAAAATAAATCCCACAAATTAACTTTTAACAAGGCACACCTGTTAATTGAAATTCATTCCATGTGACTACCTCATGAAGCTGGTTGAGAGAATGCCAAAAGTGTGCAAAGCTGTCATCAAGGCAAAGGGTGGCTACTTTGAAGAATCTCATATAAAAAATATATTTTGATTTGTTTAACACTTCTTTGGTTACTTCATGATTCCATATGTATTATTTAATAGTTTTGATGTCTTCACCATTATTCTACAATGTTTTTGATTGTCTTATTGCCTATTGGTCTACATATTTCATTATAGTGATTGTGTTCCCCAAACTCTATATAATCTATATGTTTCTAGAGATGTGTTTGTGATGTCTTCACTATTATTCTACAATGTAGAAAATAGTCAAAATAAAGAAAAACCCTTGAATTAGTAGGTGTGTCCAGACTGGTAATGTATAAATATATACCCTATATATATAAAAGTATTTCGACACCACTTCATATAAGTGGATTTGGCTATTTCAGCCACACCCGTTGCAAACAGGTGTAGAAAATCGAGCACACAGCCATGCAATCGCCATAGACAAACATTGGCAGTAGAATGGCCTTACTGAAGAGCTCTGTGACTTTCAACGTGGCATCGTCAAGTTCCTGCCCTGCTAGAGCTGCCCCGATCAACTGTAAATGCTGCTATTGTGAAGTGGAAACTCTAGGAGAGACAACAGCTCAGCCACAAGTGATAGGCTACACACGCTCACAGAACTGGATCACTGAGTGCTGAAGCGCGTTACGCGTAAACATCGTCTGTCCTTGGCTGCAACACTCAATACCGAGTTCCAAACGGCCTCTGAAGCAACGTCAGCACCATAATCTTCGTTAGCACCATAACCTTTGTTAGCCGCACACATGCCTAAGATCACCAGGCGCAATGCCAAGCGTCGGCTGGAGTGTTGTTGGAGCAGTTGAACTCTGGAGCAGTGGAAACACGTTCTCTGGAGTGCTGAATCACGCTTCAGCATCTGGCAGTCGGATGAACAAATCTGTATTTGGCAGATATCAGATATCAGGAGAATGCTACCTGCCCAAATGCATAGTGCCAACTGTAATGTTTGGAAGTTTAAAAAGACAGGCAGAGTGGGCAGGGAACTTCTATTCATGAGCTCACCTTGACTGACAGCTCTTGGAAAGGCCTATGTCAAGCAACTTGGAGGCAGTGAACAGTGTTGCAGTAATATCATCTCAAGTCAATTTGGTGATACACAAGGCAACATTGAAATTGCATCAATCATGTCATTTTTGTGATACAGTACTTCTTATTTTCCTTTGATATTATGGTGGTCCGCAAACAAATGTTAAAGGAGCATGCCGCCACCTACTGTATTGGCTGTGCATCAGCCTACAGTTCTGTAGTATGAATTCTTTACACTGTGAAAAAAAATGGCCCTACCAACTAACCCTAAACCCATTAAAAACCTCACCACTATTACACCACTTTGGCCCTATCTGATTCTACACCAGGCCAGCAGCCTGGGAGGACGGGACACTATCGTTCAAAACACCCAAGTACTTCTCTGCAGCTACCGCCACAACATCTATCCTTTGCGATTTATGTTCCATTCCTGTGGTTCAGGTGACAACCATGGCCATGAACGCCAAAAAAATGAACTTTAATGAAGCACGTGTCATTCCTATCACTCTCTATTGGCCTTGACCTACTCACCCTGGACCAGTATGTGAGCGGAGCATGCCCAATTTGTTTGTTGCCCTGTTTCCAAATGTCCACATGGCTGGGAGAACCTACTCAAGTAAGTAAATACATTTAGAAAATGTAAAAAAAAGCAATATGTATTATTTACTAGCTAGCTACAGTGCAGGCTAACTCAAATTAGTTGCTAACATAGCTAGCTAGCTGTCTAGCCAACTTTACATACTGTATAGATAGCTAGCTAAGTGAATTATATTTGACCTCTCAGTCCTGGTCCTGGGGACTCAAAAGGGTGCACATTTTTGGTTTTGCCTCAGCACTACACAGCTGGTTCAAATGATCAAGTCATCATCAAGCTTCAAGTGTTATTTATGGATTCATTTGTGACGCTATCCTTAATTAGATCCTGCTCTTGTCACATGCTACACATGCACACACATCTATCTACCCAAAGTTAGCATGATTTGTTATAAGGGATATTATGCTTTAGTAATCCATAATGACCTGGCGATGTTAAAGTCGAATAATGACATTATCTTCTATATTCCTACAGATACCTTGTAACTGGAGATTGCTTCAAAACGATTGCCTACAGTTACCGTGTAGGGCACTGCAAGATTGGGTGACCAGGGCCATCTGGAACTGCCTCCTGGGAGAATTCTGGCGTGTGAAGGCTACCTGTGTCCTTCATAACTTCATGAGGATGGACACACAGTCCAGGAAGGAATCTGCAGCTCGCCACCATGTGCCAGAGGAGAGATCTGCTGCTCTGCAGGATGCTTCAAAGATGGGGGCCAACAATGTAGCACGAGAGACAATCCATGTGCGGGAGATCTTCCCCTCCTACTTCTTCAAAAAGGGTTCTGTTCCCTGACAACACCATAGACTACATAATACACAACAAAATGCTATTATAAGAGCCATCCATTGTAATAAGTTGTTGTAATAAGAGTATTCTTCTATTTACTAAGCTATGTCTACTGCAGTTATGACATTCCCAGTTTCTCTCCTTTTGATTTCTTCTTCTCGGGTGAGGGTGCTGTTCAGGTAAGGTTGATGTCTGTACAAAAATAAAACCTTCTCTTTTAAGTCACTCATATTGAACAAATTCAGAACAATTACACGGAACCCGAACCGGCTGCGCGCGTGCGCCATCGTACATACATTTATTTTGACCCCCCCACATCAAACGCGATCACAACACGCAGGTTAAAATATCAAAACAAATTCTGAACCAATGACATTAATTTCATTAAACATGTATGGCAATTTAGCTAGTTAGCTTGCACTTGCTAGCTAACGTTAATTTGTCCTGGGATATAAACATTGAGTTGTTATTTTACCTGAAATGCACAAGGACCTCTACTCCGACAATTAATCCACACATTAAATGGCCAACCGAATCGTTTCTAGTCATCTCTCCTCCTTCCAGGCTTTTTCATCGTTTAACTTATATGGTGATCGCATCTAAACTTTCATTGTATTACCATTACCACTTTCAGTCACCCATGTGGGTAAAACCAATGAGGAGATGGAAGAGGCAGACCTTTCTGCTCGATCTGCGTCAGAAATAGGAATGAGTTCTATTTTAGCCCTTCGATGGGCTAAAATACGTTCGATGGCGCGCGCGAGCAGTGTGGGTGCAATAATTGAATAACATGAATTTCTACATTTATTTTGCGATTTTGGCCCATTCCTCCTGATAGAGCTGGTGTAACTGAGTCAGGTTTGTATGGCCTCCTTGCTCGCACACGGTTTTTCAGTTCTGCCCACAAATTGTCTATGGGATTGAGGTCAGGGCTTTGTGATGGCCACTCCAATACCTTGACTTTGTTGTCCTTAAGCCATTTTGTCACAATTTTGGAAGTATGCTTGGGGTCATTGTCCATTTGGAAGACCCATTTGCAACCAAGCTTTAACAGCCTGACTGATGTCTTGAGATATTGCTTCACTATATCCACGTAATTTTCCTGCCTCATGATGCCATCTATTTTGTGAAGTGCACCAGTCCCTCCTGCAGCAAAGCACCCCCACAACATGATGCTGCCACCCCTGTGCTTCACGGTTAAGATGGTGTTCTTCGGCTTGCAAGCCTCCCCCTTTTTCCTCCAAACATAACGATGGTCATTATGGCCAAACAGTTCTATTTTTGTTTCATCAGACCAGAGGGCATTTCTCCAAAAAGTACGATCTTTGTCCCCATGTGGAGTTGCAAACCGTAGTCTGGATTTTTTTATGGCGGTTTTGGAGCAGTGTCTTCTTCCTTGCTGAGTGGCCTTTCAGGTTATGTCAATATAGGACTCGTTTTATTGTGGATATAGATACTCTTGTACCTGTTTCCTCCAGCATTTTCACAAGGTCCTTTGCTGTTGTTCTGGGTTTGATTTGCACTTTTCGCACCAAAGTACGTACATCTCTAGGTCTCCTTCCTGATGTTTATACTTGCGAACTATTGTTTGTACAGATGAACGTGGTACCTTCGGGTGTTTGGACATTTCCCTTAAGGATGAACCAGACTTGTGGAGGTCTACAATTTTTTTCTGAAGTCTTGGCTGATTTCTTTTGATTTTCCCATGATGTCAAGCAAAGAGGCACTAAGTTTGAAGTTAGGCCTTGAAATACATCCACAGCTACACCTCCAATTGACTCAAATGATGTCAATTAGCCTATCAGAAGCTTCTAAAGCCATGATATAATTTTCTGGAATTGACCAAGCTGTTTAAAGGCACAGTCAACTTAGTGTACGTAAACTTCTGACCCACTGGAATTGTGATACAGTGAATTATAAGTGAAATAATGTGTCTGTAAACATTTGTTGGAAAAATTACTAAGTAGATGTCCTAACCGACGTGTCAAAGCTATAGTTTGTTAACAAGAAATGTGTGGAGTGGTTGAAAAACGAGTTTAATTGACTCTAACCTAAGTGTATGTAAACTTCCGACTTCAGCTGTATATTGTTTGTCCTCAAGTGTCTGTGCATGTTTTTCAGTATAAAGTAATTTGCAGCCACTTAGTGTGGACACACATAGATTCCTGTTGAACTACCTTATTTTCTCAATAACAGTCTCTCTCCTTCACTTCATCCCTCTCTCCCCCTTCTACCTAAATCCTTTCGGTTATATCAGCTTTGTCGGTGAACCCCTCCCGCATCTGATCATAGAGGCACAGCATGATCAGAGGTGAGAGGTCACTTGGTCGGGTCAACAGGAAGTATTATTAAGGAGATGCTTCACGTTGAAATACAGATAGAGATGTAGTAGTCCCAGAGTTAATGATCCAAGGTCAGTTTTGCATTTCACCTCCTGATGATTAATGACGGACAGTGTAAGAATAAAACAACAAAAAATGCTTTATCATGCTCTCTCTCAATCCATCTGTCTCTCTATTTTTTTGATGTGAGAGAGGAAGCCAGTCCCGTCATCGCCACTTCACCCGTTCTTAAGATAACCTTCGGGCCAACTGGGGGCCCAAGGCTGCTTAGGAGACACCGCTAGAGACACTATGTAATTGTGATGAACTGAGTGGATATTAGGGCAGCACTGTGATTCATTATTTATATGCTGTCTTCCCTGCTCCTGTTCTTACCTATTTCCCTTTCTGTCTTTTAAACTCTCTCACGCCTCTCTACCCACCTCCTCGTTCTTCCTCTGTTTTTAGAATGCACGCCGTATGTGCATTGAAGTACAGATTGAACTTGAATGTATAATATTACAATTATAATATGTATAATGCATGTATTATGTATTTACAACACATGGATTGTGAACTTCTTTCAATAAAGCGTTTCACATGATCCACTTGTTGAAATGAAGTCTGTCATTTGATGAAATACTACACCTATCCTATGTCCACAGATTAATGCAGATGAAGGGAGTTAGATATTGAGATGAACCGGTTTTAGATTATTTACATGATGCGTACTGTAGGAAGTGTAGTGAACTGTTTTTAAAATTCTGTTTCTGTATATATATATATATATATGAATTACAAATCAGCCTTTATCTATTTAAATCATGTTTCTAGTCTATTGCATAGTTATAATGCGTAACCATTGATGTCCCAGGACCAGGACTGGTCAACACTGTTAAAGTGTATAATGGTAATACATACATGCAGACACAGCATCATTCAACGAATGGAGTTTGACACTCCTGGTATTGGGTTTGACTGAAAAAGAATGTTTCACAGACATTCATGCCTGAACCGCACCTTTATTTGCCAATAATGTACAGGCAGGGTTGGGGAGTAATGGATTACATGTAAGGGATTACAAAAGCGGTAACTGTAATCCGTTACGTCACCAGCTAAAATATTGTAATCAGATTACAGATACGTTTGAAAAACTATATGATTACTTTGAGGATGTCTTTTAAAGACAGAAAGGATGTTTGCAAAAAAAAAATCTTGGACACTTCTCTGTTTTCTCAATGACATTCAAATCAGCATTGAAAAAATGCACACGTTTGTTCCACCTGAGCGAGTCTGACCACAAGTTAGAGACCACTATGATGACACACCAAATGGGTTTGATGGATCCCGGGTAAAGAGCAGGAATAGGTTTTTGTAGGCTACTGTCCAAGCTATGTCTTCCAATGGTGTGACTGCTGTCGTCATCCAAAGATTATCCAACTTGAATAAACGCTTGGAGGTGAGGACGACAGCAGTGGTGTAGCCTACGGCGATACGGATATCACTTATTATTGATATCTACATGGCACATTGATGTGAATCACACTACTGCACTCTCATTTAGCTATTTGCACTTTACGGATTGTGGTTGTTGTGGATGGCTGTTCACAAATATAAATGTGTATTTGAACCCAACAACAGTCAAATTCAAGAAGTTTAAGCTGCCTATCAATCATTGTTTTTGAAACCAGTGGCCAGCCAGTGAAAAATGTGCTCTTGCAGCAGCTGCATAGTGCGGATCCCAGCCTATGGAATAAAAGTTTGCCTTTTATTGCTCAATTCATGCTGATACAAAAGGGACAATCTGTAGTTGCTACATCCATCTTTGGACTAATGAATTACATATACAGTGCCAGTCAAAAGTTGACACACCTTCTCATTCACGGGTTTTGCTTTATTTTTACTATTTTCTACATTGTAGAATAATAGTGAAAACATCAACACTATGAAATAACACATACGGAATCATAGGGTAACCAAAAAAAAACCTTTTGCCTTTATAACAGCTTTGCACACTCTTGGCATTCTCTCAACCAGCTTCATGGTTGAGAGAAATGCATTTCAATTAACAGGTGTGCCTTGTTAAAAGTTCATTTGTGGAATTTGGCATTCTCTCAACCAGCTTCACGAGGAATGCTTTTCCAACCGTCTTGAAGGAGTTCCCACATATGCTGAGCACTTGTTGGCTGATTTTCCTTCACGCTGCGTTCCAACTCTTCCCAAACCATCTTATTGGGTTGTGGAGGCCAGGTCAGCTTATGCAGCACTCCATCACTCTCCTTCTTGGTCAAATAGCCCTTCCACAGCCTGGAGATGTGTTTTGGTTCATTGTCCTGTTGAAAAACAAATGACAGTCCCACTAAGCGCAAACCAGATGGGATGGAGTATCACTGCAGAATGCTGTGGTGCAAAAGGTGCAAAATCAAGGTGACTTACAAAGATGAGGACCAAGAGCAAGAGAGGGAATGCGGTGATGTAGTGTCTACAAAAATAAAGAAACATTGTGGAATCTGAAAAGACACATATCACGAAAGCATGATAGTTGTTACGGTTTTCTTGGGGTGAAGTAGAGTCGGACCAAAATGCAGCGTGGTATTCTAGAAACATGTTTAATGAAGATGAAAAAACGAACAATACAAAAACAACAAACGTACCGTGAAAACCTATACAGCCTCTCTGGTGCAAACAAACACAGAGACAGGAACAATCACCCACGACACACTCAAAGAATATGGCTGCCTAAATATGGTTCCCAATCAGAGACAACGATAAACACCTGCCTCTGATTGAGAACCACTCCAGACAGCCATAGACTTTGCTAGAGAACCCCACTAAACCACAATCCCAATACCTAAATTAATAAATTGTGATTTTAATGAATGGAGCGAATTTGGAGCTGCAATTTATTTTCCTCCAATGTGCACAGATCAGTTTTTAGCAGAGCAGTTGGAAAAGGAGGTGGAGTTGCGCAACGCTCCATGAGCCATGAGCTGGATCAACTACCGCTCAACTCCGCTCACATACTCTGCCCTGGATTCATCTTCCTCTACTACTCTCTTCACTGTCTCAACATACGGGCACATTCTGCACTACACTGATCCTGGCAACCTCAACCTGCCCTTCTCTCACCGGACACCTCTGATCTCCAGCACCATGGGCACCCCTACAGTTTACACAGACAACTTCTTCCACCATTTCTGCACATTCCTTTGTCTTATGTCCTCCTGCACACGTCTCACATCTAGGAATCTCCCTCCTACACACTGCTGCCACACGACCATAAGCTTGACACCTAAAACACAGACAAAAGCTCTCACGGGATAACTGACACATCCTAACTTGACTTTATCTGGTAAAGACCCTGCATCAAAACTCAGTAGTACAGTCTTCTCTGTTACACAGTGCTCTTCCAACGGATCTGCGTCACCAAACGGCAGGGGTCACAGACACCGGGAATCCTCAACTTCAGTTGATCCTCCTCAACACATAACTCCCGATTCCAGTTATCACTCCTTTCAAAAGCGCCCTGCTCCAGAGGAAAGCAAAGTTACAGTTCTTGGCCCTGGTCACGTGGTGCGGAGCGCACGCTCCCTCTGGATGGCAGAAACGCAAACAAACACTTTCACCTACCCAACACTCCCTAACCTCTTCTCCACCCTACCTGACACCACATATACAGTTGAAGTCGGAAGTTTACATACACCTTAGCCAAATACATTTAAACTCAGTTATTCACAATTCCTGACATTTAATCCTAGTAAAATGTCCCTGTCTTAGGTCAATTAGGATCACCACTTTATTTTAAGAATGTGACATTTCTGAATAATAGTAGAGAGAGTGATTTATTTCAGCTTTTATTTATTTCGTCACATTCCCAGTGGGTCAGAAGTTTACATACACTCAATTAGTATTTGGTAGCATTGCTTTTAAATTGTTTAACTTGGGTCAAACGTTTCGGGTAGCCTTCCACAATCTTCCCACAATAAGTTGGGTGAATTCTGGACGATTCCTCCTGACAGAGCTGGTGTAACCGAGTCAGGTTTGTAGGCCTCCTTGCTTCCCACATGCTTTTTCAGTTCTGCCCACACATTTTCTATGGGATTGAGGTCAGGGCCCTTAGCCACTGCGCCACCCGGGAGGCCCCCTGGGTTTTTATTTATTTTGACTACTTTCTACATTGTAGAATAATAGTGAAGACATCAAAAGTATGAAATCAGATCATATGTGTAACCAAAAAAGTGTTAAACAAATCAAAGTATATTTTAGATTCTTCAAAGTAGCCACCCTTTGCCTTGATGACAGCTTTGCACACTGGCATTCTCTCAACCAGCTTCATGAGGTAGTCAGTCACCTGGAACGCATTTCAATTAACAGGTTGCCTTGTTAAAAGTTCATTTGTGGAATTTGGTACACAGAAGATAGCCCTGTTGTCACGCTATGACCTTAGAGATCCCTGTTTATTCTCTATATTTTGGTTAGGTCAGAGTGTGACTAGGGTGGGTAATCTAGTTTTTGTATAGCCATGTTTTCTTTCTTTGTTGAACTAGTATGGTTCCCAATCAGAGGCAGCTGTCTATCGTTGTCTCTGATTGGGGATCATACTTAGGCAGCCCTTTATCCCACCTTCAGTTGTGGGATCTTGTCTTGTTTGGTTGCATGTATTTTTGCACGACAAAGCTTTTCGTTCATTTGAGTGTTTATTGATTTTTTTGCTGGTTCACATATTAATAAAATATGATGAACTTCAATCACGCTGCGCCTTGGTCTACCCTTAACGATGAACGTTACAGAAGATCCCACCACCAACGGACCAAGCAGCGTGGTCAGGAGGACTGGACATGGGAGGAAATCCTAGAGGGAGCAGGGCCGGGAAGTATCGCCGTCCGAAGGAGGAGATAGAGGCAGCGAAAGCATTTCAATTAACAGGTTGCCTTGTTAAAAGTTCATTTGTGGAATTTGGTACACAGAAGATAGCCCTGTTGTCACACCCTGACCTTAGAGATCCCTGTTTATTCTCTATATTTTGGTTAGTTCGGGGTGTGACTAGGGTGGGTAATCTAGTTTGTACATCTATGTTTAATTTTTCTTTGTTGGCCTAGTATGGTTCCCAATCAGAGGCAGCTGTCTATCGTTGACTCTGATTGGGGATCATACTTAGGCAGACCTTTTTTCAACCTTCAGTTGTGGGATCTGGTCTTTTCGTTGCATGTATTTTTGCACGACAAAGCGTTTAGTTCGTTGTATTGTTTATTGTTGTTTTTGCTGGTTCACATTTCAATAAAATATGATGAACTTCAATCAAGCTGCGCCTTGGTCTACTCTTAACGACGAACGTTACACCTGTTTGGTAAAGACCAAGTCCATATTTTGCCAAGAACCACTCAAATAAGAAAACACAAATTACATTCCAGCATTACTTTAACCTGTTGGATCTCTGGGGGCGCTATTTCATTTTTGGATAAAAAACGTTCCCGTTTTAAGCGCGATATTTTGTCACGAAAAGATGCTCGACTATGCATATTCTTGACCGTTTTGGAAAGAAAACACTCTGAAGTTTCAGAATCTGCAAAGATTTTGTCTGTAAGTACCCCAGAACTCATTCTACAGGCGAAACCAAGATGATGCATCACCCAGGAATTAGCAGAATTTCTGAAGCTCTGTTTTCCATTGTCTCCTTATATGGCTGTGATTGCGCAAGGAATGAGCCTACACTTTCTGTCGTTCGCCCAAGGTCTTAGCAGCATTGTGACGTATTTGTAGGCATATCATTGGAAGATTGACCATAAGAGACTACATTTTCCAAGTGTCCGCCTGGTGTCCTGCGTCGAATTCGGTGCGTAATTGCCAGCTGCTTCCACTTTACCATTTGATTCAGGGGAGAAAGCATGTGTCCAAGAACGATGTATCAATGAAGAGATATGTGAAAAACACCTTGATGATTGATTCTAAACAGCGTTTGCCATGTTTTCAGTCGATATTATGGAGTTAATTTGGAAAAAAGTTCGCGTTTTGAGGACTGAATTTTCGGTTTTTTTTTGGTAGCCAAATGTGATGTATAAAACGGAGCTATTTCTAATACACAAAGAATCTTTTTGGAAAAACTGAGCATCT
The DNA here is from genome assembly GCF_045791955.1 of Oncorhynchus clarkii lewisi. NCBI lineage: Eukaryota > Metazoa > Chordata > Actinopteri > Salmoniformes > Salmonidae > Oncorhynchus > Oncorhynchus clarkii. The sequence continues at coordinate 33,624,923 of NC_092157.1, forward strand.
GCTATCCAACTGAGAGTATCCTCATTGAAAACATCAGAAGTTCTTCAAAGGTAAATGATTTTATTTGAAGGCTTTTATGTTTTTGTTGAAATGTTGCGTGCTGGATGCTAACGCTAATGCTAACGCTAAATCCTTTGTTTGCTAGCTACTGTTACACAAATTATTGTTTTCCTATGGTTGAGAAGCATATTTTGAAAATCTGAGATGACAGTTTTGTTTACAAAAGGCTAAGCTTGCGAGATGGCATATTTATTTCATTTCATTTGCGATTTTCATGAATAGTTAACGTTGCGTTATGGTAATGAGCTTGAGTCTGTATTCCTGATACCGGATCCGGTATGGGGAGTTCCAAGAGGTTAAGACATGAACGTCAGTCAATATGGAAAATGTCAAGAACTTTGAAAGTTTCTTCAAGTGCTGTCACAAAAACGATCAAGCACCATGATGAAACTGGCTCTCACGAGGACCACCACAGGAAATGAAGACCCAGAGTTACCTTTGCTGCAGAGGATAAGTTCATTAGAGTTACCAACCTCAGAAATCGCAGCCCAAATAAATTATTCAGAGTTCAAGTAACAGACACATCTCAACATCAACTGTTCAGAGGAAATTGCATGAATCAGGCCTTCATGGTCGAATTGCTGCAAGGAAACCACTACTAAAGGACACCATAAGAAGAAGAGACTTGCTTGGGCCAAGAAACACGAGCAATGGACATTAGACCGGTGGAAATCTGTCCTTTGGTCTAATGAGTCCGAATTTGAGAGTTTTGGTTCCAACCGCCGTGTCTTTGTGAGACGCAGAGTAGGTGAATGGAGGATCTCCGCATGTGTGGTTCCCACCATAATGCATGGAGGAGGAGGTGTGATGGTGTGGGGGTGCTTTGCTGGTTACACTGTCAGTGATTTATTTACAATTCAAAGCACACTTAACCAGCATGGCTTCCACAGCATTCTGCAGCGATACGGCATCCCATCTGGTTTGCGCATAGTGGGACTATCATTTGTTTTTCAACAGGACAATGTCCCAAAACACCTCCAGGCTGTGTAAGGGCTATTTGAACAAGAATACATTTAATTATGTCACATGGCTACTGCGTCTGCCATATAGCATTTGATGTACAGAAGGAGGGTAATCTTAATCTTTTATCCAAATAGTTTGTATAAAGATAATCATTATATGTTCAGATTATAGGAGTAACTCTGGTTGGAGTCAGTTGAAGGGCCGAGACACACTGCCTTCATATCGTAGGCCTGGAGTAGCAAACAATTAATAATAGCCACACCATACCAAACCTTCACAAACGTTTATAAACTTTTTTAGGGTAATATCAAAAGTAAGTCAAGCCATTGTTTATAGAGAAAATATGAGCAGAAGAGCTAATGTAAACCAGGGGAGAAACGCACTGCCCTCCGCTGTGCCTGCCCAAAAAGCACACAATCCTCCCTATTTTGGGGTTTTAGTCTTGGTTTCTGTATAGCACTTTGTGACATTGGCTGATGTAAAAAGGGCTTTATAAATACATTTGATTGATTGATTGATTGATTGACCACCCCTCCCCCAAGTGAATTTTGATCCTGTCCCTTACAGACTTTAATGACTATGATACGAGAAACTGAGGTTGGATCAACAACATTGTAGTTATTGCACAATACTAACTTAATTGACAGAGTGAAAAGAATGAAGCCTGTACAGAATAAAAATATTCCAAAACATCAACCTGTTTGCATCAAAGCACTAAAGTCATACTGCAAAGAATGTGGCAAAGCAATTCACTTTTTGTGCTGAATAAAAATTGTTATGTTTGGAGCAAATCCAGTACATCACATTACTGAGTACCACTCTCCATATTTTCAAGCATAGTGGTGGCTGCATCATGTTATGGGTATGCTTGTCACAGACAAGGACTAGGGATTTCTTTTAAATACAAATACATGAAATATAGCTAAGCACAGGCAGAGTCCTAGAGAAAAACCTGGTTCAGTCTGCTTTCCAACAGACACTGGAATACACAATGACCTTTCAGCAGGACAATAACCTTAAACACAAGGCCAAATCTACGCTGGAGTTGCTTACCAAGAAGACAGTGAATGTTTCTGAGTGGTCAAGTTACAGATTTGACTTAAATCTACTTTGACTTAAATCTATGACAAGACCTGAAAATGGCTTTCTAAGAATGATCAACCATATTGACAGAGCTTAAAGAATTTTGAAAATAATAAAATGGGCAAATGTTGCACAATCCAGGTGTGGAAAGCTCTTAGAGACTTCCCCAGGATTACAGCTGTAATCACTGCCAAAAGGTGCTTCTACCAACTATTGACGAAGCGCTGTGAATACTTAAGTGAATGAGATATTTCTATGTTTCATTTTCAATACATTTGCCAAAGAATCTAAAAACATGTTTTCACTTTGTCATTATGGGCGTATTGTGTGTAGATTGGTGAGAAAAATATATATTTAATTCAGTTAGAATATAGGCTGTAACACAACAGAATGTGGAATCAGTCAAGGGGTATGAATACTTTATGCAGGCACTGTATGTGTAGGTAGCACATTTTATATTTTTAATACTGTATATCACAAACTGTTTCTACATATTGACTATTGAATTGGACACTCCAAACCGTATTTTGACATTGGGCTACTAAAGGTTATTGTCAACAGGAAGCAGGGACAGCATCATTTTCAACTTATATTTTAGAAATATAAATGGAACTTTCAACATCAATTTCCAATAGTATTCTACTTTATCAGGTAAAAACTGCTGAATCAGTCCAAAAACATGCTGTGATTGATAACATGTGATTTTTTTTCATTTAACTAGAAAAGTCAGTTAATAACAAATTCTTATTTACAATGACAGCCTAGAAACAGTGGGTTAACTGCCTTGTTCAAGGGCAGAACGACAGCATTCTTACCTTGTCAGCTCAGGGATTTGATCTAGCAACCTTTCAGTTACTGGCCCAACACTAACCACTAGCCTACCTGCCGCCCATATCAGAAACCATGAAAACAGATTTGGCTTGATGACACTCTTTGCTCCTCTTTCCATGCAAGTATATTAGGCTAGAATAGCAGTCCACCTTAGACACTTTGTGTTTCTGTTGGGGACTATGAAGACACGTGCCTGGTCCCAATACAACCACTACACACCCTTTCCATTAGCTTAGTTCTACAATGTTGTGGCACTCATTTCAACTAGTCCTGAGTCTTCCCTCCTGTAGACATGTGTATTGCCAACACACCCCTGTAGCACTGCACTCGGACGGCCCGTGGACTTTTACCCCACAACTTCCCTCCCCTCTGCACTGCATACTTTCCTTTTGGATTGATTTCAAGTGTCTTTTTGATTCCTCAAAATCACTGGATATACTTTAAACCCTTGTGTACATGGCTCCAGTCCGGTGATGTTGACCTAGGTTTTTCTAACCTGTTTGACCTTTGCCCCCCCCCCCCCCCGTGCGTGCGGTGTCGCCCCCTGCAGGTGAGCGAGGTGGAGGTGAACGGACAGATTGAGGCAGTGTGTGAGTCTGTTTTCAGTGAGATGGAGTCTCAAGCGGTGGATGCTCTGGACCTCCCCATGTCAGGCTGCTTCCGCATGCGCAGTCACAGCTATGTCCGGGCCATCGAGAAGGGCTGCTCCCAAGATGAGGAGGACAGGGTCACCATGGTGGGGGGAAACATGAGGGCTATCTCAGCCCCCCGGGCCACCACCACCGTCAGGACCATCCAGAGCAGCACAGGTCAGTCACACACACGCAATAAAACTACAACTTTAGCTACCCTGATTTTACCCTGACTTTACCCTGACTCTAAACTCTTAAAATACAGATGCAAGTTGGAACCAAATAAGGTTCTTGAGTGCGATGCGATAGGGGAACCATTTTAGGGTCTCTCAAGAACCACGAATGGGATGGTTCTTTCCACCCATGACTGTATTTGCCAGCAACAGTGATATGGCTGTTGCATTTATTCATTTTCAGCCGAATGCCCTTCACCAAGTGAGTTCCTAAGTGAGCATGTTGTCATTAAAATTTCATTATTTAATACAATCACTCCTTCTTAGGGCCTAGTTTAGACGCCACCGTACCTACATTGTCCATATGCGCATATGTAATGTCTACAATGTATTATACATGTATGTAATGCATTATGTACAGTATGCACTGCTACTGACTACTAATGTAAAGGGACAGTAATTGGATGAGCATTGCATGTGTTAATACACTGACAGCTTAGTCCACACACTTTTAGAGTGCTATCCAGAACCTAAAATGGTTATTTGGATTTCCCCATAGGAGAACCCTTTGAAGAACCATTTTTGGTTCCAGGAGGAACCCCTTTTGGATCCAGGTAGAACTCTTTTGGGTTCTGCTATGGGGACAGCCAAATAACCATTTTGGAACCCAATTAATATCTAAGAGTGTAGAGTACAGTACATATTTAATACTGTAGACATGTCAACGGGAGGCAGAGGAGTTGTGATTGCAAAGGACACACGCACAATACCCAGAGCCTCAGAACATCTCTTTATAAGTATTATAATACGTATGACCTATTTTTCTTTGGCGTTACAATATGATAAATATTAGATCCCCTCTGTGCAGAACGGTGTCTGTCTGTATCTCTGCTGGGACTACCTTTAAGAGCTCGTTCCTGCTGATCAGGGTCTGTATGTGGACTCCTGGCCGGCCCTTATTTGAGCTCTCTGCCTCTCGTCCAGTAAAGCATTGAACTAGAACATTAGTGCATGGACTGCATGCAGTATTGATGTTGAGTGGTGTTGGCATTCCGAGTTAACTTTCTATTTTTGCCTCTCTATAAATTTCCCATCTTCTCTGACTTACATTGTAGCCATGCAGTGAGTCAGAGCCCGAGGGCATTCCTTTTTTCATGTTCCTCAGTGCTCCCCCCCCGCTCCCCCCCCCCCACCCCACCCCTGTTTAATTATCTCGATTAAAAGGCAGTTCTTTCTTTCTTCCACACAGCCAACAAGGTTACAGTCAGCTAATTAAAATATTTAGTGCAAATTGTACGGCAAAGCGTGTTCAGTCAAGTTGAAGGTGCTCCTCGTGGTTCAGAACAAACATTCATTTAGTGCCATTAACAATTCTGCTCCATTGATTCCCGGAGTTACCCTACCAAGGCTGCGGAGGATAAGGATTTATTTGACCCTCACTTCTATTGAAGCCAGTGGGAAGAGTACGATGTAAGGGCATCCAGAGATTCACCACCATCAAGTTTGTATAAAACAAACAGACAATAATAAAGCCGGCGAGGAGGAGGAGGCATTTCATGTGTGTGTTTCTCGTTTGGCTAATATTGATCTCTGTCGGCACACCCTATTCTCTAGGTTATATCCCAAATTGCACCCTATTTCCCACATAGTGCACTACTTCTAACCAGAGCCCTATGGGCCATGGCCAAAAGTAGTGCACTATATATTAGATGTGCCATTTGGGACATACAACTCTAGTTACAGAGGAAGAGGAAGCGAGGGGGAAAAGAAAATTCATCACATCAAGTGCTATTGGCAAGAACCCTACTGCTGGTGAGCCAGATGTCAGGGCTGGTCTGGGAGCAGGAGACAGATAAAACATGATCAAGCGGAGATGTCCTCTTAAGACGCACGCTTACGTGCGCACACACACACACACACACACTAAAACACATGTGTGTGCACACACAGACAGAGTGAGCGTACACACACACACCCTACTCCACACCGCACCCACACGCCTCTGACCCATATCTTAGGAGCTGCCTGGGAGTCGATCAATATTAATTTGCTGGGGATCTAAAGGTAATAGGTCCTGCCCTAGACAGACGGACCACATATGGTTGGTAGCTGGGGGCGGAGGGATGGCTATTGGCAGCAGCAACAGCTGTTAGCCATTTCATTCACATCAATTTAGGGGAGTCAGATTGAGACATGTGATCATGTGATAACTGGAAATCTGAAGCAGAGTGAGTCTGCAGAGCTTAATGAAAAAGAGGTGTAGTTTGTTAGACAAGAGCCATTGGTTTTAGCTGTGCTCGGTGCTTTGAAGGGTGTTTGATTGGTTCTGTGATCGTCAACTTTGATTGGCTGCATGTCTCAGTCTGGGTGACCCCTGACCTTAATTCAATGCAGGGAATACTAGGTCAATCTCAGGTGATGATTACGTCGAGAGAGAGAGAGAGAGAGAGAGAGAGAGAGAGAGAGAGAGAGGTGTCAGTCATAACATTATTAAGCACTAAAAAGCCAGGCAGAGTACGGATTGGCCCAGATTACTGTCATGGTGCTGGCACTTTGTATTTCATCACATCCTCACATCTCTCCTCCTGAGTCCTCGCTACGCTAATGAATTCGATGGCACGCACGCACACACGTGCACATACACACACAGGTTGCAGAGGGTGCCATGGTGTGAGGCAGTCCCTTGCAGGTTCAGATATGATACATATAGTACCAGTCAAAAGTTGACAGATTTATTTTGACTATTTTCTACATTGTAGAATAATAGTGAAGACATCAAAACTATGAAATAACATATAGGGATGTAGTAACCAAAAAAGTGTTAAACAAATCAAAATATATTTCATATATTTTAGATTCTTCAAAGAAGCCACCCTTTGCCTTGATGACAGCTTTGCACACTCTTGGCATTCTCTCAACCAGCTTCACCTGGAATGCTTCTCCAACAGTCTTGAAAGCGTTCCCACATATGCTGAGCACTTGTTGGCTGCTTTTCCTTCACTCTGTGGTCCAACTCATCCCAAACCAAGGTCATCTGATGCAGCACCCCATCACTCTCCTTGGTCAAATAGCCCTCACACAGTCTGGAGGTGTGTTGGGTCATTGTCCTAATGAAAAATGATAGTCCCACTAAGCGCAAACCAGATGGGATGGCGTATCGCTGAAGAGTGCTGTGGTAGCCATGCTGGTTAAGTATGTCTTGAATTCAAAATAAATCACCTCCTCCTCCATGCTGCACGGTGGGAACCACACATGCAGAGATCATCCGCTCACCTATACTGTGTCTCACAAAGACACTGCTGTTGGAACCACAAATCTTTCCACCGGTCTGATGTCCATTGCTCGTGTTTCTTGGCCTAAGCAAGTCTCTTCTTCTTATTGGTGTCCTTTAGTAGTGGTTTCTTTGCAGCAATTCAACCACAAAAGGCCTGATTCACGCAGTCTCCTCTGAACAGTTGATGTTGAGATGTGTCTGTTACTTGAACTCGGTGAAGCATTTATTTGGGCTGCAATTTCTGAGGCTGGTAACTCTAATGAACTTATCCTCTGCTGCAGAAGTAGCTCTGGGTCTTCCTTTCTTGTGACAGTCCTCGTGCGAGCCAGTTTCATCATAGTGCTTGATGGTTTTTGCGACTGCACTTGAAGAAACTTTAAAAGTTCTTGAAATGTTCCTCATTGACTGACCTTCATGTCTTAAAGTAATGATGGACTGTCGTTTCTCTTTGCTTATTTGAGCTGCTCTTGCCATATCATGGACTTGGTATTTTACCAAATAGGGCTATCTTCTATATACCACCCCTACCTTGTCACAACACAACTGATTTGCTCAAACGCATTTAGGAGGAAATAAATTCCACAAATTAACTTTAAACAAGGCACACCTGTTAATTGAAATGAATTCCAGGTGACTACCTCATGAAGCTGGTTGAGAGAATGCCAAGAGTGTACAAAGCTGTCATCATCAAGGCAAAGGGTGGCTACTTTGAATAATCTCAAATATAAAGTATATTTAGATTTGTTTAACTTCTTTGATATAGGGGGCGCTCTTTTAATTTTTGGATAAAAAAACGTTCCCGTTTTAAACAAGATATTTTGTCACGAAAAGATGCTCGACTATGCATATAATTGACAAATCTGCAAAGATATTGTCTGTGAGTGCCACAGAACTGATGCTACAGGCGAAACCAAGATGAAATTTCAAACAGGAAGTGCCCCCAGATGTTGAAGGCGCTGTGTTTCAATGAGTCCTTATATGGCTGTGTATGGGTCATGAATGAGTTTAGACTTTCTGTCGTTTCCCCATAGTGTCGACAGCATTGTGACGTATTTGTAGGCATATCATTGGCCATTTTACACTACATATACCAGGTGGTCGCTTGGTGTCCTCCGTCGCAATTATTGCGTAATCTCCAGCTGCATGTATTTTTCTGTTTGCTTCCGAGGAGAAACCCAACTGCCACAAATGATTTATCATCGAATAGATATGTGAAAACACCTAGAGGATTGATTCTAAACAACGTTTTCCATGTTTCTGTCGATATTATGGAGCTAATTTGGAAAAAAGTTCAGGTTTTTTTCTTAGCCAAATGTGATGAACAAAACGGAGCGATTTCTCCTACACAAATAATATTTTTGGAAAAAATGAACATTTGCTATCTAACTGAGAGTCTCCTCATTGAAAACATCCGAAGTTCTTCAAAGGTAAATTATTTTATTTGAATGCTTTTCTTGTTTTTGTGAAAATGTTGCCTGCTGAATGCTAGGCTTAATGCTATGCTAGCTATCAATACTCTTACACAAATGCTTGTGTAGCTATGGTTGAAAAGCATATTTTGAAAATCTGAGATGACAGTGTTGTTAACAAAAAACTAAGCTTGTGAGTGAATATATTTCTTTCATTTCATTTGCGATTTTCATGAATAGTTAACGTTGCGTTATGGTAATGAGCTTGAGGCTATGATTACGCTCCCGGATACGGGTTTGCGCGACGCAAGAAGTTAACACTTTTTTGGTTACTACATGATTCCATGTGTTATTTCATAGTTTTGATGTCTTCACTATCATTCTACGATGTAGAAAATAGTCAAAATAAAGAAAAACCCTTGAATGAGTAGGTGTCCAAACTTTTCACCAGTACTGTATGTGTAGACTTCACTCCCTACTGAATTAGAAGAATGGTAAAAGGTGTTCAAAAAGAAGCTGACCCATGTTCACATCGTGCTGTTGTCAGAACTCCTTCAGGCCGTAGAGTATAAAATACAGGTCACCAATTATAGTGCATTCATGAACGTTTTCAGACCCTTTGACTTTTTCCACATTACAGCTTTAGTCTAAAATTGATTACAATGTTGTTGCTTTTCATCAATAAACACACAATGCCACATAATGGCAAAGCAAATACAGCTTTTATTTTATTTTAGCAAATGTATAAAAAATTATAAAAACGGAAATATCACATTTACATAAGTATTCATACCCTTTACTCGGTACTATGTTGAAGCACCTTTGGCAGAGATTACAGCCTCAAGTCTTTTTGGGTATGACACTACAAGCTTGGCACAACTGTATTTGGGGAGATTCTCCCATTGTTCTCTGCAGATCCTCTCAAGCTCTGTCAGGTTGGAAGGGGAGAGTTGCTGCACAGCTATTTTCACGTCTTTCCAGAGATGTTCGATCGGGTTCAAGTCCGGGCTCTGACTGGGCCACTCAAGTACATTCAGAGACTTGTCCCGAAACCTCTCCTGTGTTATTTTGGCTGTGTGCTTAGGGTTGTTGTCCCATTGGACGGTGAACCTTCGCCCCAATCTGAGGTCCTGAGCACTCTTTGGCGAGTTTTCATCAAGGATCTCGCTGTACTTTGCTCTGTTCATCTTTCCCCCGATCCTGACTAGTCTCCCTGTCCCCGACGCTGAAAAATATCCCCACAGCATGGTGCTGCCACCACCATGATTCACCGTAGGGACAGTGCCATGTTTCCTCCTGTGGCTTCCGAGTGCTGCAGAGATTTTTGTCCTGGAAGGTTCTCCCATCTCCACAGAGAAACTCTGGAGCTCTGTCAGAGTGACCATCGGGCTCTTGGTCACCTTCCTGACCAAGGCAATTCTCTCCTGATTGCCCAGTTTAGCTGGGCGGCCAGCACTAGGAAGAGTCTTGGTGGTTCCAAACTTCTTCCATTTAAGAATGATGGAGGCCACTGTGTGCTTGGGGACCATCAATGCTACAGACATTTTTTGTACCCTTCCCCAGATCTGTGTCTTGATCTGTGCCTTCGACCTCGTGGCTTGGTTTTTTTCTCTGACATGCACGGTCAACTGTGGGACCTTATATAGACAGGTGTGTGCCTTTCCAAATCATGTCCAATCAACTGAATTTATCGCAGGTGGACTCCAATCAAGTTGTAGAAACATCTTAAGGATGATCAATGGAAACAGGATGCACCTCAATGTATTTCAATTTTTCATTTTTAATACATTGGCCAAAATAAAATAAACTGTTTTCGCTTTGTCATCATTGGGTATTGTCAAGATTGATGAGGATTTTTTTTTAAATGTAATCCATTTTAGAATAAGTCCCTAGAGTATGTTGTGTAAAACTAATGAATGAGGCCAAATTTGACATAAAATGAAAACTGTATTCCAACACAAGAAGTCTGTTCTGTTTCCACCAAAATATGTCAGTTGGAAGGGCAGCAGCCTAGGTTATATCACTTGTGTCGCAAGTGGCACCCTATTCCCTATATAGAGTGCACTGTTTCAGAGCCCTATGGGTGCCATTTGGGATGCAGAAGTGTCTCTCAATGTCATTCTGTTGAATTACAGGATTAGGTAGCAGGACAGTCTTTCTCCCTCATTCAGTCTTTTAGACAGAAGCACACAGACACTCACGTAGAGGCAAAATACAATTTATTTATCTCATGCTCCCTCTCTCTCTCACGCTCTCTTGCTCTCTTCCTCTCATCCTGAGTGCTGTGAGCAGACAGTAAGCAAACATCACATTGACATCACGTGCCTTTCAGGTGCTGAATGACAGGTTGGAAGAATTATCTTCCAGACGTCGAAAATCCATCTTATACGGACGTCGAAAATACATATTTGCTGGATTATTGTCAAACGTTTCTTCTGGAATTTGAAATCAGATGCATTTTAGGTGCTGAACGAAAAGGTAAAAATACGTATTTTCCAGACGTTGAAAATGTAATTTACAGACATTGAAAATACATATTTTTTGGTCATTGATTTTATGGCCCAATTTCAACTGCTATACATGTTCAATTAAGTCGTTTTTGACACCTCTTAATTGGAAAGAGGGGCCAACAAAATATGTACATTCTCCTTTCTATCACATGCACTTATTTAACGACGTCAGAACCTTTCAAACTGGCAGCAATTATGTACAAACTTGACCTAACATGCTGAATAAACCAGCAAACCACTTCAACTACAGTAACATTCCGAGTAACAGTTACAGGTTTTTGTTTTCTTGCTATGACTTTGATATGTTGTTGTTTATCTACCTTCGTTGAATTAATTGACTGTAAGTCACTCTGGATAAGAGTGTCTGCTGAATGACCAAAATGTATATGTTAAAAACAAACATTTGTGTATTATTCTAATGAGCTCCGCCCCCAAACAAGTACAAATGTGGTCGGCGAAAGGTTCAGATCCACATCTGAACGAATCATAGACATCCCGGCTATGTTTCACAAGTTTGAACATCACAGTGCATTATGGCACAGTTTAGTACTGTGGAGCACAGAAGACTACAGTACAATACGGTATGGTACGGGACATAGTTTTATTCAGTAGAGTACAGTACAGTAGAGTTTAATTCGGCAGACCACAATGAAGTAGAGTATCTTTCAGTAGAGGAGAGTACAGTAGAGCAGCGATTCTCAACTGGTGGGTTGCTACCCAAATTTGGGTTGCGGGAGGTTTTGAATGTGTCTCGGGTGTCTGAATAAAAAAAATATATAATTATGAAGAAATACTCCAGTCTGAACTTAAACAACTTAAACCAGGTTGAAAGTGTGTAGAAATTATAATGAACTTACATTTATAAATAATAGGTGTAAAAATGTATTAATTGACAATGAAAGAGGTGGGAATGTTGTTCCCTTTTCATATAATTGCTACATTTACTATCAGTATAGCATTAAAAATTGTTTTACAGATTTTATTTTGCCAACTATTTTTCATGATGCAGAGACAACCTGGTTCAATTTGGGTCAAAACTAGTTGAGAACCACTGCAGTAGAGTACAGTAGAGTTTAATTCAGTAAAATAAAGTACAGTACTGTTCAGTAGAGTACAAAACATTACATGAAAGTTAGGTACAATACAGTACACTATACTTTACTTTTCTTTACTGTACTGTGTACTGTAATGTACTGTACTCTGCTGTGATCCAGTGTACTGTACTGTGCTGTTAACATAAATGTATATGATTGGCTCAGATTTGGATTGGACCATAAACCAACGTCTGTGGACGTTGAAATCTAGACGGGTCCGGACCACACCAGAAAAAACATGTCCAATGCTTATGTGGGAATTATGTTATTTTTGGAAGGTTATAGAAAGAAAAGAGCACCCACACATGTTATTTGCAGTAAATATCAGTTAATACAACATCCCTGAGCAGTCAGTTAAATTTTGATCGTGACATGATGATGACCATGATGATGACCATGATGATGACCATGATGACCATAACACACATGCACATACAGTTTGCACACACTAAGGCTCAGCCACACAGAGACTCAAATTGCTTTTTGTCCGTCGATAGTCAAGTCGACTAAACTCAGGTCAGCTATTTTCAAACTAACTGCGTACAAAGACGGACAATTCGTACACGGAAAATCCATGCGCCTGTCAACGGATGACCCCCATTTGAAAAACCGTTGACTCACACAAAATCTCTGTCATCATACAGAAGTTATGGAACATTCACTCTTTTTAATACCCTCTTCCTCCTCTGAGAATGATTCCAGAGGAAAACCATCCAGGAGAAGGAAGAGAAGCAGACGTAATGGAAACCTCTCACACACAGACACAATGACATACACGAAACACACAGACTCACAGAAATATGGAACAAAAGCTTTGACATTTCATAAGCTGCCGGGAGGCATACCGAGGATGCATACCAAATTGCGTCCTATTCCTTTTATAGTGCACTACTTTTGACCAGGGCCGGTCAGTAATAGCAGGTATAGTTTCCTGCCTCACAAATACCATCATATTTCCTATGTCGTGCACTGCTTTTGACCAGGGCCCATAGAGCTCTGGTCAAAAATGTGAATAGGGTGCCATTTGGGATGCAAACCTGGCCCGGGATAAGAATGTTGGTCCTGACATCAGCTCCATAATAAAGCTGTGGCGAATCTTCTCCTTAAGCTGCGGAAAATCCATACGAATCGGGTAATGTGAGGATGATCTAAACCGCGTTACACCCCCGTCTCCTTCTACACTGGGTTGCCTCCAGTCAAATCTTACACCATGTACATCCTACATCCATCTTCACTGATCCTCTGAGTCCCAAATGGCACCCTATACCCTACATAGTGCACTACTTTTGACCAGAGCCCTATTAACCTTCTTCAAAAGTAGGGCACTATATAAGGTATTGGGTGTCGTTTGGGACATAGTCCTGTTCTTCTGTGTAATCTGGTGGTTTTCCTACTTTGTTTTTTTACTTTGCTACGGAGCCACAACAGTAATTTGAAGCGTAAAATTGCCCATTCTTTTACTGAGAGGTGACCTTCAAATCAAAGCTACTTCTGCATACAGGTCTAAAGTTAAGGAAATGTGCCACGGTGTATCCATCCGTCTCTCTCTCTTTCTGTATCTCACTGTCCCCCTCCCTACTCTCTCTACTGTTTACCTCTACCCCTCTCTCTCACTGCTGTTTAATCCTCTCCTCTAATCCTCTGCTTTCCACCGTTAATTATCGCCTCTCGTTTTCTCAGCAACCTCTGTTTTCCAGGCTGATACTGTGAGATTGTGTGGAACGAGCTGTAGGCCTCGGTTTCATCTCAAATGGCACCCTATTCCCTGTTAAGTGCACTACTTTTCAACAGGGCCCTGCTCAAAAGCAGTGCACTATATGTGAAATAGGGTGCTATTTGGGACACAGCCTGTGACTCATTCACACTATTTTCCTCCACTGGTTCAATAAGAGAATCGTCTTGCTGATTTTTTTTTATTGAACTACCATGGGATTCCTGTGGCCTTGAATTAGTCAGGGGCTCTATGCTGTAGAAAATGGTGAACAACTGATTTTACACCAGAAAGAGAGCTACTTTGTGACATTTCATAGCCGGACATTGTTCAGAACTTTTAAATAAATGGTAGGTAGATTTTGTATAATTTCAGCCAGTAGTTCTAAAAGCAAGCAGGTGGTGCATGTACCGGTGTGCATGTACCGGTGTGCATGTACTAGTTCTAACATGTCCACATTGGCACGATGTGGGCCCAATGCAGGTTAAGACATGTAGGCTGCCCACATTGGCCCCAAGGCATGCCTCACATCAACTGAAATAAGCCCGCCATTCTGGATCAGCTGAAAAATATATATACACTGCTCAAAAAAATAAAGGGAACACTAAAATAACACATCCTAGACCTGAATGAATGAAATATTCTTACTAAATACTTTTTTCTTTACATAGTTGAGTATGCTGACAACAAAATCACACAAAAATGAATCAATGGAAATCAAATGTATAAACCCATGGAGGTCTGGATTTGGAGTCACACTCAAAATTAGAGTGGAAAACCACACGCAAATTTGCCGATCTTGGTGTTCTCTGGCAAATGCCAAACGTCCTGCACGGTGTTGGGCTGTAAGCACAACCCCCACCTGTGGACGTCGGGCCCTCATACCACCCTCATGGAGTCTGTTTCTGACCGTTTGAGCAGACACATGCATATTTGTGGCCTGCTGGAGGTCATTTTGCAGGGCTCTGGCAGTGCTCCTCCTGCTCCTCCTTGCACAAAGGTGGAGGTAGCGGTCCTGCTGCTGGGTTGTTACCCTCCTACGGCCTCCTCCACGTCTCCTGATGTTCTGGCCTGTCTCCTGGTAGCGCCTCCATGCTCTGGACACTACGCTGACAGACATAGCAAACCTTCTTGCCACAGCTCGCATTGATGTGCCATCCTGGATGAGCTGCACTACCTGAGCCACTTGTGTGGGTTGTAGACTCCGTCTCATGCTACCACTAGAGTGAAAGCACTGCCAGCATTCAAAAGTGACCAAAACAGCCAGGAAGCATAGGAACTGAGAAGTGGTCTGTGGTCACCACCTACAGAACCACTCCTTTATCGGGGGTGTCTTGCTAATTGCCTATAATTTCCACCTGTTGTCTATTCCATTTGCACAACAGCATGTGAAATGTATTGTCAATCAGTGTTGCTTCCGAAGTGGACAGTTTGATTTCCCAGAAGTGTGATTGACTTGGAGTTACATTGTGTTGTTTAAGTGTTCCCTTTATTTTTTTGAGCAGTATATATATATATTACACACACACACACAGTGGGGCAAAAAAGTATTTAGTCAGCCACCAATTGTGCAAGTTCTCCCACTTAAAAAGATGAGAGAGGCCTGTAATTTTCATCATAGGTACACTTCAGCTATGACAGACAAAATGGAAAAAAAAATCAATTTTGTCTGTCATAGTTGAAGTGTACCTATGATGAAAATTGAGTCCTGTAGCCTCGCTGGTAGTTTAATAGACCTACCTACTCTGGTGCACTGACTGGTGTGAGTCTCTATGACAGAGGGTTTTGGTCCTCTGTCATGTTCTGTCTGTGTTCATTTGTGTCTCTTTGTGTCGCCTCTTCAACCTCCTGGTCTGAATCAGAGTCGGTGATTGTGACCTCTTCATTGTCCCTGTACCTGGCAGTTCTGTCAGGTCTGAGATGCTTTCTGTTTCTGCGGTAGCGAGCTCCTGAGGGTGTGATGATATCGTACGATCTTGGTTCATCTCTGATTCTCACCACTGTTGCTGGCTGCCATCCTCTCCGTTTCTCTTTCCCTCCTGAAATGAAAGAAAAGGTGACAACTCTGTCATTGCTTGTCTTCCGCTGCAGCTGTCTGCGTTTCAAGCCATGCTGGACATTTTTGGGAGTCACCTGCTTTACTTGTAGGTAGGTTGGAGTGTAGGACACGTCCTGTGACAGGTGTGCTTCTCAGGTTCAGGGGAGCGGCGTGAGGGTCAGCACCTGTTTGTTCTGTCGACTTGGAGCATGTTCATCACTGACTGAATGGTCCTCTCAGCCGTTCCGTTTGACTGAGGAAACCCTGGACTGGAATGAATGATTTAGAAACCCCACTCTTTTGCAAACTGAGCCGTCTCAGCACTTGTCAAGGGTAAATGATCTGCCATCAGTTCAGCTGCGATGCCACGTCTAGGAAACACAGCTCTAAACTTTGCTCTGGCGGTTCCTGATGTCCTGTCCGACAGCCTCAGCACCTCTGGATATTGGGAGTAGTGGTCCACTATCAGAAATACTGAGCGTCCTTGGAACTCATAGATATCAGCGCCATTTTTTTTTGCCATGGAGTGTGTGTGGTAGGTGTGGTTCCTTTTTGTTGCTGGGCAGTTTTTCTTGACAGGAAGTGCACGATTCATCCATCATTTGTGCATCGTCAGTGAGGCCTGGCTAATACATGAGAGCTCTGGCGTGCGCTAAGGAGCATTGAATGCCCTGATGTGCAATGTGGAGCCTCTTAAGTACCTCGGCTCTGAAGTCTTTGATGAATGATAATACGTTTGTTTACCATGAGTAGTCCATCTTCAATGTAAAGAGAGTCTCTGATGTGCCAGTAGGGTTGCTCTTTCTGTGGTGCACTTATCTTCTTGTCTGGCCATCCATCTGACAAGGTAAAACATCTGTCGTTCTGCCCCTGAGAAAGGCAGTTAACCCACTGTTCCCCTGGCGCCGAAGACATGAATGTTGATAAGGCAGACCCCCACAACTTTATTTATTAAATGTTTTATTTAACCGTTATTTAACTAGGCAAGTCAGTTAAGAACAAATTCTTATTTAAAATGATGTCCTACCAGGGAACCGTGGGTTAACTGCCTTGTTCAGGGGCAGAACGAAAGTTTCTTTTTTTTTACCTTGACAGCTCGAGAATTCGATCCAGCGATCCACCTCTCTGATTCAGAGGGGTTGGGTTAAATGCGGAAGACACATTTTAGTTGAATACATTCAGTTGGACAACTGACTAGGTATCCCCCCTTTCCATCTCTGTGTAGGTTCCTCAGCACGGCCTGTCTCACTGTCTGCGTCTGTGACTGCTCTCAGCTGTTGCATAACAGCACCCTCCAGTGGCTGATGTGTGGAGACTGCATAAATGACTTTCTCGTCACTGAGGTGACACTTCATGTGTGGCAGTCTGGGGTACAGCCCTTGATAGCGTGTCTGCTGTTAACATGTCTTTACCTGGGGTATAGACGATGTGAATGTCATATTTCTGTATTTGAAGCAGCATCCGTTGAAAGACAGGCAGGTGCCTTTCCAATAGGCTTGGTGATTATAGCCTCAAGTGGTTTGTGGTCAGATTGAACACTGACCGGGACACCATAGTCATACTGGTGAAACCTCTTCAGTGCGAACACGATCGCCAGGAGTTCTTTTTCTTTCTGGGCATAATTTTGTTCTGCCCCAGACAAAGCTCTGGATGCAAGGATGTTTACCTTGCGTCAGAACAGCTCCAAGTCCATCTTTGGATGCGTCAGCTTGTAATTCAGTCTCTTCCTGTGGATTGAAGAGTTTCAGCAGAGGCGTAGTGGAGACGGCTTTCCGTCTTAACTTGAGTTAAAGTAAAGATACCATCATAGAAAATGAATCAAAAGTGAAAGTCACCCAGTAAAATACTACTTGAGTAAAAATCGAAATGTATTTGGTTTTATGTATATTTCAGTATCAAAAGTAAATGGAATTGTTTAAATGTACTTAAGTATCAAACGTAAAAGTATAAATAATTTTAACTTCCATATATATATATATATATTTTGATGTTTTACCAATAGCCAGGGGCACACTCCAACACTCAGACATAATTTACAAATTAAGCGTTTGTGTTTAGTGATTCCGCCAGATCAGAGGCAGAAGAGAGGACCAGGGATGTCCTCTTGATAAGTGTGTGAATTGGACCATTTTCCTGTCAAAATGTAATGAGTACTTTTGGGTATCAGGGAAAGGGTATGGAGTAAAAAGTACATTATTTTCTTTAGGAATGTAGTGAATTAAAAGTAAAAGTTGCCATAAATATAAATAGTAAAGTAGAGAAACCCACAAAAGACTACTTGAAAGTATTTTTTACTTAAAGACTTTACACCACTGCTTTCAGCCTGTCAAGAACAGCATATGGGATTGTCCTACATCCATGAACAACAGGAGGGACTTTTGGATCAATGTTGATTGTGGTGCTGGCCTGCAAACTCACCAAGTCCTTTAAACACAGATGCATAGCGGGTTGAGTAGCTCTTCCTTGGAGCATGGCATGCAACTGTCGCTACTTTTCTGATGAGGTCAAGGTGCACACCGGCCTCTCTGCCTAGCAGTGGTGTGTCAGATGCATCTGTAACATAGAATGATGCATCTGTAACATGCAATGTCATGATGCCCTTTGGTTTAATGCACGGGGCCTCCATAGGCTATGAGTACAGTCTCTTTCACTTTGAATGGCTTGGCAATTT
This sequence comes from Oncorhynchus clarkii lewisi, assembly GCF_045791955.1. Taxonomy (NCBI): domain Eukaryota; kingdom Metazoa; phylum Chordata; class Actinopteri; order Salmoniformes; family Salmonidae; genus Oncorhynchus; species Oncorhynchus clarkii. The sequence continues at coordinate 33,643,372 of NC_092157.1, forward strand.
GTCTGCTATTGCTTGTGGGAGCACATTGGCTCCAGCTCCTGTGTCTAACTTAAAGTTGACCGTCCGTCCCCCTATACGCAAGTTCGTGTACCAGCCAGCATATTTTGTCACGGCGCCTATGAACAGCGTGTCCACTTCCTTGACCTCTGTTTCAACAGGAGCAACATCTGTCCCTGGCCTACACACAGCTGCAAAGTGATTTCTCTTGCCACAATTTTACACTCAACATTGAATGTGTTTTTCCACATTTGTCTGCTGCTCGCTTTGTTCTGACTGCGCTTGTGATTGCTTAACATGGATGCCCTTTTTTTTCCATAGCATGCACAAACTGTTCTGTGCTATTGCTACAAGACATAGCTTTATTTATTTTTATTTGTTTATTTATTTAGGCAAGTCAGAATTCTTATTTACAGTAGCAGCATACCCCGGCCAAACCGGTCGATGCTGGGACAATTGGGCACCGCCCTATTGGACTCCCAATCACTGCCAGTTGTGATACAGCCTGGAATCGAACCAGGGTCTGTAGTGAAGCCTTTAGCACTGAGATGCAGTGCCTTAGAGCCCAAGTGCCTTAGAGCCCCCCAAGAGCCCAAGCTTTAGCTTGAGCTGATGTAACTTATTTTGCACGGTAAACATCTATGGCCTTAGCTAGGGTTAAATCTGAAATGGAGAGTAGTTTCTCTCTTAGTCCACTATCTGTGACGCAGAACACCATTTTGTCCTTCAGCATTAGATCATCAGTGTCTTTGAACTCACATCTGCGTGCTCTCAGTCTCAGTTTGTTTATGAACTTGTCAATACCTCCCTGTTCATTGAACTTGCGTGACCAACACTGATGTCTCTCGAACACAGTATTCCTGCGTGGTGCAGAGTAGTTTTCAAACGCTTTCATCACCTTGGTCAGTTTTTTGTTTTCTGGGTCAGCATATGTGATCTCCATCGTGTTGCATATCTCCAGCACGTCTTTGTCGATGCAATTGAGTAAAACTGCTATTTTCCTAGCCTCTGGCGTGTCATTTAGCCCACTGGCTAAGTAGTACAAGTTCAGTTTTGTTCCCATTTCTGCCCATTTCCTGCGAGGTTTCCAGCCAATAACAACAGAGATGGTGGTGTAAACGACTGCATTGCTGCTAATCCAAAACTCGACAGCTAACAATATCAAAGTATGTTGCTTCACTCACCTTAGCATTAGCCTGCTAACCAGCCACTCATTTTAGTAGCCCACGTTCTCACTCATGTAGCCAGCACTGGAAACTTTTCCGCAATTGTTTTGTTTCATCTTCTGCCACTTTTAACAACATGTCGTGCTCTAGATGGCACGGTATAATTAACTTGACAATGGAGACTGAAGTACTACTTACTTTGAGCTTTATATCTGAAGCATGGAAATAATTAACACTGTGCATGCAGGCACACTTCAAACTGGAGAGAAAAAAAACGCTCATTTACATAGTATCCACTTGACCTGCAAACTCAAGAGTGATACTGATTGGCTGTTGTACAAAAAAATGCTTCATCGTTGGTTCACAATGCACATTACTGACATCAGCTGTTCAGCAATAAATAGCAGCGTGTGATTATCATCTATACAGTTGAAGTCTGAAGTTTACAGACACCTTAGCCAAATACATTTAAACTCAGTTATTCACAATTCCTGACATTTAATCCTAGTAAAAATTCCCTGTCTTAGGTCAATTAGGATCACCACTTCATTTTAAGAATGTGAAATTTCAGAATAGTGATTTATTCAGCTTTTATTTCTTTCATCACATTCCCAGTGGGTCAGAAGTTGACATACACTCCATTTTTATTGGTAGCATTTCCTTTAAATTGTTTAACTTGGGTCAAACGTTCCGGGTAGCCTTCTACAAGCATCCCACAATAAATTGGGGGAATTTTGGCCCATTCCTCCTGACAGAGCTGGTGTAACTGAGTCAGGACTGTAGGCCTCATTGCCCGCACACGCTTTTTCAGTTCTGCCCACAAATTGTCTATAGGATTGAGGTCAGGGCTTTGTGATGGCCACCCCAATATCTTGACTCTGTTGTCCTTAAGCCATTTTGCTACAACTTTGGAAGTATGCTTGGGGTCATTGTCTATTTGGAAGACCCATTTGCAATCAAGCTTTAACTTCCTGGCTGATGTCATGAGATGTTGCTTCACTATATCCACGTAATTTTCCTGCCTCATTGTGCCATCTATTTTGTGAAGTGCACCAGTCCCTCTTGCAGCAAAGCACCCCCACAACATGATGCTGCCTCCCCCGTGCTTCACGGTTGGGATGGTGTTCTTTGGCTTGCAAGCCTCCCCCTTTTTCCTCCAAACATAACAATGGCCAAACAATTATATTTTTGTTTCAACAGACCAGAGGACATTTCTCCAAAAAGTACGATCTTTGTCCCCATGTGCAGTTGCAAACCGTAGTCTGGCATTTTTATGGCGTTTTTTTGGAGCAGTGGTTTCTGCCTTGTTGAGCAGCCTTTCAGGTTATGTCGATATAGGACTCGTTTTACTGTGGATATAGATACTTGTGTACCTGTTTCCTCCAGCATCTTCACAAGGTCCTTTGCTGTTGTTCTGGGATTGATTTGCACTTTTCGCACCAAAGTACGTTCATCTCTAGGAGACAGAACGTGTCTCCTTCCTGAGCGGTGTGACAGATGTATGGTCCCATGGTGTTTATACTTGCATACTATTGTTTGTACAGATGAACGTGGTACCTTCAGGCGTTTGGAAATTGCTCCCAAGGATGAACCAGACTTGTGGAGGTCTACAGTTTTTTTTTTTTTAGGTCTTGGCTGATTTCTTTTGATTTTCCCATGATGTCAAGCAAAGACGCACTGAGTTTGAAGGCAGGCCTTGAAATACATCCACAGCTACACCTCCAATTGACTCAAATTATGTAAGGACAAAGCCTATCAGAAGCTTCTAAAGCCATGACATAATTTTCTGGAATTTTCCAAGCTGTTTAAAGGCACAGTCAACTTAGTGCATGTAAACTTCTGACCCACTGGAATTGCGATACAGTGAATTATAAGTGAAATAATCTGTCCGTAAACAATTGTTGGAGAAATGACTTGTGTCATGCACAAAATAGATTTCCTAACCGACTTGCCAAAACTATAGTTTGTTATTAACAAGAAATCTGTGGAGTGGTTGAAAAAACGAGTTTCAATGACTCCAGCCTAAGTGTATGTAAACTTCCCGACTTCAACTGTACGTGCATTTTCCCCCACTATTTTCATCAAAACTCTGGAACATCTGTAAATCGTTGGCTTTAGTAGCCCATAATCAGTTGGAATACCAGGTTTACATAATACTTCCCTTTTTTTTTACTTCATGTTTGCTATTTGTCAAAATGGAATCTATGGCAATATTTAGGATGCTAAAGACAGAAGCTTAGACTATACTAAATGTAAAAAATAGTGGAACAACAGTGCAAAAAAATAGAGCTCTGGTAACAACCAAAACTAAGTATTTGAGGTAAAGGCTGGTCAGTCAGTGCGAGGATGGCAGAGGGGTGCAGCGTCGGCACTGCTCACTGCTCCACGCCCATCCTGAAATCGAATCATAGGCTACACGAGGAAGAGAGAGCGAGCAAGCACCGCCACCATATCAAAGACGCTGTAGTGTGCGAGAGAAGCCCTATACCTGATGCCCTTCCCTTTCCCTTTACCGTACTTCTGTAACTTGTTCCGTATGTGTGACCACTGGATACGAGTCTGTGAGTAGAACGTCTCTTCTTCCTTCCTTTCTGCCTATGAATGAGTTGCGTTTCTTCTGCTGCGCTTATGTGATTTCGCCAGCCGGAGATGGCCTCGCGCCCGTCCTACAGTGGCTTACTCATGCTTGATGGGAAGAGCATTAAACAAACCTGTGATATGACATTGATATGAGCAATGTTGATATGTGTATACCATGTGAACCTTTCACATGACAACAACACAACTATACAATTATAACATAATAATAATAATTATAATAATCATGTTCATATATTATCCTTGATATGTGTCAATGGACTGTTATTATACAGTTATTGTCACAGTTTTAAGTTTGCCTGTAGGTGTGCTGTGTGTTGGTCAACAAATTAATTGTAAGAACCTTCCATAGTGATTCTGGTCAGGCCAGGATATTTTGAACTGTTTCCAGCTCTCAGTCTACTACTGTGACTTTTTATTTGAGTAACTTATATCTTTGACGCGGGATAGCAGGTGTACAACACACTGCCTGGCACCATTTTACACATTTCTCCTCCATCTTTACTATAGAACCATGTACACAGAGACAAGCCCTGACATAGCATATGAACACATAGGACACGTAGCCTATGGGATCCCTTTTGACTCCGACATGCATGGAAAGTGACATGGACAGCAAAGGGGAGGGGACTTTCCGGGGTTGCGCTTACAAAGCAAGACCTTATGGGAAACCAGGTCAGCCAGCCCGGCGTCAGATAGATGATGGGTCAAGGGTCCCATCCATGTGACAGACATATCGTCTGCACCCCACACCTGGCAGCCCCTCCCCTGTCCCCTCCCTGGGCCATCTGTGAATGAGTCATAGGTTGTGTCCTAAATGTCACTCTATTTCCTATTTTAACGCCCTCGGCTTGACCAGGGCCAATGGGGGATCTGGTCAAAAGTAATGCACTATTTAGAGGATAGGGTGGCATTCGGGTCGCCAGCATGCACATCATTCAGCCTAGTCACGGCAGCGATGCCAGCTATGCTGCCAGGGCCAGCCCACTAACCCGCTCCCTCTATCTCTATTTCGGGACAGACCCACTACCCTCCCATGCACACCCAGCTCCACATGTCTGGGTCATCCTCTCATAGACACACATACCTCATGCAGGCTGATCGAACCTGCTTCTATAGGAGGCAACGGAGCATGTTCCAGTCACACAAGTCCGCTATGAATAAGACTGTGTAACATTTTCTATGACGAGCATACGCGACGTGCAGTAGGTCTGTGTCGTAACAAACTAATGCAGCAGACGTAGGAAAAGGTGCCTGAGCGGAGTCCCCACTGCCATGTTTCACGGGAAACGGAAGGTAGGTTTGAAAATACTGTACCCTTGAAAACCCGGCAACATCCGCTTTCTGCCCAACGCCGCTAAGTTTAATATGAGGCATTATAAAGGATGTTATAAAGCATGATACAAACGTGTACTTCATAGAAAGTGTTACCTACAGTGGCAAGAAAAAGTATGTGAACCTTTTGGAAATACTTGGATTTCTTCATACATTGGTCATAAAATTTGATCTGATCTTCATCTAGGTCACTATAATAGACAAACACAATCTGCTTAAACTAATAACACACAAACAATTATACATTTCCATGTCTTTATTGAACACACCGTGTAAACATTCACAGTATAGGGTGGAAAAAGTATGTGAACCCTTGGATTTAATAACTGGTTGACCCTCCTTTGGCAGCAACAACCTCAACCAAATATGTTCTGTAGTTGCGGATCAGACTTGTACAGCGGTCAGGAGGATTTTTGGACCATTCCTATTCACAAAACTGTTTCAGTTCAGCAATATTCTTGGGATGTCTGGTGTGAACTGCTCTCTTGAGGTCATGCCACAGCATCTCAATCGGGTTGAGGTCGGGGCTCTGACTGGGCCACTTCAGAAGGCGTATTTTCTTCTGTTGAAGCCATTCTGTTGTTGATTTACTTCTGTGTTTTGGGTCGTTGTCCTGTTGCATCACCCAACTTCTATTTAACTTCAATTGACGGACAAATAGCCTGACATTCTCCTGCAAAATGTCTTGAGAAACCTGGGAATTCATTTTTCCGCCGATGATAGCAAGCTGTCCAGGCCCTGAGGCAGCAAAGCAGCCCCAAAACATGATGCTCCCTCCACCATACTTTACAGTTGGGATGAGGTTTTGATGTGTGATATGCCTTTTTTCTCCTGACATAGTGTTGTGTGTTCCTTCCAAAAAACTCAACTGTAGTTTCATCTGTCCACAGAATATTTTGCCAGTAGCACTGTGGAACATCCAGGTGCACTTTTGCAAACTTCAGACATGCAATAATGTTTTTTTTGGACAGTAGTGGCTTCTTCCGTGGTGTCCTCCCATCAACACCATCCTTGTTTAGTCTTTTACATATCGTAGACTCGTCAAAAGAGATGTTAGTATGTTCCAGAGTCTTTAGCTGACACTCTAGGATTCTTCTTAACCTCGTTGATCATTCTGCGCTGTGCTCTTGCAGTCATCTTCTCAGGACGGCCACACCTAGGGATAGTAGCAAAAGTGCTGAACTTTCTCCATATATAGACAATTTGTCTTACCATGGACTGATGAACATCAAGGCTTTTGAGATAATTTTGTAACCCTTTCCAGCTTTATGCAAGTCAGCAATTCTTAATCTTAGGTCTTCTGAGATCTCTTTTGTTCGAGGCATGGTTTACATCAGGCAATGCTTCTTGTGAATATTCTTGTCAAATTTTGCGAGTGTTTTTTTTTTTTTTTTAGGGCAAGGTAGCTCTTACCAACATCTCTAATCTCATCTCATTGATTGGATTCCATGTTAGTTGACTCCTGACTCCTGACTTAGTCTAGGGGTTCACATACTTTTTCCAACCTACACTGTGAATGTTTAAACTATGTATTCAATATAGACAAGAAAAATACAATGATTTGTGTGTTATTAGTTTAAGCACGACTTAGATGAAGGTCAGATCAAATGTGATGACCAATTTACGCACAAATCCAGTTCATTCCAAAGGTTACAAATACTTTTTCTTGACACTAAGTCTGGAGGCATTTTATATGACAGGTAGATTGAGTATTGTCTACAGTCAGTTTAGTGCACTGTGGGTAGACAAATATTTTTTAGGATTGTGTAGCCTGGTATTAAAAAGCCATTAGATTGGCCTATGGGCGATTGCAGTCTGTTGATATTCTGAGGAAGTTATGCTGCTCTCATTGTGTTGTTTAGGTACTGAGGCCTTACCGTATGTAAACAAGAAGTCGTCATATGTCTGTCCGTGTGAATAAAGGGTCTTGTAGTGGAGTATATCCAGGAAATTCAGCCTAAGCCACTGCCTGGTCTGGTCCATCAGTCTCCATGGAGATTAATGTGTTTAGCCTGGAATGACTTCCTCTGGGTGGAGTGGGCTTGACCTCCCTATAATACACATCTCTCTCCCTATATCTCTATATCTCTCTATATCTCTCTCTCTCTATATATCTCTCTCTCTCTCCTTGTACATGTCTTTCGGTCTCTCTTTCTTTCTCTTTCTTGCTCTCTCCCTCTCCCTCTCCCTCTCCCTCTCCCTCTCCCTCTCTCTCTCTCTCTCTCTCTCTCTCTTATTGTACGTCTTTCTGTCTCTCTTTCTCGCTCGCTCTCTCTCACTCTCTCTCTCTCTCTCTTATTGTACATGTCTTTCTGTCTCTCTCTCTCGCATTGACCATGCCGACAAACATTTAAAAAATACATATATTATAATTAGCATAAATGTTAAGTATTGTCATATTCAATGGTAGTGATCATCTGTGTTTGCTGTAGTGTTATATGGCACATCAATCAGCTTCATGTCTTATTGATTTCCTCTTTCCGATGTTTCCTTGTGTACAGAACGTATCTCTGTATACACAGTTCCAGTGGTCCCTGGGGTCTAATGGACTAAAGTCTGAGTGTGTGTACTGAGATCTGTCTAGCCACCACCAATAACATTGCAAGCTGGAAAGACTGGAGGTACATAGCAGGGTTGGGGTCAGTTCCTTTTCATTTCAGTCGATATAGGAAGTAAACAGACATTCCAATTATTCTCAACACTTCTTTGTGACCATGTGACCTGCAAGGGGGGAGAAAAAAAACACTCTGGGCGCATTCCAAGGTCGAGTCATGTAGATAGACTGATTTCCACCATCGATTTTTGAAGCCTTTCCAAAACTATTGCCATACAGCCTTGATCACTGAGCAGAAAGGAGATGAAAGAGGTTGAGAGAGGTTGGGATATAAGGTGCTAAGTCTGTTTTCATAAAGCTTCTCGGAGTAGGACTGCTCATCTCGGATCAGTTTAGCCTTTTAGATCATAATGGGCCTGATCCTATAGATCAGCACTACTACTCTGAGACACTTTTATGCATAGGAGCCATGAACCATAACCTGACACATCAGATCCTCTCTAAGAATATCACATGGATTATTTAATCGAAATTAGCTTACCCACGATGTTGCTTAATTATTTAAGTCAATAAGTCATCATTTTAGTCAAACTATGATATATTTGGGGTTGAAGTGGGATATCCAAAAGTGGTAACCGTAAGGTTGCAAGATCGAATCCCTGAGCTGACAAGGTAAAAATCTGTCGTTCTGCCCCTGAACAAGGCAATTATAACCCACATCATTGAAAATAAGAATTTGTTCTTAACTGACTTGCCTAGTTAAATAAAGGTGAAATATGAGAATGCTTTTCCGACTACGTTTTTTTTTCAAGGCTGGGTCTTATTTAAATGTGAACGCCCAACAGCATGCCATTGTTTATTAATCAGAAACACCTAGCAAAGCTCTTCCTCTGCGCGAGTCGCGGCCGAGCTGAGCACTACAATAGATCATCTTTGGATTAGCCAATCAGCTTTTCACCATTGCTGTCACGCCCTGACATTAGAGCTTTTCATGTCTCTATTTTGGTTTGGTCAGGGTGTAATTTGGGTGGGCATTCTATGTTCCCTTTTCTATGTTTTTGTATTTCTTTGCTTTGGCCGGGTATGGTTCTCAATCAGGGACAGCTGTCTATCGTTGTCTCTGATTAGGAACCATATTAAGGTAGCTTTTTCCCCACAGAGTTTTTGTGGGTACTTAATTTATAAATTGTAAAATTGTATGTGATATGATTGCATTTTGGAACCCCACTCCCCCATCTCTAAAAGATGAATGATTTTGACCACTCTTGTCACGCCCTGACCATAGAGAGCCCTTGGTTCTCTATGGTGTAGTAGGTCAGGGTGTGACTAGGGGGTGTTCTAGTTTATATTTCTATGTTGGTGTTTTGTATTGTTCCCAATTAGAGGCAGCTGGTAATCCTTGCCTCTAATTGGGGATCATATTTAGGAAGCCGTTTTTACCACCTGTGTTTGTGGGATATTGTTTGTTTGAGTTGGTACCTGGTGCATCACGTTGTGTTACTTGTGCATCACGTTGTGTTACTTGTGCATCACGTTGTGTTACTTGTGCATCACGTTGTGTTACTTGTGCATCACGTTGTGTTACTTGTGCATTACGTTGTGTTACTTGTGCATTGTTTTGGTTGAAGAAGTTTCACGTTAAAGAAAGATGTGGAACTCTCCACTGCTTTGATTGATGCAGCTAGAAATCACCAAGTGTCTACTCTATAATGAAAAGAAGATTTCACAAACTTGTTTATCTATTTTGTCCTGTTGCTGTT